>NC_140202.1:25630447-26230447 GCF_965226575.1 Pagrus pagrus
GGGGGGAACTCGCTGCTCTCCTGTGGCTGTCACCAACACTAATCTGTCTGTCTTCCTCTATCTCACTAACACACACACACACACACACACACACACACATTTCAAACAGGCACAAACACACACAGACAGCGATACTCGGATGAACACATCTTTTTCGCTCTCTCTCGATTTCTCATGCACACACACACACTAAGACAGTAAACACAGATGCATGTGCACGTTCACACACGCCTCTCACACTGTGTTGATCCTTCTCCGTCTAGCAAGCGCACTTGCACGAGCCCCGTCAGTGCAACACATGAGAAAGTGCATTACGAGCCCAGGCTCCCCCCCTTGCATTCCAGCTGTCCCTGCTCGACAGGTATACTGCCTTTTACTCTGGGAGGGTTTGCTATTTTTTTTTTTTTTTTTGCAAGGTTCAGCTCCTGAACTGAAGAATTACAGCGAGGGAAACCTCTGGTGTCGCATACCAGCCATAAACAAAAAGAAGGGAAAAAAAGAAAAAGGAAAAAACGGCAAACGCGTACTCATACACAAATGCAAGAAGAAAAAAAACATCTGCATTTCTGTAAGCACAAACAGGCGTCTACAACCACACCTCCCTCTGACAAAACAGGATTTCTGTCACAAACAGAACATTTGCTTAAGTACACAGAAAGAACGAACACAAAAAAACACCAAGTATGCACTGTAGAAACACATGCACACCCGAACATCTGTCGTCCCTCAGAGTGGAAGTGGAGGTGGGCTGCACATGTTTTTCACAGGGGGTTCTCAGGTTTCACTAGGTAGGGAACCCCAAGGTTCTCCCAGTGAATGCTGTGTCGTGCACAGCTGAGGAGCAGCTCTCAGAGCTTTTGATCCACTTACCCGAAGGCACAAAATGAAGAACTTTGTTGGTCTCCATGGCTGAGCAAGTGGTGGCGAATGCACACTTCCTCTCTCCAACCGCCTCCCCCCCAAGTCAACCCATCATGGTTGTGTTATCCTGTGCTGATGAGTGTGAGATCACCTCTGCTCCCTTGCTCTGCTCTGTTTCTGACTGCCTCTCAGACACATGCAGTGACTCAGCCCCACTCTGCCTGCCTGGCTCGCTGTCTCGCCGCTGGGTCCTAGTGCCTTCTCATTTCCACACTCCGCTTCACGATCCCAGCTCACCAGTCGACAGCCTATGGGAGGCCGGCATGCAGCGAGGCGAACCGCACGTCGAGACACACCTCCCCAACACGTTTTCTCTCAACACGGCAAAATGCAACATGGCATCTCGTCGTCAGCCACGTCAACTCACCTGGTCGCCATTGCAACTCCGACTGACCAAACTAGTCTCACTAAGAATGTGAGCTTACAGTATCTCTGTCCATGATCTCATCCACATACGTCTATACTTCTACACCAACACTGGCTCGGGTCAAACCAAGGATGGAAGGAAGTACGAGTCTAACATGTTGTGATCATGTGATCGTTTGCACATCATGCATTGATTTATTGCAATTCTGAATAAACTTTTTTGCCCAGCTTGAGAAGGTTGAAATCTCCCTCCATATTTCATTATGTCCCTTTGTGTCTCTTGAACTCTCACATATAAATATACAGAGTCTGGTCTGTTGTTCAAGATCCTGGTCTGACTCCAGCTTCTCAAAGCTGGAGTCAGACCAGGTTCTTTTCTTTGCTTCTTTTCTCAGTTTTATTTAATTTTGAACTGTGGGTCAGGAGAAAAATTGAATAAATTCAAGCTTTTGTCTTGGGCTTTGGATTATTTTGATTCTTTTCACTATTGTAATTCATACAAGACGTCTTTTAGAACTGAGAAGCTGATTAGTTGAGGAAAAAAATGTCGATACACAAGTATGGATACGTGATATTTATTGCTCTCTGCAGTGCCAACATAGTCCTTCCTAATATATTCATCTTTAATTAAAAATCAAAAATTTGTTGTGTCAATTTTTTCCTGTGGTATTGAACATGGTAAAGTATAAAGGTATGGTATCGAAAGAAATACAGCTAGAAATTTCAGTATCACGACAAAATTCTAATATTGGTTCAATTTCATTAATCAACCCGGACGCCAGAAAAAATGTTAGCTAAGTACGTTTCCACTTTTCGTTTGTTTAGGTTACATTTTTTATTTCTCTCTCGCCACGTTGTGCTTATGTTCTGCTTAGGTTTACACACGATCACGATCCACGATCACAGATGGAGATGGTCCGACATCCTGTGAAAATGGCCAGTTTTGGTTGGCTGGAAATGTCTGCAGGTCTCCTTTAAAAACACCTGGTTTCTTAGAAATATCCAGCGGTGTGACTCGAACTGTGTCGTTCGCCTCATAATCACACCACCACCATCCCCTCCACCTCCTGAACTGTTAACTGCTTACATCATATCCTGGAGACTGGGATGCATTAATCTCCAAGAGGGAAACTAGTCACAATACGTCATTTACACAACTGATACACAAGACAAAGCTAATGAGGTGGAGTACGTTGCTCCATTGTAACAACGGCACGAGAGTCAGTAAAAGCCAAGAACACATTCAATAAGTTAGAACAAAAACATAACGAAAGGTTCAAATGTGCCGGTGTGTGACCATGTAAACAGTGTGCAGACAGTGAAAGAATAAGTAACTGCAGCACACAATCAATGAGAAACATCTGGCCGGTACATCGACCGTTGTAGCATCTCATATCCCGCTCTGTTTCTCCATGTTTCCTGACTACATCTTTATTCTCATCAACTGGATAAAATGCTAAGAAGCAATCGAAGATATTTGCAGCCCTGATGCAATCGGACATAAAACGCTGCCGCGATGTGGGAAGAACATGAAGTCAAACATCTGTCGATACAGCCAGAGAAACCCACTGTCAGAGCTACTGCTAATTTCAGCTGACGTACATGTCGTTAACCGGGACTCAGAGTGTGTAAATTATGGCGAACAGCACCGACGGGTCCATCATGCCGAGCTAAAGTGACAGGGACCGGGATCAGATCTGTGCTGACACCTCCGCATTTAGCTGCCAAAATCTCCAGTCGTGCATGATGACAGGTAAACCTCGACTCCGTCCAAGAAAACAAACTGATGCCGGGAGCATGTGATTCTGGTTTGACTGTAGTCACTGTGAACTCATGCAAGCCGAACCACACTAATCAAATCAATTAATTACGGTTTGTACTGAAGAACACAAACTGCAAATTCTTGTAACTGAATCATTGATATGACATCTGCCGCAGAAAGCACCAGTGCATGTCAGTCAACCTTTTTTCATTTGTTGATTAAAACTTCTGGGTGCGAGCGAACACTTTTTAAACAAAATTATGATTTTGAAAGTGATATAAAAGAGCTATTTAAAAAAAGTGGTGGGGCAACACAGACAGACTGAACGAATCTACAAACTGAAATCTAAATAGAAATGAATTCAAAGACGAGCTTTGACTTTGACAGTTTTCCAAAAGTGGTAATTTTTTATATAAGACTTATAACGTAGGATGTCATAATAGATAAGCAAATGTAGACGGTCTGATTACCGTCAATTATCCAACCACAGTGAACCATGAAACCCAGTGCAACCCTTGCATCAGGTATTCATTTGCATCCTTTCCACAAGCAATGTAACTTCAGAGAAAATTGCTCTGACATGTAAGGTCACAACCCTGGATACAGTAAACAGGACTCTTCGGCACTATAATAAAGTCTTCTGATCTCATATGAGCGATCACCAAAGACGCAGTCCCGCCAACTTTTCCACCAGTTTCTCTTGTTGACCTTCAGGCTTGTTAAACGGGAACATAATCTGGAAATTTCATGTTGGAATTGTTCTTTTCTCACACTAAAAACTAATCATATTAACATGATGAATACAACTGTTCCTACCACGAGCTACTTAAATTAATACTTAAGGTTAAGCAGTGGTTCACGGGGCTGCTGCTGTGTTTTACATAAATCCACACATATTATTACATAATCATATAGAATATCTGCTGTTAGGAGATTAAAACGGACTGTTTTTTTTTTTTGCTATGACGCAAATGCGTCTGTAGGCTTTTTTGTTAATATGATAATGGCCGAGGTTTTGTTTTAAGTACACAGCATTTAATGTCGCATTATAATGCTGGTAAGCTGAGAGAATTAACCTGCAACTACTTGGTTGAGTAACAACAAGCAGAGTAAGAAGAGCCACTTTTAAAAAATATATGCTTGTTTTGCAAAAGTGGCACATGGTTTAAGAAAATTGCTTCAACTTTAATTCAAATTTTCCAATTGTTTACACTGTTAAATGTCTTAAATCATAATATTTTCCCTTCAGAGTTAGATTTGAGAAGCTCTTTCTTTTTTTAATGGAATAATGAGTAGTTTGGTTGAATGTATAAATCTGCCAGACACAGAGGCTACTGGATCAAAAAGTTAATTTCCCACCCCTGATGTAGATGCTCTGTGAAAGGTCAGTCATTTGCATAAGCCAGCATATATAACATCACTGTGTGTGGTATGGCCGGTGGGTCTGCTTTGCATAAGAACTGTTACGCACTGCGAGGGCAAATGCGTCACTCAGTGAGCCGGGGCGCATTCTCGCCAGGAGGATAATTCAAGTGTTCTCACCCACCACGAACCTCCAACCCAGGTGACATGACGGGTGCACGCTAGTTAAACAGCGAAGGGCATGTCTGCGCTCGCTCACCAAAAGTCTCGGTAAATGTCAATAAGAGCGACCTGGAGGAAAAAAACATGGCCGTACAGGCAGTCTGTCACCTATAGGTGCTTGAAGTGATGCGCTGAAGCCTTGAGGTGACTCTTGTTTTCATCTACTGGAGCCGGAAAAGTCAAAATCGTATTGACGTGGCGACTGAGGTCGATAGAGTGGAGATGGGGAGAAGGAAAATCTGCAAACGTGAATCTTCTGCTACTCTTTGTTCTTAACTTCTCTCAGCTCATGCTTTCAGTCTGGAGCCGGTTTTGAGTGGAGGATCAGCTCAGCGCCCGACAGGCATCAGAGCGACTGACAGAGATCGAGCGTCACGTCAGACCTGAACCACAGCTTCTCTAAAAGGCTTTGCTACTGTTCTGAGCAATGTTGCTGTTTGCTCACGTGTTGTTGGCCGGTAAAGTTGACAAAGCTTATGTTTGTAGATTTAGTAAAAACAATGGCGATGAAATTAAACTTCCACTCCCAAAATGTTCACTTCACGTGAGAACTCGATGATCCTTCAGGGTTTAAACAAATAAATAAATAATGCCAAAACAGTGCTGCCAAAAACTGCAGTTCATCGAATGGCCACTTGAGGCTGGCTACAAAACCAGTCGATCCCCATAAGACCCGCATTTTAAAAATGCTCAAACTTTATAGCAGAAATAAACATGTTTACAGCCTGGTACAAAAACAGTTTTGGTTTCTATTGCTTATTTCATTAAGGCTTGAAGTTATGCACAATTAAGAGCAAGGACACTTTCAGGTAGCCGCAAGCTATTAGCAACCAGGCTTCGTTCGGCTTGCCCATTTCTGGACCGGCTGGGAATTAAGCAGAGTCAGGCGCTGCCAAGATGGCGACGGCTGGAGCCAACACACTGAGCTTCACAGTGGCTCTGCAGAAACCCATGGGAGACAGAGAGACTACGTCCATGTTGTATATAGTCTAAAAATGCTGTGCACCTAATAAAACTGGCTTGTAGTGCTCCTACGAACTCTATACTTATGGTAACTAATATTTCTAATAAGAATCCCATAAATTTGGTTTTCAAACCTACATTAACTTATTCCTTTGGCCACTTGGGGGCAGTGGTAACAATCTGTAAACACAACATTAACATATCATCACCATTCGAGTGGATTATTTGTCAAACTTCTTAGCAAACAGCTGCTTATTTACACATCCGGCAGTTATATAGCATCATTAGCACGCACGTGGAGTCGTGTTTCTGACCAACTGGTGAATGTAACTCCAATATTAACTCTGCTCTCGTCGCTAACTGTGTCTGCTTGCCATTCGGTCCTGAGCAGAAAGTGTACGGCGAGTAAACAATGAGCTCACACTCACTGTAAAGCTGCGTAAGCTGAGGGGAGCCGCAGATTCGGGTAATAGTTGTTTGTAGGTTCATCACTGTTTTCACTCATTTGATCCATTGTTATGATAAAAACACATTAAAGTGGCTTTAATCAGTTGTATCTGAGACATGTACTGACATGCGACTGTAATGCAGTTTTTGGAAGTATATTTCCAAAAGCATCGAGCTGAAATTCAACTTTGAGGAAGTTTTTCTTTAACAGAGTATTTGTATTTTTACTTGAGAGCATCTCAGAGGCCTCTACATTTATTCAAAAGTACGGTTTTTTTTTAGATTTTATACAGAAAACATTCGAGCAGCTTATAAAAGTGCGTATAAACTACACACTTCGGGTGGAGGTCCCGTCAAGTAAAGGATCTGAAAGCTTCCTCGGTCAACAAAAAAATTGGATATGTGATGAATTAACCTTGGCCACAAAACAGCCATGCTAATATGTATGGGTGGGGCTTTATAAACACTGATGTGCATGTATTTCTTGTTAATCTCACAATAATATTATTCCAGCTTGAATAATGAAGAGTCTGACAAATTAGACAGAAGGTTTCTGGCACTCTGCTGTCAAAACACGATGAAAAAAGGGGAAAGAAAGTTATATAAACAGAAATATTTAACTAATTATTTCACTCTAATTATAGCTGCCAGCACAACACGTCTGCTCAAAACAAAACAGCTCCTATGTTTGAACAAGGATTAGCCTTTCATGACCTCAGCTACACCGCCCGAACCTTGAGAACAACTCCCTCCTAATGGTGTTACATGTTTGGTTGTGGCCACTCAGTTTGAAACAGTCGGACATGAGAGGCTTCACGTAACCTGCCACAGCCATGTGTTAACGCTCAACTGTCCCTGACACCGAACCCTTACTGTCTACTTACTTTAAGTCGTCGTGGAAAAAACCCCCAGAAGATAAGAGTCTCTGTCCCGAATGTCATTTGACTACAATAAAGCTTTTGGGGCGCATCTTTTAAAGACCCGGGGCTGTGTTTGTTGATGTTTGCTGTTGTTCGATGCTTTTAGTGCGAAGGGAAAGTACAGTAAGTGCTCTTAATGCTGCTCCCCACCATGTAGAACAACACAGCGTCACCAGGCAGGCGGCATTTGTGCAGCTACGACATGCAGTGTCTTATAATACTTCTTCTTTGAGTGCACACAAAGAAAAACACAACAAAAATAGGGTTTGTTGACAGAAACTGATATTTAATTAATAGTTAATCAAGCAGCAATTGTGGTTCCAGCTTCTTAAATGTGTTTTTAGTTGTCAGATTGAATATCTTTTGTTGTTTTGCAATGAAAACAAGCAGCGTGAAGATATCCTCGGGGCATATTTCACTATTTTTGCAACTAAATTAAAAAAGAATTGATAAGATTGATTGATAATGACAATAACTGTCAGCTGCAGTCCTTCGTTAGCTCGACAGAAAAACTGCTGCGATCAAATGCTTTCAAGGCAAAAGGCACCTTAACAGTCGTAATGAAAAAAGAGACGAGAGCTGCTATTTTATTTTCCCACCCAGCAGTATTTTTTACCTTCAGGACACTACAGTGTAAAGGTTAATTGAATAGTTGATTCACTGGAGTGGCAGAGAAACAGACGCTTTTTAAATGTCTACAAACATTTTTCTCCTCACACGCAGGCATCGACACATTTCTCCGTGCGTAATCCTTTTTCATTTTAAGAAGAGATTACTTCCCCTCCGTAATGATAATAATGAGTCATGACGACCAGGGTCAATATTATGCGTGTTGAAATATAAAAATAAATATATCTTACGATGAATGTGATAGCTACAACTAACAATAATTTTCCATTAATCTCCTGATTGTTTTCACGTTTAATCAGCGGTTCGGTTTATAGAATGTCAAGAGAAATTATGATAAATGCTCCAAAGTGACGTCCTGAAATCACATCTCTCGTCCAGCCGACAGTCAGAAAACAAAAAGGCCGGGCGCCTGGTGGAGCATGTGACCCGTGTGAGGAGGTTGAGTCCTCAGCAGCGTCCTGGGTTGATTCCAGCCTGTGGGCCTTTTTTTGCAGCTTCACCTCCCTCTCACCCACGTTTCTTGTCTGACTCTAACAGCCGTTCTGTCTAAATACAAGCCAAAACGAAATAATCCCTAAAAAAAGAAACCCAGACTCTTCATTTACCGTCATAAATGAGAAAGAAAAGCAGTAAATCCTCAAGCTGGAACCAGCGATGTTTGACATTTTTGCTTGAAGAACGCCTGAAACAATTGTGAAAAACTGAATTAATTTCCTCTTTGCAGCTTCGGTATATTGGTAAATAGTTGATTTGATTGATAGGGTCGAGGATTACCAGAGGGCAACGTTGTTCGCCTGAAAAATGACTGAAAGGAATAATCAGTTATCAAAAAAGTTGCATACTAAATTTCTTTTTCGTTCGACTTGTGGATTAATCAGCAAATCCATGTAGCTATTGGTAAACAGTTGATGTAATTTACAGGTGCCATGTTGTGGTTTGGACTTGTTTGTGTTGAGGTAATTGCTTAAAGCTGTTTGAGTCTTTACAATAAAATGTAAATTCCCAATAGCTCACTGCATTCCCAAACTGGCAGCAGCCTGCAAAAGCTTCAGAGGACGGGGCATGCAAAACACAAGACAACAAACGTGTTGTTTTTCTTCGTTTGAGCGACGTACAGTAGTGGACACACACGTTGATCTGTACGCGTGTGTGTTATTACTGCCTGACAACGACTGCCGTCAGCTTCCCTCCCTTAAGAAAAATCCCATCATGCTCCAGCTGAGGGCTCGAGGACAGCTCTGCTTCCTCATTCTCTCCAGCTAACTGGCATCAAAAACCAGTTCCACCACATGACTTGAATGGGAGGTTTCCGCGTGTCAAAAAACAGAAAAACAGATAAAATTTCCGAGCTGAGAGTGCAGAGAGGCGTCTGGAATGACCCCCAGGCTTCTCTGTGGCTCGTCATCAACAGGGACTATGAGACTGGAGGTGGGAATGGCCTCCGGGAAGCTCACAGCTTGGTGCGTGTGTGTGTTAGTGAGTGATGAATCACCACTTGTGAACCGCCTTAACCACTAAAAAGCAATAAGGTGCAAAGGGAGAGTTTAGCAGTTAGGACCCCCGCCTCTGGAACCACATGCACCCCCCCGCTGGCCTGGGATTGAGTCCTGCGAGAACCGTCTCCGCCTCGTATGTGTCTCTCTCAGCCGCCCTGCTGTTTCGATAAAAAGCCGCAAAAAAATAAAGTAAGGGTTTATATGTGATGGGGGGGGTAACGCTCATGAGGCCCATGGGGGCGGTCGCACATAAAAAGGTTCGACCTTCATTCAGGAGACTCGGTTAAGTCATCACTAAAGCAGGTTTCAAAGTTATTGTACTTAAAGTCAACAATCGACAGTTATTACAAAAGATGGACGTGTACACCTTTTCTAAACAGCAGAGCCGGAGCTTTACGCTGACAGTCTCCTGGTTTCACAGTGAATCCCACAGTGCAAATACAGCTGCACGTCAACACAGTGGCTGTTTTTACAGAGACAAGGACAAAGAGGAGCGAATGATCCGAGCTGTAAAGTTAACTTTTATGTTTAGATTAATTCAGTATTTTCTCTTAACTAATTGAAACAGACGCATATTAAAAATGCACTGTATGTAACTTCCTGTTACAGTTTGCAAACTGATGAGGACCCAAACGCAAAACACACAAAGGCGGGCAGGCAGGTTGAAAACAAGAAAAGCAAGCTTTGATAATGAAGCACTGATCAAACTCCAATGTTGGCAAATCCAAACAGAACCAAAGAGACAAAAACCCAAAGAAGTACAAACCAGAAGCTCCGGGAACACAAACACACCAAAAACACGAGGAGCAACACAGAGACACCTTTGCCAATGAAAATCTATCTGATATGAAATGTTCACAAAGTGATGTATTAAAGTTTTACGTTATGTTTTGTCACGTTACCAAATTATCCTGCATCACTTTCTGACCTATCATCGTTTTCTCTGAAGTTATAGCGACAGGCGACCACCGTTAACTTTTGTACATAACTCAATAAAATAAATAACCAATATCATCTCTTTTTTTAGACATTTTAATGCAGAAATGTTACATATCACTGTATATTTTTTAATCAATGAATCTGCTGATTATTATCTCGAATTTTCGACTGATTGTTTGATCTATAAAACATCTGAAAGCAGTTAAAAAACAACAACAATAATAGAAAACATCAGACGATCCCAGAGTCTACGGTGGTGTTATTTAATGCTTGCTTCTTCTGACTTCAAACCCTAAAAGATATTAAATCTATAAGGAGCCAAGCAGGAGCAGGAGGTTATTTTTAGGTTATTTTGTTGCTTTAACTTCAATGAGTTATGTTCTCATATCAGTTATAGTTACTTTTCACAGAGAGATGATCTCTCAATATCATATCAAGCTACTGTAACAGTCCTGATGATCTGAAGGCTACAGGTTGGTGTGACTGCTCCACTCAGTGAGGGATAAGAGGCAGCAGCAGGCTAGCAGCTGCAACACTTGTTCTGTTGAGGCTACATGTACATTAGACATTGCTTCAGCGATGCTGGTCAGCTTCGGCTGCTAACGGTTTGGTGCATAATGCAGCAACTGCAGTGAGATGAACAGTGAAGGTTGTTCTGTTTTGATTTTGGATAATTACGTGGATACAATCTATCTGCCTGACAAACGGCAGTTGTATCTGACACATCTTAAACATAATATGTCAGCAGAGTTGCACATAAATTAGCTCAGTTTTATTCGACCTGTTCCTGCCAGGCTCTGTAATTTTCCATTACCGTCTATGTCAAACTTAAAAATGATATATATATAAAATATGCTGAGCTGTAAGTTGCCATCTTTGAGTGGATGGTCCTTTTTTGCAAATATGATCCAGCTGCTGCCTATTCGAGTAGACAGTTAGCAGCCAGGTTGCATAAAGGCCTGCTGAAATTATGTGATTTAACTGATTTGTAGTCTAGTATTGTGCGGGGCTGGTGCTGCTGCAGTGTATGTGCTGTCCTTTTGTCCTTGTGCCAGATGTCAGGATGGGGTGTACAACTCATTTGGATGCCAACATGCCTCTGCACCAGCGTTCAGACTTTTTCTTGGCAATTTTTAAAGCCCGTTTTTGAGAAGCCGTGGGGCTCCTGAGGTAGCTGCAGCAGTGTAGTATTAATGGTAATACAGCATAGCAAGTAATGATGCACAAACAGCGACAGCTATTGCCTCAATGAGTCATCAATCAGTGAGGGAATCCTGCTCCTTCCTTTTGACTGGGAACAACCTTCATTAGCAGCCGACTGTGTGTGTGTGTGTGTGTGTGTGTGTGTGTGTGTGTGTGTGTGTGTGTGTGTGTGTGTGTGTGTGTGTGTGTGTGTGTGTGTGTGTACTGTACGTGTGTGCATGGGCTTTAACTACACCCTGGTGTCTGCATGTGTAGGCGTCTATCTTGTCTTCCTGTCTATGTGTAGGCGTCTGTTTTGTCTTTGTGTTTGTGTCTATGTCTATAAGCTCGTGTGCCTGTCAGTTTTTGTGTACATGTGTCTGTATTCATGTGTGTGTGTGTGCGTGCGTGCAATAGGAAAAGTCTTTTTTCTTCCTTCAGCATTGTCTTTGTTGTTGTTGTTGTTGTTTATGCTTTGCTCTGGCACAGGAAGAGAGAGAGAGAGAGAGAGAGAGAGAGAGAGAGGCAGAGTGATAATCATAATAATACTCTGGAATAGAGGAGAAAATGGAGATGAAGGAAGGAGGAGGAGGAGGAAGATGATGAAGAAGAGGAGAAGGAGGATGAGGGGAGCAGCTGGTTCTTGTTACTCTGCTGCCCCCACATATCACTGCAGGAGCTATCAGAATATAGCCTCCCGCAATTCCCCTCTGTATGGGCATGGGCGTGTGTGTGTGTGTGTGTGTGTGTGTGTATGTGTGTGTGTGTGTGTGTGTGTGTGTGCACAGCAGCGTTTAGTACAGAGCTGTAAGTATTGCCGAGGGGATGAGGGCATATTTCAGGTCACAAACTAGCTACAGATTTAATTTGGAGAAGAACAACTTGATTATGTTCTCTCAGGCAAAACTGGCTCAGGGAAATGTAACGGAGACGACACAGGTGAACACACACACACACATATCAGTGCAGGGACACACAACTCGACATACGTGCATGTGAGGTGAATTTCTAAGGACTCTTTCACACTGGTAGTTAGGTCTTGTTTTTTTGTGGCACTGCGGTAACGGACTAAGTGCCGTTCAAACGCTGTTGTGCAAGCACTTGTCTTTCACTTCTTGGCGGCACATAAGGGCGGAGATGCTTCCACTGTCATGCTAATGTGTCCATCAAATCAACATTTTTCGAATGTTTGCTTTGTGGCACAAGTACCAGGGGCTGAACAATATATCACTTCAGCATCGACATCCCATTGTGCGCATGCATAATAGTCACAGTGCAGGACTAGTATTGTAAAGTAAGGAGGGCTTTATCTCGAGGATATGGAGAAGCCGACCAGTGGGACAAAGTTGCCGTGCAGCTAGGGGGGGCTCTAAATCAATTTTCAATCATATAAACTGCTTTTAATTATTGTTTTTCTATATTATTCTTAACAAGAACAACAATGTTTCCTGTGCATTGTAGCCCACACAGTCTGTAGATAATTATTATGATTTGGGACATCTGAATGGCACAGAAATAAGGAAATGTTATATGAGAGGCTGCGGCATGTGTACACTTTCTTCATCAAGGACTCAGGCCTATTACTTTGACGACATTGCCCATTTCTAGCCTGCATTTTACTTGATTAATTTGTTCATTCATTAAGCCCATAACGATGTTTGTGGCATTACACTGCTAGTATCTGTCAGACACTGAAGATGACTATGATCTACACGACAGCACAAGTAAACACAAGCATGTCCCGCTACAACTTTTTCTTGACTTGTGGATTCGAGTCAATTTTCAATGACTGATCTGCACCAGACGTCTTTCTGATATTACATAATTTTTTTAGATTTAAGGGTTGTGGGATACATGGGAGAACATGACTCTGCATGCACAGCAACTACCAATCATTCCCAATCAATGCATCGAACAAAGCAGGGCCAACTTCGGTTGTTTGACTAAATGCAATGTTGCAAATATTGCAATGTCAATTTTTCCACGTGCTTACTGGCTTGCTATAAAAAAGTAGTTAAAGGTTAAGTCATTTTCAGTTCATTTGAAGCCTCATAATGAAAATACCTTTGAGGATGTTCCAACCTTTGAGAGGGAAATACTACACCGTGAGTTAATAATGGGATGAGCTCTCCCTGTCACGTCCTCCTTGGGGCAGAATCTGCAGCGTGTTTGGGGTTTATATTTTGGTGATCTTTGACCTTCCATTGTCCTGAAGTCGGCTGCTTCGGCACGCTGAGACAACAGGAAATGTGCTCACGCAGCAGCTCGATTGGTCAAAAAACAGAATCATTATTGGCAACTTCCTATCGCCCTGTTTTTAGCTGCAGCTAAGCACAAATGGACCCTGCCAACAGACAGATTGTGACCATCTTAGCACTAAACTGACTCACTCGCTCCTTATGAGATCATGGATCGAGAGGCAAACCTGCTTCAACAACAGAACTGAACTCTGCTGTTTTTACTCTCAGAAACACAAAAATGATTACACACTTGATCCACTGATTAAAATCATTTTTCAAAACAGCAAAAAAAAAAGGATAAAGACGTGTGTGGCTGCAGAAGGAGCTGTGTGAGACCTGATAAACTGTAAGATAATAGTGAGCTTAACAGACCATCATAGCCCCAGTCTTCATCTTTCTGCTCAGGCTAAATTAGCCACTATTAGCATAACACGCTTGCATGTAAAAATATAAAAATAAAACAGTACTTTAAGTGTCCACCATGAGTCTGACAATGTCACAGCAGAGCAACGATGAATCGATGAAAGCCCGTTCATTCTTGTGAAAGCTGTTGAGCCGAAGCCAAAAAGCTCGACTTCCCAGGCCGAACGCACGCCTAACTGCTGGTTTAGCCCTCTGCTTACGTGAAAGGGAATAAAACGATTTAATAGCGGTTCTTTAAGACTTTCTAATAGTGAAACTAGTCATTTAAAATGTATCCAGCATTTTACATCCTTCTTCTTTAAAAGGTGCTCCTTTATTTTGAAATTCCCATGGTGTGTTTGTGTCACCAAGGACAACAAGAATATTTACTTCATACGTCTGGGTGCATCTCACCCTAAATTACTTTTGTTTTGGCGGACTTTTTAAGATAATGGATGCCAGCGTGACCTGGATTTTGACAGAATCAATCCTCACATGTGTCCGATAACAACCATGTGCCCCTGCAAAGTGCCACACAGTAAATCCCACCTGCTCACTTAGAGTAAGCTGTCCTGGAGACCTGCATCACATATAACTGCCTGTGGGTGTAAAAATGAGAATCCCAGTGCAACAAGCGTAGTGGTGAAGTTTCAGCCCTCATCTAAACAGGGAAGGCTGACTGAGCACACACAGCACCTCCCTTCCTCACTGCGCTCATTCATTCACATGCAAAAAGCTCGTCCTACGCAACAGCCTTTGCTTTGCTCAAGGGCATGTAACCGGTTTTCTTGTTCACTTTCCCTGCCTCGCTCTGCCCACGGGCGCTCAGATCTGAAACAGAAAACCCTCTGGTCACAAGCATACTTCTCTCAAAACCTCTCGGCTCAGACGTCCCCTTATAAATATTCCTCACACAATGTCCAAATAAAAAATGTGATAAGGATGGACTTTATTATTCCCCGAGGGGAAACAAGGTAAGCAGCGGAGAAAAAGGTAATAAACGACGAATAAAAAAATGACATTTTAGCATAAATGTCTCCTTTATGCGAATGTAAGGTTTCTAGATAATTGCTCGGACTGATTTACGGCATACAGATGTGCAGATGTGATCAATAATTCTCAGTCCTGCATGTGCCTGCAGAGGGTTTTACATAAAACACTCCAGGATGGTACCGGGATGTGCACAACCACCGACCAACAGCAATGCAAATGAAGGCTAAACCCGCTCTATGACTAAGGATTTCCAAACATAAGATTTTTGAATATAATCACAAGCACACTCAACAGGATAAATGATGTTGTCCAGTGACACACACACACACACACGCACAGACACACACACACTGCCCTCTGCTGGAGGGCTCAGAACAGGTCCAGTGTCAGATACTAAAAAATATATTATTTATTTTCTGCTTTTTTGTTCTAATGGGTTGAAAATTGTCTGAAAATGAGTAGAAGATTTAGGTGTTCATCTATTTATACAGGCTCATAATTATAGTGAGTCAGTACAGTATAGTGCACAGACCGGTTATCTCAGTGAGGCTGATCTCATCTGGGTTTGTCAGATAGAGAAATGAGCAGATCGTGTGTGGAAGCAGCAGTGAATTGAAGACAGCGACCGTGTCCTTTGACCCCCGGTTTCCCCTACAGGTTTTCCGTCTTCAGTGTGATACCCTCTCCACGCACAGACACACACAGACACACACATTACTCCACAGGAAATGTTTGTTGTCTTTACGTTTCCAAAAGCCCTTATGGGGAAGCAATGCTGACACAGACACTTTTAAACTTCAAGCGAGTGAGTGAAACGGTCACATCAGCAGCGTGGATCATCCTGCCTCCTCTGCCCTCGCTGGAGGTCACTCGCTCACAGGAAAACCAGACCGACACACGACAGTAACATTTGGAAATACTTCATTTTAAAAGGCCCAGAAGGCAGTGGTAATTACCAGGAAACGTATTTGAAAGGTTTCACCTCAAACCAAATGATTTAATAATAAAATTCTGTCTTTTCCAACAAGCAGTTAATAAATAACTGGTAATTTTTTAAATAAATTTCCGGGAAACTTCCAACTGGTTTCTGCCTAGCTTCTGCTGATCATGCCATTTTAATTTCCAACTCATTTCTGTCTAATTTTAAGAGTTTTTTCATTCCAGCTAGTTGGAAATTAAAATGTATGATCAGCAAAATGTTAGCCAGGAAATGAAAACGTCTTTAATCAGCAGAAGTTAGCTGGAAAACCAGTTGGAAGTTTCCATTTCCAAGCTATTGATTAACTCCTAAAATAGCAGATTATTACTATAAATACTGTTGAGGTCATTTTCAATACATTTGGGTGTAATTATTGTGGTAATTTGGGCATAATTTCAAAGAAATGTCATACGTTATTCAGTAATTACCATCTACTTACCATCACATTTGCAGAATTGTGAAATTAAACAACCATTGTTATGGCAAACTTCTTATTAAGTTACCAGATTTCTATAAGGAGCGCTGTGGACAATAGTATCTGTGGGTGGGTCGTATTTCACTTTATCCTTAATATGTCAAAACTACTGTAGATTAATTATCCCGGTACATCCAATAACACTGCATGTGCTACTCTACTTTATCTGATGAGTGCTTAAGGAATTAATTTTGAAATCTCTCGCCATCTCTTTTGTAAGAAAATTATAATTTCCTGACATTCATCATTCAGGATCCAGTCTGCAGAAGTGTTCTCATTTTATCAGCCGGTGGATACAGGCTCCTACTTTGTGCTATTAATATTTTTGCCAGAGTGCATGTCACTATTATCAAAATAGATTAAGCTGCCTCGTTTTTGAAAGGAAGCCTGCCCCCCTTTTGCTTGTAGAGAACTGCCTCTAAAGAAAAAAATAATGTCACTGCGGAAAAGCTTTAAAATGCGAGTGCAGCTACGCAAAAACGCTGCAATAAAACTGGCAAAGGACACCTTGTTTGTGTTGTGCTCCAGGCAGGAAGACAGCAAAGACACAGTCCGTGGACAAACAACTGGGTGGGACTTCCTCTCCTCACGACCGGCTCCTGCCTTGCATTGTCCGTTTTTTTTTTTTTAAGATGCTGGCCAAGTGCCGCTTGGCAAGCAGAATATACAAAAAGCGGCTGCCATGAAAGCGCACATAAACACACGCAGACTAATTCAAACAAAATGGATGCCCTCGCTCACACGCACGCACTCTGAATACGGGCCCACATGATTTATCAGTCTGCCGGTACTGTAAAGCAATATGAGCGTCTTGATTTTCTATGCATTAGTTTTTATGCTAATGAAATACTTCTCAACATAAATCAAACTATATCTTCCCAAATTCATGTTATAGGCAGTAAAGCATGGTGGGCTTTGGTCACACACCATCTAAGGCTGCAAACTAACAATGATTCTCATTGATTATTCTGCCAAGTGTCATAAAATGTCAGAGAATAGAGACAAATGTCCATCCCTGACCCCCAGAGTGCAGGCTGATGTCTTCAGATGTCTTTTTTTATCCAAACATGAGTCCAAAAAAAGCAAAGATAAACAGTTTACAAAGATACAAATAGAGCAAAAAACAGCAAATCTGCTCGTTTGAGCAGCTGGAACCAGCAAATGTTTGTTTGTTCTGTCGGCGTATTGATTGTTTGATTGACTTGTTGCTTCAGCTCATTGTTTCAAAAGACAACGCGAGGCATGTCCGACCGCATGCTGCAGGATAACTGCTGAAATCCTGCATCTCACTCCCGAAGCGACGAATCCTTGAAAGGACCAAAGTGTAACGTGACTGAAGAATGAGTTCCTCCTGCACTGACTCGTCACGCCACACTTAAGTTTATACTGCAGCGCTGTCAACAGATAGAAATCATAAATCTATTTCTCACACAAGGATTTGCAGACGTCACTGCTGATAAAGTATAGACAGATTTGAAGGTAACTTCTCTAGTGAATGATTTTTATTAAGAGGCTGACGTTCAGACCGAGGTGACCTTCGGTGTCGCTGTTCAGTTATTTTTTTAACGCCTGCTATCAGCTGTATGTTTTCTCTGTGTGTGGGATCCCGCTGCGCCTGTTGTTGTTTGTCAGTATGTTGTGTTACCAGTCCAACACGTGACACGTGCACACCATGCTCTGATTCTGAACATAAAATGGCTTGACACAGTGGAACAATATATTTATATGACCCTCTGAAATAGTAGAAAGACACACATGGTGTGAGTTGATGGTCGCCTTATTACATTTGCAATTTTGGATAACTGCTCAGACAAACAAGCTGAAGCTAAACAAGGCTTCATTCATGATTCATTCATGATTTGTGACATTTTAAACATTTTAGATTTAGCATTTAAGCCCTTATATCATGAGCATCTGTCATCATATCATACTGTACTGCAAATATGTCTTAAGTTTAACCTTTTGACGACGCTTACACGACATTTTTAACCCGGACCCGATGTTGTACCCGTTTAACTCGGCGAATAAAGTGGGACTGAGGGAGCTGGAAGCTAAGTGAGTCGCTGATTGATTAATGTCTTCACCAGTAGCTACTTGATTCCAGCGCAGTCCCACCAGACAGCAGTTAATGAATGACACTTAACAAACAATTAACTCTGTGAACCAAATCCCCACACGTCCGCGAACAGACCATCGACACCGTTATTTAAGACCGACAGAGGAAGCTGTGAAGGTGAGCTCAACTCGTGGTTCACAGAAAAATCACAAAAGAAGCGCTCTGAAAATCCTTATATCATATTTGTCGCTTTATATCAATGAGGACACATTATTCATTTCTGAATGTATTTGGACCTTGAGTTAGCTGCTGACTAATACCACACAAAAAACATGCTGATTTTTTTGTGAAACCTAATTATCTCAGCTTGAAAAACCTTTCAACAAGGTTTGTTATAACTCAGGGAACTGTATGTTTCTCTAACAATGCCCGAGTTCGACTAGGCTGCAACACACTGGACCTTCTCCACGAGTAAATCAACCGTTTCTCAAACGTCCCTGATGCTGCCAGTTGCTTGTCCTCCTTCAAGGATACGTGTCTGGAAATGCAGCTGCAGGCTACTGGTAAGCTAGCTGTGCCAGTGTTTTTGAAATGTATTTTTTCCACTTTGCACGCGCAAATTCGCCACGTAGACTGATTTCGATTCATTTTTGTCACACCCCTATCATTAACGTTCTCGTAACGTGACTGTATGATGAACACAGATGACACTATACAAGACACAACTGTCCCAAAGTGCCAAAGCTGTCAGGGTGAAACAGAAAAGACAAAGTCGTACTGTAATTTAATGAGTTTTCTGCAGTAATTTAATACTTTGGTTTACACTGAACCAGAGAAAGACACAAATTCACACTGAACAGGACAAACAAGTCAGAGCATCTGCACACAAGTAGAAGAATAGAAAGTAAAAGTTATATACGGGTTATATTGTAATAATTGTTAGATTTCAAGATACTGTTGTGTGCTGCGTCCTACACATATGGTTTGACCTCTAGACTGTGTTTTATTTTTTCTTAATGTGTACTGTACTGTACCGACAGGGTTATGGGTCTATTCTCCTGAGTGGGTCGAACATGCAGAACACGGTGTTAACAGCGTCAGAGATAGAGGCTCGACTCCCACCGGATCAAAACAAACATGTATGCACTCTCAAGTCCATAAGGAGCTCAGGATGAAAGTGCCAGCCAAATGGCATATAAAAAAAATAAAAAACAGAGGTATAATCCTGGTTAAGACAGTTACACAATACACACTGGATGATGTGCAACAAAAACAAAAAAAAAAAAGTGCTTGTTTTGGGGAAATTAAAGGTCACAGGAGTGCAGATTTTGTTCTGGCTTTGAACTTTGTGAGGATTCAGGACTTTAAAGCTTCAGTACAACCAATTAAAAAAACAAGATAAGACGAAAGGGAGGTTCAAAAGGTTAATGTCTTTCTGTCGAGTGTTCAAATTACGAGCACCTTGATTTCATTTTGATGTAGATACGAAAAAAAATCTATATTCTGCAAGTGATGAAAGAACTGACTCTTTTATATCAAATCAAATTAATAACAGTTCATATGGTTTCTATTAGGGGCTCGGTGATACATCAATATATATATATAAAGTTCAACTTCTCAACACTATTGTATAGTTTGTATCGATGGCTATCTCGCCCAGATCTCCTCACGGATCCGATAAGGGGAAAGGCTGGATGCAGCGTCGGATGCCGAGGCCCATTCATTCTTATCTGGCGCTGCTCAGTGGCGCATGAAGCTCAAAAAGTTGGACTTTTTCGACTCTGCTGCACAGCTTCCGTATTGTGCAGCTTCACAGAGCGTCTTCTAGACTTTCCCGAACGTTACTGGACTGAATGGATCGAGTTCTGATAGTGAAACGAGTCATTTCGCGAGGCCTCACCACGCTCCAAAAAGCTTATCCGGCTATTTTTCAGCCACTTCTCTCACAATTTGATTGGTTTGGTTTAATCACATTAATGTACTGAATGTTATAGATATAGATAGAGGTGTATGGTCCGCCTGCTGCTCTGTATCTACCTCTTTGGACTGTTTGACCCATGGCGACCCTTTCCTCCTACTTATATCCTATTTAATTGTACATTACTTCTTCAAAATTGTCACTGGATTGCACCTTTTTGGTCTTAAATACCGACGATCTTGTTTCACTGATTCACAGATTTCTAGAGGCTCTAAAATGTAAATGTGGGGCTTTGGGCCGAGGCAAACACTGGAAACCGTGACGCCTTCAAGATGCCACATTTCACTGTTTGTTGGATTTAAAGCGGCGTGTTTACATGTGTTTTTGGCACCAGTGATACTGTTTACTGTTCTTGTGTGTGCAGCATTTCCTCTATCCATACATAATGAGTTACTGCTGTATTCTTCACATTTCCCCTCGCACAACATAACATGTCTGTGAAGATAAGATAAAGTCTGATCATCACCATGGACGATATTCAGTGTTTTTTTTTTTAGGTGTCCGATTGCCAATAAAGTAATTTCATTTAAAAATGCTCTGATGCAGCATCTGTTATTTGTCTGTGGTCTCACTCACTCACGTCCACTACACCATCTGATTTAGGGATGTTATTGATTAATGATTAATTGTTTAACCGCTGGCAAGAATTTAACTGGTTTAAAATGTATGAACTGACAATGAGAGACATTAAAGTGTCTACTTACATATTACAAATACTTGCTCATGAAATATGTCACCGTAAAACACCAGATACTAGTATGATAGAAGTATTTTGTTACAAAAAGATCAGAAAGTACAAAAAGACAAGTCAGTTCCAGTTCTTATTATCGGTTATCGATCCCCTGATTACAAAAAGGGGCAGATATTCAGTATTATTCAGTTATCTGTGATTTCTCTGTCAGATTTCCGACGAGATAAACTAATTTAAAAATGTGCTACTTCGTCTCACACATGGTAACACGTCACAATTAAGAGCCTGCGTACACTGAATAATCTGCAGAGTAACGAGAAACTACAAAAGTGGTGCAGAGGAAGTATAAAGCAGCAGAAAATGGAAATACTCGAGTAAAAGTACCTGAAAACTGTTCGGAGAGAGTTTCATTTTTACTGCAAATGAGTATCGGACCCAAATATCGGTTTTCAGTCTCCTTGATTTCTAATAATCATTATCGGCCCTATAAAAACATATCAGTCGACTCCTACTTCCCAGGCTTCCTTCTGTTACAAATAAGAAATAATGACCCAAACACTGCTACAGAAGTGAAACTACAGGATGGAGTCTGTTTCTACACTGCCTACTTTTACCTCTTCAGCTAATCATCCCTCCTCTGGTGCACTTTGTGTGTCTCATTTAATTAAGACGCCTAATTAAGTCTCTCAATATGTCCGTTAAGGACAAAACACTGTTAAACCTTGAATATCACGACAGTTTAAAAGCATTTAAAGCCTTTAGCAAGTAGCTGAAATGCACCTTACCTCTTGTAAATCGATTAACCGACACCCCGGTCGACTCTCCATCGTCTTTCACAGCTCTCATAATGTCCTCGGTCTCCGGAAGACGTCGAAATGTCTCCTAACACCCGCGTTGTCTTCAGTTGTCCACAGGAAGCAGGTGAAACTACAGGCAGGTGTCGACCTTCTTCTGTCCCCGGTCGCTACATTTAGTAAAAAAAAAAAGTAACGCGAGTATCATGAAGTAATCACCGGCGTCACCAGGTGTTGATGGCAGCACGCGCCCCGCCGAGTGCCCGCAGCTGCGACCACGCCCACCGCGCTCTGCAGGCACGAGACAGTCAGAGTGACAGCAGGCTGAGCGGGTCTGATGGAGGTAAAGGTGCAGCAGCCATCATCAAAACACATGATGGACACCTGCTGTCTGTCAGTCCACCTGAGGGGCTGCTGGGACTTCAAAAGCTCAATTTAAAATAAATGTTTTTTTGTCTTTATTATGTGTCCTTTGTCTAGAAACATACAGGAGTTACTTTGTGTCTTTATTTTGCAGACAACATAAGCAAAAAGTGAGTATTTCCACACTGTGATATAAAAAAAATAGATTTGACAGCAACATTGTTGAAGTTTATCGATGGTAAATGCAAAAAAATCTGCCGAAAAACAGGAAACTTGAACGACTGACTGCTGTGGAAGAAACTGGAGGTCACAAACAAAAGTTTTGATTCATAAAGAGTTTTTTTTTTCATTCTTTTACTCTTTTAAATGATGATTTCTCAGGGAATAATGATGGATGTTACATGAGTACAATTTGATGCAGATGCAAATAAAAATCTGTATCTAGCAGATTATCAAATATGTTTTATGTGCTATTGGATAAAAGTGGATTGTTGGGACTTGGCAGAGGTATACGCTCTCCTCAGTACCATTCTAGTTTTACTTGTGGCCGAGGCAAAATGTCTGCTTGCAAACCCTCCTGACTGGTTGCACATGTTCAATATTTGAATCATTTTAGAGGCAATATTACAGCTGATGGCTCCAATCCTCTCAGAGAGTCGTTCAGAATAATGGCTCATTGTTCCTTTTTGTGAAGTGGGCGGCCGTTAGCAGGTTTATCCTTAAAATATTCACCAGGATGATGACGGGGGAAGATCTGGATCAGATTCAAACGTTGAAATCCACCAATATCGTTTTGCATGTGTACTAGATTATCATCTCGCTCGCCTGATGCCGATGATCTGCATCGTAAACAGGATCTGTAGGTGATGATCTCCCTCTGCTTTGTCAGTGAATGAACGACTTTGAAGTTTCCCTCCGTATGAAATGTGTTTTGTAAAACACGGCTGCTTTGCCTCGAATGAAATTCATGCATCACGTCATATTCTCACAGTTCATGTCAACAGGACTGGATTCAGGTCAGTCAGAAAACAACAATATCAAAACAACCGCTGGCTCCAAACAACTCTGTCCCTTTGTTCGCCGTTGAAAAGAAGAAAGGAAAGAAAGTGATTTCAAAGATGAATTAATTTGGTGTAATAGAAGTCGTTTCTTGTGCGCTTTCTTTCCTTTTTTAGCGTCTCGTGGCCTGTTTGATTCGTCTCGCGACCCCTCCTGTGGGTCCTGACCTCCAGTTGGGATCAGTTGCCTTAACCACATAAAAGACAACCTGTAACACAGATCTACATTTCAAAGTAAAAGTATATTATTACCAACCCCCTTTTGCACCTTGCACTTTAGCTCTTGCTGCTATACGCTGGATACAACTAATAAAGTCGTACCAACAGCTTTGGTTGGGTACAGGTATTATCACCCCGGGGTACAGTATGCTTACTGTTGCTGCTGTATTTAAAATATCTAAATTACAATGCACAATCTATTCATTATTTAATTACATTTTTATAGAGGCAAGATGTCCAGATAAAGCTGTTTTTCAGACACATTAAAGAGCCGTTGCAAGCAGAGAGAGCTGTTATCAGCTGCAGGAGTTCTGGGAGTTTCTCGGCTGTTAATTATTTCATGCCCAGCGCCCTCAGGTAGATGTGCTTTATACACCGCAAAGGTTGCATCCCAGAAACTATAAAGCTTAAAGCTCGTCTTATAAAGCTTTTATTTGTATCTGTAGGTGGGAGTCCAACCTTTGATCATAGCAGTCAGACTGCACGCTGCACCTCATTCCTTCTTACTTTTGCTAAAACTAAAGTCCAAGTTAGAAAAAGTCTTTTTTGTTTTAGTGGAGTCAGATTGTGGCTCCAGCTGCAGCATCAACACTGAACTGGCATACTAATGATTCAATCAGGGTTTTTTATCATCCACAAATAGGAAGAATCACAGATCTCGTGTCCACGTGAGATTTAAGAGAAACTGATTCTCGCCTTCATCTCCAGCGGGGCGCAATGCGCTCTTGTTCTTGATCTTCTCTTCTCAGAACAACTGCAACACATTTCCACCGCTGCTGCTGCAATAACGAGAGCAGCTGAGCACATTACACCGGCTCTGAGTTTGCAATAGAATAGGTTTCAAAGTTCGTCTGCTGGTTTATAAATCACACAACAGCCAAAGGCCAAAACATGCTTCTGATATGTTTGAGGAGTATAAACCCGGTTGGTCCCTCAGATCTGAAGGAAACAGGTTTTGTGCCTCCGGTCATGAGCAAACACGGTGGAGATGCATGCAGACACTGTGCTGTACACACCCAGGACCACCTGATGATGCACCTCGACTGGAGACACTTTCAAGTCCACATTTCAAACGATCAGAACGATTAAAACACCTTTAAATGTGTCTTGTAGGCTTCATGTAGCACCTTCTGCTGTATTTTAAATCTGCTTGAACATAAATTGATAAGTTTAGTGTGAAAGTGAATTCCTGACTTGGAGGAAACAAGAGAAATCTTAACTCAAACTCATCTCGCCAGATGGAGTTTTAAAGGACGTATTGAAAACATTTTTAGGTACCAAATAAAAAATAATACATCTACAGCGCTTGTACTGTAGAAAGGTTCAGAATAAAAGTGTCGCTTTTCCTCAAAGACATTATTATGATTGTAAATCTGTAATTTTAAAAGTTTTGTTGAGTCCAAAATGATTGTTTTGGTTATATCCGTGAAAGAATTCAGCCAGTTGGTTCCAGCTTCTCACAAGGTTTGTGAGCCAATAGCATAACGATGTTGGCGTCACGTGGTTTCAATGTTTCGCCAACATCGAGAGTCTTGGTAAGTTTATCTGTATAGCACAATTCAGACCGCAAGGCAACTCAAAGTACTTTACAGGGGCGTAAATTACATTAAAAGACATGAAAAACAAGTAGGAAGACATCAAGAAACAAAACATTAAAACAAGCTAAGAAATAGGAAAATAAGCTAAAAAATAATATATTTAAAAGAGACGAGACTAAAGAATAAAAGTCACAGTGCAGTTCAAAGTCTTGAAATTGCTCCAGTGAACGGCAGAGCAAACAGAAAGGTCTCCAGCCTTGATTTAAAAGCAGTGAGAGTTGGAGCAGACCTGCAGTTTTCAGGGAGTTTGTTCCAGATGTGTGGTTCATAATAACTGAGCGCTGCTTCTCCATGTTTAGCTTTGACTCCAGGGACTGAAGGCAGACCTGCACCAGCTTCAGCAACATTTTTTCACAAGATTTGCATTTTCACATGTGAACAAATAATTTTAACCTGTGAAAATAAAATAATGTCACATGTTAACTGCCCTTTGACAAGCGATTGGCTTTTTTCACATACAGTATGAATGAATATGTCAACGTGAGGAATCAGCTTCGTTTCACATGTGGAAAAATACTGTCACTGTTTCTGTGACCCGTGTTTTAGTGTATGATTAGTGACAACTTTGCAGAAAAAACACAAAGTCTGTTAATTCAGATAAAATAAACGCTCCTGATAGAATTAAGCAAACATCTCGACACTGATTCATCTGTCTGATGGTTTAATAGTGCGAGTGGTTGCTGAATTTTAGGATAAACCAGGAAAATAAACCTAAATTCTGACATCTGAAGCTCCTGAACTCCACAGGGACTGAAATCCATATTTTTTTCTCACTGTAAGAAATTCACCAGCGCCTGGAAGCGGATTAACATTTTCTCTGCCTGCAGTGATTTCCTTTTCATTTCTCTGCCATATCGACGCTTCACATCTCCCCTCCATGTGTTTCACCTCTCTTTGAGCTGGAGAGAATCCCCCTCCTGCTCCTCTGCTTTCCCTAATAAGCCAGAGCGAGATTCCTTGGCTGACAGCTGTTCCAGATGGCATTATTACTCCACGGTTTCACAGTCAGCTGGCTCAGGATCCACCACCGGCGGAGGTGGCTGTCCCCTCCGCCGTGCCCACGAGTCAACATCAACACTAACATATGGCGGCGTTATGTAATACTGTATCTGTGGGGTGGTGCGTTACGGTGATCAACCAACAAGTTCTGTTCAATTCTGTGGTGGCTGAGTTTGACAAAAACTGGGTTCAGGTACTGATTTCCTGTCTGCAGTGTGCACAGAAGTGCTGGTGGTGACAGGTAGAGTTTTATAGATGAAGGTGAGAAAACCACAGACTTGGTCGAGCTTCAAAAGCTCATAGCGCACGCGATGAACATAAAAGATGATTCCCTGGACTGTGCTGTGATTAAATTACATTTTGGACTGTGTCCCTGAGCATATATCGGTTCTGCTGCACATCTTTATTTTGCTCAATTTACCCTGTTTCACATTTTTAACCATATTCAAAGTTTGTCCTGTATTTCCTGTTGGGTTTTTCACCACTTATGTGTAGACGGTGTGTAAAGTAGCTGAAGAAGGAGATCTTACTCTGATCAACCTCATTATTTTTTACTGAAAGTGCCTGTAATCAATATGCAGTAATAATAACAACAGCCCAAATGACAAGAGGAAAGGTGAAAGGGTCACTGCAGCTCTGCAGTTCCCTTCAGCTCTGCAGGGTTTTTTTTTAAGCATGTTTCAGCTCATTGGTTTTGTTTTCCAGCCCACAGATTTACTGTTTTCATTAATTCTAATTGGTCTCAGTGTAGATTTTGACTGCAGCTGTTTGTAGCGAAGACGAAGCGCTGATAAACCAACAATACGCTAGTTTAGCATCGCACCCCTTAGCATACGTTACCCACGATGCAACTCAAGTGAAGACAGTTTGGTTGGAGGTTCAGGTGTGTCATGCAAGTAGAGATTCATGTCGCCACGAACATGAGGAGTGTACCACACGCTCTCCAGGTTGTAGAGCCGCTTTACGCATTGTGATTTCAGGCTATACAAATAAAATTGACTTCTTTCTTCATCTTTGTCCGTCTCTAATCTCAGTGATCAGCATAGATTCAGACTGGTGCCTTGCAAAAATGCAACTAAAACAAATACAATCGTGCACTCTTGTGTGTGTTGAGCCGTTGTTGTGGCCCTTCATGAACCCTTCAGCCCCTTTTCTGTGAACACACAACTCTTCGCTGAATCCGACCCCTCCAATCGCACCCAACACGTGCTCACGCGCCAGCCTTCGCACAAACGCTCGCAATCCATACACGCGCACACAACGACCCACACAACCTCACACTCACTCGTGCAGCTCAGATATGCTGCATTGTGTACGCACTGATTAGCACACACACGCACATCAGAACATACATCTGCACACCACACAGTCACACACACACACGCACAGACGTCACACTCCTGAGTTGGGGCTTACTCTATTGGCTGGTCTTAACTGCTTTGTAGTATTTTTAGGCCTGTTATTCTGGGGCCTGTCCTGGCAGGCCACTGGGAGAGTATATAAGCCTCCCCCTGCAAGTGGGGACCACTGAGAACACACAGTGGAAACATCTCCGCGCGACACTCCAGCAAAACATCCAGCAGGCATTTTAAATCCTCTCAGGGTGAGTAAAAGCCTCTGTGACTTTTTAGGGGTGTAGCGACAGTTAAACCTGCCTCGACTGTGTCTACTTTGGTGAATCTGACATAAATCTGACATTTTCAAGAGTTATCAGGGAACGTTGAAGGAAGTATCAGTGATACTTAAATGCTTGAAGACGTAAGTAGTGTTCTGAGAAAAGATCATGATTTTATTTGAACTTGTTGGATTTACTCCAACGTGAGGGGTGATACGGCACGATATCCTCTGCGACGCACTCCAGGAAGGTTAGAGGTCAGGGTCAGCTGCAGGACAGTGCCCACAGAGCTGAAGGACACTTGAGCCGGGCAGAACCTTGCCAGCATGGAGGCTTCGGCCCGGGTCATCTGGATAAAGGACGGTTAATTGTCCATTCTGAGGATTTTACCGCAGATTATCATGTTTCAGTCAAAATATGTTCAAAAGTGTTGCATGCGAGCATCAATCTGCAGGTTCATCACATGCAGGACGTTATAAGGTCAAACTATTCTGGTGAAGACTTTGACTCTTCGCGCTGTTCGCTGTGACACTGACTAATGAGTCCAACCTTTGCGTTAATTTCTGGTCATGAATAGACATGATATAATTGCCAATTCATCACTGTCTTACACAGAATGTACTGATGTACAGAGTATACCTCTGCTTCCCTCTGTGCAGCACATGTAGAAGTGTGTATGGATCTTCGTGTGGCGAGTTCCCGCAGCAGTCGTGTCTCATTTTAAGCTATCGAACGAGGCACTGAAGCTCTACCTGCTCTCAGGATTAAGAACATCAGCTAAAAATAGCTCAAAGAGAATGACTTCTGTCTTTTATCTACCTTCTCTCTGGTTAGGACGCCATGCTTCCAGCATAATGTCAGCTACAGTTGCATCTCAGAAGTTCTCCTTCCCCTTCTCCTGTGCTGCACGCCTTCCTCAGCAAGGCGAGGTGACCCAGACGGGATGCGTTCAGGTGAAGGCCCTAGCCCTTCACAATCTTCAGGAGAAGACCATCTTAAGCAGCCCTGTTGCAGTTATAGGAGCTCTGGTGCATCAGGAGAACCAGGCCCATGACAGTCCAAAGCCTCCTCCTAAAGGGGAAAACTTTGCAGCTGCCCATGTCCTGGTCTGTGCCGAAGCCTCCCAGAGCGCCGTGCTCTCCAGGCAGAGTGTGTTTGAGAAACTGGCGGTTGAAAGCGAAGACCAGCGTCCCGCTGCGAAGAGACAGCTGTCCTCCGAGAGTGCAGCCAGGACCATCACGGTGGTGAAGAAGAGCGCGGTGAGGAAGGAGGCCGAGGAGCAGAGGCACCTGAAACCAAAATCATTCATGGGACAGAGGGTGTCACTGTGCGCTGGAGCAGCAGGGAAGAGGAGGCGTCGAAAGGACCTCTTCACCAACTCCGAGGTCTTCCACAGGGTGGATTCACACGTCATCAGGACCGGAGCAGAGGTGACGACACACGTACAGTACATCCTCATAAAACAACACGGGAAGTGCTGACACTTTTACTGATAACTGAATCACAAAAAATGACTAACAGCTCACGCATCACCTGTTCAGCTACACAGAACTACACACATTTGCAGCAGGATAAAACAGAACCAAGGTGAACAAAGAGCAACAAAAAACAAAGCCACAAAAGAAACTCTCGCTCTTTGTGCTCCTGAGCTCTGCAGGGAAGAGCACTGAAGGATGATAACATCTCCTCATCTGCTGCAATAAAACCATAATAAATACCGCAGCTCTCAGGCAGCACTCGCATCCTTGAGCGAGGAGGGTAACCCGGTTCGTTCAGTACACTGAATGACACTGAGAGATGCAGCCAAACAGAATGATGCTGTAAGATGAATGTTGGAAAAAACTGGCGATGGTTGAAATGAAAGTTTTGGATGCCGGCTGAATGCGGACCGCATTTTGTAATGAAAAGAAAAATCTGTGACAGTCTTTTGTGTGTGTTTGTTTGTTTGTGTTGCAGCTGAAGGAAAATCGTGTTTATGATGTAAAGCTGATCGTGCAGAGCATCACACAAGGAGCGAGGAATGAGCTGGAGAGGCTTCGTGCCATCTGGGTCTGGCTGTGCCACAATATTGGTGGGTTCTTTGATAATAGATCACATTATGCATTTTAGGATAAGTAATCTAGGGGCAATTATTATATTCATATCTCATTTTGGAATAAAAGGATTGTTGTCTTCGTAGAGTACGATGTGGGCGGATACCTCGGACACTCGGAGAAGCTGAGCTCTCCAGAGGAGGTGATAGCAGCCGGTCGAGGTGTCTGCTGCGGCTACTCCAGCCTCTGCACAGAGATGTGCAGGTAAACACGCCCAAACTAAAGTCTTTAAGTGAATGTGACACCAGTAAACAGCGCTGTCACAGCCTATTTTACACCAACAGGGTGATTTAACTTTGCAATGAAGTTTCAAACTGATTAAAGCTACATTAATTGTTTTTTTGGCCACTTGGGGGCAACGGGGCAAGCTGTAAACCAGACACTGACATAATATCACCTCATAAAGCTGTTACGGCTGATGTGTTTTGTGTTTTTTTCTTATAAATCCAGATGACACGGAGCAAAACTGTTTGCACACTCTCTGAGCTGGACCGCACATCGAGGGTGTAAATAGCGTTTTTTCAAATAAATTTGGACTTCGGAGCTTCTAGAAAATTTGATTATGATGGACGAGCTGAATGGATCGTTTGTTTAGGAGAATGATGTCAAAACCCTGTTTTGCTTTGAAGCTTCAGAAATGTTTTGTGGACTGCACGGCACAAGGATGAGCAGATAATGACTGAAATTTCATTTTGGGGTGAACTTAACCTTTAAGCTGCTACATGCTCAAGTTAAATGTGTCACTTTGTCTACCAGCTAGTTCCTGACCTGCCTGCTGTTTGGTGCTGGACCTGCTCAGTGGATTTATGAGACCTTTTTTTGCTCAAAACAACAAACTACGGTTGAAATAAGGTTGATGAAACTCAGAAAGACTCCATTCTGCTGAAAAGTATAACTTTCATTCTTCTATATGTCGATATACACTCACACCGGAGTGTTCTTTCAATTATTTTATTCAGCATTGTGCTTTATTCTGCATCCTTGATCCCTTCTGAGTTCAAGCCAGACATTTCCAGTATAAACTTTGTACACTGAGTCACTTCAATGAAAGACGGACAACACAAACAACAACCTTGAACTTGAGTTTCAGGACGTGGGACACGAAACAAAAGGCAGTGAGTGTTTTCTGTTTGGTTTCTGTCGACAGAGAGGTGGGCATCGAGTGTCAAGAGGTGCCAGGCCACAGTAAGGGCGTCGGGTACCGTCAGGGCCAGAGCCTCAAGAATGTGAAATCGGATCACCTGTGGAACGCTGTGCTTCTGGGAGGACAGTGGTTCCTATTGGACGCCTGTTGGGGAGCAGGACGAGTGGATATGGAGCACGAAAGTTTCGTCAAAAGGTTTGAAAACGTTTTCGATCAAAACTATACATTAACAAGCTGAATCTGAGCGTTTTGTTTTTTACTCCATGAAATCACCAGAGCGCAGTTTTGCTCTTTTGTTTATTTTCATACACCCGAAAACCAGCAGCGAGTTGGGTCTCAAACCAGTCTGCTGTCTCCATCTGTTGCCTCCAAGGTTCGATGATTTCTATTTCCTAACGGACCCAGAGGAGTTCATAGATTCGCACTTCCCCGATGAGGAGAAATGGCAGCTCCTGGACGTGCCCATCAGCCTGGAGGAGTTTGAGAGGAGGGTCTTCAAGACCTCAGCCTTCTTCACCCTGGGGCTCAGGCTGATTCAGCCTCATCACTGTTACATCGTCACAGGTCTGTTGAAACGATTGAAAATGAGATTAATTGCTTATTATTTTTCTTTGTTTTTGCTTCTTCAAAACGAACCCAGGCAATCTCCTCCTTAAAAATCCACTTCTGATTCCCTCCCCAGATGATGGCGAGGCAAACGTGTCCCTCGGCTTCTCCAGGCCGACGACTTTCACCCACGAGATCACACAGCACCAGGATCTTCTCCACTGTGGATCTTCAGAGCAGCGAGAGTCCGGCGACTCCTCCCACGGCCTCCTGACGGTCTCTCATCGGAACATGAAGCTGCAGCTCCTGCCGCCTGCGAGCGGCGTGTATGACGTGAAGGTCTTCGCCAGACCTGAAACGGCCACCACGTCTCTGATCTGGGTCTGCTCCTTCACGGTCGAGTGTCCGACCCCCAGGGCCATGGAGGAGATCCCAGAGAACCCCTACTTGTCATGGGGGCTGCAGCCCACTGCAGGATCTCTGGGCGTCGCGGGCAGCAGCCAGGGCAGCAAGGTTGCCGAGGTGGAAGACGGCGTCTTTGAAATGGCGTTGAAGACATCCAGGCCTCTGATGGTGCTGTGTGAGCTGGTGCACCCCCAGCTGGAAGCTGCTGTGGCTAAGCGGTGCCTGGTCACTCAGATTCAACCCAACGTCCTGACCTGCCACGTCCTCTGCCCACTGCGAGGCTTCTACCGGCTGTCGGTGTTCGTGCGGGACTACGAGAAAACAGAGGTCAAGTTCCAGAATGCTGCCAACTTCCTGTTGCACTGCAAAGGGAAGGTGGCCAGTCCGGATCAGCTCTTCCCTCCCAACCTCGGTTCTGCTTGTGGGCCCGGAACCCGCACGACAGAGGCGGGACTGTCCAAGTTCAGCCACACGACAGCGCTGGTGAGCACCCAGCAAGGCAAGTGTAACATCACCTTCCACAACCAGCAGGACCTGGAGCTCCACACTGTGCTCAGCAGAGAGGAGAACAAAATGGCAGCCATCCCACTTTCACGCTACCTCTTCTGCACGTACACAGACAGCAAGGTGACGGTGAGCGTCAGCCTACCCGATGCCGGGGTGTATCGGCTGGGCCTGTATGCTAAGCTCGCCCCTGATGGAGATTTCAACCCCATGTGTGACTTTGTTCTGAGGAACAGCTGCGATCAGCCGGGGCCTCCGTTCCCCTGCGTCTACGCAGCCTGGAGGAAAGGCTGCGTGCTCTTTGAGCCTCGCGTGGGCCTGCTGGAGCCCCTCTCGTGGGTCCGCTTCAGGGTGAGGGTCCCCGGGGCCCAGAGGGTGAGCGTGGTGGGAGAGACGAGAACTGATCTGAAACTGAACAAGAGCAGAGTCTGGGAGGGCGACGTTTCCACTGGAAACGGTGTCCAACAACTGAAACTGGCCGCCGCCTCGGGGGAGTCCAGCGACATGGCCGTCTTGATGACCTTTGACGTCAAGCAGTTGGACAAAGAAGTGTGAAAACTCGAGGGCCGGCGGAGAGCAGATGGATAGTTGTCTGAATATAGCTGTTAACTGCCTTATGATGTTATTGATATGGACTGATGAAAATCAGAATGGTGTCGAACATTTCTGCAAATAATTCAAACTGTGATCCGTAATCCTTCAGGGTTGAACTGCATCATCATATTACAGATGGAGTCAGGTTATTGCCAGTCATTTTTTAAGGTGTATTAAATTGAATTTGAAATATGATCCTGTGAATGTGTGAACTTTGTAGCAATGAAGTGATAAAAATGCATTGCCTGACTTACCTGGCAGTTTTTTTTTTGAAAGCCCTTCTTTGATCCAGGTCGTCTCCAGTACAAAAAGATCTTTACGAGATCGACAGTGGTGCTCAGCTATGGTGCTTAGCGGTGATATTGCACTGATCAAGAGTGCATTAGTGCATTGCTATTATGTTATGTGAAGTAAATCTGCAATATGAAATGATGGTTGGCAAAAGAAATAAAAAATATACTGTGAAAATACCGAAATCTGAGGGACTCTTTATTTTCTCATCATGTCACAGGCATATCAGAGATTTTAAAGATATAATATGTACAACTTCCGCTTCAAAAATGTGTAAAATGACGAGAATATTGTTATATATTTTACTTATTTTAAAGAAATTGTCCACAGGCTTGTGTAGACGAGGTCCTGCTACAATCCGCTCACAAATGTCCAATAAAAAAAGAGATTAAAACATGTAAATTGCTACAAATTGTTACATAGAGCCCCTTTAATGAACATATCCAGGCAGATCATTTGGATTATCGGGTTTACTACACATGCAAATCATCATGTAACTCTATTTTTGCAGTTAGTTCTCCCTAAATCAACATAGTTTTCTGCTTTGTGCAAATAGAAAGTGATGCGAGACGCCAACGGATGTCAAACCATCTGTGAACTTGGAAACCCGCCGTCACTCAAACTCAAACAAAAAGACTTCTTCAGATTTAACACAGTTTTTTAGTTTCAGAAGATCTTTCTGGAGTTGTCCCCAAACCATCTACAACTGATCAAAAGTAAAGATAATAACTTTTTTGCAGAGGTGTTTCTGTCACTTAACCTTCCCTCATATAAATGCGGTGGACAAAATAAGTCAGAATACTGCAATAAAATCTACCAGCTACACACACTTCAGCTTTAAAAGTGCACACAAAAGTTGAATCAACACATTTCCAACAAAAACTAAACATTAAAACCATCATGAATGGAGGATTTAGTGCAGGATTGTGGTGTTAGACCGCATTAGTTTCAGTAATAACCTGGCAGCTGAGCGTGTGTCACGGTTAACAACATGAATTCAGGCTCTTCTTTGTCCTTTACAGCCGGAAAACAGTCAAACCCAGGGGACAGTTAAAGTTTGGGATCAAGGCTGGCAAGCTTGAACAGCTTCAGTTTGAAAGAAACTCCCCCACAATCCCACTCAGTAAGAGTGAACAAATCCAGCACTGTACAGTGCACTATTGTTGCAGTGACCTGGGCCCACTCGGCAGGCTTTGGCAGACGCCAGTGAGAGTGATGAGTGTTTACATGTGGCTGTCATAATAGCCCACAAATAGCCTGGGCTCGCTGCCTCAGTAAAAATACAACAATAGTGGGGCGGGGAGGAGAAAAAGGGCGGCTAACGGTGGAAAAGATACAGTAAGAGCGTGTTTTAAGTGTATCTGGGCGGAGGGGGGGGGTTTGCCTTGAGTCGCTGGGGAGAAACTGGCGGCTCAGTGGTGGCAGGAGCAGGGCGAGGAAACGCTGATGTCAGAGGTTAGCCATGTGGAGGGCTGTATCTGCCTGGCAACAATACAAGGACACACACACACACACACACACACACACAAAGTCGATCTTCCTTTCTTTGAAACACCCAGAAACACGCACACACATGCACGAGGAAATGAAGGGCTAAAAGTGTGTTATGTGGGGCAGGATTCCTCACATTCCCTCAGCACCGTTTCAGCTGCCATCTCTCTTTAACGAAGTGTGTTAATAGCCGAACCACTAAACACACACACAAGCTTTTTACACACACTCTCAGCAGACTGTTTTATGTTTAGTCTAGCTCTCCCGGTCCCAACAACAGAGAGCTCACCGCCTCAGTCGGTGCTGATACGGGGGTTTGGATGCACACAGTGAATCCGTGTCGCCTCACCAAGTGTCAAATCCACTACTATGTCAAACTGGCTGCATGTGAGGCCGCTGACATCTGAGAGCAAAACTGTTATTTCACAATCGCACAGCAACAGAACGGAGACTTCTTTAAGAAATAAAGAAAAAAGGACAGGGATTGATCAACCATATAAATATTTAATGGATTACGTGGTGCAATAAAAACAACAGTTAGATTATAAAAGCATCAGTCACAGGAAAAAAACAGAAGTTACAGTAGTTTTGTGCAAATGCAATTCAGTTTGACTTCACACGCTCACAGCGTGTTAACACCCTCAAAACTAAATGCGGAGGTCAGTTTGGCACTTTTGAAGTTTTTGCTTCTCATCACAATAGAGACAATAAATTATTTTATAAGTTATTTTTTTCTTTTTTACTTTGGACGGCCTGTAGATGGCAGAGAAGAAATGAGCCCTTTGCTTTTTTCCCCCCTCAGATCTAATTCTGCCATCGTGACATCGAACACCTCCCAACTTGAATCGTTAGTGTTCCTCGACAGCTGCATCGCGGCTACAGACAGAAGATATTAACCACAATTTCACCCCCATCTTCTTCTGCAACACTCGAGATTGATGGGACAAATATGTAATCTCAGGTTTGGAAATAATAAGTAGACCTGAGCAAATTCCTCTCGCTGTCTGTGAGGACGGTGGGGTGAAGAGCCCGTGATTCCCTTTTAACCTCGATAGGACAGAGCGGCCCAAACAATTAGTATCAGCGGTCCCCTGAGGCCTGAGCAAAATTTGGACAGTTAAAAATCCATTTCCGAGCCGCCTTCCTCCAATAAGCACAAAAATACCATAAAAATATCCACTTCTTCAAGAAGTGCATACATTCCCCACCGGTTGGCCCTTTTCGAACATCGGAGCCAATCTGCAAAACTAGAAAAGAACAAAAACTTTCTCGCACTGCGTTATCACGCTGCAGCGCAAGAAACGTCACATTTCAACCCCTTCATATATAAAAACCAATTAACACCAAACTTTGTTTTTGTCCTATAACTTCAGCTACAAAAACGGCTAGCCTCCACGTACAGGATGAAGACACCAGGGTGCTCGATCGGCCAGAGAGTTGCGTAGCGGTCGCGCTGAGAGGCTCGTGGAGGGCTCTTTGGGCCCCCAATGTGCAATAAGTAGGGGTCACCCAACTTTAGTCACAAACTCAATCTGCATTTTTCTTTTTATCCATACAAAAACTTAAAGGTTTTGTATCCATACTAGGGCTGGGCATAAAAAATAAATATAAGCGTTTCTAAGTAATCATCTGCTGATTGTAAAGGAACCTGTACAAAAATGCAGCTTTGCTTCTAGCGTTTGTCCATTTTCAATAAAGAAATCAACTGAATGTAACCAATAAACATACCGCTGTGAACATAAATTAATTTACAGCCTCAGAACTGTTCTGGTTTCAGCCCTCGCTGTTTCAGCCCAGCCCGTCTCCCAACATCTTTTTTGATTAGTTTGCAAGAATACCTGAATCGTCCCTGAGCCCTCCAGTGACCGCCCCCCCTGCGTGACGTCGCCTACTTTACCCTCTGGCTTAGTAAAAACACATTGCTTTAAAGAACAACTCCATGGATTCCTTTCACCAACACTGTTGAAGGACGGATCCTTGCCTGACAACACCTCCTCCCCCTGTGACGGGGGGAGGGATGGAGCTCTGAATGCAGCTTTAATCTCTGCTCTTCTTAGCCGTAGCCAAGGCACTGCTGGATCAGAGAAACCTGACATCTCACAACCGATCAGATTCTCTTTTTTGCAAAAAAAAAAAATTGCATCTGCTTTTGCCGTTTTTTTTGTAGCTTGTGCGAGAGGAGACGATTTGCTTGCACCTTGAGTGTTCAATTCTCTTTACAAAAATACTATTTGTCGCTTCGAGGTAATTCAAATTTCTTCGCAGATATGTAAAATAAATGTGATTATTTTTCTCTTTGTTGTACCAGTTTGGTGAAAGGCAATTTCTGTCAGAATATATGTGGCATCATATTCACATGACATCGCAACACATGCAAAATAGTGTAGACGTACTGAGTAGTAGTAGTCGTGTATATGTGTGTGTATATGTGTTAGTGTTAATTTGATTTATATATCACAAACATCTTACATAACCCTCCACTCTTTAAGGACTTCTTCTGATCTCTTGGGCCAATTATGGGTTCAGATTCTTCTGCTCTTTGACATGTGGAGCAGGTTGTGGCACTTTCAGTCTCCCGTACATCAGCCTCAGACTGTTTCACTGTCAATCAAGGTAACTCTCTGCAGTATTACGTAACTCCAGAACGACAGCAACTGTTGCTCAGAAAAAAAAAAAAAGACGGCTTTGAGAGTGCATCTCTGAAACACTAAACAGGGGATCCAGCTTAAACAAGAGTTATGATTTTGTCAACAAGGGATTTATGTTACATATTATCCTGCTTCGCTTTCAAAAAAAAGAGCACTGTAATCTGTTTGCATTTTGTTCTATCAGCCATCTGTAAGTGGAGGCAAGGCTTTTTTTTTTGTTTTTGTTCCCGGTGGCATCTCTTTTTGCAACAAAACCCCTCCGCCTGTTGTTAAGACTCGTTACCGTGTTGCGTGAACAGACGACAGAACAAAAGCTGTGAGAGACTGAGAATTTTAGCGGCTCGTTTGTTTGCGCGGCGTTTGTCCTTAAAGAGCTCTTTGAGGATACTGTAAGTAGACTATATAAAAAACCACAAGGTACAATTGCACTTCTTTCATCGAGTAAAAGAGAAGGACTGTTAGAGAGGAGCTAATGGAATGAGTAACTTGGGGTGAGCTGCCTCCTCCTCCTCTCCCCCTCTTTTGCTGGCTGGAACATGCCAAGGTAATACATGTCAGAGGCGTACGTCATTGCTATGTTATGTGCTATTCTATGCAATTGTATTAATCATCTAAAAAGACAGTGGCACATCTAGCATAAGATGGTATGGCTTGTTCGGATCAAAGTGGACGGATGGGGCCAGCAGTGGCAGGATCATTTGAATCAACGATCGATCTGATGGGGAAAATAACTCGCTAACGATGTTCTCACTCTCGGTTTGTCCGCCAGCTGAAAACAAAGTTACTGATTCTCTCAATCTTACTGGCTGTTGACAGCGCTGACAGGCAGACATGGTCCCACTGATCTAAAAATATCTGCATCAAACAACAGTGAATACTAGCAAACATCCCCCCACCCCCTCTCTGCTAAGGAATAAGATTAGGGACTTAAAATATTCTCTGAGCAGAAACACCCTTCCTCTCTGATCTGAAATGGTAAAAAATCTCATAGTACTCAACATCGAGTACAGGCGCTTTTTTTTGGGTACAGAGTTCAAAGGGCTAATGTAATATATCGTCCCATTGTAGCAGCAGCAGTATGCACGCACCTTTATGTGCATTTAAATGTTCCTTTTGAAGTATCAATTCAACACATTGACCCAAAGACTGGTATTAAGTCTGTATAGCACACTGCTGACCCCATAAAGAATGAAAGCCATTACATCTCCAGAGATTGTAGCAGGGTTCCTACACATTTTACAGCTTCAAGCGCACTTATTTAGCACGCTTTTACTTTGAAATTCTTATTTGGTTAGGTGGGTTTAATACTACCCAAATATGCAGCCATATGACAACGTAACGTGCCATTTCACAAATATTACTAAGAGCGTATCAAACACATTTTTCTTTTAAGTTAGAACATTTCAAACCCTGTGTAGGAACCCTGGTTAGAGGAAGACATGCATAGAACATTAGTGTGACACACGATCGCAGAGCAAACAGGAGCATAACTACCCATTTAAGCAGGACATGAAGTCTGATTCTCTGCAACATCACACCACTAATACAAAGCCTTCGACCTTTCACCAAAGGCTCTACTCGTGTTTACCCACACCGAACCACCAAACACTGAACTGAATCCAGGTTTTCCCGGATTTTATCATTTTCTCCCTTTTCCTCCCCAAAAGAAAAAAAGGAATGTTCACATTAATAACAACAAACAAACTTTTGGACCAAAATGGTGAAATGTGTGATCCACACCTGCTGCTGTGAGCTTTAGCTTAACTTTCTGTGTCCACCTGCTTTCTGTTAACTAGCAGCATTCAAATGAACAGAATACAGTTTCTGGTGGACACGTAACCTCGAGAAGTGATTTAATGTGTGTCGGCCTCAGCTGTTTTATAACTACGACACTTTGCTGCAGGGACTGAAGTCTGCTTTATTGCACTTTCATTAGATTCACTTTAGGAGTCTTAAAATAAAGCACTGGGACGGCGTTTAGCTATGTGATTAATGGCATCATTCATCAGTTGTCTGCAGCCAACAGGCTGTCCAATGTTTACAGCTCTATGGCCAAGCGCTCCCTCTGCTGCAGCGTGGCACGCAGACAAGATAACAGGTGGGCCACGGATTGGGTGACAACAGAGGAGGAGCGATTCTTGAGAAACCCCACCAGGGAGCCCACCAGAATCACACGGCTATCCATGCCTATCCAGAAATAGAGGCATTAATTTGCCAACTGTGATAAACAGAAACGCACAAGCTGTAGGAGCGTGGGGTTGGAAATTCCCTTCAATTGTGAAACGTCTCATAGCTCTCAGGCTTAGTGTCGTAATCACATCGGAGTCTTGTGTTGCGCTATGTTTCAGATTTGTCTGCAGTTGTGAGCGACTCTCATTTCTTGCTCTTTTAATTTGCAATGACACCAGTGACCGCATCAGTTTGCCACTTAATTTTTATCTGATAAATATGATATCTTACTCGGCAAAGTGCTAAGTGTACAGATGGTAGTGTTGCAGGGAGGCTACGTGACATAACTGGCGTATCATGGTGGGTGATGTCACTGTTTAAAATCTCACCTGCACTCAACCTTTCCATGCTAACAAAGTGACATAGTGGATAGATAATGAATGGACTGCAGCGGTTTCTGCAGATGCGTGTGGTGTGAACACACATTGACCATGCTAGTGGAGCGTTCAGTACATAAACCCCCTGTTCCCTCCCTGTCCCTCCCACTGAGTTAAATAAGACCGATGGAGGCAGTGGACGTACAGACAGATTCTATCACGGATCAAACAGGTCGGGCTGTCTCTGCAGCTCCAGCTGACGGTTGAACAGCTCGATCTCTTTGTTGGCCTCGGCGATGTACTCCTTAATGAACTCTTCCATGTCTGCGGAAACAGCAATGTTAAGGGAAACAGCAGCACAATGACCACAAAGAACAATGCAGTTGCGAGAATATCTGCAGAATGAGTCACGATCGCTGCTTTCTTTGGTCCAAAACATCCAAAGAGTAACTGTTTCTTTTTGTTAGCCTCTGTGACATAAAAAAAACCTCCAGTACAGTATTACAGGTGTAAAATTAGATATAGTTGAAGTTCTAAACTTGAACCTTACTCTAACCCCAACCCTTGGCAATAACCACTGAGAAGGATACTGGGGTGGAGGTTCATTTTTCCTCCAAAAATGTCCACATACTGGTAACCGTTGTAGAAGTAGCCTGGTGGTAGTGGATCCAAGTGCCTGGTGATCTGAAGAGAAACGCATAATATCAAGTTCAGTCAAGGTTATCGACTGAGAAGGCCCGCATCAATATCAGTTCCTGACCCTGAGCCGAGCTCTCTTAGAAGATAAGGAAAGCCTCCAAACAAACAGACAAACAAACAGAAAAAGCATCGGACCACCAGGAGAACATTCTGCTGAGGCTTGTATCTAACATCAAAGATTTCACACCACGTTTGCTCTTGCTGGGGCATTTATTGACAATAAACCTAAAAATAGTTTGTTGGGTTTTCTTCCAAACAAACACAGTTGCGTTTACATTCATTGGCTGTCACGAAACACGTCGGTGTATCCCTGGGGGAACCGTGTTGGATGCATGTAATGTCACACATTTACAAAGCACATTATCAGGAAGTGTTTTGAAAGCTGCATTATTTACATCCACGTTTTCTTCTTCACGCTGCTAAAGTTCTTACCACCACCGAGCACGATACTATAAACAGGGAAGTGCAAATGTGCATTGCGTGCATACATGCCAGTAACTCAATATAGGCACAACAAAGCAGGTGCCAGCCCATAAAAACATTGCTCCTAGTCGACACCACAGGGGGGCTTTAATGTACTTTTGTCTTCACATATTCCACCTCTGGTAAATATAAAGTTATATTACACGTAATTATATAATTATAAAAATAAACACACTCACATGTATGCGCTTGATTTCTTGTGGTGAAAGGGTATTTTTAGTCTTCCTCGGCTTCTTTGTCTGCCTCTGAAAACATCAAACAGAAAAAACGGCCTTTAAGCTGTTTATTTTCTTACACAGTACTTGACTGATACTACAGACGAGTCTCAGTGTGTGTTGTCATCAAAAACAGCAGGGACACTTCAATGCCAACCTGCTTAGCGCACAGTCTGAGCCAGTCCTTAAGTCCGTCGTCAGTGAGGCCGACACCATCAACGATGAGGAAGAAGGACGTGTTGGTCCCTTTGGGGCCCGAGGTCAGAGGGTCACCGGTCTGCTCTGGGACCACGCTCAGGCTCCCGCTCACCGTGTTGTAGTTCACCTCCATCAGTTGGTCTGAGTCTGGAGGTTCCAGAGATAAAGGAGCTCACACCCAAGTCGCACATACACTTTACACCTTGTGTAACGCCTGCTACGGCAGCTTCATATGGTAACAGCATGGTGTTGGTGGGGGTGTTAATGTTTTAACATACATACAACCCCTCTGTTCCCAAAATGGCTCACAGAACTCACGTGCGTGGCAAAAAAAATAAGATTAAACATCTCAAATATGTCCTTACTTAATGTAAAAAGTAATACTGAGAGTGCAACAGCTAAAATTAAAATGAAGTAAAATAACTAAATATAAAGCGATGTAAATGATACACTGCTCTACAGACAGACTGGAAAACACACTTAAGGAATGTGAGTATTAGAATAGGATCATACAGTAGAGTCTCCACACTCGTTCCACACTCCTCTATCTTCACAGCTCTCTACAAATATCTGCACGCTCTCTGCACATCTCCTCACAGGCACCTGCACTCTCTCCTCATGCAACAACTCTACACAGTCTCCAAATGAAAAAAGAGTGAGAAAACTATGCGAAGGAAACCAAAGCAGTGGACTATGAGCTGAATTCTAAACACCAGACACCAGAGCAACAACCGAGCAACATTCCTACCGTCAGGAGCTTCTTGCCCGCCTTGAGGGCAACCTTTTCTTTAATTATTCCCAAAACTGGGAAATGCAAATGCAGGTTAAAATATTTACCAAGGAAAGAAGTCACATGTGTTTAGTAATGCTGGACAAAAGCAAGTTGTCAGGAATTCAAAATCTGATCTGAGAAAGTAAAATAAAAACATGTCATTCCTACCAGAAAATCGGACTTTTCCCCAGACATTGTACACATTTCCTCGGAAGGGGCTGAGCCTCAGTGATGACTTGAGTGCTGCAGAAAATGTATTAGAGTTTAAGCACAAATTATAGGATTTAACAATATTAATTTAAATGTTCCTGAAAAGCATCGCTGTTGGCAAGATGTCATAAGTGCATCTTTTGGGAAAACAGATTATTGCACAGCAACCGCAGACAATTACTCCGAGACCTCAGTTGTCTCCATATTTGGAGGGAGAGGCAGCTTATGCAATCATCCCCGAACCCTGCCAGCTCATATCTGGAGCTTCAGTCACGTGTAACAGTCAAAAAAAAGGGGGGAGAATTCTTTTCCATCTCACCTTTGCAGCGGGTGACAAATAGAGGCCTCTCTAGGGGGCGGCTGAAAGCCAGGCGGTGCTGGGTGAAGACCAGAGAACCAGAACCGGTGAAGAAGCGGCCTTTGCACCTGAAACACATAACACGTGCACATTACACAAATGGTGAGAAAGTTAAGTCTGGAGCAAGCCAAGTGTTTGTGCTACATTTTGTCTTTGGCTGGAAAGTTGTTTACTCTACCAGCTGCCCACAGGAAAGAGGCCAGTGTGTGTGATTTGCTGGTATCAATGTGCATGTGGAAGATAAATCTGTTAATGCTGATACTCCTTTAGCAGGTGAAAAAGATTTAGGCCATGGACAAATATTTAAAAAAGTATAAAAAGCATCAGACGTAAAATAAAGCTTGAAGATGAGTCAGTCGAAAGGGCCAGACTGTGGCCAGATATGCAGTGTATGATCTGACTGGAGGATTTAGCAGAGGTTCATATTAGGCTGACCACTGTGGCATGAAGGCTGACTGGACAAGGTCCAAAGGGAAGGAGAACCCCTCTGTGTACATGGCAACTGTATGGCCAACAGCTTGTTACTGTGCTGCCAGGAGGCAGCTGGTGATAGAACACAAGATGCCCTGAGGGGCTTTACAGCAATCAGCAGCCGATACCCCCACCACTGCAGCCGAGTGGCAATTAAACCGCAGGGAGGGAGGAGAGGCAGGACGGAGAAACGCAGAGGCAGGAATCAAAGCCAATCTGTCGCTCAACGGCCAAAAGGTTGAGTGTGGACACAGGAGGACACACGGGGGTCACAAGCAGTAGAGAGGAACGTAGAATGAGGTTCTTACCATCCAGGGTAGAGGACATAACGGGCTCTCAACATCTGCGGCTCATTGAAGCTGCTATCAGACAGTATCAGATTCACATCTTCATTCCTAGTTAAAAAAAACAAAAAACATTACAGTATGAATACGTAAGACTTAGATTACATAAATATGTGTATTAAATGTGCGCACATATGACATGAAACTGCTTCAGGAAATGTCCTACTTTTAATTACTAAAAATAAATATTCTTTAAGTACAGACTGCACTGGGAAATGCTCATGACACATCACTGTGCTAACTGAGCAGTGCTCTGACCTAACATATTCAGACAGAGACTCAAAAAGCAGAATAAAATGTAGCCTGAAGTGAATATTTTAGGCAAAGATAAGAGCAGTTAAGTGACTGTTTGCTGCATTGATCACAATTCTGTGGGCGCCTACCTGGTGACAGCTCCTCTCTCTGCCAGTATGAAGGCTGCGGTGGGGTTGGCAGAGCGTACCAACTGCTGAACATGCTGCATGAGAGGGTGCTTCTGCTCTGCTGTCAGCCCAGTGAACACCACTGTACTCACAATACCTGACATAAAACGAGGCACAGAAAGGGAATATGAATTCCAAGAAAAACCGGCTCACTTTCCTGAAAATACAGAACCAAATCTGTAATGCCACTGCAGAAATAGCTTATTTTACACAGGGTTCAATTTACTGCTGCTGCGCTCCACCTGCAGGTTGAATTTTTTAGGGAAACTGACATTTTGATTCCTTCAAAACGATTGGCTGGATAAAACGCATAATAAATAATTCTGTGACAGATTAAACTGTGCTGTTTGCTCCTCAGCTCCGCCAAGCCCGACTTTCTCCCTGCTGCCCAAATTGGGATTTTTCTGATTCCAGTAAGAAAAGACAGCGTGGATAATGGCAATAAAATCGTCAAACTGTCACTTCAGAATTACAAGACAGACTGTGTGCTCTCAAACATGAAGGAATGGTTGGGGCAAAGGGTGTCCTGAGCCTTTCGTGGGATGTCCAATTAAACTTTTTAAAGGACCTGCAGGTGGAGAACAGCTGCATAATGGCTGATGGTCTGAACACCATGACAGCAAGTTCTCTGTGGGAAACTCAATCTCAAAATGTTAATTTTCTTGGAAAGTGTGATATTACAGGGTGTACTAAGCCTTTCACTGCGCCATAGCACACATGACCTCCATATTTGTTTTGGCCTTTTTCAAAGATGGAGGATTGTTCTGCTGGAGTGTGAATCACAAACGCTAACCATAAAGCATCGCTGCACATGAATTCATTCCTTCACTACGTGCTTGTGTTGGATCTCTAATTTGCTTCTGTTATCAGTGGATGTACATGCAGAACTCCTCCTCTTGACCCTTAATGGTTATATCGTTCAACCTGACAGCATGACGTATGTTTGAAATGGCTATGTTGAACGGCTTCCAAAAGAGCATTACACTTATGTAAAAAATCAATACCAATGAATATAAATGTGGGGTTTCCTCAGTAATACATAAAGCAAGTTTATCCTTGACGTATTTTGTTGTTGGAAGGTTGAAGAGTGCGACAGAGACGGGACCTACCTTGACTGCATTGCTCCAACAGCTTAGGGAAAGCAAACCTGATAAGACGAGAGACAGCAGGACATCAAATTAAATTAAAATATACAGTATGCTTGAGTACAGTTTGACTGTCAGCCATCAGTCAAATGCAAATTTAGTTTGACTCAGATTGTGACTGATGCATTGTGGGATTTTTGTACCTAAGTGAAACACATACGATAGCTGTGTTTTAATCTGTAAAATCAGCAGTCCTGTTTATTTTAACCCATGTCTTTTCCCACAATATCATCACAAACAATAACTCTATTTATGACTAATGGGTGCTTGCCAACGTTGTACAGCAATAAACAGGCTAATTCCATGTTATGGCCCCTGGCGAGCGATCCGGTTATCAATCGTGAGGCTTTTTTCATCAGATGACATCATGACTATGACTGGCAACTGACCAATGTAAAAGCTTTCTGTAATCTCATTTAATCTTAACATAATTTATCCTGAGTTTTCAAATCGATCAGTGTTATACACAACTTCTCTGAGCCAAGTCCGCCCCCCACCACCCACCCCTCCAGCCACCACAGACTCTTAGGGAGCCTGCAGGCTGGGGCATCAGCAATCTGAAAGGCATTTATCTTTCCTGTCCTGATGTAATGAACTGTCTACATTCATCACAAAGAATGGATCATGACTGACTGATGAGCTTCACTGAGGAGGGTGTGTTGGTCGCGCATGTGGACCTGGGGGGATTAGAGGGCTATGCTGAGGGGGTTGACAGGCAGGTCAGACCTAAGCTGGGCTAACCACACCCAATTAGCGCCATAGTGGGCCTTTGCAGACCTCCACACAATCTATGGCAACAGACAGTGATAGGGGGCTTGTTGAAGAAGCCTCAAATGGAAAAGTCAGTGCTAACCAATTTGCGAACTAAACCTCTTATTACACATTTTTCCACTGCTGAGCCAATGAGGCTTGTCAGACTTTGACTGGAGGGTCATCACAGCATGTTTATAGCTCAGGATCCAAAACACATTTAAAAATGTATTATTAAAGTTCGGCTCACTAGACAAGCATCTTGTCTGAACGACTCTGGGAGTAATCCTGCATATATGGTCTATTATATACACATGTTACTGTGCAGAACAGTGACCAGGGCATCTGTTAGAACACTTTTCTAATTAAATGTCCGGTATAGAAAGATGGCAGCACTATTGTTGTAAAAACTGGACCCTCTTGATTGACTTCATCTGTATGTAAGTATCACTGGCCAACCCAGCTTGGCTCTGCAGTGGAAAACAGCCTATTAACCGGAGTGGTATGTCATATTGTGTGGAGCAGCTCAGTCAATCTACGGCAGCGAGAAGCTCTGTAAGCTACATCTAAAGCCTGTAACAAAAGGAGAGTGAGATTAAATGTAGGCCTGATCCTCTCTGTAAAAGGGACCCTGCCTCGACCTCGTCCTGGAAACCTCGAGTGCATCAACAATTTATCAACATCCGGCGCTGTCTGTCATCATCTGCTCTGTCCATATGTTGCTTGAAAAACTGCAACATTTACAGGGAATGATTTTAGACCAAAAATGTAAGAAGCTAACTGTGCTACAACCAAATGGAAGCTATTTTTGGTGAAAATATAAGTTTTTTTGGAACATACCGAGCACACAGACGGATAGCAGAATAGCAGATTGTGCTCCAGGAGTGATTTGAGTAATTTTTTGTTGTGAAACTGGGTCACTGAATCTATTGTATCTGCTGTGAATCCTGGTTGACTGAACTGCCGTTCTCTGGAGCAAGCTGCAAACTTTTCTGTGTCACATTTCACACCTACAAGTGGTGAATATTTTTCTACACATTGGATAGATTTTCGGAGAAGAAATCTTTCAGATGCCGTTAATACAAACTTGATATATATAGTTTCTTCATAGTACAAGCTTTCTAGTTATTGGGAACCTGATATAAACATTGGCACAAAGCAGGAAGCAGAGCCTGAGGACTGAAGTGTTAAGTTTGCAACTGAGTCAATACTGAATCAGAACAATATATACTTACGGGTCTTTTCATTTCACCCTTACATTCTTTATTTTAACAAAGCAAACAACACAACTTTGAAACCCTTTCTTCCGCATATACAAAGTAACTGACATCTTTGTTGGGTCTCAATCCATCACACTTCACATAGTTTCAAGCGTATGAAAAGCCTGTTTTACCCATCTGGAAATCCAATCAGTCTACTTCAGTTAGACATTTTGGGATTTTGTTTATATGCCAACTCAGAAACAGGAGAAGATTAATGTTAATGGACATGAATTAATCTGCTATACGTTTCTTTAAGGCCAGTTGAAGCTTGTCCAAACTTACTCGAGACACAAAAACTCACCTGTGCTCCATACAGGAAGTGAGGGGGTCCACACAAGCAGTTACAGCACCGATGGTGAAGCACGCTTGGACAACTGGGTCAGGGTGGAAAAGCACAGCTTGGACCACATCTAGAACATCTGTGTATCTGTACAAGTCAGAACACATACAACTGAATAAGTCATCACTGACAAAGAACAGTAAAGTAATTCAGTCTTTTCTTTTTCTAATGTATTTAAATACTGTTTGATATTGTTCTCTAAAGATACAAAGGCAATGATCTGTGGCACTGAATGATGACATGTCAGATAACATTATTCTCACATTGTTGTATTCTTAGACTGAAACGCCTCTGAAACTCAGCTCTGCTCTACTGGCTGAGTCCTGCCTTCTCAGTTCCCAGCTGTATCAGGCTGATCAGCGGGCTTTCTTACCCAGGTGAGAGCACCAACAGACGGGGTTTGCCTCCCGGGCCTCTCTGGCTCTCCAGGAAGCTGGACAAGTACTGCTGCAGGTGAGAGGCTGAGAAGCTGTCACAGCTGTCTGGGCCAGGCTCGTACACCACCCACCTACAGATGGCAAATTATTTTTGTCGGTGTTGTTCTTTTCATCTTTATTATTCTTAATGTTAAATAAGTACAACATATGTCAGATTAATTAAAAATCTCTTAAATTAATCTCTCTCACCTTCCACATTCTTTGTTTAACTGGACCAGGAAGTCGCAGAGTCTCTTCTTATGGCTTCCTGGCAATCCAGTGATGACGGTAATCACAACCTTTTCACACATTAAAAAGACGACATCAGATTTGAACAGTCTCAGCTGTACTTGACAAAGGTAACAACATATTTAAAGGAACCACGTGTTTTTGTTTTTTTTAATTCTTGTCTACATGAGATGAGGAGCATCAGCTTCACCTTATTCAAAGTGCTCACCTTGTCTCCTTGACTGTTGGCTGGATTCCTCAGCTCTGCAGAGGGGAAGAGCACCCCCAGGTGGTCATACAGAATTGGCTCCTGACCAATACTACTCAAAGCAAAGTGCTGAAGAAACCTGGCAGAGTCCACAATTAAACAAACAGTTAGCAGAAATTGGGTCATGACTCACTCGCATAACTAGATAAAAAATGTATGTAGGGAATTAGCTTGTATTTGTAAGGAAAATTATCAAAATAAGTGCTACAATTTTACAAAGTCCTTGCACCAGCCACATCTTTGCTTACATTTTTGCTGTAGATATTTACATAAAAGCTTAAAGCCATCAATCATGTGCCTGGGAACGGAGCAATTAAAAATGAGACTGATAATGCAAAAACTTGTGCAAAAGAGAGCGATTACTTTTTAGAAGCACTGTACTGTATTTCCTTAAAACAGCCCGATGTCTATTTATACCAGGTGACAGATTTAGGACGGATTTGGGAGGAACATGAATCTGCCGAAGGTGCCGAGTTATCCTTTCATGCATTCTTCTTTGTTTTAGGTTCAGGGGCGGGAAAGAAATGTGTTTATTTTGGCCTAGATAATGAAGTTATGTTATGTTATATTCTTTCTTTAAGCTGAAAAGACCTACCAAGTTTGGATGCGGGCTTAATGCTATTCTGGGAGGACATGCTTCTTGATTAAGCAATACCTAGCATCGAGTTTTATTACTTGTTCAGTCCAACTCTGGAACACTCTACTGAGTGACCTGAGTGTATACTAACATGTCCTGCCCTGGCAGCTGGGAGTATGAAGTCTTCAGGCTGCCTCTGCGTTTGGCCACCGGTGGCTCCTGGCTGTCGTGCAGCTTCTGCAGTCTGCTGTGCCTGAGAGAAAAATGTCAGAGTCAGACAAATCACAGACTGTCTTAACAAGTTGTAATAATATGTCTCAGAGATAAAAGATTCAACTGTAATGTTGAATAAAACTGATGTTTAGTTGCAAAGGAGATAAAGACATCTTACATGTTTTTCTGGTTCCAGGTCAGGTGCTCTTTATCCACCAATTGCAGAGTGAGTCCAGATTCAGTGTTTTGCCAAACTGACAAAACCTGAAACCAAGAGACCAAAAGATTTATTCAACTGAAGCTGCATCTTTAGCATAAAATAAAGACGATGAGGAAGTAGGCTACGAAGGTTTTTATTTTGCTGATAGTAATGGATCATCCATGAATCAACAAAAAACTACATTCTATCCTTCAAAACAAATATATACAGTCCCACAACATATATTTTTAGAAACTGAACAGCATTTTATTGGAGTAAAACATTGGATAAAGCAAGACAAATATATATATTTTTTTATTATTCTGAAAACTGAAATATGCCTAAGGTTGTAATGCTGTAATAACTATTATAAATCCATAGATTAATGTTATATAGGCATGATAAGAGAATCAGCCAAATTCAGAAGGTCCATGTGTATCTTTCAGAGGTCATACCTTGGAATAAAAGGTCCTGTGGCTCTTTGACCTGGGCTGAAGAGCAAAGACCAGACACTGGTCCGAGCTGTGGAGAGGGAATGGGAGGTGGGGCAGCAGGCTGCTGTCATACTCCACGAAAAGAGACGCCACAGCGCTGGAGTCCTGGTAATAAGAGGACACTGAGGTCATACACAAGTTGGTACCAGAAATTCAACTACATTTGGATTCATATTAAATGATTTATCATGGTTTTGTAAGGAACAAGCAAAGAACTGTCTGTTAACTGCACGGTAACTATAAATATTACCGGATCGTAGAACTTGATGTTGCTGATGTGATCCTTGGACAGGGTAATGCTTCCATATTGAGAATGGATAAACAGCAGACCCTCAGAGAAGAAAATGATTTTCCCTAAGATGAGAATTAGAGAAAGAATTACAAATCTACGAATCAATGATTATACACCAGTTACACCAACTGTAATTTACTGTAAATGAATATCAATTACATAGAATATATGCTAATATTAGTAGAAAATGTCACCTTCTTCGTGTGTGGAGAGCTGGCTGCCGGAGAACACATACGCAGCATCTGCTACAGTCAGAGCAGTTCCCAAACAAGTGGCGTCCTCTTTCTGTTGGAGAAACATACTGTAAGTGATGAGGCTCATACATAAGCATGTATTCCTGCACAGTGGATACACAAAAGCTGCTTAACTTACCTTAGCAAGATGTTGGGCTTGCTCAGACTGCTTGACATCAGATTCCATCTAGAAACAACATGGACATAAGAATTTTGAAAACAATGTTGGAATAAATACATTGTTTACTCCTGAAACTAAGAATTATCACATTGATCTCACACACCAGCCAGCATGCATAGCGAGGCACAGTTGTAGTCAGGATGGTGTAGCAGCTGTCTGAGGACACAGTGCCATCTGCAGGAGAAGAAAACACAAGCAAATAAGACAAAGAATGGCACAAGATGAATCACAGCTCAGGGAAGGATATAGGTTTTTTTTTTGCTACTGCTCTGTTGTTACAAAATGACTTTTGCCTTTTTGACCTGTGGGGGATTGTCCCGCTTAATATATAGTCTGTATAGTATATCCGTAATCCATTCTAATTAGCCTTAATCTAATCAATATAGTACCTTTCTGTTGAATGTTGATGCTGGACTCCAAGAAGGATTCAGAGAAGACCACAGAGCCCAGGTCCCCGCCCTCCCGCTGCAGGTCTGGGATGTCATGGACAGTCATGGAGGCCTTAGAAAAAAAGGATAATTAGTTAAAATGAAAAAAGCAAGAAGCTTTCTAATCAAGCAAAAACAAAAAAAATGCTTCTCTAACATACCGTCTTTATGACATAACGGCTCTCTTCATCAGTCAGAGGAATAACCCTGATAAAATAAAAAACAGGCTCTTTAGTTTGAAAACCACATATTTACAAAACATTAATTAAGTGTCAAGGAGCTGTGTCGGGAAATAAAAAATGCTTGCAGATGACCAACGAGCACTCGTTATCACACACCTTCCTTCCTTATTCACTGCTTGAATGTTGAATTCACATTTGGACCTGAGGAGAGAAAACACAGAATCAAACCAATTCAAACAATACATTTCATTTCATGCTTGGCTGAAAGCCTCATATACTGGACAACAGTGAAAATTTGAGATCAATCTGTACCTGAGAGAACTGCGGTACTGACTTAAATTCATCGAGTCCAAAGCCAGTAGAAAGGTGTTCTCTGCCACATCCTTAGCCTACAGTAACAAACATTTTGCATTCAGCAGCTGTGCAGGCTACAGAACATCATGAAAGATTAAGTTTAAGTTGAGTGCTCTTCTTACCTTGGTAGCGCTGGTGGTACAGGAGTAGCATTTGATTCCTGAAAGGACTCCTTGAACAGCAGCTGAATAAATCTGTGACAGAAGTCTGAAAAAGGTACAATTCATTCAGGCATAGTTGAACATTTAATGGTCAACCAATTAGTTTCAGAGAAGAAAAAAAAAACACAAGATCCAAAATTAAATCACTTACAAGACTTCTGTTTTCTTTTGCTCTGTGTTTTGATTTCCTGTGGGTGAAATACAGCAAAGTGTAAACAAATTACACACTGACGCTACAAATAAGGGCTTTTTATATTACACTTAAAAGCCAGCCAGTGAAGCTCCTTCTGGGCCCTGCATTTAACTTCACACTAAGCAACATTTCACACTAGCATAGCTCAATTTTTAAAAAAGTCATTGAGTAAAACCTCACCAAGGTATGGAGTGTGGGTGCTCCCAAAGAAATATGTTCGAGAGCAGGATAGAGGTCCTTTTGGAGCCACACACTGCAGAATCTAATGGACAAAAAGGTTACATCAATGACATGTCCCCACTTCACAAAGTCAAAAGAATCTCAACTAGCAGGAGACATATGATCAGTAATCACTTGTTTGTTGGCACCAGTTGTTCAACATGATTTATCAAACACTGCTCTGCACATCACTCACCACCAGTTGTACCAAAGTACCTCACCAGGTGGTGCTGCAGGTCACCTCTGCTCTTTAACTTCAGCAGTGTGTTTTATGACACATTTAGTACACATAATGAAAAAAAAAGATCAAATCCTACTCTACTAACCACTTTGGCAAGTGTCGAGCCATTAATAGGGACCCAACAGTAATGTGAGTAGTTTGCAGAGTTAGCTTTGTTTTTTTTATTACAACATACTGGTTATTATTTCATATTCTCACCATGTGTTTGGCTGCAGAGCCTCGAGGCCCTGTGCTGCGGACCTGATGACTCTCTGAGGGAAAGTTGAACGAGTAGCTCTCCAAATCCTCTGAGGAGGAATGCTTCCCGAACAACACAAATGGCTGCTGACTTTTACTGAAATAAAGAAACATTCGATTGAGCAAATAGTATTTATTTGTTCTACAAACTACAACACGACAGGTATATATATTGTGGAATATGATCAGTACCTTTTATCTGTGATGTTGCTTGAGATCAGTCCATGAGAGTAGTAAGTACGGAAAGCCTGTGGATTCATGAAAACAAACTTTATACAATCCAGACATTGAACACTGACATCGGGAAATAGTCTTTGTGTTTCTTGTAAACTACATGATATTTACAACAAATGCAACGGTAGTCATTAAAGCAGATATTGACTTAATCTCCTTCCAGTCACTACACCTCCCCCCCCCCCGCCCCCTCCACTCCTTCATCTCCGTTTGCACGTTCAATGTGCAGGAAGAGGAAGTGGACTGTAAGACTTTCTAATGAGGGTGCATCGATGCTGGCTTATGGCCACTACTAATGAATGAAGTGCAGGTGGATGAAGGAAGCATTATACTAATTTATGCATGACTTTGCTCAAACTTAAGACATAATAATTTATTCACTCTTCCAATGCTGTACTGTACTCCCACAGTTGTTTTAAACCACATAAAATATATTGTTACTTTTCACCCAAAAAAGGGAAAATATGAAAATAATATTGTGTGTTTTGTTTTTGTGACAAGAAACAGCACAACTCACAACTAGAGCTGGCTGTTTGTTCAATGTTATCAATCTTCTCTTCATATAATGAATACTAACACTTTATGTACCTCTCCTGCCTGCGCTTCAGACAGCTCCAAGATGGAGAGATGGCTCTCCAGGTCCATGCTGGAGAAAAAGCCGCTCCACTGCTTCTCAAAGTTCACCAGGTCCTTAAACACAACACACAACATCAGGTTAAGAGTACATATCATACTGAATTGTCATGTTGAATAGGTCATTAATGCAACAGCTGATGAAAATAGGAGCTCAGTGTTACCTCTGTGAAGACTGTATCCAGGGACACTGGGTCGAGTCTGTTGTAGACCTGCCACAGCTTCTCACTCATGTCCATAAGCTAGAAAAGCAATAGGTAAGTACAACATAGTAGTACAGATACTTTTTAAAAAATTATTATTTCTGCACTCTACCAGGTACCTTGTATTTCATGGTAAAAAAGCTTCCTCCACCGATGCCTTCCAGGGCAAATGCTTGAATCAGGGGCCACTTTTCCACCATAAACATATCAAACCTCTGGATGTGTCCTAAAAGTAACAGCAGGACAGGTATAATTACTGCTGTTGTTGGTGTAATTATCCAGTAAGTACATACTGCCGAGAAGGTGAAACTAGAAAAAATGACATTGTGTTCTGGTTTACTGAGATGTAATGTCATGTTAGTGCGTGGGACACACTTCACTATCTCTTTCACACACGTGCAGCGAATGAATGTGGAGATTAAAATGTGATGATACGTACCTTGGGAGCTGTTAGGTACTCCGATACGGTAGCAGTCTTGCACCATTGTGACAAAACTGGAGATTTTGAATTCCTCTGCTGCCTCCTCATCTTCATACTGTGAGTAGGTGGAAAAACGACAGGAACTTAGAAAAGGACTTAATATAAGGCAACATTATGATTATAAACACTGCTGCAAAAAGGTCATATTTACAATTTTCAGCCATGAAACTGGTTGGTCATTACTTTGATATGTGAGTTTTCAGAGCAATGTGAGGCAACTAACAGCTCTGCTTGATGAAATAGCCTGCAGGGGTTAAACCTGTAGGTGGACATTCAACATGCCTAAATAATCTTGATAAGGCTCCTACTCCTATCTAATGCATTCAGGAAGCGTAATTAACATGAACGATAGGCCTGTAGGGGAGGAGGAGATCTTTTTAACCTCTGCCTCAGTCATGCAGTAGAGATGCAGGTTCCTCCAGTGGGACACGTAGGGCAACAGGTAACTGTAGTTCATCGGGTTGCAGTACAGATGGACACACTCTGCCTTGATCAGCAAGATTACATCTAGAAAGCAGACAAGTGATGTGTCAGTAGTTAGTACTGTGAGTACAGTAGTTAAGAAATAAAGCAGGTACAAATACATGATTCAAAATCTAGTGCACAACACTTGGGAAAACTCACCATCCAGCATTTCTTCAGGAAATTCCTCGAGGACATGTTCCAGATTTAACTGGTTTCTCCCATACAGTCCATAGAACAGGTATTTCGCCAGCTCAGTGCATCCCTCATTATATCTGCTGTCAATTCCTACAAAACACAAAAAAAAATTGTTTTGGGATGACCATAAATTGTTTTATTCAGCATCTGTACTACAAAATAACTTCCTCGAGTAAAACATACACAACCAAGCTTAAAGATAACAACTTTGCAACTTGACATACCGAGAGAGCACAGGATGCCATCTGGTGTGGCAGTGCCACCCTCGCAGAGCAGCGACTGGACCTGACGCAGACGACAGCAACTAGAAAATGAAAACAGAAATAACAAGTTAGTCATAACAGCAGAAGTTCAGGAGGTAGAACGGGTCGTCCAATAATCGTAAGGTTTATGTCAAAGTACCCTTGAGCAAGATACTGAACCTCAAATTGCCCCTGATGAGCAGGTTGGCACCCTGAATGTCAGCGTCTGTCATTAGTGTATGAATGTGTGTGTGGATAGATGAATGTGACAAGTGTTATAAAGTCCTTTGGAGGTCAGGAGACTATTTGATAACAACAAACCATCTGAGGAGAAGTGAACTCTTCCTTCCTCTCTGTAAAAAGCCAGTAGCTTGGACCTTATATTTAATTCCTTTGTCATACTTAAGGTGAAGTTTACCAGTAGAAGTGAATCTATTCAATGCATATTTTAATAATTTATGAGAAAACCATGATAGCTAGCATCAATACCCCAAACTAACTCCCAGTCACGAGTTAACATCTTATGACTACCACAGTTTTTCTCATAACTAGAAATACTCTCTCAATTGATTATGAGATAATGATGCGTATGTAATTATGAGCTATGTCAATTATTATTAGCGTTGCATATTCATTTATTGTGTGTGTGTGTTTGTGGGAATGCTGTAACAGATCCTACACAATCCATTAGCTACACATTAACATAGCATGTTTGAGGTTTTGACAACAACAAATAACGGGGAATTCCTCGGTATGGGTGCTATGAGGTAAATTACTATGTAGCTTAACCAGCTAATTAATGTGACCTGTAGCTTGTTAGGCATTTTCCTAGCATTAGCATTAGTGTTTTTTAGGAACCGTTAACATTAACTGTCGATCACAAATCGACAAATAACAGACAACGGCTCCGGCTAACGTTAGCCATGTTAGCTTAACGGCTTCGCTCAGCCGTTTGCTGTAAACACAACTCGATGTTAGCTTTACCTGACAGCCGGGTTGACTCCCGATAATTTCCCGTTCACTCTCCTTATACCGGCCATTGTAATTGTTGTCACAGTTCACACAATTCACGTTTTTAACCGATGTATTTTCAGGCTGGATAGCTACATCTCCTCCATCACCCTGGAGAATGTCCACAGAACGATAGCAACGCAATGGAGCGAACCATTTGATATTTAGGGGAGTCCAGAATATCAGTACGATATTTTACGGGAATAATCCAATATATACACGACAAATTATTAATATTTCTAAAGAATTCCGTATTAATAGCATCATATTACGTGTTAGCCTAATTAAACGATTAATAAATGTGAATGTATCTCAATTTTTCCAGACGGTTTCCCCCCATTTTTCGCTGTAGTCCTGCCTTGTTGTGGGCCATTTGACAGCAGCACAGGGAGATGGTGCAATCCCTCAGTAATCTCAGCTGTTGTGTGTGCAGGGGGAACTCCTCATGTACTGTAGCTACACTGTGCAACAACTATCACAATACATCTGTGTGCTACCAGTGATAAATGCATGTTTTATGTTGATTTAAAACATAATGTCCCTCTGTGACTCCATCAAATGTGGCAAGAAGATAAAGAAAGCAATGCATGTAATGATATATGTTTTTATTCTCCTTTTGGGTCATCAGTGTTGACGTGCACGCTCACCTGGTCAATAGCCCACATGTTATCTTGCATGCCATGGCACTACTTTTCCTGTTTTGGCTAAATATCTGCAGTGTGGCTGATTCAGCAATAAGTGCAAACAAGAAACAATCACAAGATGCTTCTCCCACTAACCTTATTGTGCAGAGGGCAGCTGCTTGATAGAGTCAGGTGGGAAAAGGAAGTTGAACTAGGCCAGCTGATTAGGAGCTTGCAACTTAGCACTTACTTAGGCCTGCATTGTGGAGACATGATTCGCTTCACACAGTAACATTGTGGGGATTCACTTTCTGTATTTGAGGGCAAACAGCTGGTAACCATTAAGGTGAATGTGGTTTTTGCTTGAGGTGAGAGGTAGGCTTGGGGTTAGGCCTGCAGTGGTTGTGGCTTATGTCAGGGTTAGTCTCAGGGGAATGAAGTAAGATATTGAAATGAGTCACTAAACCAACTTTATGTGAGTGTTTGCATGACAAAAAGGATAGAGAGAGAACCTTGGTTCAAAGTGCATAAAGGTATAAGTAAGAAGTGTTGCTTATTTGTCAGTAAAGCAATGCGTGTGAGGGGAGGAAGTTCATTTAAGCGTGACAGAAGCACAAAAAGATGCACAGGACGAGTGGCAGGGTCATTCCAAGCTGTGCTGTGGAATGCACTTCCTCGTCGACAAAACTGCAGGTGACACGAGAAATGTTGTGAGCAGGAAGCCTTTTCTTTTTTTCTGCCCATTATCTTGTTTGTTGAGGAGCCAGAGAATCCAGTTTCAGGTTATCTGGAAGTGACAAGCATCTCAGACCTGTGAGAGCACCTGCAAAGACATGTCGCACAGTGAGTAATTGTTTTTCTAAAATGTGTACTTTCAGACTTATTTACTGCTATGAAATGTGAATTAATTTGTGTTGTTGTTGTTGTTGTTGTTGTTGTCTGGCAGAAGGCACAACTAACACGAGTCAGATGATGGTGGTCATATCCACAGTGGAGGAATGGCTCTCTTTCAAGTCTCTGCTGCAGGACACCTCTGGAAAGAAAGTCCAGTTTAGTCTGGGATCAAGTCAAGTCTGTGACTTGGCGATAGACGGTCACTCGATCAGCTTGCACTATGCAGATTTAAAGGAGGACATGACGGAGGAGGGCATCAGCCAGGCAATAGATGGCTGCTTTAAATCTTGCACAGGTGGGATCATTACATTTCTGCTGCTGATCCAAGGTGGACATTACACAAAGAGGCAAAGAAGAATGGTAGAGACTCTGCAGGCTCACTTTGGAGCTGAAGCCTTAAAATACCTGGTGGTGCTCTCTTTGGAAGACGGAGAGGTTGCTGACACACTGGACGACGCCCTCCTGGAGCTAATAAACATGTGCAATGGGAGATACTGCCGCATCACATCATCCAAAGCAACAGACAAACTTCAAGCTCTGTTTGAGATGGTCGACTACATGCTGACTGAAAACGGTGCAGCGGGCTACACGGACGCCATGCTGACTGAAGCGAAGAAGAGGAGCACAGAAGACTCGGCCATGATGATGCTGAAACAGAAGATGCAAGAGGCCGAGGAGAAGGAGCAGGCCTTCAAGCAGCTGGTGCAGGAGAACGAGGAGAGGAGAGCTAAAGAGATCAAGGAGTTGAGTAAGAAACATGCTGAGGAAAGAAAGAAGGAGGCAGCTGAAAACAAGCAATATGAGGCAAAAAGAGAGAGTCTGGAGGAAGCTGTGATAAGCCACAGAGCCATGTCGCAGCTCCACATGAGAGCCACTGAAGGTAAGATGTTTTTTTTCTGTTTTAAATCAGAGTTAGTTAAGATAAAGACAAACACAGATCCATCTACAGTACAATGGTTACTAAAAATGGACTATGAGATAATCCAGATCAACTTTTATTTCATGTGGGATACTTTAGAAAAAGATTTTATTTAGAAAATGTCTGACGAGAGTTAGTTAACTGCATTTTGAGACATTCAGATGCAGCAACTTCTCCCACTAGAGGGTGATAGAGTTACATACCAGTGTGGGTCGTCCACAGCAGGGCTGCCTCAAGTTTTTACTTTTGAGGGCCAAAACTGAAGGTAAATAGTGGACCATGGGCAAGGCAGCTGTTGTCTGGCAATCCTTTTAAAGTCTAATCAACATTGTTTTCTCTGCTGTGTTTATGATGTAAAAACAGGTGAGAAAAAGTTCCTTATTTTTTTCATGCACAAATTTGAACGCTGGCTGCTGTGCTCAGATCACCAAAAGAGAAAAGAGCATTTTATCTCTCAATTTGTTTTTATTTTTTATTTTTTGTGCAAGAAACATCTGGCAGGGCAAATCAAACCTGATGTCAGGCCAACTTTGACCCACAGGCCCCACTTTGGGCAGCCCTGATCTACAGCATACAGTATCTAATATCTCTTACATGTCATGGAAAACGGTAAAAAATACTCATCTTTTAACCCAAACAAGGCAAATGATGCATTAAAGGTTATACATTAAATAAAACTGTATTAGAGATGTCCAGATATGGGTTTACAAGTGTGGGTATTTTTATTTTTCTACAACCAAGACACAGGAAATCTGTCTGAAAGTGCTTCTAACAGCCAGTTTCCTCTCCTTTTCTTGCTTTAAGATGACGACACAAAGAAGATGTCCATCATCCTGTTGGGTCTCTCCGGCAGCGGGAAGACTTCTGCTCTAAATCTAATTCTAGACAGAGCAGGTAATCAATACTCCATCAGTGGCTCTGATCCTGAACCCCCTCAGCCCACCTTGTCTTGTGAGAGAAAGGAGGTGTTTGCAGCAGGGAAGCCACTCATCCTGGTGGACACCCCCGAGCTGTGGGACGAGGACGGGGTGGAGAATCTGGAGCAGGTCAAGGACTGCTTGGCTCTGTCCTCTCCTGGACCTCACGTCTTCCTGCTGGTGCTCCAACTGGGGCGCTTCACCCAGGGCGAGTGCGAGATGCTCGTGCACCTGCAGAAGATCTTCGGACGAGACTTTGCAGAGCATGCCATCGTCCTCTTCGTTCGCTTCGACTGCAACCAGCACAGGCCTCAGAGGATCGACGACTACGTGGCCGGAGCACATGCAACCCTGCAGGGTCTCATCCAGAAGTGTGGGAGCCGTTATTATGAGCTGAATGTTACAAAGTCCCAGAATGCTCTGAGCTACCCTCAGGTGAAAGACCTGCTCTCTGGAATAAACAAACTGGTAGCTTCACACGGAGGCCGCTCCCTCTCAGTGAGGAGGTTTTCTGTGAAGGAGCTGCAGGACAGGAAGAAGATGATAGAGGAGGGGAAGGAGGGGGCTTTAGAAGGGAACTACTTATTAAGGGATGCTTGATTTCTATACTCACAGGCAGGGGGTGACTACAATAAATGCAACACCTGTACCATGTAATAATATCAAACACAACATGCCTGCAATTAATATCATTAGTTTATTTTGTTAAAACAACTACGATGTACCGTATATGGACAGTTCTTGCACCGGATTTGTTAGTTTTATATATTTTTTACAAACCAATCACCAGAATAAATGTTGAAATTTAACTTTACTTTATGTGGCAAAAGAAATGGTTCTTAAATTTGTGAATAAAAAAAAAAATCAGCGGTTGGTTTTGGGGAATTTCCCAGTGGAACAGAGGAGCAGACGACATCGGGGATTATTCATGTGTGTTTATCTGTGTAGCAGAGAGGGGAGGAAAAGAAGAAGTACAGCTGCAGATTTTTATTTACTTTTGGACGTTTGCTTCGAGATCTTATCTGACAAGTTCATGAGATATACGTGCTGATCTCTGCCTAACAGTTGCGTCCTTAAACACCATCCTTCAGATGGACTCTGCTGCCAACTACAACTGCCTAAAAACAAGACTGATGCACAGCTTTGTTTAGATTTCATTCTAGCAGATATTGTGTAACTCTCACTCTTACTCTCCATGTGTGACTCAGTTTTTAGGTCCATGACTGTTTATCTTTGTACTCTTTTTTAGGGAACATTTAGTGTTGATGTTTCATCCCTGCAGATTAATCTTCGCTCTTGTTTCTGATGTTTATTGTGCAACATGCTAAAGACAAACATGACATCTGAATGTGATCGACTGCATTTTATTGAATCCTTTATAAAGTGATTAGATAAAATGATGTGAAATGTGTTATTATGGATAATATGTACAGGTTAAACAGAACATAAACTGTAAACACTTCAGTTTAATATACAAGTGGAGTAACGAGTCAGTCGGTCTTGAAGCAGGAGTCTGGCAGAAACATGGCTGCAGGTAAAAACAACTTTAATGCCCGCTCTCCTTTATTTAACTGCTTGGTTCCTGTGCCGCAGTGGGCTGTGGGCCCACGATGCCGTCAATCCACTCGGTGTAGTGGGAGATGACGGTGTAAATTCCAGGCTTTTTTAACTGACCACACTTTCTTCCTCCGTTGGAAGTGATGCCCACTACGATGCCGTTGTAGAGCAGAGGACCGCCAGAGTCACCCTGAGAGACGACAGAAGGACAAGCTGAACAGGAAGTAACAGTAACCTGCTTAGACCTGCATCTGATAAAGTGCAGTGGTGACTCCAGTTGGCAGGAAGCACCGAATGACAGTGAAAGGTCACTGCGGTGACTGACAATTAAAACTGTAAACACCTGGATATCACATCGCAGGATCTTCAGCCGGGCTAGCAGCTCCGTGAGGCTCTGCAGCAGAGCTACTTCAGCGAGCTAAGATGCTCACAATGATGTTTAATGTCTTGGTTTCAGTAAATTAGTTTCAAGAAGTTTCAAGTTTGCAAGAAAAACTTGCAACAAATGGCAGAAGTTTATAAAAAGTTACCCCAAACTGCCTTACAGAGCAGTGTGTTTTCTCATGAAAAATTAATTCAGTATCTGTTTTCCAGAGATAATACACATTTAATACATTTATTCCAAAGATACATTTAACTGTTATCACAAAAAACAACCTTTGTTAAGAATAGGTAGTTTATGTCCAGCAAATAGAAACATTATCTGGTTTTGTCATAAAGTATCTGAAGTTTTTAAGCACAGAAAACAGAAGAAAACCCCATTTAAGACTGGTTGTAAATTTAAAAATGTACTTAGCTTGTGGTCATCATAACTTGATGTTGTCTATCCCATTTATAAATCAGTAGAAGAGAAGGAACTTAAACTTACATCACAGGTGTCTTCTTTCTTATGTGGTTTAGTGCAGGGGTCTGGGCATACTTTATGTGCACACATCATGTTATTGGTGAACTTTCTGCCAAAGTAGTCAGCACGTCTGCACCGTTGCCAGCTGACGATCTCCAAGTTCACCTCCTTGAGCTTGTCGGGTCTGGACCCCAGGTTATCGAGGGATCCCCAGCCGGCCGTTTCCACCTCTGCATCTGTGCCGGGGTTTGTGCCACCTGTTCGCAGGTACTCCACAACTGTAACAGCTTCAGAGGCGTTGAATGGACGATCCAGCTGCACAATAAACAAATAAATCACACATTACTTTGACTCCGTCTCTAGATCTTAGGCTTCTGTTGTTGGGTTGTTCCTGCTACATAACATTTACACAAAATATACAATTACCTTAATTAAAGCGATGTCATTATCATAGTTAATGTGGCTGAAGTCTGGGTGATTGTGAAGCTCCAAAATATCAAACGTCTGCTTCGTCTCTTCAGGTTCGCTCAGAGAATGAACACCCAGCACCACTTTCCTTCCATTTGGCCTGTGAAGAAAAATCACAATAACATTGTAGCATTGAATAATCTACAAAATGTATCGTAACACACATCTCCATTTTCTATTAAATACCAACTGATACAGAAAATAATTAATCAGCTAAATCATTCATAAACACAGGATAAATAAATATGATATTATTGCCAATAAAACCCACAAACAAAATCTTATTTTAATGACATTTTCCCCACAAAACTACGTTCATATTGATCAGAAGAAGGTCGCCTCACCCTGTTGGCAGACAGTGCACTGCAGTCATCACCCACTGATCTGCAATCACAAACCCTCCACACTCATGTTTCATATTCTCTCCTTCTGGCAGCTGGATGGAGGCCATGTAGGGCCGAGAGTGTGCCGCTGCCTCTCTGCCACCGATTATACCCTCGCCTAGGTACGATCAGAACACACGACCACAGTGAAGAATACGCTTACATTAACATTTCTGGTTGTATACAGTAGCATACACACAAAGAGCAATGTCGACTAGTGCAAGGTACAAAGTCACGCTAAAAAATGTGTGCTAAAATGGGAAAATTAACAAATCATGTCAAGGAAACTTAGACTTTCTAAACTTATTGTTAAGTTCAACCAGCTAAGTGATTAAAAACAGAATAATTAGCAAATAACACAGCATAAGGTAACATTTTTAGAATAGCATGAGCAAAGATTTGCAGAAAAATACATGATACATACACAAAAATCTAAATCAATGCACACGAATGACTAAGAAGTGAAATCTAAAATGATGAATCATGAACTCACTGTGCGAAACGAGGGCAAAAACAAAAACAGCAGCCGCCACCAGAACATCTCTCTCTGCAACCATGATGCTGGTTTAACAAAAACCAAAACCGACTGTGGTGTTATAAAGGCTCCCACTTGAAAGAAAGGAAACATAAATCAAGTAGATATGGTGCAAGACACGAGGGGGAGTCTGGCAGTCCTCCTGCTCCCCGTTTCCTGGGACGAAAAACAGAACACCCAAACAACATGTTCACTTCTACTACTTTCTCTTACGTCTATAAATTAGCTGACGATTATTCTTCTTGCTAACTTTGAAGTTATAAAGAAGAAATGTACACACATTTCTTCACAACAGACACATACGTTTAATTATAAAGTGTTTACATGTATTGAAAGCTGGGGAAAGGGTGCAGAAACTTTCCCTTTTTGAGTCGTCTAATGATGTAATTTCATGTTACATAATGCTGAGATTTAGATGACCCCCCTGCCGACCTTGTGCACTTAAACAAAACACTCACAGGGCGAGGACGTCTTCTTTTCTTCCCGTAAATCCAGCAGGATAACATGAAACCCAGCCAACCATGAACAATAAGGACACTCGACACACTTTGCAATTTCAGTAGGTCATAAAAATATTGCACCAACGATAACACTGTTACTTGTATTGTTTGTTACATTATGTTATTATTTTCAATGTGTGTGAAGACTGAGTGGAGGGCAGTGGATATGGCATCCTCTGTGGGCCTTTTAACTTCTGAATGCAAACTGGTGAGGGTCCAAAAAAAACAATCCTGTCAGAGTGTGAAGAAGAGAGACGACAGATTATTCGGCATGTATTTGTTTTAATTTCACAGAAAATGTAAATCCTATATAGAAAATTTTACCTCAATGTTCCTATTTCTATTTTTTGCAAAGTGCATTGCAAGACACATATGATCTCTATTAAAGAATCCATGTGACATTAAATTAAAGCAAATGTTGGAAGTCTGTCTGGTCCAGGCCAGTCGTACTAAGGTCTGTTTCACTCCTCAAAAACATGACATAACTTCTTCATCTATTACAACACATTGGGCCAGTGCAGCAGCGGTAGATACTGTAGCTGATGTAAAGGAATTCCTCCCTGTCTTCAGCACCTTCTGATAAAGAGAAAAAAGGCCCAGACATGAACAGAACCAGACAGCAGACGTTACCCCCTCCAGGCTTCATTAGAAAGGTGACAAAAGATTGAAAACTTATTACAAAAGGAACCCCGCAAAACACCCAGAGAGGGAACCTCATCTTTCTCTCTGAAGAAACACACGGATTCATATCAAACTTATTTCTTCCTCATGATGCTGACATGTCTTAACCAAATTTCGCAACTTTTTCTAATTATTCTCTGAATCAAAGATGATGCAACTCGGTTGAAACACAACTGCCAACATGTCTCCTTCTCAAAAACACAGTTCAGGTCAGGATGTCACTTGCCCAGGGGTTTTATACGCAGCGTCTAAGTGCTCACAGCGGTAAAGACTATAATTGTAGTGTCGTGAACAATTCCCTCTATGTCTTGAATTAAATATTACACCCTTACTTCCACCTGTCTTTACCTTTTGTCTTTTAACTTGGCACCAGTTTGATGTTACTTGTCCAGACAAACAGTTTTTTTTTTTTTTTCTCTGCTTCCAGAGCGGCTCTGAGAAATGTTTGTTTAACTGAACCTCCTTGGCTCCTCGGCTGCTGTTTGGACAGAATAATCCTGTTGTGAACTTGTGAAGAAATATTGCCCTCGGTCTGGGAAATCTTCTGTTTGGCTGATTGTATTTGGGGAGGAGGTGCAGCGCAGGGGAAGAGAGGTCTTCCAGGAGATTTACAACTCAAATATTTCATCCAGTGTTGGTTTATTTCAGCAAAAGGTCTGCTGCACCGCGTGATTACTGAATATTGGTGCTCTTGTCAATCTTGATCTACTTCTTTTTAAGTGCCACCACATTGTGCAGCTTGTTCCAGAAGTGTTTTTTTATGGACAGGGTTATAGATACATGAAGAAGCCTCTGTGTTGCTTTGTACTACAATCCATGTTGTAGCTGTACGGCCCACATCAATAATTAAGCATGAGAAATTACACGAACACTCGCACCATACACAATATTTTTAGACTCTGAGTTCCTGGTGGGTTTGGAGACCGTCGTGTAATCGAAAGCTTTCTTGTGCAGAAGAACAAATGTGCCAAGTCAAAAAGTTTAGCTGCTGCACCGTCGGACCGTACGAGAGCATCGTCTGTCATAAATGACATTTTGATTGGAGTTTTCAGAGTTTGTTGCAGTGATTCGTTGCCAGCTGTTAAATTATTACTAAAATTTGCCACCAAATTCTCTAATTCCTGCTTCTTAAATGTGAATATTTTCTGGTTTCTTTACTCCTCTATTACAGGAAGCTGAATGTCTTCTTATGCTGCTGTAACTTTTCCACAAGTCAGCACAAACACAAGATGTATTTCAGTATGATTACATTTTAGTCTTGTAAAAATAACAAAAAACAAAACTGCAATAAAATATACGTTTGATTGATTGTTTCACATATTGAAATAATATCTGAAACAAAACATCATGGTTACACTTAATTTTATGGATCCCTAATTTTAGTTCAATTTTGTATAAGGTTCAGTATAAAAATAGATTTACTGAACAAAATATATAGTTTTATAAGAAAAAAGAGGGTTATTTGCTGAATTTTTAAGCAGTTACCTGTTTAAATATATAAACGAGTAAACCGAGTAAATAAAATGTTTAATAAATGTTGAATTGTTTCTCTTTTTGGTGACAAATTCAAAGTCTGTGCATTGTCAGTTGACCTGCTGTGTATTGGCTAACAGACCTCTATATTATACTATAATTGGACCAGTTTGAACGCTGTGTTTTCCGTAAAATTATTAACAAATCACGTAGTTCTTTCCAGGTCGCCTCTATTATTTTACTCCCTGTAAAATAAAGCACTGCAGACATCACTTTTGTATCGTATGTCAGCCAGACAACAGATAATTTATGGTATTCTGTTCAGTTGAGTGGTTTTTATGTCTTTGGTAGATTAGCCTGCAGTATATTGTGTCAAATGAAGCTGTAAAGTCTGTTTTTACGACACAGAGACATGAAGCAGAGCAGGTCTGACACTTTCTAATTGTGGAGCTGCACTGTCCTCTGCAGGTACAAACAAGTACTGCTAGAAAATGTGAATATTACAGAAAAACAAAACAAACAAGCTCATCAGTGTTAATGAAAAAGTGTACCTGCTACCTCAACATGTAACATTTCACCTAAATACTGAGTGTTTTGCTGAGTTGAAGCCATTAAAGTTAAGTGAGTGAATGTCAAACAAACGTCCTGTCATGTTGTCAAAGTGTTACAGTCTATTGATTGAAAGGCCAATTTAGTATCATTATGTCTCTTTAGTCAGAAATAGGCCGATTATGAAAATTAAAGTTGCACAAACGCTTACTAAGCGCTTCCTCCCCTAATCTCTCAGGGGTTTGACCTTACACTGATCATGCGGTCGCATTACTGTAAAGAAGGGGGAAATAATACGTGCTATCTCTTTATAACATTTTCCAAACTCCTCGCCAATTAAGTCGTGACTCACACGCTCACAATTACAAGTTAGGGAAGAAGATAATAGTCAGAAATTACAGGTTCAAACTGACAAAAACATCTGTATCCACCGAGATAATGAGGAGTTAATTAAGCTGCAGAAATTTGCTTTAAAAATGTAAAAAATGTTCTTTTTTAGATTTTAAGTAACAAGTTTGTCATATGTTTTTACACATGCACAGCTAATATTCACATATCTAATGTAAAAAATGTCCTGTTTCCTATGATTGCTCTGTCAGACTTTTGATTGGCACCTGAGCGTTGTTGTTGTTGCCACGGAGATGAGTTACTACTGCGACTGTGGCCTGGAGCAACTGAGCCCACCCAGCCAGGTATGCAAGTGTGCGTGCGTGTGTGTGTTACACGTGTTCATGTGTGTGCACCTGTGCAGTCATCCATATCTGTTCATCCGTGTGTGTGGTCTGGCACCGAACCAGTTATCAGAGGTGAGTTAACAGAGTCATTTTCCACTTTATGTTCTCTAAATGTTTCATTACTCTCTCTCTCTCTCTCTCTCTCTCTCTCTCTCTCTTTCTCTATGTCTCTCCTCCCTCGCTCGCTCATTCCAGCCTCTGACTTTCATTCTCAGACACTGAGTCAGCGAGGCCTGTCAGTCTGTCTGGCAGGCTCTCTATCCGTCAATCAATCATTCGGTTTGTCTGTCTTTTCATTATTCAGTCAGTTTGTCTCTCTGTTTATGTCCTTGATCTCTCCGTGTCTCAGCCTGTTCCAGTTTTTTTTTTTTTTTTTAATAACTATTATCTTTGTGCATTTTAAAGCAATAGACATTAGATGCAACAGTTCCACACTGACAGGTCTTTTAATACAAGGCCTAGAACTGGTCGGTGACCAAGTCTGCAGGGCTGCAGGGCTCCCCTTTTGTAGATAGCAATGTTTTAAAGCCCCTGACGATATGTACACGTCCTTTTCTTGCAAACTACTATACAATTTATTTTGAAAGTCGTCTGTAATTAATAAAGGGCTGCAACTTCACTGTGACATCGCCCAGTGGAAGCATTAAAAGTGACATGGCATCATGCATCTTATTTTTTTTCATTTTCTCAAAATTGTCTCAATGCAAATTACAATTACAATTTGACGTCATTTATTTAGCCTCCCCTGCGCCCTCCTTGTTATAATGAAAGTAAAGATATCACCTTCAAATATTACTTTGGTAAAAGTGAAAGTCACCCATACGAATAGTACTTTAAGTGTCTGATATTAAATGTACTTAAGTATCAAAGTAATCTCGTGATAAAGTATTAAAAGTACAAGTAAAAGTAAATTCAGCACAGGAGTTGACTTAAAATACTTAGTTACCTTCCATCGCTGCTAGTTTCTGATGTTTTAAACAGTTGATTTAATATTTCAATATCACAACAAGAAAACACAAATAAAAGGCAATGATATATATGCAGAAGTACCCACAACTTAACTGTTCAAACATATTCAGATCGGGCTGTTCTACATGTTACTCAACTGAACATGACTCACTTTTATGTGTCACTGTGATATAAAGAAGTCGGTGAGTCACCGCTGAATCAGTCACACATAAACACAAATTTAGGTGATGTGTTGAAAAGTCTCCAAAATCATCCTGACAGACACCAACCCACTCAAAATAATGCATTTACCATAAAACCAGGGGCAGTAAATAAACCTTCACCAACACCAAAACAAACTCAGCGTGATTTTGCATTGAAGACATCATAAACTACATGTGTAGTCTCAAAAATGACCTTGAATTTTTAATCAACAGGGATATTATAGACTTCAATCATAGTTATACTTTTGGCTGACTGACACTTGATTTACTGACATGGACCCAGATTAAATTTGGAGCTTGTATCCACACATCCAATGAGCACATGGGGCACAATCTGCACTGATTGTGAAACAGTGGGCCTCTGGGCACAGACATGTAAAAAAAAAAAAAAAAAAGGAGCAATACACCCAAACTAAAAGAGACACAATACAGCTGCAGGCTGTGACTTTGTAGTACTGTTGTGTCTCCTTCAGTAAGATCTTACAGGTGAACCTGAACTCTCAGCTGCTGCTATTGGTCTAAAGCTTCACCTGAACATCAGTGTTTTATTCATGCTGCAGGTGAAGACACTCATTACATTTAATAAAAAAGGCACAAATCACAACCAGGACATAGTTTTCACTGAGCTTTGTGACTTTCACTTTGAACAAAGACTCTGGCAACACAAGCACCAGGATAAATGTTTGTTTAGGTTGATTTTTCCCATTTTTCTCTCGTCACAATGCTGTGCTTAAACTCTGGTTAGTTTTACAAACCAAAGCCACTTGGTTAGGGTTAGGATTACATCACAGTTCGACCCTTGAATATCCGTTTTGGTCAGCCCAATCATGGATGGAGATGGTCCAACTTCCCATGAAAATAGATAATAACACCACGAAAACGGCTGGAAATGAACCCAGGTGCCTTTCACATAAACAGATGCGACCAGATGTTTTGGTAGAGGCAGGAAGTGTATTGGGATTGAAATTAAAGCGGTGTTATGATGCTCTTGATTTGAACAGAACAACAAATGTGAATGATTTCTCTGGTATGTTCTGGCTTTCAGTGATCTAATCTTTATTTTTGGAGCTGCCAATAAAGTTGCCAAGTGCTCCATTTAAACGCTGTAACAACAGAAACCGTCATTAAATGATGTGAAAGTTTGAATCTCATTAAAAACGAGGACTCACCACCTCAGTCTGCGTCTCTCTTGTCGAGTGGTGGTCTTGTGCTCGGTGCTGGCGTTGCTCCAGAGGAGGGGGATTACTGTTAAACGGGTATAATCTCTACTGTTTCCTCCATCAGTCCAGGCCCATCTGATGGGAGCTGGTGTTTAGGAGGGGCTCCACAGGACGAGATGCTCTTTAACTGTAATCTCTCTAATCTCTCGTCTTACTTCAGGCCGGGGTCCCACAGACCTGCCGTCCTCACACTCATATTTCTCCCAAAGCCATTTGGAAAACATGACAGCCTGTATTTTCACTTTGGAAAATACAGGCGCTCTTGAAAGGTGTGTATGTTTTTTTTTGTTCAAGTGGGAAACCCATAAAACATAATTATTGTGCTTTAAACCATAATCTACTGTGTATTTCAGGGAAGACTGATGATGAATCTTCATGTAATGAGTTTGGAAACACATCAAACCTTAAATGTGCTTTTTAGACTCTGGTTTTTCTTCTTTTTCTGGATATTGTCTTTTATTTTGTCAGAAAAAAATCAAAAAAATCAAAGTTTATACATCAGTTTTTACTGATATGTGTGAGAAATAAATTACATTTAAAATAAGAAGGGAACCAGATACTTAAATGCAGTGTGTAATATTTAGATTTAGATAGATTTATCTTCATTCCTGTTTATCAACCTGACTGCAGCAGTGATGTGCGGAGGTGACCTCCTTTGTCCGGTGTTTATGTTCTGTAATGTTGACTGTTGACTGGAGCTGGAGGGTAAAAAGAAGTTTATAGACGAGGTAACGTTTCAAAGTTTTATTTGCGTCAATTTTTTATCTTGTTTGCAGACGTCCTCACTCTCTGACTGTCTCCTGGAGGTTCAGCCAGTGCTCATCAGAAAAAAGCAAAAAAAAGTTGTCTGTGTGAGCAGCTTATTAAGGCCCATATTTACATGTCTTGCTAGGTGGCGACCCCTAGTGGCCGTGGCAATTATTACGGCAGCAAAGGAGGAAGTCTATGATGTTTTCCTAAACCTAACCAAGCTTAGTTTACGTCGAAAGGTCTGGTCCGCTTGTCACTGGTACACTCCAGAGGTCATCTATGTTGTTTTAGGAGTGACTGCCAATCGACCTTTTCAGTTTTTAAGACATGAGGATACATTGAAAAGATATAGCGACAGGCAACCAAATTAATTGTTACCTTGAACAAAGTTGCTAATTTCCTAAATATACAACAAAGGTCTGTTCTTTTTTATACATTTTAATGCAGAAATCCTACATACATCTTTCTGTTTCCATATGGGAACACTGGCAAAAGTATTTTCCATTTTCAATGCAAAAATTACATTTCCATCTCTGTCACGTTTTTGGCAAAGGCATTGAAAAAGATTTGCATTGTATGTAAAACATGCTTCATGTGAGCCCAAGAAAACATGATGAAAAATTCAAATGTTCACATGAGAAAGTGTTATTACATTTTACATTTAAGGCATGTTTGTGTGCACACGTGTGAGTCTGTTACCGTTTCCCATCAACGGGCGAATCCTGTAATCTGACATTATTCGGAAATTTGTGTGAATGTGTGTTTTTGTATTATCACATGCCGACAGCGTGTCAGCTATTCCAGCCAGATTCTTCGAGCAACTGTGTGACTGTACAAGTTTGCATGTGTGTGAAATCCATCAGCTTCTTTTCTCATGAATGGTACAACGTGTAAAAGCATCTGCCGACTATTGGTTATTCCATTTTTCCCATTAAACGTGTGTGAAAATGTGTGCTGAGCGTGAGTGCGTCAAAGCCTCCTTGTTTCCCAGGCGAACGCTGAATCCAGTAAATCTGACATTTCTCTTCCTGGTGGTGGTCCCAGGAGGATCTCGGGGAGATTCCACCTTTCCCACATCGCTCCTTGATCCACCTGACTCCTCCTCGCCTCGCCCATAAGCCTGCCTTTTGTCCCCATCTGCGCACAGCGCTCAGTTTGTTTGTACATCCAGAGAGCAGGGTGAGAACGAGCGACAGTCCCACAAACCTGAAAAAACTGGCTGCTCAATGTTCCCACAAAGAACCAATTCAGAACACGTGTAAAGAAATTAAGACAATATGTGTCTGTAATTACCTCTGGGAGTAAAAATGAATCCACGAATAAACAACAGACATTACAAAAGGAGGTTAGAGCAATAAGAAGGTCCAAAATTTGACTTGGGAACAGAAAAAGGTTGGAAAAGAGAAACTTTCTGACGAGGAATGACTATTTCTGTTCGCACTTTCTTTTCTACGGCACTTAATATCACCATACAGAAGTGCATGTCCAGGTTTCTGCCATACAATTAAAACTTCCACAGATCCAAAGGAAGATTTTACACCAAAACAAAAGAGACATTATTATATTCATTGTTTTCAACTTAATTTTGCTCTGTTGAAGAAAGCAGACAGGGTCAAATAAAAGGAAAAAAACCTGAATTGAATGAGTGTTTTTCCTTCTATCTGCTGTACTCAGGCCTCTTTAGCAAAAGAGATCTTGATCTCAATAAGATTACCTGATTGAATGAAGGTTGTTTGTATAATTGATGGACAGACTTGGCTGTAGTCACTCTTCTAGCATCACTTCAAAAATCTGTATTGGAGGTTGGCTGGAGTTGTTGGACGGGTCAAACAGTGGACTTTCTCACCAGAGACCGGAGTTTGAGTCCTGTTTGCAGTGATGTATGTCACTTACACAGCTATTTTCAACCCAAAGTATGATCTTGTGCCTACACCTAACCAAACCACAACCTTCTGACAATGTTTGTCAGCCTTATTTCAAAAAGTGTAACCGGACGTCACGTTTCAATGAACAGAGTAAGCAAGATAGAGGGAATGGAAAATAAATAAAAGATATAATATGGGTTTTCATCCAAATTTTGGGAAATTATGATATTTCCAAATACAATAGCGATAAAGAAATGACAAAACATTCTGTACAGGCTTGTCTTTGCATTAAAAACATGTTTTATACACGTACAGTCCCGACCTGCTTTGGTTTAAAACTGCCCACTTTCTATACACATACAAAAAATATATAACATCACATTTTATTTTAGCTGAAGGTGGCAAAAAACTAATCTCAACTTTTTGTATTGGATCGGTTTGTATGACTTTGGAGTACTGACAAAAGGAGAAGACTAATTAAAGAAAAATATAACAATAGCGTGGGGCCAAGAGAAAGGACAGAAAGAGTGGGTCACAGCAAAAAGAGAAAGAAAAAAGGAGGGAAACAAAGAAAAGATTTGCATACAGACAAAGAGAGGGAGAGGGAGAGAGAAAGATCTGCGACCGAGAGCCTCGTCTCAACATGTCATGAAAGTGAGGTTTTTCAGACGCTGTAATTTACACAGATTCAGATTCAGATCACTTTGGCAGAATATTGGACCACCTGCACTTCAGCTCATGTGAGCAACTTCCAAACTCCAGAGAGCGCAGGACAGAAAACCCGGCGTTTCACTAAAGCGTGAGATCTGAGGCCAAAAAAACAGCTCACAGTGCTGCTCTGACAGTCTGACACCTCCAGTGTGTTTGGGTGTACATGTGTGTGTCTCAGCCTCGAGGGATTCAGAGGGTTTAAAGCTGCTGTCACTGGAAGATGAATCTATTGGAAGCTGTCAATGCTTTAATTGTGGCGAGACGCTGGTTCTTCCCTCCTCCGAGTGTCTTCGCCTCCCTTTATTTTTTTCTTTTTAGCAATTTAAGATTTGCGTTTTTGGGTTTATGGGACAGATTAGAGAGAAGATAAAGGGTTTTAAGAGAAAGCTGAAAGTCCTCAGATAGATTTAAAAAGCAGAATGATTTATTGCATGAATGTCTGCCAAGTTTCTTAAGTAATATGAACACATCATATCATGTTGGTGTTATCTTACAATAGAAGATACTTTGTGTTAGCTGCTTTACGGTGTTAATAATGGTGATTTATGGAGGTGAGGTGCGACAGGCACTGTGGTGAGAAACAACGATATGAGGGGGAAAAAATTAACTAAACGGGAAAAAAAAAAGTTTCATAAAGGACAACAAAAAACATTATTAAGACAATCCCTGCCCCCATATTTGAGAATTGCTTCGAAAGGGTCCTCTTTGACACCCTTATGGTAGATAAAACATTATAGAGGGCCCTCTAACGTCTCATGACCACCTGGTGCCCTTTATTTTTTTGCCCCTGACCCTCAAACATCCCGAGTCCGCCACTGTTTCAGTGCACAGTCAGCATTATCACTTCCAGTTTCTCCCGGTTCTTCCTTTACTTTCTATCACCTGAAGCATTACAGTATGTGAGCTGTCATTGTTGCAGTAAGGCCTTGTTTACTGTAAATTGTGGTGATCAGTGTCCTCTTGCAGCAGGAAACATTTGGACACGTGATGACATGACAAAATCAGTGTGTGTGTGTGTGTGTGCTCTATTCAAATGTAGACCTGCAAGCCCAAATTCCTCTTAATTTACACACCTGAATGGACGAATGAATGGATAGTTCTTCTCGAGCCTTCTTCTCAGTAGATGTATGACCCCAGTGAACAGTTTCCTGATGAGCTTATGGTCTCAATCGCTAGTTTCAAGTCTTCTTCAACACAGCATGATGTTCATTTAGTAAATTATGGTCCTATTTAGACTAAGATAAAGATACAATAAAGCAGGGTATCCTTTAGGGAGTGGCTACCATGTGATTGACGTGTCGTTGAGTTCTTAGTCGGAAAGACGTCCCTTCTGGCTCCAAAAAACAGTGATGCCATACTTGAGGCGTCAAAATGTTACTTCACTGAACAAATATATCAAACCAACATGAAAATTGCTGGTTTGTGGGGTCCCTGCTGGGCTAAGGGTATAAAGGACACTGATGAGGAGGGGACCTCAATGTCCTGCTGTACAAATCTGTCTGGATATATTCACTGCATGCCATTCCCTGCATCTCTTTCCCCTCTTTTTTCTGTCATCTGTTAACTGTCGAGTCTCTAATAATACCATAAAATGCCCTCCAAACAATCTTCAAAACAAAAATAAAATTGTTCATTCGTAGCAGGACAGGTGCTGTTTTAAGTCCCACTGGGACTAGGACCGGCTCAACATCGTCACCGTCACATCTGGTTCATTTGGCAGGACGTGACATCTGAGGCTCCTTTTACAAAGATCCCCTCACTTGTACAGTTTTGACCGACATGGATGTTGACAGTGTGTCTTTGATGTGCGGGCTGTGACGGGCCTCCTTCCTTTGAAGCCGCTGTGACTCAGTGTTTGATGCGGACGTGGGACAATCAAGAGGAGCGAGGAGATGGCGGAGGGTCACTCGCAGGCGCTGACCCTTCCAACCAGTGTCACACACGATGGAGACTCACTCGGCGGGGAAAGACTAAATCTTCGGACGGAGGTAGACCTGCGCCGCTGATCTTTGATCCAGACTTCACAAACATTAACACACACACATAAGACAGGCTGGGAATATTGTAGGATGAGTGACAGAAGATAAAACGCTCATGAGAAAATAGTTTAAAAATAAACTGTTACTGGCAGCAAGTGACACCAGTTCTAACGTTCAGATTTGCTCTGTAGTAAATCTGGAAGGCGATACAGGCCACGACAAACGCCAAGAACCATTTGCAAATACAACGTAACCCTCTGGCAAATCACACACTTCAGATCTAAACAAAAATCCGACTGCCATGTTGGAGTGGGTGTCATCGGCTGTGCCCATTCACAACCGCGGCAGTGAAAATAAAAACACAAAAAGTCTGAAGGATCCCTACTGTCAGTCAGAGGAAAGGCAATCTCTTTCATTTCAAGGAGTGTAAACACCAGGGGATTCTGGGACTAATTTGTTGAACATAGTTACAGTTGTCAAGGTAAAAAATCGGCCCCATTTGAAACTCCTCTCGCTGCGATGTTTACGTTGGAAGTGGTTTTATCGAGTGCCTCAGGCGTATTATGGCTAGACAGGGCCGATTGTCAATAACTGTCACCCGCAGAGGGGAGGAGGAAACAGGGCCCATCTGCCTTCGCCTGCCGTATAATTAGCACTAAAACAAAACACTTTGTGTTGAAATGCGGAGACTGGCACCCCTGCCAAGTGCACATAGCATCGCATGCCCAAAGAAAACATCCATGGGTGGCATGATGGAACATAATCGCCCTTTTCCGACTCATGAGTTATGCTAATGACGCAGATCTAGGACACAAAGGCACTATTACCAGCTAATTAAAAACATTTGAACTATGCCATCCATTCTGTGCTGTTGTCTCCTGGTGTGTGTGGGTTTGTGCAGACGCAGCGAGAGGACGCACCTAAAATCCACCTGTTCCCCCCAGGGCTCTGCGCTGATAAAGCCCTCCTGGAAAGGAGGAAAAGCCTGCAATCTAAACTGGTAACAGATATATGTGAATATTAAAATCGCTTGATATTATCCTCCCCTAGAGAAGAAAAACAATCGCACCATTGTGCTCGGCGCTCACCTGTGTTTTGCTCGGCGGTTTTTACTAATGGGAGTGATGAATACGCCTCTCTAAATGGCTTTACTCTCTCACACACCACATCGCTGCCAGATCATCCTCACAGTTGGATTAGATTCATCCGTGCAAACACAACCGCCGCCAAACCACAGCCAAGACTAATTATTAACAAGAACAATTATTTATACATATCTAGTGCTTTGATATTAGTTGCTATAGTTCATGTTTTGTTGTTAATGGCTTCAAGTAAAACACTTTTGAGATACTTTCAGTGACCTCTCAAGTGTCTTGTCTTGCGTCTCTGGGCCTGCAGTGGAGGCAGTAACAGTGTTGAATCTGTCATGGGATATCGGTTGTGACATTTTGACATTATGTTTTGTGTCACAAAAGTGGGAGATTTCAAAATGCCAGCAGCAGTTAGCAGCTAACTCAAAAAAACAAGAAGAGCGAATGGAAAATGTGTGCAAATGCAGGAGACGGAGGACGAGATCACCGGCGTGCTGTCCAAAATCACACACTGAGGCTTCTTGTGCCAACTACAGAAGGGTCCAGTATTGGCAGTATTGCCTTGAAATGTACAAAAACAGTTATTTTGCTGATCAGTTCTTCTTTTTTCTGGCATGGCAGTGACACGCTGATGTAATGTTACTTACTAAGAAACATGAGATGTGTGTTGCCGTTGCCTCAGTTGATCATAAAACACAACAAACCAGGCGGAAGATGTTGCAGATCTTTCCATCGCAGGTTTTAACTTAACATTTTGTTCCCTGACTCTGCTACACAGCGATGAAAGATCATAATGGTTAATCAACATAAACCATAGCGATCAAAGAGATTCCACCCTCCTCCAGTTCACAAGATCATAATTAAACTCCTAATCAGCCATAACTCAGGAGGAGAAACAGTGGCAGGATTGTTCAGCAACAACACCACAAGGAATTTAACCCCTTCACAGAGACAAATCACCAAAATCCCGACAAAGTAAAACAAATCCCAGATTGGCTTTTGATTATTGTGACGCCACAAGACGCTCTTTGACAAATTGATTCAAAGCAAACCACTGAGGAGAACATGTGTGTATGCTAATTATGAGCAACCAAACAATTTGCAAAAAGCTCTGAGGTTAGTGATCTAGTGTGGTGCACTGCATGTTATACAGATTAGACTGGGATACTTTTTTTGTTTTGCTTTCACAGAGACACGTTTAACTTTTCAGCCACAATGTCAGTTTGTCTGTCCAGACTGAAATATCTCAACAACCATCGGATGACTTACTGCGGCATTTTGGCATTCAGATGACTTGTAAAAAGTTTGTTGATCCTCTGACTTTTCATTCAGAACCATCAGGCCACTCAGCTGTTCACTGTATTTAGTGCTAATTAGCAATTGATAGCATGCAGTCGTGTTTGTGGTGACAGAAAACTGATATTTTTGACGATAAGTCGGGACATTTACGACGGTGTTTGTGGTCGCTTTGCAATAATTTCTATTTTATGCGAGCAGCCCTCCTCTTCCCATCCCACCACCAGAGCCACCTTGATGAGGTAAACCATTATTTTATTAGACGGGCGGCATCTAATAAAATAAAACGAATAAATACAGAAGGAGGAAGGAATAAAAAAGTCATCCATTACTGACATGGTGCTGTTGCTGGGGTATTTTTTCATTTTCACCTAGCCGCTTCTAACCTGTCTACCGACCTACCTGTCTACCCACTTGTCTGTCTGAACTCATCACACCTTGAAGAGCCTGTTTGCTCAAGCCTCGTTTGAGCCTGTCAACAAGCACAGGAAACTCCTCCCTGCTTCTCTTTACCCTACTTTTTCTCTCCCCGCTGCACCCCCGCCTCCCCAAACACTGGTTTGATTTATGGGCCTGTCGAGCTACCTGGCCCAGGACGACAGGTTATTTCCATTACTGCTGGGATTCTCTGTAATAAGGGGATCTGATGTAGGGCACAGCATCGGCGGCCAGCTGTCTTGTCCCGGCTGAGAAACAAAAACAGACCTCTAGAGAGCGAAAATATTCATAAACTTATGTTCCAACACTGGATGCTGCTGGGTCGATCTGTGGTAACACGTGTTTTGAGCTGCGTTTTACTCATCCGAACTTGAATGATGTGACATTTTGTAATCTCTATCTATAATTTATGTTTGAGTCATAAAATGCAAATCCACCACACACAGCCACTGACGTAGGCAGGCAGCTGGGGAGCTTGTTCACATTCGCCCAGAAGCTTTGGCTCCTGCACACGAAGATATCAACACTGACGCCATTTTGAAGCATATCTAAATGTGTGTGTGTGTGTGTGTGAGTGACACCAGAGAAGTGACATCAAACCCAGAGACTTTTCCACGGCTCGTTCACTGAAGCACCTTGTCTGTCAGCGAGGCAGGACAGCTTGTTTGAGCAAACGCCTGTCCTCTTTGATTTCCTGCTCAGAGTTGTTTTTGAATCTCCAGACCCGACGCTGCATCACTTCCTCTCTGCGGCAGACTCAGACAAAAAGTGTCACTCAGTTGTCGTGCTGCCTCTGACAAAGGCGAGTTCACAAGTAGTTTGAAAGCTCAGCACCTCTGACAGAGACTCGATCAAGGGTTTACCTTACGTGACTTAAGCTAGAGGCACAGCAGCTCTTACAATTACAAAGATGTGTGGTCAGAGGTGGGTATAATACACACATTCTTCAATCAAATAGAAGAACAGATGCTTTAGATACTGCAAAAAAAGATGGTACAAGTAGAAGTACTGATCCAACTTTTTTACTCAAGTAACAGTAAAACAGTTGACCAACTGAGAAAATAAGAAAATCCAGGCAAAGGGTTGCAGGATCTCTGCAGATACAGTCACAACCACACACCTGTAGTGGGTCATACGTTCGGATTTAAATGTTTATACAAGTCTATACATTGTGTTGCATATTAAACCTTCGAATAAACTAAAAAACAAAATACTGACAATAATGAACATTAACTTAGCTACGATGCTAGTGTAAAAAAGCAAACACCTCTTCTCATCCTCTGCAAAAAGAAAGTCCACTGAACATTTCTGGTTGGACAGTAAAGACTGAACTGAGGTCTGAAATAAGGTCATGGGTGGGGAATGTCTCTCAGAATCTGCTCCATTGTCGTTGGCAGCGCTGCCCGGTTCACTTCCATCCATGTCGCTGCCTTTGTCACTACACGCCTTTTCTCCGTCTGTTTCCGTCTCATTTCGTTGTTTCCTCTTGCTTTGTCTGCCGTGCACCGAAAGCTTGAAATCAGTCTTGTGATGCTGGAGTTGAGTTGTTCTTTTTTTACCTCATCTAGACTGTCAAAAACAGTTAAATATTCAGTCATGACTTTGCAAACTCCTCTCTCCAACTCTGACTCAAGTCTCCAGTGTCATCTTCCTAGGACGACTCCCCTCTCGAGCGAGACTTGTCCTTGAACAAGACTTGCGACTCTGGTTGCAAAAAGGATCTCATTATTTGACAAATCTTAGGGGAATCCTTTCCATAATGATCTCAGATACTTAGAATAACAACCTCAGTGGCAAAAACAAGCACTTCTAGTGAACGTAACTTCGCTGGTCAGAGTTGTCTCAAAGGATTATGTTGCAACCATTACAGCTGCGTCGCCGCTGCCAGCCTGGCAATCTACTGGACGGATACCAAAACTTTTGTTAAGTATGAGTCATTTGCACTCCGAACCATGTAATTATAGGGCCCAGGTTTAAAAATACTGGAATTCCCCTTTGAAGCCACTATGTGTAAAATCTGGAAATGTTTTAATGCCCCTCGCTCCCCAGTGGTAGTATACCACCACCCATATTTGCATAGAGTAGCAGAGTGCATCAAAGAAGAAACCTAAGCCACACGTCTCCCTGAACGACGGTCTGCGACATTATGTAACACGATGATCACATGAAGCATAGTTATGGCTTAAAAGTAGGATCCATGCCCAGTATTGAGCCAGCAGTGTCCAGGGCGAGGCACAACCACCGGATGATGAAAGAGACGTGGCCTAAAAGTTCATTAGGAAGTGTAAGATGAATTGACAGATGTTTGGCCCACGATGCTGGAAACTATGCCACACAAATCTTTTCAGCAGAACGCATGCATGAAACACTTGGCTGAGCCGAGCTGTAGACCGCAGTCCTCAGTGAGTCACAGCCGTCTTTAATAATGGGAAGTTGTTTATGAACCTGAAGAGGTAGATGACTTATTATTTTCATCAGGCTGCTGACAGACGTGCTGTCTGCTCTGTCTGGCTCTCCCGCTCTTTTAGTTTGTTTACATGCAAATTTGTACTCTGACATCCATTCGGATATTAGTCGTCAATTTAACAAATGGAACATCTGTAAACACACAATCTGTTTATAATAACTGATTGTTATTGTAGGTTAACTGAGCGAATGATTCCTCTTCCGATAGCGGTTTCATGCACAAGTCACAGTCTGAATACCTCCTCCTCTGACAGTCTTTGAACACGACCTCAGAGCACCTCTGGGTTTACATGTGTGCTGTAGCTAGTAGCAGCAGCGCCTTGTCAGTTCAAACTCAGCTGAGTTATGACTAAACACATTATTAAAGCAACATTATGTGGTCATTTGTATTTTGTGCAACTTAGCGCCCCCTACTGTTTCTCGTTGCAACACATCTGTCGTAAATAACAAACCCCAGGTTTCTTTAACAATTTGTCTGATGTAATATAATGTTAAATGTGGAGTTAGCACAAGGGTTTCATATTTAGTAACAGTCCAGCTCAGCGGCAGCCTTTTATTTAGCGAACTTGTCTCTTGCCTCTTGCTCGTCATTTTGCCTTTTCTTACCCCTTTACTTAATTATTGCAGGGACACCTCGGTCTTGCAACTCCCTCAAAACGCAGCTGGTGGGGGTTGACGGACAACGGAGCACGGAGCAAAACCGTATTGGATCCGTTCTGCTACGTACGTGCGACCAGTGGAATTCCTGGGTTAGCTTCGTCTACGGTGCCTACGCCACCGTCTTGATGTCCGTAGAGGCTGCTGAGCCCAGTACCGTAGCCCGTGTAAACTGCAGCATTCCCTGGCAGTGCTGCTTGCCTTCAGGAAACTCTGTAAATCACAGAGAGTCAAGGCAGAGCAGCTGGAGGACATTGGAGGAAACACATTTTCTCCATAAAATATGATCCAGTTTCAAGGTTAATTTCAATGAACGTCTGCTTTACATTTGATAAAAATCCTCTCTAATGGTTATATCACATGATGCATTAATACTACTAACTCTGATATATGTCACCATATGATTCAAAGATGTTTTGAAGTTAGCCTCTGTAAAAGCTAATAGTGCCACAGCTACATTAAGCAGACTGAAGTCTTTACTAGCTAAGACACTTGTTTCTAGATACAGTACAGATTAAAGCTGCTATTTGTAAGAAAAGGTGATTTTTGAGTCTCATTCCCTGGCGCATTGTGAAGGCGGCTGGCCCAACCTCCAATCCCAATGTGTCAGTATTTGCCGAGTTAGAATTGAGACTCAAAAATCAACTTCTTCTGACAAATAGCACCTTTAAAGTGAGCTTTGTAGGTCAGGTAACCAAAACCTGAGGGAGGCCTCACAAACTTAGTCATGGAAAAGTAACGCAATCCTGCTCTCGACTCTCCTGTGGAGGGCGGCAGGCGAAGACACATTCTCCTCGCTTCATTATTTGTCAGCGTTCGGAGGCGCGTCGTCATAATGTGGTCTGTGGTTTCCACGGTAACCGTCAAAATTGCGTCTCCATCTACGAGCGCAGGTAGAAGTTTCGATTGAGATTTTGAATGAAACCTTAACCTGTTTATTGTTGCTCCATGTCAGGATCACGTCTGCGTGCCAACTCCGAGCGGTACACCAGGAATCTGACTTAATTAATTGGTGCTGGCACATTACAAGACAGTTACACAATGCATAAGAAAATCAGAGGGACCTCACATACAGCGCAAGACAAGATTTACTGTTTGACGGGAGATGAGACATCAACACACACAAGTATAGCTTGAGATAAGGAAGTTTTGTTTTTTCACTGACAATAAGAAAATTCTGTTAGTAATTGTACATGACTATATTATTACATCACAAACAAAGGCTGGAACAGCATCTGCAATATGCAAATACATGCACGTACCTGCGAAGGATAGTTGAGAAAACAGCTTCATTTAGCAGTTAAATATTAGGTTAAGTCAGTTGCTGGAGGGAAACTGTACTGGACTCACTTTTGTAATTATATACACATCCTGACACACAATTCTGACTTTTACTACTTCTTATCTCTTCTTGAACATAACTTTTTAGTGTATATGTGATTAGAAATGAACTTGTGAATTACAATTATGATGTGAACAAGCACTTTGAAGCATAAAGCTCTGGTTTTTACATGTTTGGTCCCTTCAGGTCCTCTGTATGAGTGATGGGTATGTGCTCTTCTTACACACCGTCATCAGGATGACCCCAACCTTTTTAATCGCCTCAGCTTTCTCAGATTTAGTAACTTTTTCAGATATATTTTATATTCTCACATGCACATTAAATATACTGCAGACAGGTTATCTGTGAAGCGACCTCCTGCCAGGTCAGCCTTACCGTCCTCCAGATAGTTCAGAGCCCGGCTCTGTAAGGGCCACCTGGCAGGGGAAGGCAGGCCAGGGGCGGGGAAAGCGTTGTGGGTGTTCTGCGGTGTCTGGGTTGGACCGGGCTAGCGCTGTCTGTGGCTCAGCGGGCGGGTGCGTGTTGTGTAACCCAAAGCTGTGGTTGGATTTTTTTCCCACATGAGCTGTCAACTGGCTTCATGGCACGCAGAGTGAAAGAGAGAGAGAGGGAGGCCAAAAGAGAACCATAATTAATTCAATTAATTCCCACAGTGACAGTTTTCTTAATGAGAAAATAATAAATCAAGTGTATTGTTAAACTGGAGCTCGAGAGAAATATGAGATTGTTGTGTTTGTGTTGTGAGGCTTTACTGGGATTCCTGAAATAATTTCCTCTCCACGAAAACAAATATTAACAAAAATCCACATTTTGTGTGAGTGAAGCGCTTGTTATGCTTCCTAAAAGGCTGTAAACTTGAATGACTAACATCAACTTGATGCTACTTAGTGTAATAAACTCAATAAAGATTTTATGTACCTCATAAAAGAAATATGAACCAGTTAATTAGAAGGTGGTTCCGTTGGACCTGCCCTCCATTACATGCTGAAATTTGCCTTGGATGTTGGAGTAAAGGGTGGGTGAGTGGGACCAGGGATGTAATTGGGTTTAAAAGCACTGGTTTACCAGCTAAAAACTCTGCTGGGGAAAGTCTACGTGAGTAAAAACAGTTGTGTAGATGCAGATTTTTTACCTGCGACCGGCCCTTTCTCCTCCTATTTCTCAGACACGACACTCTCACACACCCAAACAGGCGGTGGTTGTACGCTGCGAGTCGAGGAGGACAGGGGGGTAATTTAAAGCTGAATTAGGACCTTTTATACTGATGCTATATTGTCAACACGGCCTGTAAAACCTCCCCCTCCACTCCTCTTTCTCCCCCCGCACTTCTCTGCCATTCTCCCTTCAGTTCCTCTTTATTTGTTCTAATTCCAGGGACCGGCTCGGTCTTGCCTGGATTTGGAGAGTGCTTGGTTTCAAAGGGTAATTGACACCTTACCTGTAATTTCATGGTTTCACTCCACCTGCCTTTGATGTCTGGGTCTCGGTTGGGGCCAGGATGCGGAGGGAAGAGACGGTGTGCTGCTGCATGCTCCGCCGCGAGTCTCTTCCAGCCCGCCTGAGCGGTTTTCTGAACATGAATGACGTCTCATGCGAACCCAGGTTATTAAAGACGAAGAGGGGGGTTCCACGGGCTGCTGAGAAGCTTTTCTTGTGGTGGCAAATAGGCTCATACAGTTGTCAAGACTGACTCAGAGACAGAGGGATCAGAGATGAGTCAGGGGCAGAGATGATGACCTAAAGTACAACCACAAAAAAAGTCAAAGATGAACTTTTTATGAGAGAAATTAGACCCACTTTGTAGTTTTTACTATTATTGCAATTCATGACACTGGACTATCCTGAGTGAGGCTGGTTGATTCGGTATTATTATGTTTTACGTCACATTTATGAAAATACTTTCCAGAGCTTTCGATCACTTCCTGACATTCTTGTGCTTATATCCAGTATATGGGGGATCCTGACACCATGTGACTACCTGTGATTGCTTGGCTGAAGTTCAGTTCTTAGCTCATGAAAAAACACCTAAGCAAGATCCATTTGCTGAAGTTATTTGCGTTTTTTTAGGGAGACTGTTTTAAAAGTGTTAAAAGTAATTCATATAATCATCATTCTTCACTTATTCTTAACAGTTGTGTCTCCTATTGTTGAGATGTCTAGTTTTTCTTTTCACGAACTTTGTCTGATCTGTCTGGAAGCCAAGATAATAATAACATGTCTTTTTATTGCAGACCTACAGTACTTACTGTAATTAGAAGTAGAGCTACGGTAGCCAAGGATGGGAATGCTCGCAGCTATCTTTTTATTGATTAAAAAAAAAAAAGGTTTTTATGTCATTATCTTGAGATAGCAAAGCATGCCTTCTCGTGATAACAGGTTAATTCATTTTGTTATCTCTAGAAAACAAAACACTGATTTTTAAAAATATAATTAACACTTTTTTTCAGGTGATAATCATGGACAAGTGATGCAGTTGTCAAGTTGCCATCTATGCACGCTGGCATGGTACTCCTGATCTCTGATAAACATCACAAGTAATACCTTCAGTTTTATTGTATTTTCTTTCCTTGTAGGCTTTTTTTCCTCGAGATGACAAAATAATTAACTTGTGATCTCCAGATGACGGCATTCGTAGATCTGCCTCTAGTTGCAGTAAGTAATGTTGGTCTACAATAACAATATGTAACTCTTTTTTCTGTTTGTGAAGAAATAAACAACCCTCAAAAAATGTAATCAAATCAAGGAAAAGCAATCTAATCAACCATTATTATTATTTTTTAATCCCTTAGCAACTGTCGGCTACTGCAGTCAGCTAATCCCGGGCTTTTACCACCTTGGTTGTGAACCCTGGTCTGCATGCTCACACATGCACGCTGCCTGGCAGTAAAATGGGTCAGATAGTACATTTGAATCATCCTGCTCGCTGTTTATCGGCAGCAGATAATCGTATTCACGGAAGGAGCTTGTTTTGGTGCAAGCGATGAAAGAAATAGTTTGTGCTGGAAGCTACAGTGCCACCAGAAACTGTGCTGAGGAGACATCAGAATGAACATTAGTGGAAAGTTTTTCTGTGTTTGAGGTGTTTAACGTGTCTGCTGAGCACTTTGGAGATGCTCCTGGCAGGGGTGAGGGGAAGGTTACCTGTAGATCCAGGCGAGCAGCAATGAGTGATGAGAGGGGAGTGACAATGAAAATTGCATTTGTGCAACCATGAATCATTACAAACAACCCTTTAAAAGGCAGCCTTCACTGTAATTACCTCCTCTGCGATGCTCTATTACGGGGTACTTTATTACCTTCTATTACTTTGCTGTGCCTGCCTTGGCAGATACAGACCTCACACTGACTAACAAAGCTTGGCAGGTGAATCTACAAGTCTGCTTTTCTGTTTGAGTGCAAAAATAGAGACACAAAAAAGAGCAGTGTTTCGTATCAGCAGGAGGATTACGTAATCTCTGACTTGTTGGTACCAACAATGCTGACAGACCACAGGTTACAGCAGCCTGGAGCTGACACAAATATTCAAATCACATTTTAATTAGATGAGATAAAAACTTCATTGATCATTTTCATCTTAAATCCTTTGCTGCAGTTGTCAAGATGCTATCTATACCTACAGGCATGGCCTTGTATAGCTAGCAGGTGTGGTGGCCAATGGGTAAGGCGTTGGCCTTGTCAATCAAATCATGGGTTCGATCCCCATCCATGCCTTTCATGAGAGCAGTGGGGTCTGCTATCATTCTATGAACTATCATGACTGCATTGGCAAGGTTTTGATTCCAGCTATCATAGGGAGGGCAAAAACTAATAATAAAACATTAAAAAACAGGTAGTAAGTGTCCATGGACCAGGCGTGGTGGCCAAGTGCTAAGGCGTTGGTCTCGTAAACCAAAGATCATGGGTTCAATCCCCATCCATGCCTTTCATTAGAGCAGTGTCATTCATGACCATCTTTGTAATGTGCAACGAAATGATTTAACCCTCAAAAAATGTTGCCATAAGTACTTTAGGGTTGTCAGGTAGCCCTCATTTAGATTAAGTAGCCTAGAGAAGGAGGAGCAGAGAACATGATGCCCTGTCTCTCGAAGCACCAGGATGCATAGCAGCTTGCCTAGACAATGGAACTAGACGTCTAAGTCATAACTGCATGGGCAAGGTTTTTTGAGCTATCGTGTACATTGCAAAATAAAAAATAAAATAAATAACATTAAAAAACTGGTGATGAGTGCACACAGAGCAGGCGTGGTGGCCAAGTGGTAAGGCGTTGGTCTCGTAAACCAAAGATCATGGGTTCGAACCCCATCCATGCCTGTTATCAGACCATTGATGTTCTTAACAACCAACTTTGTAATGACACTAAGCTGTAATCATTCTGAATCATTAACCCTTGAAGCCAGCAAATCATGCAACTTGTCCTTCAACAAATGTAGAAATAAATACTTTAGGGTTGTCAGGTCAGGTAGCCCTGATTTGCATAAGTAGCCTAGAAAGGTCTCATAAACCAAAGAACATGGAGTCAATCCCCATCCATGCCTACTTGTAAGACAATTACCCCTGTAGTCCAGTAATTAAACTTCACCTCACACAAATTTCAACAAAAACTACTTTTGGGTACCTTGGTAGCTCAGCCGGTAGAGCACTTGCCTCTAAAGGTACATGTCCACAGGGACATTTCGGGAGTCTGTCTTCTTTTTAACTCGAGAACTGTTAGTGGCTCTAGTTTTTCCAGGAGTTTGGAGAGGTGATGAGTCACCTTGAACCACGGCGTGGTGGCCAAGTGGTAAGGCGTTGGTCTCGTAAACCAAAGATCATGGGTTCGAGCCCCATCCATGCCTTTCATGAAGAGTGCACAACCTTCCTTACCCATTGGGTATTTGATTGAGATGCCCTCAGTGTTTAAGTAACTTTACCTCAGATAAACTGAAACACCAACTGGTTTTGGGCTCCCTGGTTACTAGGTCAATAAAAAAGTCACATAATACCATGGTGTGGTGGACAAGTGATGAGGCGTTGGTCTTGTAAGACATGAGTGTTTCTGGATGAGCCATGCGTTTGCTAAATCTGTCTTTACTTTAATGGCCAGTTGTTGGTTTGGTTAGTTTCATAGTTTTACAGGGGCAGCCATTCAATTAATGCTAAGGCGTGGTGGCCAAGTGGTAAGGCGTTGGTCTCGTAAACCAAAGATCATGGGTTCGACCCCCATCCAGGCCTTTCATGAAGAGTGCACAACCTTCCTTACCCATTGGGTATGATTGAGATGCCCTCAGAGGTCAAGTGATCATGTAACTTTACCTCCGACAAACTCTTGGGGTTCCGTGGTTACTAGCAGCAGTTTCTAGGTGGTTAATATCAAGGGGAAGTGTTTTTGGATGAGTCATGCAGTTACTAAGTCTAGCTTTAGTTCCACTCGACAATGGTTAGTAGTTTTTCAGGGTGATTGCCTTTGATTCCATGGCGTGGTGGCCAAGTGGTAAGGCGTTGGTCTCGTAAACCAAAGATCATGGGTTCGACCCCCATCCAGGCCTTTCATGAAGAGTGCACAACCTTCCTTACCCATTGGGTATGATTGAGATGCCCTCAGAGGTCAAGTGATCATGTAACTTTACCTCCGACAAACTCTTGGGGTTCCGTGGTTACTAGCAGCAGTTTCTAGGTGGTTAATATCAAGGGGAAGTGTTTTTGGATGAGTCATGCAGTTACTAAGTCTAGCTTTAGTTCCACTCGACAATGGTTAGTAGTTTTTCAGGGTGATTGCCTTTGATTCCATGGCGTGGTGGCCAAGTGGTAAGGCGTTGGTCTCGTAAACCAAAGATCATGGGTTCGACCCCCATCCATGCCTTTCATGAAGAGTACACATCCTTCCTTACCCATTGGGTATGATTGAGATCCCCTCAGAGGTCAAGTGATCATGTAACTTTACCTCAGAAAAAATATTGGGGTTCCCTGGTTACTAGCAGCAGTTTCTAGGTGGTAAGTCTCATAATATCAAGGCGAAGTGTTTTTGGATGAGTCATGCATTAACTAAGTCTAGCTTTAGTTTCACTCGACAATGGTTAGTAGTTTTTCAGGGTGATTGCCTTGCATTCCATGGCATGGTGGCCAAGTGGTAAGGCGTTGGTCTCGTAAACCAAAGATCATGGGTTCGACCCCCATCCATGCCTTTCATGAGAGCAGTGATATCTCTGATTACCTTTGTCAAAGAGCATTCAGTCTGGTAATCATGAAACCTGACATCTCTCAAATTGTAATAAAAGCTTTCTTGGGAACATCGACTCATTAAAACATTCTTATATTCATAATAAAGAATATATAAACATCCATAAGACATTGTTCTTGCTTTGGGGTGGATGTGGCTCAGGAGGTAGAGCGGTCGTTCCCTTAGCGAAGGTCAGTGGCTCATTCCCTGTCCATGGGCTGGATGCTGATGATTTACTTTTTTAAATTAAAATTTTATTTAATATTTGAGACTTTTTCAATATTTTCTTATTATGATTTTTATTTATACAGAAAAAATCAAGACAAAACAAACGTATTGGCCAAGATAAACTGTATTTCCACTGGTATGCACTGTCAACAATGGAGTCGATGAACCGTCCGGGGGGAGTCGAGGCAGACTAAGCTGATCACAGAAACGCGGATCAGTACAGTGAGAGAACAGGAGGGGGGGAGGAGAGGGGTGAGAGGCATTCTGAGGAAAAAGCAGAATGAATGAATGAGTGAAAACATATTGGTCATCCTGAGTTCAGCCCCTCTCCCCCGCTGTGAGCCCTGACCGCGGGCTGCTTCACTGCCTTGCTGCCCAGGCTCCGCTGGGCACAAATCCAGTTTTCTGTCCAAATTACCAGCTCCGCTTCGCAGAAGAAGGCCAGCGGGGTGAGAAGATCTCACCCTCCACCCCCCTCTGTCTGAACCCCTCGCTGGCCCGGCGCGAAGCTGACGGAGCGTCGCGGATGGCCCTGGATTGCACCTGCACTGGGGGCTTTCCAGCTCTTCCCCCCTTCAGTTCACACACACATACACACAACCCCCAGACCATAACCCTTTTTTCTCCCTCCCCTTTCTGTGGGTTTCAATCAGGTGGCCTTCAGATTCACCAAGACTCCAGAAGCTGTAACCTGCAGCAAATGTTGGGATAGAAAGAAGCTTCAAAATACGCTTCCAGACCTGAGTAATATTCTCCAAAATTAAATGTTTAACATGAAAAAATGACATGAAATTATGACTTAATGTCAACCGGTCCAGCTTTCTAACCATCTGACAACCGTCACAGAGGACGTGACGAGACAAGTCAAGTAAAAAATATGCAATATGTAAATGCTGTTGCATATTATTGGGACATTTCTTGTCTCGTCTTGTTGCGCTTCGATTTTTGCCATGAGGTTTTGCAACTTTAAGTCGCTTGCTTCATACCGCACCATATTTCTTTTATCGTCTTAAATATCAGCTATGGATCTTGTGTGGTCTCGGTGGTTGCAAGGAGTAAATTACAGGAAATTCCCTAACCCTTACTCTCTTAAAGCAAAGTTTCATCAGCTCAATCAGAAAATGTCTTGTTTCTCTTTGTTTCTAAAAAAAACTAAACATATTTCAGGGCTTTTCTGTTATATATTCAAACATAATTTGAGAATTTTTGTTGCATCGAGTCACATAATCAGCTGCACACAAAAACACCTGCGCAAACCACACAAAGGTGATATTAATGCTTTATTACAAGTGTTTTAAACTTATTAATATTGAACCACTATATTTCAGCATGTTAGAGGTGGCTACACATGACAAAACATATTTTTCATGCCTTAATTAGCAGACAAAACCTCCCACTAAAATAAGTTTAACATTCATGTGACGTGCAAAATATCATATTTTCACTGGATCAAAGCACATATTATTAAAATGAAAGTTGTTTGAATCCGGTGGTACCAAGGATTAAACTTTTTTTTCAAAGGTCAGTGTCAAAACATTTGATAAAAAGCAGAGTCTGTACATTAAACATTGCATCTGTAAACATCTGTTTCATTAACCGTGCTAGAAATCCCTGAATATGTGTATAAATTCATAGTCATCTGGAGTTGTGGACAATATCCATCTAAAATATCCACCTTAAAGTCACATACTGTGATTTTTGGGTATAAAAGTCTTCCCCCTGGAGGTCTGGAGCGTCGTCAGGGTATCATGGATGACGGACGGCCCCCCGGGGCTCCGCTGTTTGTCCTGGCCCTGCCTCAGGGTTGGGGGTTGTGTTTACCTCATAACAAAAAGCAACATGGTTTTGATGCTCTGCCAGTGTGCTGCTGTGTAAACTGTAAACAATACACACACGCCCACACACACACACGCACACACGCACACACACTCACCTACTGCTGCAGCAGCCACTCCCCTTCCTGTTTCTTCTCTGTGTAACTGTTGATCTCTGGTAGAGTTTACACACATTAACACCATACCTCTCCTATTCATTACCACCGCCGTGATGCCCTTGAGCAAGGCACTTACTTTGTAATCCTGCCACTGGAGCTGCCAACTGTGCTTGGTACTGGGGCAGGCTCCAGGTGTGAATGTTTTAAAGGTGATTTCCTGCCTTCCATGTGGTTGCTGGCTCCAGTTCACTTCATTAAGGTATAAAGGTTTAATCTTAACATGGCGTGCTTCATATCCAAGGATTCTTATTTGGCTGCAGAATGGCAACCTTTTCAAGTTTTGTTTGATCCTTTTAGAAAATATGCTTTTGCATGACTTTCAATGAAAGCTTGTGATTCAAACATGGTAAGGACTTAATTGAGGAGCATTTTTTTTAATGAAAAACAACCAAATTACAAGTTATTCACAAGTGAAAATGTACATTTCATGTGGAAATTTTCGTTCATATTTGGAAAAAAAAGCCAATGGCAATTCACACGTGTCATTATTTTCTTGTCACATGTTGAAAGCCTTGTTCAAACCTGGTTTAAATTCTTGGTGTCAGCAGGATTTATTTCCGGGGAACTGATGCAGGATGTCACAGCGTTGGTTGAGTTGTGGGAGGTTTCCTAACTGGAGTCTAATGAATTTCAAATTATACAAAAAGAAATGGAACGCAACGCCTTTATATGAAAGTCTGGAAATGAATTTAAAGACTGTAACTGCTCTTTTTATACTAAAAATGACCGCGCAATGGTTGGGACGGCCTCTCAAGTTTGAAGAATTACCAAGGATGTTTCGGTACGCTAAGTTAGTTTTACTCAGCTCTGTATAAACCAGTGTTCACAAATTAACAACCCCATTTAATTAAGAGCTCTGCGTTCCTTTGACCGCTCCCCCAAAATTGTCTTTTAACTTTGCCGCCACGACCAGGAGCTGACCAGCGGCTCTCTGCCGTGACCTCGGAGCAGACACTCAGAGCAGTGAACCCAGACGAATGTGGGGTGAGGAACCTCAGAACCAGTCAACCTCCAACCAAAACTGCCCATCACGCCTCTTCGTAACCATCAGGAACGATGCTCCCTCTCACAGCCCCTCAACACACACACATACAAACTCTTACACACCCCACCACGTTAAACCACCCCTCCTTCCCACCCCTTCCACTGAATGCCCCCTTATTTCTTACTTTGCCATGGAGGCTGATTCCGCCCTCTGGATGAACCTTTCCCCGGGACCCTGAGCTCAGAGGGGGCTGGATTAGAGGGTGGAGGCAGGAAGGGTGTGTGTGTGTGTGTGTGTGTGTGTGGTGTGTGTGTGTGTGTGTGTGCCTAAGTGAAGGGTACCGATAGCTAGATGGCTAGATAGATAGGTGCACAAATGAATGAATGAATATGTATGACAAACATTTGTTTAAAGAGTTTGTGGAAGTAAAGACCCCCTACAACCACCACAAAATCCAACCACACACACGCTCCCACTGCCAATCTGCCACTGAACCACCACACATGGGCTCCTCCCTGGACTCCCACCCCATCATGCACCTGTTCACAGCCCTGTCCCAGCCTGCCCTCCTTCCCCCTGCAGCATTCCTCCACACGAACACACTCTGACATCTTTGATATCCTGAAACACAAAACCTTTAAAAAGGCATCGCTGTTGTTTTTTTTTTTTTTCTTCCAGCAGAGTAATTAAGCACTGTGCCCATCAGTCGACTTCCTCACGTTTGATTTATGCGTCTGTACAACAATCCTGCATCCGCAGAAGTTCGGAATCTCCTCCTGGTGACAAATGAGAGATTGACGCTCGACGATGAATGTGAAGTCTGTACATCCCCAACATAAAATACAGCTCCCTCCCTCCCTCCCCTGCCAAAGCCGTGTGCAAGTATAAGCTCCTCAGACAGGCTGCAGCGCCAAGGCCTCATCTAACCCCTTAATTTTGGGCCTGGAGGTGTCGGGACTTGTTCAAGAGATGTAGCGCGGTTTAGGAAGGTTCCCTCCTCGGCCGCATCATGCAGAGCAAAGCTGCACTCGTGTTAAACGCATTTTGATCTGCAGGAGAAATAAAAGATTTTGGGACACTGTGGACCAATTTATCTCAAAAACTACATATATGTGTGGTGCCCAGAGGATGAATTCAATGACTTCATGACTTTCATCTAGCTCCACTATGGGATGGATGGCTGTGAGATGTGCTTCACACCTCGAGTTGAATTGTAACAACCTCTGGTGATCATCATCTTTCAGATCTAGTGCCACCGTTACCTTTAATCTGCACATGTCCAACAAGTCATGAACAAAAAACCTGCAAAAACTAACATCCTTCCCATCAGTCTGAGCTGTACATGCAAATATTAGCATGCTAAAATGGAGGGCATAGTATACTTCATACCTGCAGAACAATAGCACGTTAACTTTGTGAGCATTTAACCACTCAGCTCAAGGTGTTTTGGTGATTGACAGACAACTGGTTTGTTTCCTTTCTTGTTTTCTACTTCTTCTGTTCTGTTCATCACACCCATGCATGACACAGCCACTGCTGCCTTCTGATGAATCAATTCTTTGTGTAGCCTATTTTTTTTTTTTATGCACGAAACCAGTTGATAAAACAAATGTGCATGTTCGGTAGTTAGCCTCACTTTCACCTGATATTTGATCCTAGCATGACTGTCGTTATTGTGGTTTTCGCTCCACCCAGTATTGGATGTGCCAAATTCGGTTTTACACGTTAGATGTCACGTCTGTATGCTTTCTTAGATCAAATATTTCTTAACCCTACAATAAGAAACTGTACTGTTTACCTGCAGGAGTCTTCCTGGTGATCTCAAATAACAGAAAAGTGTTTGAAAAATCTGAGCAAGCTGCACAAAAAATGAGGAAATAACTGAGCGGATAATGTACGTTGGAGATGAGCTGCGTTGTTAATTGCTGCTGTAGTTTCAGCTGACGGGGGGTCCGATTTTCTAACAGGTGCTCCATTGTTTTGGGACATGGCACAAAGTCATATTTTTGCCAAAGCAAGATAACTGAACCAAAGGTGTTACAGTTTGTTTTGTTGTTTCCTAGGGGGCAGTGAGAGAGAGTTCACCTCTCCTTGATCTCCCCCTCTGTTTACCCCCGCTCCGTCCTCCACCCCCCAAAACCCCTCAGCGAGCCAGGGCATGGGCGTCCGGGGCTCCGAGGTCCGGGCAATAACAATAGCCGGACTGTGCTGTCCTGAGTCCCAGTCCCACACAATGACCATGTCCATGTCGATTAGCGTGGGGTGGCGGCGGAGCCCGGTCCGGCTGGGGCTAATAGCTTATTACGCAGTGTAAAGTGACAGTGTGATCTGGAGAGGTGCCAGAGAACGGGCCCAATTAAAGGAGAAAAGAGGGGAGGAAGGGAGTGTGTGTGTGTGTGTGGAGGGGGTGGGGGGTGAGGACGAGGGCAGCAACGTGCATTCCTCTGAGCTTCGGTCTAATTCGCCCATGACGGGTTCCCTGGGGACAGACACCCTCCTCCGTCGAAAATATTTGAGTATCCTCCTGCTCTGTTGTTCCAAAACACATCTGAAACAAACCCCAAACACACTCGCAGGCTACGTTACCGCTGCACAGTTATGGGTAAACAACGCTGTTTACTTGTTGATACAGTCTGAGAAACGGGACATGGAGAATATGAAAGAATAGTATTCTTGTTTACATCAATACAGCGCGACATATACAGCACATACAGTACGGCTGTACGGTTAATGACATTTAGGTTTAAGCTGACGTGATCAGATGATGCTCTTACTCAGAGCAGATTACAGTGTGATAACGTGCCATGGTGTGATATTTTAAAAGCATTTGTACATTTCTGAAGAGATCTGTTGGAGCACCAGCACCAGAACATTTGTATATTCTGGCGTTTAGTCACGTAACTCCATCTGATTAGGACTGACAGAGCCGCTTGCCTCTAATTTTCCCAGCTCTTAACTTCTTGTGACATGCTGCTATAATTAATTATTGTAAAGAAAAAAGAATAATGTGATCACTGATCGTTTCTCCGATTAATCAGATCCTATATAACATGTTGCCTCGTGAGCCATTAAGATTCAAGATGTCTAAACGGCTGCATTCTCGACATCGGTGATTATGTGACTCGGGATGTTTGTTATAGATACAGCACCTGCATTACTATAATATAAAAACACTAACTGATGTGGGTTTTTTAGAAAAAAGTATAATAACCATGTTAAAACCCTTAAAATGGCAGCTAGTCTTTTATCAAAAATCATTAAAAATGGTCTATTCTCTGGCTTCAAGTTTCCACATTACACTTGTATTTGCTGGATGTTGGACCAGGATTGGCTTCCAAACTATTTGTGATGTCACAAACCGTGCTCATTTCGGACTGGAGGAGACTTTAAATAAGTTATTCTACGGATCGGAAATTTGTAGTTTGGCATCGTTGTATCAAAACAAGTTTCATGCCGAGTACGATGCAGCTGTTGATGCTGTTTTCCAGCATAACAACGTGTCACTGAGGCGTCCCGGTTTCTTACCAGGACCCACCAACACGCTTTCGCAGCTTGTTCAGTGGCCTTGAGCTTCAAACTATAACAGTTTACCTTCCCCTCTTACGTCAGCTCTGCACGTGAAGGCTTCACTGGCAAGTTAGTACTAATATCTTATTTGCAATGACTAGTTAGACTTTCAAAATAAAGGTTCTGTGGTCAAGTAACAATACATAAGATACGGCTGCAGTTTGGTTAGGTTTAGGCAGAACTACTTGGTTACGGTTAGGAAAAGATCTTACTTTATTTACTTACTTTACATAAACTACCTGGTCTGCGGAGGGAAAAGTCCCATGAATAAACCCGTCCAACCACCCCAGCTTCGGTCCGACTCGGAGTTTCTCGCTCTTCATACTTCTGCACTATAGTGGCGCTTCAAGAAGTGACACAACATGAGTACCTATGGCGTCAAAGTCTGAAGCGTACAGCTACTGACCAGGCAGCTGGATCTAATGTGTTGGGCGTCAGTGTCATTCCCACTCTCTCTCCTCTCATTTCCTGTCATCTCTACACTGTTGACTATCCATTAAAGGTATAAAATGCCCCAAAAGAAAACTTATCTGATAAAAACTTGCCACAATAGCAACCGAAGTGAACTTTAGGTGACCACTGCTTCCGTAAAGACACAAAGTAAAAAGTTTACAGCCACTTTTCAGGTCCACAAAGAGTGTTTCATATTGGGTTTTTCTTGAGTCATTACACTTTGAGCCCTCTGTGTTGGGACACCTGACTCATTTATTGAATTACTCCACCCTCACACACTGAGAGCACCTTGTCGGGCCATGGACATGTTGTCAACCGTCTCCTAAGACACTTAATTATAAACTGAGCGGTCGTCCTCAAACTAAAGCTGCTTCCTAGCTTAGTTTTGTGTTGTCTTGACTGTGTTCCTCTTTCTTTTCTTTCTGTTTATCACAGCTAAAGTCAGGTCTTTACTCTGTTCTCTCGAACTTGCTTTAGTACTTTGTACAGTCAACAATAAGTAATGTTAGTAAAACCAGCCGGTTTCAGCAAGTCATCACACAGTGTAACAGTGGAGACACAATACTTCCCCATTGGTGGATAAACCGGAATAAAGCCGTTGTAACAAAGTGTTAGTGGGATTTTTTCTCAATGGGATGTGGAGTCTGTCAGTTCGATGTTTAAGCTCCGGGAGGAACAACAACAGAAGGGGTTAATGTAATCCATTTCATTGGTGGGGGGACTCTAATAACTGGTCTCTCCCTGCGTCTCCATTGGCCCGCGGAGTTTCCATTGTGCTGGCCGGTGCAGGTGTGGGACATGCTTTGTTGATCATAATCCCCCAGGCAAGGGGAGAGGCTTTGAGTGTGTTTGACGTACCCCACCGGCAGGCCCTTTGCTCCTCGGCCGCCGAGCAGCCACCGTCTCCAGCGGCCGCTCATGGGATCCGACAGGCGGAAAAATAATGAACAACACCTCAACCCGGAGCTGACCTGGCTCCAATTCACCAGCTCCACACGAGGGGTAAACGAACCACTTAATTGAGCCTTCCAGGATCAAATCATACTCAGGACCCCCCCAAGCCAACCCCGCGATCGACCCTCCCCATCCACCACCCCACCACCTCAACCTCCTCCTTCTTCCCGGACACAACCCATCAAGATGTTTTCCTACGCAGCCCCCTCACCCACCCGCTCTCATTCCTCCGCTTCTTTACTGTTTTCTTTTGTTTTAACAGTTAATGCACATCTGACAGAGGCTGGTGCATTAACTGTTACAAACCAACATCTTTTAGTTACATGATCTCTTCCAGGTTTCATATTTGTTTTCAGATTGAAGTCAGAGTGTAACTAAGTACATTTACTGAGATATTGTGTCTGAATAACACATTTAAAAATACTTTTAAATACTTTTACCCCTCCACTAATCTTCAGTGGGTACTATTGTACTTTTCATCCTCCTACATTTGTTTCACAGCTATACTAACTAGTTAAGGGTACTAAGTTTTTGAAAACAAAAAATATGATGAGCTGATAAAATATGATGCATTGTTGCAGATTAAAGTTTAATCTTCTGTGTAGTTTAATCATATAAACTACCCAACAGTGTATAAAACAGTTCAAATGAGCTCCACTCTGACCAACTACAAGAGAAATATGTAACAGTATTCAACTCAGGAGACATTTTATTTGCATTTCTTTTTGAATCTGTACTTTTCAGACCTTATGATTCTCAAATTGCATTGCTGATAACACTACTGCGCCTTCACTAGTTACTTTTTAGTTAATAATAATGTAAATTCACTGATTTTGGATATTGTGCAGGTTTGCAACATTTTAATTAATGTACTTTTATCTAACTAAACCTTTATTTTATCCGGCAAAATAAACATTAAGTCATAAAGACATTTAGAACATTTTTTATTTACAATGACGGCCTGACAGATGCCAGACGAGACCTGTAAGAGGTAAGGAGTGATCGCATCTTGAAAAGTATAATTAGTAAAGTTAAAATACTCCTTTAAATGCTGTTCAGGTATGTTTAACTTGTTTAATGGCATTTTTGCTTTATTCCAAAGATATGACTGTATAAAGAAAATACACAGCTGGATAATCAACTGGAATGAAATCATGAACACTGCATGATGATTTTAAAATGATATTCATGGCTTTTGATTCATGCAGGTGGCAGATATGAAGTTAAGCACAGATGTTAAAACGATCTCACCTATAGATTATTTTTTAATCTGCCGTCTAAAGCGATGTTTCTCAAGGTGGACCCTTGTGGAAGAGTGAATATACTTCCAGTAATAGTGATACTGTAGTTTTTGATCAGACCGGGGCCTGTAGTTTAATTCATGTCAGACACTGAGGCTGCAGCACACAAGAGCATCCCAGCGAGACACCTGAGAGTCAGTCAGGGTCATTTCCACCGACAGGATGTAACGAAGCAAAAGTTAACAGTGAAGCTCAGAGAGTTTTTCTCCATTACGGATGTTAAATCTTTTAATTATTTTGGTATAGTTTTATAAAATAGCACAGGCTTGAAGTCATCGAGCTGAAGTTCAGACCTTTGGCCTGTATGGAACCACCAGGTCGTATGTGATCACATTTTTATCATTTTAATTAATAATTCCCAAAGCTCTTGTCCAGGATGTCTGCCTGTAATAATCTCTTAATAAGAAAACATTTCCTACTTTGATGAAAATCGAGTGTGTCGTGGTTTGACTGACGCCCGTGTCCTGAAATGAGCCGCTCGTCTGACGCGTCACTCTGCTGTCCTTATTTAGCGTCACAGTCAGACCTCCTTGATGAAGTTGATCTCCAGCCCTTCACCTAAAACATGCTGACAAGACCAAACAGTTGCTTTCTGTGCTCCCTCTAAGATGTTTCTCATTAGCGAGGCGTCACCTGTTCCCTGGCTATTATCAGGGGAACAATTTGGGTGAGGGGGTCCTGTGGGGTCGTTTAAGGACATGAACCTACGGTACAGTCACCCATCGAAATAGCACCCATGGTCCCGTGTTCAACCCGCTTCCCAGCCGGAACAACAATGGCGCTTTTCAAATGTCACCCGATAGAGCCGCCCGGGTGCCAAATTAGGACGGGGTGCCTGGTGTTCCAGGCGCAAAAGGAGGTGATCAAACAGAGCCTGGGTCAGTGGATCCCCTCTAATTGAGAAGCTCACACTTGGCAGCGGGGGTCTTCATTCAGCAGACAGCGCTGGTGCTGTCTGCCAGAGTGGAAAAGTTCTGGAGCGCCTGTGCGATTCAAACAGCCGAGTTCGACCTTTACAGTCAGATCCGGGTCACCGGATTGTCGCTCAGGAGTCATTGTTGGCGTCGGTGCCTCGCTGATGAGGGAGAAACTCATATTTAAGACGAACAAAATGGTAAAATAAATGTCAACTCGCCCGCATTGTGAGTTTCCGCACATTAGATCACGACAGAATGAGTCTTGGCGAGGAAGTTGTGCTCATTAGGAGCTGAATTCATTGGTCTTAATTAGTAAGTCAGAGTCTGATTAATTAAACATGGGCCACGAGGTGAAATACTTTCAACAATGTTTTATCAGTATCAAATGACAATTATGTTTTTAACTATATTTAGAAACGAGGGCGCTTTCTGCACTTATTCCCATCATTTTTAATAAATTCACTGAAGGCTCGGGCAGCACAATTAATCCAAATATTATTGATATTGCAATAAAGCCAAGTGCATTTCCAAATCATGGAAGCTGCAACTCTTTAATTAAAAGTAGAATAAGACAAAATGAAATATTGTGGCGCTGCAGAGACGTCCTGACCTACAAATCTTCAGATTTAAGACACCACGTCACAAATCACAATCAAAGTTTAAGGCAATGTAATGACGAGATCATATGTAATCAAAGTAGATAATTACGGTATGATACGAAATATTACTCATGCGGATATTAAAGTATACAGTATGCTGATCCAATAAGCAATAACGCTTTTCCTGCACATGTTGCAGACTGTTAAAATCCTGTAAAAGTCCTCTTAAAATCTTGTCACACAGCAGCCAGTGTCGGCTGCAGGTTCTGATGGAGAGCAGAGCGTCAGTTCTCATTTGTAAGTGAACGTCTCTCGTTATAAGCTATTTTTCAGAGCATCTTTAAGAAATTATGCTCTTAAAAAGTGATGGGAACTAAACTGGGGATGCTGGAGACACGTCAGATGACAGATGATAACGATATTCATAGGAAATGCTGTAAGATGTGTGCACAAGCAAACAGGCTCTCATGCTAGTGTAGTATCTGTACAGACGTCTGTGTTCAGAGCATATTGTACAACACTTTATGCTGCACAATCTAGTTTGCAGGGACTTGAAGTAGTTTATAATGACGCCTTGAAAATATTTCCAGAATAAGACAAAAGATGGAAGAGTGCAAGTGAAATGTGTGTGGCTGCAGAAGTCAATACTTTCTGAGCTGTTTTAAGTCCAAGTTGTGGAGACATTGGCTCAGTTGTCTCTTTGTCAGACACTTGTCCCTCTTTTAAACCATCATCTTTCTGTTTGTAATTAAATTTGAACTTGAACATCATCGTGACTTTGACAGCTTTGTTCGGTCAAAATAACGCTGTGATGCAAAAGTGATCCTTCCCTCTAATCTTGAATCATAACACAACCACAATATCTGTCAAAATATCTTTTTATCACTTCACGTAGCCCCACTGAGGGGCTGCAAGAGACGGTACTATCATATCAATTTCACGGTGTAACTCTTGAAAACTAAATAAATGATCAAATCATTGTCCTTAATCTGCACGATGGGTGGCAAATATCTGCAGAGGGAGTTTCTGGATGCGTCATTTCTTCGCAGGAACAAAGCAAGATGGCTTCCTCTCAATTTGGGGCAAACAATGGTGCAGAATGGAGACAAAAGAGATGCTTAAACCCCGTCGGTCTGAGGGGGATATCTTCACCTCTGTTCAGAGAGTCCCTAATTGATACGTGGGGATCGGCGTGAAGGAGCGAGGACAATACCTCCATTGTTTCACTGTTTTCTGAATCAAGACGTCTGTCAAACGGCGGTGTCTTTGCAGGCGGCTTGGCTCGCCTCCAAAACTTGAACTTTCTCTTTTGAGTCCACGACCGAAGCTTCGCCCCCCCCCCCCCCCCCCCCCCGAAAGCACGACTCGTCTCTGCCTGTGACACCGGAAGACACGTCGGAGTGCGTCAGATATAATTTTAGAGAAGGTGATAGAGGATAACATGTCGGATTGAGTGTTTTTGAAAAGTTTTGAAGCATTTTTGAGGAGTTAATCTGTTGATTTACATGTATTTTTAATAAAAAATGAAGATTTTTTTATCTCCTGTTGCACAAAAAATCCTAACCAGTGAATAGAACGTAAAAAAACCGAACACTGGGCAACACAGATGTCTTAATTGTAGAGAAAATAGGGATTTCCTTGAAAGAAAAGCTCCTTTAAACCCACTAAATATCTATTCATCACCCATTTATATTGAATGTATTTGTTCCTGTATCCTGACCACCTTTGCACTAAGTAAAGACTCCTTGATTATGCAAGCATTTCGAATGAATGAAGCGTGGAGTTAATTGGAACAACGTCCCCATTTTCCAAGTGATTCGTACAAAGCTACACACTTCCTTCTGGGGAATTTCTAAGGGAAATGACTGACCTGTAAAATAAATCATTATCATGAACACAACACGTTTTGCAGCTCTAATATGTTTTTTTTTTTCTTCCTCTTCCTCTTTTGACCTGCTCCAATTCAGCAGCCTTAGCGGTAACAGATGAGGCAGTTTTTGGAGGGTTCGACCAGAGTTAAGTGGGCAGCGTTCCCACTTCCCAGCGAGAGAAAGGAAAGCGAGACAAAATGTAAATGAGTCTTTACACGTTTTCCAGCAGCGAGACTGTCCCAACACTAACGACTGATCCGACAGGAAGGAAAAGAGATTAACTTTGTTTTACTTGGACATGAACTTGATCTTAATCAGCAGCATGAAAAGTAAAAAATTGGTGTTAGAGGAAGATTGAGGGATTATAAAAAAAACTGCCTTGAGTAGGAAATCTGTGCAGGCAGGCTTTGCAATAAAGAAAGCTGTTGCAATGAAACTAAAGAATACGTGAAAATAAACTGTAAAACATCTTTCTGGAGGTCATCAAGTTTACAAAAACTGAAATGCAAGGAGCTCAACTAACTCATGCAGGCTTTTGTTGTTTCCATTCAAGTGGTTAAGAGGCTGCATTGAGCTGAAATGGAGTAGAAGTAATGAAATATGAGATTAAAGTGATGCATTCAGATGATAATGAGCCCCTGAATACACTGACGCCCTATTTGAAAATGATGCATGACAATACAAATCGAGACCACATGATATTTATTAATAGTCACAGTTGAAACTGCCTGGAAGCTGTATGTACTGTATAAAGATAAAAAAAAAAAAAAAAAGACAATAAAAGATACAAAAGCCATTCAATGATTGTCACACTGAATCCTGAGAGAAACCATGATATAGCATATAGTTTTTAATATATATATAGATTTATGACATCTGGGTTTTTTTTTAGTGATACTGTTTTCGGCGCAGTTTTTTTGTAAGCTAATGTCATTCACTTCTGCTTTTAATCAAACTAGTCAAACAGTAGAAAACAATGCCTATTAGCATAAATAGCATAAATAGTCACAAACTATCTTTTTATAATTTACAAAAATACACATTTTTTTTTTTTAAAGTCCGTATGTATTTACATGAGCCGTAGTGCTGTGGTTTCAGTCAACGTGGAGGAGGATTATAAAAAAATAAGGCGAGCCCTGTTCTCGGATCATATTGGTATTAAAATCAATTATCGTTACTGCATTTGGAAAAATATATATATAAACCCCTTCGCAGCAGGGCGCGTTCATCTCATGTGATTGTCGTTTTTTGAGGTAACGGCGGTCTCATAAAGGCAACTTTGGCAGATTTGACTGGATTGTGAAGAAGAATTTAGCCACTCTGAAGGCTAGATTTGGCAAAAAATATATCAAACGTACATTTACATCTTAGACAGGGTGGTTTTATCCAAAATAATGAGGAAAAATAGATGTTTAGAAATATTACAAAAGACTTTAAAAAAAGAGTTCAGTGGTTGACTTACTTTGCAAGAATATTTTAGCATTAAGTAGCTTTGATATAGTGACAAAAAAAAAAGAAGAAGAGTAAAAAGATAAGTGCTCATTTTTTGTTCGACTCTCCGGCAGTTTGAGTGCTTGTCAAGTTGAATCAAGTTTACCTACAATACTCTCTCTAGTCGTCTAATCTCTCCAGTGAAGTGTTCATGATGCAGAGAAGTTGCAACCCAGCCTGCCAACTCTGACCTCTGCTGAAATGCACGTGTGTGTGTGTTTTCGTGTGTTTTCTTTCGGAGGGAAACCACCGGAGCAGCGGCTCCCTCGAACACGGTGGAGTGAATGGGCTCCTATAGCTCTGTCCCTTCCCTCGGATAAATCAAGCTGTTGACGCTGAAGCTGTTGTAGAAGTGACTGTTGAACTGTCCGCTCTGCCCGCTGCCAAACGTGTTGTAGTACACTCCACGGTTGAAATGCAACCCTCCCTCGCCGTGCTCCGACGTCCCCGTGTCCTGCCCGCCGTGGTTGAGGTGGTACGGGCTCAGGGCCGTAATGTTCCTATTCGACAGCTCGTTCACCAGTCCCAGGGAGCCCTGCCGGCTGGGGGCCCCCGAGCTGAGCGTCGACATGCTGCTGTAAAAGTTGTTAAAACAAGGGGTGGCCGAGGACAGTCCGGGCGGCGAGGACGAGCTCTTGTGGTTGTCGTTCATCGCCTCCATCTCCGGCGAGGACGGCCCCAGGAGCTGAGGACTGTCCGAAGGCTTCAGCGAGGACGCCACCGCCGGCCTGCCGTCCTCCACTTTTGTGGATCCCGCCGCTGCCGTTGCCGCCGTCGCCGCTGCCACTCCCCCAGCGCTGCTCGGATCTGAGCGCCTTTTCCTTTTCCTCCGGAAGTTCCCGTTGTCGAACATCTTCTCGCAGTTTGGGTCCAACGTCCAGTAGTTTCCTTTTCCTGTAACGGAAGATGAAACACATTTAATAACTTCATTTATATCAGTTTTGTTGAATAAAACGTATTAAATATTTAAGTTATATAGTTTAAAGGGGCATTTTGTAGCTTTGGAGAAAAGTTTCAGACTCAGATCTTTAATGTTTATAATATTAAAGGTAATAATACAAACTCAGAATTATTTATTGGGTCTGTAAGTGAATAAACAAGCTGTTCTCAGAGGAAAATAAGGTCTCAAGAACATTTTGTGAAGTTAGAAAGGTGGCAGGGTCCGCCACACATAAACAAAGTAAAACAGGATGAAATTCTCCTTTAAGGTCAGTTTGTTTATTCAGTCAGGGAAACAAAGAGTTTGTTTTTTTAGTTTGGGGATTAAAAAAAAGAAGATCTTTCTCTTTAAGTTCTTCCCCAAAATTACATACTGCACCTTTAAAATAAAATACATTTCTTTTTACGTTAAAAACAAACATTTTCAGACTTTTCCTGGCAACACATGACTCAACAAATCAACGTGTTCTGAAGACAATTCTAGCAATTTGTAACAGAGCAACTTCGATCTCACACTTTCAAATGAATTGTTTATTATTTATCTCATATTTTTTTTAAGTTTTAAGCATCTGAACTGCTGATATCTCTGCAGTTCACTGAGATAATAATTATAATAATTACAATAATAAAAACACCTTTTCTGAGCCGACTGTCAGTCTCGTCTCCAGAACAACGTTCCAGTCATGTTCGAGCACATTACAGAGACAAAACACTCATGTTTTCCTTCTAAAATAAAATATTTTATAATATAAAATTTCTTTTGAATTATTTAACAAATACATCTATTTCTAATGTTTTACACTACTTGTGTTATTTTTTATTACAGTCTTTTTGTGTCATATTTTAATAACTTTTAGCTTCAGAGTGTTTATCAGTGTTAAGTCATTTTTAAAGAACTTATTTAGGAACTTATTGTTGATAAAACAAGAAAGAGCTGATTTAAACTGCGTGAAAACTACATTTGGTGTGAAATCATAACAATTACTTTGCTTTGAATTTTCCTTTTACCTTTCTCACCTATTTCCCCTCACTGAGCCCCCCAGGTGAGTATAAACTGTCCCTAAATGCAACATTATAACAGAACATGCGTTGTTTTATAGTCATAACAAGTTTCTCTGGTGCGTTCACGGTACCTGGATCGTCCTCGTCCCTCGGCACTTTCTTGAAGCAGTCGTTCAGAGACAGGTTGTGCCGGATCGAGTTCTGCCAGCCGGCTTTGCTCTTCTTATAAAAGGGGAAGTTGTCGGCCACGTACTGATAAATCTGGCTCAGGGTCAGCTTCTTCTCGTGCGCGTTCTGGATGGCCATGGCTATGAGCGCGGAGTAGGAGTACGGCGGCCGCACCAGCTTCAGCAGCTCCTCCTGGCTGGCGATGGACAGCCAGCCCAGGTCGGGCCCTCCAAAGCCAGGTGAGTTCGTGATGAACTGCCGCTGCGAGCCGTAGGAGGGCGGGATGAACGACGCCGGGTTGTTTCCGTGCAGGTAGGATGCGGAGGAGTTGACGCCCGGCCCGTTGAGCCACAGGTACGGGTTTGGAGACGATGCGTAATCCCCGAGGCCGTAGCCGGCGGGTCTCTGCGCGCCCTGGAGGCTCTGCTGGTGGTACATGCTGCTGAAGTTGTCGCAGTACACAGCGGCCATGTCCGGGGCCTCCTGGGCGCCTTTAGGTGGGAGAGAGCCGACGGTGGGGGAGGTGTGCTGGTGGTGCTGGTGATGGGACTGAGGGTCGATGGAGTTCATCACTCCCCGCGGGAAATCCCAAAGGAAATGCTGAAGCGGTTCAGGTGGCCTCTCCCGGCGGTGCGCAGGCAGCAGCAACAAGTGTCGGGGAGGATGGAGCAGTTTGAGGAGTTTTAATAGTATAAAGCCTTGACAGCAGCCACATCCAGGCTCAGGATAACTCCCAGCAGCCAATAGACACACACTGAGTAACAGGGGGGTGTGGTCATGTTCCACCTCGTTCAGCAGAGACTGGGTCAGTGGTTCCCAAATGTTTCCCCCTGGCAAAAACCTCCCGGAGAGACACAACAGGCTGCTGCTGCTGCTGCTGCTGCTGCTGGGCTCACATTGTCTCTGAGGGGCTGCTGGGATTATATAACCTCAGCAACAAGCAACAAACGGCACTCACACCGAAATACTCACTTTCTCTAGTCCTTCTCACTTCAGAAAACTTTGGATCGTCAGTGGAGTGAGGTCAGGCTGCAGAGCTCTGATGGAAATCTGCACTTTTAAACACTTTTTCCATGTTTCAGCTTCTTGAAGATGAAGAAGAAATGAATTATCTGGGTGATGACAGAAGATCAGTTATGACAGAACTTGTAATCCTGAAGGAAATGTTGTGCAGAGACTGTTCAAAATACAAAAACATAAAAACATGAAAGATGTAAATTACGTCATCAGTCCCCTCATTGTTTAACACAGACACATTGCCAGATTTTTGTCTTTTCCTTTCCACTATATATTGATGCACAAAAGTGACAAATCTGTGCATAAAATCACCAGAATTCAAGAAATTAAGTGTTTGATGTTCATTTATTCCTTCCAAATGTTGAAATGAAAAAAAACAACCCAGACAACTCAGTAACCACACCATCAATATCTGTGCCCGTCTGCAACCCAATCACTGACTTGTTTAGTTTTGGATGATTTTTAACCAAACTGAGTCTGTTGTTCTAAGTTTGGACAGAGAAGAAGAAGCATTTGGTTTAATTTGCACTGAAGAAGAAGTGTCACGGTCCAGTTGAGACGTCGCAGCATTTATACAGAAAAAGAACCAAAGAAGGAAAAAACAAATGAAGGTCGGAGCCTCAGACTGTCAGTGGGCTCATGAAAAAAGGTGAAAAAGTGTCTTCAGTTCGTTTCAGTTTAATCTTTGTTCATGTCATGTTCGTCTCTGCAGCACTTTCAAAACTAAAGACCTCTTAGAAATCAGAACAATCTCTCCTTTCTTCAGCTTTACATCCACAGGTCTGGTGCTCAGCGCTGCCTTAAACAGCCTGCGGGTATAACGATACATGTCATTATTGCATGAATTATATCTGATCTTATCCATCGAGGCTACAACATGAAAACCTAATTAAAATTAGGGCGACCGCACGTAATTACTCATCTCATGTATCCTGCTCATGCTGCCAAGTAATGCTCACATGCAATCGTTTAATATTGCTGTTTTTCAAAGGACTTGTAGTTTATTTAGTCTTGTTTTCTTTTATCATATCTTCATACAGTACCTGTCATTACTTGACTAACACTGATACTGATCTGAAAACTAAAATCAGTTCTCAACCTCTCACACAGTCCTAAAACCAGGCATCATTTCCCGACTTTTCAAAAAAATGTCATCACTGTTTGGGTCTTTAAAGCTCATATTTGTCAGAAAAGTTGATTTTTCAGTCAAATACTGACGCTTTAGGTCGGGACGGTCGCCACTAAAGCCTTCAGAGGAGTGAAATATAAATAAATATATTCAAAAATGAATGACCTTTCTCCAGAAGTGCTCTCTCCACCTTTCAGTGCTAAAGGCAGCGAGTCAATTAGGTGTATTAATATTGTTAACTGTCAAAAAGGTCTCATCTGAAACTTGCTTGACAATCCAGACGTGTTGTTGAATCGTTACATGTCCCGAGGCCAGAAATAACAAATCAGTGTCTTTGAAGAGTTTAAAACCTGCTTTCGTGGCTAATTAAGGTGTCTGGAGAAAAAAATCAGACATTTGCTTTTTATCTTTTCATCAAGGCATTGCTTAACTTTTCATGAGGCTGCTGAAAACCAGGGTCGTTAATTCGAGAAGATCAATACTGTGCAGTTAAAAAACTCTTCAAAAACAAGTAAAAATACATTTTATCCCTCACAGTAGATGGACGAAGAACATCTTCTCTCTTTACAACTGTAAACTTTTACGCCATAAGTTTACTGGAGAGTATCATTAGTCCTAAAATCCAATATCTGCAACTCTAACAGTCGTCTCATGTGGTGAGTTGGACTAAAAATTGAAATAAGTTGAGTGAAGATCAGCATTTAAAACTTTGGAAATTGTTGTCTGACATGATTTATTCAAGCTCTGCAACTTTTAACACACACACACACACACACACACACACACACACACACACACACACAGAAAGCCTGTTTGAGGACACAGTTTTTACAGAGCTGGAGACAAAGTGTGTCCAGATGATCCCACTTGTGCTGAAACAGCTCCACCTACTGTCCCAGTCACGTACAAGAAAACCAGCAGCACGGCATCAAACCACAGAGAAACCTACTGTGAGTCACCTTCACCTTCATATCAGCTGGTGAATGAGTTGACATGTTGATTAAATGGCTTCAGGTCCACATTTTCTATTGTTTTTTCTGTTATTTGTAGTCTTTGGATTCAAAGCTGAACATCAGTGTTGAAATGAATTGTAGTTACTAGTTACTTTGCAGGTTGCATCAGAGCCAAAGTAGCCCCTTTTTTTAAATAGTTATTGTATCAGAGACTTGATTAAAATCCTCTTCTCTGCACTTTTTCCCTCTCAGGTGGTTCTGATCCGGTGATTAAGCTCCATATTTAAGGGAGATTGAGTCCCGACGTAGTCCGTCTTTTTCCTCAGTTGATGCTTTTCTTTTCTGTTTATTAGTTTAGTTATGTTGCCTTTTTAGTTTAGGGAGGTAAAGTTCTGGTTCCTGCCTCCAGACTCCCATAGGTTTGGTTAATTTAGCTGTTACTTGTGAATAAAACTTATTTCTTTTTGCAAACTTGCACTCAGGTATGGCGTCCTCCTTATATGCTGCTGGTGACAGATGGAGCCAACTGGATGTTTTGCTGTGGCCGTAAGAAATATTGTATATTAACTCAAGTACATTTAAAATCAGGTACTTTAAGACTTGTACTCAAGTAGTATTCATGTAATATTTTAAAAGGATATCTTCACTTTTACTCAAGTATGACTTAAAGGTCATTTTTACAACGCTGCTGTGTAACATGTTTGAATCTCTGCGTTTTAAAATGAATATTTGGGAGAAAATCATATTTATAGTGGTTATTTTTTATGCTTTTTTTGTTCTTTATACATACCCAGCTTTTTTATTACAGTGCTGAGGGGCTGAAAACACAACATGGTTGAATTAAAAAGAGAAAAAATGCTAAATAAGGACACAGTTCCTCACTGCAGCCTTGTACCTCAGAGTCAATCCTCTCAGTCTCTCTCTGGCTCAGATATTTCATAGATTAAACCTCTCGTGGAGGCACACTGCCACCTTCAGCTGCCTTGTTTCTGTGTCAAATCCCAGCAGGCCTGCCACACTAAAAAAAAATACAGAAGTCACCACAAGATGGAGGCAGCAGACTGCTCAGTGTGGCGTCTGGACGGACATCAGTGCAGATGATGAAGCCTCCACAGGACAGAGCTAAACACTGCTGTAAGTGTCTTTGGATCGGACGTGCCAAAGAGCCGTCAAACTCCTGGATGTCTCTGGATGTGGAATCTAATATGAAAGTGTGGTTTGTCCGTGACAGCTCCTGGAGATGGAGGGAGTCTTTGAAGACGTTAAAGTATGCTCTCTGACTGCATTAAGGGTTATTCCAGCCCGGGGAGTCCAGCGTAAGATGTTTCATAGTGTAAATACGTTTCGTTATGGTCTTAAAACAAAGGCAAACAGTTCATACGAACGTTTCTTTGGTCAACGTCCGTCTGCATTAAGCACAAAAACCCACCGGTGTTGCATTTCTTCTTGGAGAGGAACTTTCTAATAAAGCCGAGTCAGACCCCCTCTGAGCCCTGCAGTGATTACTTTGGTTGGTATTGACACATTATCTGCCAGCACTTCCCTGTTTTTCAGCATCTGATAGACTGAGGTTTTTCTCTCTAATGCTGCTTTTCCACTGAGATCCAGGCCGCAGAGTAATTGTCCGCGCAGCACCAGGAGTCGCTCTGTCTGACTGTAATTCTATAATATCGGGGTTGGCTATGACAATAATCCCCGGGGCTCATCGTGCGTCGCCAAAAAACTGTTTCACAAACTCAGATGTACGTATGAGAATGTGAGATTGTGGAAAAGGGAAGACTCTCTGGCTCTGGAGCCGCTGTCAGCAGACTCCCTTTAAAGAAGAGCAGCTTGTGTGAAGACGGAGCTGCTCGAGTTTGGGAATTGTGACTTTTTTTGCTTCTGATGTCTGAGTGAGAGAAACCCAAAGGACAGAGAGCCGAGACTGTGCTGTCACAGATTAGCATCAAGTGTGAAATATAAAAGGAACTGAACAGAAAATGTGCGACAACAAGGACGTTTTAACTGATTATGAAACAGCCTCAAGTTGGTACTGATGCCTCTATATGATCGTCGGAGATAAAATTGGGGATTTCTGCCGGTCAATGGGTCAAAGTCCGATGTATCGAGGTCGGATAAGTGGCAAAGCAGCTGCTCTGTAGTCTGGGGGTACGGCACGTCTAGTAGTTTAAATACCGTCCATTTTCTTTACATGAATATCTTTTTTCTGAAGTCAGTAGATTAATTTTCCTCTCTTCTCTAAAATGTGATAGCATGTCAAGGTTTGATTCCAGATAAAGATTTTAAACAAAGTTGCCTGTACTTGTAGTAGTTGTACCTCTTTTATGCTCTAGTTGGTCAAATCAAACAAGTCTTTATGGATTTTTGGGGGATTGTCCACCTACACACGTACGCAACTTAATGGGGCAGCTTGTAACAAAGTTGATTTTAAGGTCTCAACTCGTCAAAAACTGGGTCGTGTCGGCCTCCATCCCAAAGCGTCAGTATTTGACGAGTTGGGAATGACACTTATAAAATCAACTTTCTTACCAATTGGACCTTTTAAACCGGCACGAGACAAGTTCTCTGCTTCATCGTATCATTACGCAGTAACTGTTGATTGCACAATGTAATGAATATGGAATAATAAAAAACATCTGTGTTTACGTTGGTTCCCTATGAAGTCATGTGTTGTCCAGTTGTCTTTGCAGTATCAGTGTCTGTGCCACTTTAAGTTACTCCAGTAACTGAGTTATTTTAACCCAAACCGTGATCTTTTCCTAAACCTAACCAACCTGTGCCCGTACTCTTCCCGGTGTGATTCCTCACCATGATAAAAAACAGTCTTAAAACCTTAATTGGACGTTGCCATCGAAGCACAACAGGAGGCAGACTGTGAGCTGTGCTCCGTCCAGCTGGTGCATCTTCACAACAGAGTCAGAATCAGGCCTGTTCAAAGAAACTCATCAGAATATCTACGAAGAAATGCTCCAAGACGTTGAGGAGCTCATAAATAGTTCAGGCTTTCACGGCGATATCAACTACTGAATGTAAATTATGGAGAAAACACGCAGAGATCCCATCCAAACAAGACATTTTAGATGTGTTTTGTAAGTAATTCTTGAAAAGGTAATTTTAGAAAAGCTTGAAGAGGCAGACAAGGACACATCATGGGACGTTATTCATACGGTATTTTTGATACGTGAACGTGTAATTACAGACGAAAGATGGCAAAAACAAGAAAATGACAAACAACACAATTTTAGATTGCTTTGTTGTTTATTGTCTGTCTGCATGTAGAGATGTTGGAGAGATTATGTATTGTGGCTGTCAACAGACTGATAAATCATAAGAGCCGAAAAACTATAATTTCACAATGAAATAAAGAGAGACAGATGACGAGTGTGATATACAGACCGAGGCGGGAAAGGATGGAAAAGTATTTTAATTTGTTTCAAACATTGTGAAAAACACAACGAGGACAAAAACAAGTGCTAAATACGAAGCAGAGAGACGAAACAGCACGATTTTATACCGACGTGAAGCTTCGAATGTCAAAACACAGTCACAAATATTCCTTCCCTTGATTTGATTTTGTATTTTTGCCGCCCTGTTTTTTTGTGGGAGGCGTTTTGCCGGCATAGTTTGCGTCACCTCAGAGGGAAGGGTCACTGCATATCAATAAAAAGAAGTCTCTTCCAGGACGACAGCGCTCCGATCCAGCTGATGTGAATAATATGCTGCGGCCTTCACAGTCACCACATATCAACCTAATCCAGCACATGTGGGTGAATTTTGGACAGACCTGTTAGACAGACGCTCTCCAACACCGTCATCAAAGCATCCAATGGGCTGAGGAGTGCCGGAGACTTCAATCAATGCTAAGAAGTAGTGAAGCTGTTCTGGTGGCCCGGCAAATTATTCAACACCTCACAAAGACACTTTATGTTAAGCGTTGCATAGATAACTTACCTTTTTTGTCACTTGAATCGCAGAACAGAGCTGTTTTTAATTGGATTTTAATATATAAATTCACGTGAATAACCATATAATTGGATGAGGATAAAATGTTAAAAAAGTATAATAAGTGTTAATTTGGTGTAAATACACCGTTGCATTAATGCATGACTATCTTCACAGCCATCTGTATTATCCAGCAGAGCACATTGACGCTCTTAGAGGCAGGTGATAAAAACACATTTATTCACAATGTATGTTGTGACGACCTCCGTACGTCTACATGATATCTGTCAGTTAACATACAAATCTGTGTAACTACACAATACTTGTAAATGTAACTACAGAATCAATACTTCTTTTAGTATAGTAGATCAGTTAATAAACGTGTTAAGAATCAACCTTTGTGAAAGTATATTTATGTGAAAAGACCTGTCACATGTACAGATTTTAATGTTATTCTACATTGGACGTGTAAAGTCAGTCTATTTTGTAATTTTAAAGATATTTTGTGTATTTCAAAAATAATACAGCTGTAAAATAAACAGAAAAATGTCATAAAAATGGTCTAATAATAAAATTAGTGGCATAAAATGTAGTCAGCAACTCTTGGAAACTTGATATTACACAAATATTGAATGATGAGCGTGTGGTGGAGACTTTTTCCATCTCTGAATGCTCTCACTGTATATAATCAATAAAATCCTCGTGTACATAAACAGGTAAACTTGTCAGGCTTTGCTGCTTGACTCCTGGTTAGGGAGCTGCAGATCTGTGCATGCAAAGACCTATTTATTCCTGTTTCCTGGACAGTCGGGTCCATTCAGCCGACACACAATCTCCACCATTTACCCTCCGGTCTATTTCTGCGACATATTTACGGCAGCGTGTCGGGGCTCTGTGAATCTACCTGTGTTCGACCGGAGCGGGGGATCATTTTACGCAGGAAGCCCTTTGGAAATAAACATTTGCACTTATTCTATGTCGCATGCTTAACGCTCACATGCACAGACGCAGACGTGAGCACAGCAGAGGACTGATAAGAGCGTGCACGTACACACAGAAGGCATTCAGAGCAGGCGGTAATAACACAGTGCTGCTTTTTGAGAGGCCGGCCACAGTTCTGCGGGCAGAGAGGGAACATACAGGAGATGTTATTGCTCTATATGTTTATAACGCAGCCATGGAAAAATAAGAGGCTGAGCCACAGGCATTTCCTCAGTTCCTCTCTCTCCCCAGTCACCTCTCCAAGCCTGTGTGGGAGGGAGGCGGTGAGCGTTCAGATGAGGGCTGAGCACATGTCACACTGCATCATTTTCAGAAATAGGCGTTTTAATTTCTTTTTTTTTGCATGTATTCACAATCACAAACTGCTTTCACCGCCCGGATCTCGTTTCCCAAACTCTTTGTGGCGTCTCGTGCGGCGCTGACCTCCGCAGTTGTCTTATTTACTCCGAATGCTGATTGAGTGTAATGTTAGAGAGATGGGAATTCTCTCAAAGATAAATATTTGAAGGGGAATATTTGTGTTTTTCTATTGTTTGGTTCGACCTTTCATGCTGTTAACTACTGGTTGCTTATATTCCCGGCCTCTGAGTAGTTTACGTTTATTTTACTGCTGTTTGAGTTTCAGCTGCTGTTGTAATATCAAAACTGAAAATATGATGTCTGGTCTGAAGATTGGACACAGCTGATGTTCAGAATGAGGTTTTACTCCATTGTTTGGCCGTTTAAACAAACAACCGCTCGGGTTGTTTATTAGCTTGTAGCTCGGTCGATCTTAAGGTGTCAGTATGCTTCCAATGAACCACATTTTTAAAGATGCGTCTGAATTTTTGTCAGTTTTTCCCATAAATCAGACATTCACGTCCGCTTCATGCAGCAACTGACCAGCTGTGCAGAGTGTGGAAGTAGGCAGGATTTAAATTTCTGTCTCAAATTTGTTTTATAGGCTGATTTTCACATTACCTCTATTACTTTTATGTGCACAACTAACATTACAAATGTCTTCCAGGGGAAACTAGATGAAAATGAGAGCTGTTATCCCAATATTTAACAGATTAATATGTTGATTCATAGTCTCTTTGCCCTGCCTTCAAGTAAAGCCCTTCAGAGGAGCTAAAAATACTAAAGTAGTTTGTTTTGAGCATACTGAGACCTTAGTTTCAGTAAGAACATACATCAGATAAAGTATTTCTGGGCTCTGTAGTGATTGTGATTATGCCACCATGTGATTACGCCAAACCCGGGTAGTTTCGTTCTCTTGGCCAACGAGCTACTTTTGTTGTTCATGTTCGACGGATCATATATTTATCTGAGAAAAGCCACTTTTGCTTCAATGTTTTGCTCTGTTCTGATTTATTAATCTTTCTATTTGGACACATCTACACGGTCAGTCAATGAAATATAGGATCACATCTGTTTTTTAACTGAAAAACACAGATAATAATATTATAATAAATGGCTGTAACTTACTTAGGAAAGGTCAGATGTAGACAAAAATGTATGGCTCTATATTCTGGTAAATGTTTCCATTTTCAGACAAAGCAAAGGTAAAACTGTGACTTTAAGTGAGTCAGACTGAAGCTTAACGTTTTCCTGAATATGATGATGTATGACACTTGATGCTGAGGCTAGAATATTGGAAGGAAAAACAAAATAAATACAGGAGAGTCAAGCGTCCCAACATTGCTTTGGTCTTTGAGGGTTTGGAGCAGCTATAAATACCTTCACCGTCAGATGAGGCCTGGCAACATGTTATAAGTCCAGGTAACTTCTGTTTTAACACGCCTCATTACTGAATAGACGACTGCTGTTTGCATCGATGTAATCTTTAATTCACTTTATGACTCGGAGCAGGATTCGGGAGGAGACGTCTCTGTTAAGAGTGCGTTGCTGGAAAAGGAGACGATTAGTCCTTCAAGAAAACACCAGCAGTTCAAACTGACTCGTGGTCTCTGAACACAGAACAGATTTATGATTCTAAGGATAACATTGGATGATTAGCTTTCTTTTCAGCTCTACTCTTGGCCCGGCTTTCATTTATTTCCCCTATCATATCTCTATTAAACATGCGCCTCAAGGACACGGGAAGCACAGGAAATGAAAGTTATTCTGCTGTTGCACTAAGTCATTCTAAGTGATAGTGTCAGCCTATAATGTGAATGTAAATAACAGCTGAAATCATGTCACATTTAATTATTTTAAGATGTAGCCATCCTCTGCCTCGCGTCTGCTCCTCTGAAACCCGCCTCACTGTTTGTGATCCAGAAGGATAATTAGGCCTGGGAGCACGGCGGTGAATGTTTGGTCTCAGTCTGCTCGGCTTTAAAGAGAATGCTCTTTTTGGATGCCGCACTACGAGCGCATATATCCCTTAAAAAGGCAGAACTGTAGCTGCTCGTGCCTCTGATGTGCCATCCAACTTTAAAATACAGCTTTGCGAGCTCAGTCTTCTTCAAAGCCTTCTTTTCTTTTCTTTTTTTTCTTCATCACCCCCTCCTTTGGCTTTTTTTTTTTTTTTTTTTTTGCCCCCTTCTTGCCAGCTCCGACTCGGCTCTGCCTGCTGCCTCGACATGATGAGTGGAGCCGAGTTGAAGAAGTCGGGGCGAGGAGCCTGAAAGGAGCTGCAGCTAATTCATGAAACATGCCACTATCTCATAAACTAAAAAAGGAGTTAGAGCAACATGAAACAACAGCGAGGACCCGCCGTAAAACGGGACATTGAGCCACTGGTGTTTTGTGTGTTGATCACTGTTCTGTTTAGGATTCACTGCGAGTCATCAGCGTAAAAAAAAAACGCTCCTTTCATTCCCCTTTGACTCCGAGGCCTTAATGGCTTTTTTAGTAACGACTTTGTGTCTTTAACGGCACAAACATCATTAACCCAGGGCCATTGTTATTCTAATCTCTCTCCGTCAGCGGCCTCGGAGGCAGAGCCCTCGTCTAGTTGAAACAGTTTCCTCATTGTGAGCCTGTAGGGGAGGGATGGGGGGGATGGAGGTGGTGATGTGGCTGCTTCAACCGCTGCCACCTGAGCGGGCATCTCCGTCCAGAAAACCTCACATTAAGGGTGGTCCAACCTGCCATCTCCAAAACCACGTCCTCCTGGCTCTCCTCTTTATGTGGTCCTAATTCCCCCCCCCTTTCCCCACTCTCTCTACACAAAAAGCCCCTCACACGACGAACAAAGTTTCACTGGCCCTCATTTGTTGACTTATCTGGCATGGCAGCAGTTCGCCTTGAAAAAAAAAACACCGTTTGTTGGGCTTGTTTTGCAGCAGGGAGACGGCGGACTGTTGTCCTCCCCCCCAGAGACACATAGGAAGAGCCTCTGCCATCTCCTCCACGACTCGAGCAGGTGCAAAGACAAGGCTCAATGACATCTTTGTACCAAATGGACCAAGTTTGGGGCTTTGACAGGACTCCTGGCCGGTGCCTTAACGGCACCACCTCCCCTCCGTCTGCCCGTGGGGGGGACTTGAACGTGAGAAGTTAGCGGTGACAGGCCGCAGAGGGGGGAGCCATATATCCTGTGACACAGACACCAAAGGTAGTTGGGTTTTTTTTTGGCCTCCATGGCTGCCTGTCACGCTGGTCTTTTACTGGCTGTGGTAATTCATGTTGGCCCAGTGTTGCCTCGAAGTCCAATCACAATAGAAACTCACTATAGAAAGTTTCGTAAACCGTGACTTAAGGGGCAAAAGGCATCAACTGTGCAGGCGTCTCCATGGTGAAGCATCTCTGAAATCAATTATCTTACTCTTAATCAGGGAGGAAAAATCAATAATCTCCAACACATATTAGTTTTTCAGTTAATTAACCATGTTATTAATCGCCTACCTTAGACTCGCGGGTGCTGGTGGAACATGTGCTGCCGGGTGGTCGTATGCTGAAATGGTAGGAAAGTGATTTCCTGTGTTGGCTGGCAGCTTTTTTAGGACACCATCCCAGATTTATATCCACAGGGACTCGTTCCAAGTTTTCGTTTTTCCTCTTATACTGACATGTTGCTATCAGATGTGACAATCCTGCCGCCTGCTAGTCCGTGATGTGATTCCCTCTCGCCTACAGTGATGTGAGATTTTCAACCCTGTCGCCTAGAAATGTGTTTTTAAAATGTACAAGATGGTAGAGCTAAAATATGAGGGTTAGGATTGGGCGAACCTTACAGTTAGTCTAACCTTCTAACCAAACCAAAAGTAATAAAGTGTAAATGCATCCAAGAAGCATTTAAGATCGTCACGGTGCAACTAAATCAGCAGGCACTCTGCAGAAATAACAACTTACGCTGAAGTCAACTTGAAACTACCAACACATTCGCCAAAATAAATGTTGGCTTTGTATGTTTCTGCAAACCATGGACATGTTACTCTGTACCTTTCATACCATACTGATATATTGAAACTTTGCGTGTTCTTTATGTTTCAATTTTCAATGCTATGTTGTCACGACAATGACAAACAGCTGCAAAAAGTCAAGATGTCTCATTAAGAAACATCTGCTTTTGTTGACTCCAAAACTGCAGAAAAAAGTCCTGATGTTTCATCACGAAAATCCAAAGATGACTCCAAAAGGTCCTGACATATTGTTAAGAATATCTGGTTTTGTTGCCCCTAAGACGGCTGCAAGATGTCCCGACGACTTGTTAAAAATACTTTTTTTTTTGCACCCAAGACGACTGTGAAAAGTCCTGACATCTCATTAAAATCTTCGGGGTTCGCTGCCCTAAAGACGCCTGCAGAGTCAAGCTGTCCAGTTTAAAATACCCAATTTTGTCGCCTCGAAGACAAAAGCAGTATCTCACAAAAATTAACCAAGAATGCTGAGGGAGCGGTGTGAGTGAGAGCCCTCGTAGCTCCTAAATAAATGTTATTGAAACTAAGCTGCCAAATCTTAAAAGTTGTTCTCTTTCTGGCATTTTTCTGGGTTGCCAGACTACTTCATATGCATTACCACCACCATCTGGACTGTTGTGGAGCAGACCCTGATTTGTATGTAGAAAAAAACAAGATTGCAGTTCGATTTTTTAAAAGAAAACGATGCTCCAGTTGACAGCCGGGAAAGAGCAGTTCAAAGAAGGAATACCAATCACTCATTTTACCCACTTAAATGAAGTTGCCAGGAGCAGAACTTGTCTTTAAACCTCAGAAACTGGCAGAAATCACCTCGGTTGTTTCTGAATATTTGGTTCTATAGACTGGGTCCCATTTTGGGATTTGTCATAATTTTTAATTCCTTCAAAATGGGACAGTTGCTGGTAATTGATGCCATAATGGGAGCAGTTATTGACTGTAATGGCGGGACACAATTCTACTTGGCAACAGGCTGAATTCAGGTTCTTGCCAAATTCCCAAACGCAGCTGATAACATCGGGAACAGGCGACGGAGGTGCTGATGAAAACCGGAGAGCTGGGTGGTACACTTGGCATCTGTCTGTAGTTATTGATAAAAAAAAAAAAATGCAAATGTCCGATAAACACTTATACTCAAGGCTTTGTTTTATCTCGCTCTCTCTGTAATGCTGTATAATGTCACTGCATCTCTCTATCAGTGCCACTAAGTGACATCGCTGCACATTTGTTATGCATGGTGATTATTTCTGAGCTCATTCTGAGCCTAATGATCAGCCACGATAAGCCATCTTCTCGTGGTGGGTATGAGGTTTTATTATTTCTGGAGCCGGTCCCACGGTTCGAGCCTCTGCAGCCCTCTCTGGATTTCATGGGGCTCTGAGGGGGTGACCTCAGGAACAATGTGGGGTGCTGTGCTGATTCTGGGGACCAGGCGAGCCCAACTGCCCCCACCTGCTAGCAGCTTTACAGGCCTGGCCGCGGGCCCCGAGGCCTGTTTCTACACTGTAAAAAACATTGTCAGATTTTACTTTGGCGTGGAGGATTTTTGAAGTGATTTGTCACCCCAGATTATCAATTCAGATTAATTTGTTATGAGTTTAATAGACCGACTGATTTCAAAGCATGGCGGACGTAGACAGGACTGTGCTGGATTTACACAGCACATGCCAAAATTTCCTACCGTACAGTGCGAGAAACTGAGAATGTAAAGATTAGATAACGCTGAGAATGTTAGTTGACAAGATGCACGGTTATTTTTTGCAGGGGAGGCCTGACTGATCCTTCACTGGCCTCCAGCTAGAGGAGGAGGAGCCCCACAGAGAGAATGTGTGTGTGTGTGTGAGGGGGTATGTTACGGTGATCCTTCACTCAGCTGTCAGTCCACACACACACACACACACACACACACACACACACACAGACGTCTATACTATACTTGTGAGGAACCTCATTGACATAACGATTCCTGAGCTCCTTAATTAAAATTTTACCCTTAAAATGAAATATTAACATTCAAGCAGCACTTTGACAAAATGTCCTCACTTCCAAAAAAGTCCTCACTTTGTAGGTTAAGAAACTTAGTCCTCACTTTGTAAGAAGTACACACACACATACAGGCATGCACTTTGATGGCCACCGTCAAATCAACAGCTCATGTGTACCTCTGACGACCATATTGACATTCCCTTGACTTTAAAGGATGACTCCACCCAAAAATAAACATTGAGTCATTGTTTTCTCACCTCTCAGGTCCCCAGCTGCCTCAGTTGTTTAGGACAACGCTCTAACACTGTTTTGCTGTGAAGCTCCACACATATTTTGTGGACTATGAAACAATCAAAGCCTCCAGCTTCTAAAAATCCTCTTTCCCAAAATGTCCTCACATCTGAATCTGTCCTCACAAAGATACAGGAACAGGAGGGCACACAGACACAAGCGTGTGAGACCACATGGTTTTGTGTGAATCTGCTCTTCCCCACCTGCCTCAGCTGTGACGGGGATCCACATGTGAACAGTGGGAGATTGTGATGTGGCACAATGCTGGCACAGAGACGACGGGGGATAAACACCCTTTAAGCTCATAACTAGGCCGTAAGAAAAACATTACTCAGTTTTCTCCTGCTCTTCTGAGCCGTCTCGGTCCCAGTCCACACTATTATATCCTCTGCTTTCGCTCAGTATCCCTGTCAGTCATGATTGATTGAAAACAGAAGTGAAATGAGCTGCATGTAATGTTGGTGATTGTACTTCTCACTCTGGAAAACATCACAGTTGAATAGCATGTACAGAACAAAACATGATGAAATAATAAAAACGAGAGTTAAAAAATAATTTGAATTTATTGCGAACATACATTTTTAACATAAATATACAAAAAAAGGAGTGATCACAAAAAAACACATTAATACAGGAGAAAAATCAAAAACTTGGATCTCATAAATAAACTAAATTTGACTGTATTTACATCTTATAGTGTCTTATGTTTAAACGTAATCATAATATACATTTCAAACAGAAGTGAACCTGAACATTGTAGCAGTTTATTTACCGACAGTGTGGCGAGACTGTCTTCACAGTAATCCACCAAACAAAGACAACACCTTCAGTTTGAATCATAAATCAGACAGATCATTCGTTTCATCTCGCTTGTCTCGTTGCCGTCACTTATGACGTCTGTCTTCGTGGTCGTCTTCTTTGAGCATGGCGAACAGAGCAGCGCCCAAAGCGAGGATGCCTACGCCCGCGACAGCTGCGCCTCCGATCGCAGCCACTGTTTTAACCTGCAGAAGACAAATGATTATAAACGATGTGTCAGTTTTATTTCACTGTTTTAGGTCCAGCCAACAGTTGGCTAGGCTCAGGAAGAGATCATGGTTTAGGTTAAAAATAACACCCACCTGTCGAGACTCTGGCTTGCCGTATCGTAGCCCCGTGACAAAGTGCTCACAGTTGTGAGTGGCGATACAGTACGGCATCACGTGGCCCACCATGCTGCAGGCCTCCCTCACGATGGCTTGACGGTTGCGAGGCTGGTACTTGTCGTCCAGGAGGTTGTTGACCTCGAAACTGTCGAAACGGACCACCTCCCAGATCTTCTGGCGCCTCACCTCAGCTCCTCTGCTGTCCAAGAGCATAGCCAGGTTACCCAGAGCGCCTAAATCATCAGCTGTGTGTGGACGGAAGAAGAGGAAACAAATAAGGAACAAGGGTAAGTCACGGTCTTTAGTGTTGTTTTACATTTACAAACATGCAGTAACAAAACTCAAAGTTACACAAGTGGCTGAGGATCACAGACGGTCTCCAAAATGCAACACTTCACTCACTTGAAGGAATCAAATGGACAACTTCATTTCCGCCGATGTAGATGGCCCAGTGCTCGTAATTCTCACGGGAGATCTGGATCAGGTCTCCGGGCTTTGCACCATGGTTATACTGAAATGATGAAATAAATAATAAATCAATAAATCAATAAATAAACTTAGCATGCAGTCAGTGTAACTGGTCAGTCCTTAAGGTTAAGTTTACTTAGAAAGCTGACATGAAATGTTATAATGTTAAGACAATAAGACAATATCATTTATGTTATGCCTGGTAATCCCTAAGTATTTAGATCAAATAGTATTGACAGTGTTGCCAGTGTAAGAACAAAAAATGAAGCAGATTAATATCTACACTTATCTAAGCAGCAGGAGACTCACCAGTGTTGGAGCCATGTCTTCAGTTTCCTCAGCTGTCGAGTAACAACAGCGTCGTCTTGCAGCCTATTTATGCTGCCAGAATGGAAACCTAACTGCACTTTCGTTTTCCAGACGCAGAGAGTATTCACACACAGGGAGAGGTGATGAACAGATAAGGGAGGTCTGAAGGCAATAGCACACACTGCTGTATAACCAGGCTGCAAGGCAAATCATTAACTCCATGAGTCACTGCAAATGCTGTAACCGAGGAGCTGTGAGGTGAGTCGGCTGAGTGCAATGAAGCTGCAGAGGCTTGAGTTTCGTTTCTCATGACCTGCAAAAAGAAATCACAACTGAAGGTTTCAGGATTTTCCAGGTCCTTGTTGGAAGTGTTTCCTGCTGAACGAGCTGAACCGAAACTGACGAAGCACATTTACCCTTTATTTTGGAAGTGTACTTCTGCTGTATGTTTTATTTTTCATTAGTTTATGGTCACAGAGGGTTTTTGCAGTGAGCTGATCTTTGAGCTTTGCCTGAGCTGCACACTTAACACATCAGAAATGCCTGTATTGATTTTAATTGCAATAAATTAACAGGATTTTCGTTGGTAAGCCAACACACAGCGATGAGACCTTAATGCCCTGAAGGTCAGACAGAGACACAAAGATGGACAGGTTAGTTATAAAACGTACTTCTGGCTCACAATGAATCGCTCAAGGACAAACAAGGCAAACGAGCTTTGTTGTAAACTTACCTTAACATTTAAAAAAAAATTAAATTCAACCTCAGTAGTGAGGAGCAACTCTCACACTCTGTAACCTTTTCAGACTGAGGTACGTTTGTGAAACCATTTTGCTTCTATTCATATGATTTAACCGAGTTGTTTATTTTTGCATTTACTAGACCAAAGAAGCAAAGAGAGCTTGTTGAACAAAAGCGAACTAGCAACTTTTCACCGCTGGCCGGCTCCAGCTACGGCTTTAAGTCTAGTATTTACTGTCTTTTAGCTCTGTTTTGGTCTCTACCACCTCCTTTCCTAGTCTGCTGTTCAGTGTTGGGAAGTTACATTTTATCAAGTGGCCAGAAACAATTGAATTATTAATGTTTCTTTGTTTCTGCTGGAAGTGTAACTAGGCAATCTATTGCTTATGAAAATATGATTCTCAGTTTTTCACAGTTACTCTGCCCTCTAGTGGCATAAAAGCTTAAAAGTCTAACACACACATGTAACAGCGGCAGGTGATTTTTGGAGGTGGGGGGGGGGGGTTTCTTTCTTATTTTCAGGAAAGCATCCAAGCTGGGAGACCTGGAAGTTACATTTTTTCCCCAGTTCCTCATTAAGTGCTTAAACAGGAAGCCCTCAATCAGAGCAGCACGGGGATCCCATCGGCCTTTTAGCTCTGCAGGATGTTTGGAGAAATTCCCCCGTCTCAGATCAATGCTGCTGTGCCTTTTATTAAATACAGCTGTAATACAGTACGTCCTACATCCCGGCCAAGAATCTTTTTTCTTCTTTTCCCTTTTTTTTTTTTCCTCCGTATTTTCTCTTCACTCTTCTGCTCTCTTCTGGTTGTCTTCACCTCATTGACAGCGGACCGGAGCCAGAAGAGGGATTCGACACCGAACATTCATCTCTCTTCCTGTCTGTCAGCGCTGCCTCTTACCACAGCACCTGTTGAACTGCGTGCCACATATGCCGTCACCTGCCTGCTGCCTCCCCCACAGCCTCTCAGCATCCGATACCTCGTGCGTTTCTCTGTCGGGGCGCAAGAAAAAGATCACTTCAGTAGAAGTGTTTGCACTTGAGACAGTTTGCTTGCAGTCTGCACATAAATGAGGAAAAAAAATTACCTTCACGTAAAGTTCATAACCTCATTTTGTCTCTTCCTTGTTAGTCTTTGTGAATTGAAAACTGCTCTTGATCCCAAGTTATTTATTATTTTCTCATGTCAGAGCAGGACGTGTTAGACGGACATTTTGTGCAGGAAGTCAGTCAAGAGGCAAATAAAAAAAAGATAATCCCTCATTTCTTCTTACCTGCTTCACACCTTTTGTCTTCTTCCCTCTCAATTTCTTCCCACCCTCTCATGACCACCTTCCTTCTCACCCTTCCACTTTTGCCCTCTGACCTTTTCACACTGCAGACTGTGATGTGTGTGTGTGTGCTGGGTTTAATCAGAGCCTGAGGCGAGGAGCAGAGCTCTCATCTCTAACAGCGGCCTCCTCGTATCCCTCCTAATCCCTTCCTTGTGAGTGCAGACTACCTTCTCCTCCTGTGACTGACGAGCAGCGGTAAAAACCCTTCGGTGAGCTTCGACCGGCTGACGCTCGTTTTTTCCCAACCTCCTCCTCCCACTGCACCCCATTTACTGTAGGTTCAAGCAGGCAGGCCGGGCCGTGTCAGACGCCGGCCTTTGATATGCTAATACTTTCCTCTTTTTCATGTCTTTTTAAAGTATTGACTGGTAGGGATGCGAGCGCAGCGGGATTCCTCGGCCTGCTGTACTGAGAGAGGGAGGAGATATTGTTCAGGATGCTCTGCTTAGTCAGTGATTTGCACTGTTTTCCTTTTAAAAGACGAAACCACTCCAATCAGCTGAGAGCTGTATGTTCAAGAAGTGGCGACCAGCGATTAGAGAACATTTACAGAGTTGTCCCTTTTTATTATCTCGAGCTCAAAGTACACACAGAGGCGGGTGGCTTACTTTCCCTTCTGCGTAAGTAGAGACACAACAAGACACACGTGTGATGTCTGGTTTGTCTGTCTGGAATAATAATAAAGCACAAAAATGTGCCTATTTGCAGTTGAATTTGGTAGTAATAAATACGAAGTTTGTAAAAGTACTCATTATTTCTGTAAATGTACTATACAGTTATTTAATTAAACATTTTTTAAATAAATTAAGGGTACATAATGACCTGTTTACTTATATACTTATTTTTTGACTTCATAACTGCGTAAGATTTACTTGTGACTTGCAAAACAACCACTTTGTCCAAGGCTGTTTTTCCTTATATGCATTTTGAGCAACTGCAATGAGACTCTTATCCACCATTTTTTTTCATATTACATTTGAATGATCTTCTAATTCATACTCAGGTTTGTGTTATTCACGTTTCTAATATTTGTAATTTCATTTTCACCAAATAGTTATTTATTGTTTTCGAATCATGATTTCTTTTTTAATTAAAAGCTTTATTGGTAATAAACTAAACTTAGTCATTCATTTTCATTCATGGATTTTAAAATGTCTGGGCGCCTCGAGACTGTAGACAGAGGGGTGGGTGGTGGTTTGAGTTTGAGGGGGGGCCCCCCCGAGTATAAGATGTTGCTCAGGCCATAAAATGTTCAAACAGCCCTGACCTTGTCCCACCTCTGCTTATCAATGACCTATAAAGTCTTATCACATGATAATAAATCAATAATTAACATCACTAAAGCCATATTCTGTCTTTATCTTCTTTTCAAACTTGTACAAAAGCAATTTTTATTTCCTAACCCGAACAAAAACAACATTTTTGGAGAAAACATCCTGCAGAGTTTATGGAAATTAAGTGTTGACAAAATAATTCAGATTGTCTTTATTTTGGTGTCTTGGATATCAGATTAAACTCTGCGGTTCTTGCTCGGCCCGGACTACTTTTTAACAGCAGAACAAGCCCAGCTGAAGCCAGCTCCTGTACCCACATTCAACCACAGGCGGGACCGTAAATCATGCCGGCTGTTTGGCAGAAGTCGTGGATCATCGTACAATGGTTAATTAAAGCCAAATCAATCCCAGTGCCACCGGTTCTTTCTTTACACTGCAGCAGTCCCACGGTACCTTCAGCCCAGCGAGGAGCGATGAGGAGGAGGAGGAGGAGGAGGAGGAGGAGGATGATGATGAGGCCTGTGATGTTTGCTCGGGGCTAGAAAAGAGGCTGCCACTCATATTTGTACAGAGGACAAAGCCACGCCGGCTCTCTGGCACCATATGAAAGATGTGTTTTCACAGCGCGTACAGCAAATACAACTGTTCACTTTTTTTCTTTTCCAAAAAGACATCGCCAAATTTCAAGAAAATGAGTTTTGTGCCAGTTGCCATGGTGACTGGTCAGCGCAAGCGGGCAAGAGGATAGTCGGGGGCGGCTGAGGGCAGAGGTCACATCTGAGTTCCTTATTACTGTGGTGGTGGCATACTGTGCATAATTACACTGAAAGGCAGCTCTGGATACTTAGAAGGAGAACAATGGTACAAGTGACGGTGAATGAAATGAACACAGATTTTTTAAATGGGGAGAATAAACAAGCAGGAGTTCGTCCAGTTTAGGCCAATTACACTTAAGTATCCCTGCACGAACCGATTCTGTCTCCAGGCGTGGATAAGGGAAGTTATTTCCTACAGTGGTATCCAGTTAGTTTCTTCGGGGGCCAAAATCATAAGCGAGTTCAAGCATCAGCATATTGAATCTTGCTGTTTGGGGCGGACCGGATTTCAGTTTGCTGCAGGCATGTTGGAAAACAGCCCTGCAGCTCTGAAGCCAAGCTAGTGGCTTTGTGAGGCTGCACAGACGTACTTTAAGTCAGATTATGTTTGTGAACTTAGTTAAAATAACTCAACATGACTTTCTGTTACACACAACATGAGCAGCGGTCTCCTGGGTGGAAGTCCTGAGCTTGTTTAGTCCATCAACCTCCTCCTTATACTGCCTTTTTTTGCTCTTTGTACTCCGTCGCCTGACGTCCTTCTTTGCTGCTGTAATCCACCACAACCACAGGAGGTCGCCTTTCAACAACAACAACAACAACAACAAACATGAATATGGGCCGTAACAAGCTGCTTTACAGACATATACAGTAATTTTCCTTTTTCACGTGTGAAAATTGCCAATCCCATGTGAAATATACACATGTATGTGCACAGACACGTACAGCAGCAAAGGGAAGAAAAAAGAAGAGGCCAGAAGAGGCCACATCCTACAGAGGGAGGTCAGAGTTTGCATTCAGGGTCACATCAGTTCCTGTGGTTGTCTGGTACACTGTGTTATGAGTTGTCTTGGCCGATTGGCCGAGAGCAGGAAGTCCGCACGGGGGACCGAGGACCCTTTTTCACATCGGCCATCATCCCATGCTGCTCGCCGCTGTGAGTTTTACTGGCCGGAGCTGCAAGAGAGCTCATTGGCATGTCAGCTCCCAGAGATGACAACTCTACAGTAGCTGGCATTTTTCTCTCTCTCTCTCGACTCTTTTCTCTTCTCGTCTCCTCTCGGAAAAATCCTTGGCTGGTAAAAAAAGATCCTGAGGAATGAGAGAATTAAACCAGCTCATAAGAAGTGTTTTTACAGTTGTCGAAGTCCCACTTTGCACCATGTTTCCTCGCTGCCACCGCTGCTGCATGTTTGTCCCATCTGAACAGACGGGTTTCTTGTGAATTTGTAAAAAAAATCCAAATGTGACAGTTTGAAATGAAATGTGTGGCTCTGTCATGGACATAGATTAAACTTTGTAGGAGACAAGAGGAGACAGTTAAACCAGGAGCAGTCCCTTGCTTGATTTTTACAGCTGCTTGATTTCTGTCTGTTTCGTTCATATCGCGTTACATCTATTTATGTCTTTATGAGTCTTGATGAGTGTTTGAGTGCGTCTGCGCTTGAAAAAAGAGACTTGGAGGAAACAAACTCTTCAAAGTTCAGTAAAGTGTCAGAATCAGCAGGCAGGAGGGTGGATGATGATTCACAGAGAGAAGAAGCTGCCGTCTGCTCGCTCTCTGTGGTCTCCGCTGAGATCTCCGCCATGCGACGGAGAGAAGCGGTGGATATTTTAAACAGCAGGCAACGGTTGAAAGGTGCCCAACTGCTTGTGACTCATCCGAAACATACCGCTATAACACGTCTGTTGGGTTGGAAATGATTCCCATGTGAGAAGCAGCAGAAGAAGAAGAAGAAAAAAATGGCTTTTTCAACTTTAAAACATTAAAAGTAATAGTGCACGACAGCTTTATGTAAATAAAGGTCCAGTTTGCTACCAGTGATTCAACCTGCAGCCAGTTCATGAAAGCTTTCACATTTGTGGTCTCATCACGCAGAGTCTGGGAGCTCGTTCCCAGGAAAAAAACGTCTGTTTGCTCGAAAATGAGACACTAAACGTCTCTGGTTTTGGAAGTTAGCATGAGAAGAGATAGCAACCAAGAGAAACAAGGAAAGAAAACAGGAAAAAGAGCGGAAAGTCAGGGCCTCCACATCACAGCACAGCTTAATAACACCACAGCAATGAACAGAATGGAGCGAGCTTTGTTTATCCAAATCCACTGAACTGATCAGATAAAGACGGGGAATTCTAGCCCACATTTTGTGAAAACATACAGGATTTAATGCCTCAGTTTTACAAACATCTGTCCACAGACGGACATATGAATGCAAAATACTCCTGCTGTTAGCTGTTAGCATATTTTGCCATGATGCATTCCAGTCGCCGGGATATAATGTTTGCAGTTAATGCTTCTGCAAACTACAGATACGTCCAAGGTCGACATTTGTACCAAATGTAGCGTATCACATTCACATGATATGCTAATTATCCAGGGGGATGGTGGTGGTGGGGTTATTGTACGCCAACAGGGCTGCCAAACAGGGCGACCTCAGTGCGAGTCACACCGCTGGATATTTTTAACACCTCGGGGAAATTCCCAGCTTTTTCTGTGTCGTCCAAAAAACTGGTTATTTTTCACAGGGAGTCCGTGATCATGACAAGCAAAACAGGTATTTTTAAGATAAGATAAGATTTATGGTTCCCACCATTGGACATTATGAAATTACAACCCATATTGTGCAAAAAGAAATACAACTTTCTTATTTTGAGGTTGTTTAATTGTAATTTTTCAAGCTCTTTAGCCGCAACGTAAGGATCCTTCATCAGATCTGACTGGCTTTAAATGAAACATCGCCTCGGGCTGAGACCAGAAGCTATATATATAAATATATTCATATGTTTCTGTACCTCGTAAATCAGGGTTGGCTGCATGTTTTCTCATATCTTTGATCTCAGCTCCACAGTTATATGGTATAATGGATGGAACCTGATTTTAAATCCCACCGTGATTAGAAGATTTGACGATTGTGAGGCAATAATTTGTTTCCAGACTGATAAGTCCTGATCGAGCAGGTATCGAGGAGCTCTCTCGTTTTCTTTCACAGCATTACCTCACCATCGCTTTATCATAAAGCCTTTCCAGAGGTGGAGTTGTAGAATAAACCCAACATATCTCAGATAGATTACAGTCTGAGGGTGCCAGCGAGTGATTCGATCATACATCACCGGCTGCTCCTGCTGATGGAAAGTGTTTCCCATGTCTGCGCCGACCTCGGCACAGATGAGGTAAGAGCGCTGGTAGTTTTATCTAGATATTAGTTCACATGTGGCTTTCGAGTCGGTCTATCTAATGTACATTCATTACCACTTGTACAAGTGAGTTGATGATAAGCCGGTGCTCACCCACAGGGGACGGCACAGAGCTCTATTGTTCGGCGGACCTGTTTTCTGACACAGCAGCTCTGTGTGAAAGCGTTTGACAGGACCAGCCCTCGCACCTTTGTCTGAGAGTCGTCAGCTGACTTTGGCCCAGCTCTGCCGGACTGACACATCCTGACGTTGTTTGCACAAGGCCCGGCCACGGATGATTGATTACCCCTTATCTCCCCTGGCGAATCAGAGCCTTAATTGAGCATGGTTTGGTTACAGATCCCTTTCTCTGTCCATGAAAGGCTTGGCCGGCGCTGCGGCTTCCCCCTCGCGATGAATGGCTGCATTCTGGGCCAGACCATGCTGTGGGCGGGCCTTTGTTTGGCTGACTGATGGCTTTGGGTTGTTGAACAGCTTCCAGGAGATCGTTACTGACTTGATCTGACAGTGCTGGTGACTGGCAGGGTCTGGCCGCATCCGCTGCCAACGCAGACAGCTGCAGAGAGCGGGGGGCATCGCTCGAGCTCGCTGACCCCCGCTTGTGTAGCTTAGGTCACCGACTGCAGCTACTTCAGCTTCACAGCCCCAAATTATTTCATGCTGCAGATGAGCCCCTGAGCAAGGCATCTAATCCTTTATCACTGGTGGAGCTCTGGGGTCAAGTAGCCAAACAAAGGCAGCTTGAATATTTAGGTCTGGCAGTACTCGACAGGCTTTTGGTTCGGGAGGAATGTCTTCAGTCGGCGAACAGCCAAATTGATTTGCAGCCTGTTGGACACATCTACGACCTACCAGGTTTTTAATCTCATTTTATGTGCACATGGGAGGGAAGTGTACCAGGTTGGGCTTTTTCCACTGGCACTTCTGGCTGTGCCGCACTGATTGGTGTGTCCATTACACACTGAGCCGTGCCGAGTTGAGCCAATCCACGTCTGGGATGGACCGACTCCTTAATGGGGCCAAAGCACGCCTCCATGCATCCAACTGGGCTTCGGTGACATCTGGTGATGACCCCATCTCCTCAAACCAGCCTGTGTTGGGCGACTCATGTCTGTGCAGGAAAAACATGACAGACTGTGTGTGTTCAGCTCTCTTCTGTAGCTTGTAACTAAATATCTGTGGATCCTGGAGATTCGTTTCTCTCCTGCATCCATGTTCGTACTGTTCATACGGCTGATGCACATTAAAGTAATCTTGTTGGTTGGGTGCAAATAAACACAAATGTTCCTGCCGTCAAACGTGCTTCACTGTTGGTGTATACGCCGTTAAACAACCTCCTCTGCTGATGAAAGTCTATCAGTTTTATTCACCTTAAATTTAGTCTCGTTTGCAGACTTCCCCATCCAGGAAGTAGCGGTGGTGTCCTAATGAAATGCAGTTTCCTTAGAAACTGTTGGATGTCTCTGGTTTGAACACTGCTGGAAACATGTGTGATAATGTAAGTAAACAACTCAACAAAATATATAACAAAAGTCAAGTTGTTTTTAGACATTTCAATGCAGAATTCATACATTTTCTATCTTTAAATCAACATGTCTCTTCTCTGCAGCAGCCTCGTTCACCCAATTGCTGCAACTGCTATTTTAATAATCACATATTAATCCAAAATTAGATTTTCATTCCATTTTCCATTAGTTTTGTATGAAAATATGAATTAATGATCCCAGAAATACAGCGCTAAAAATTTCAAAGTGAAAACTGGAGCTTTTCTGAGATTCAGGCTGAGAAGACGTCGACACAGCGGGATGAGAATCACTTCCACAGATTCCCCGGAGTGAAATGTTGAGAGCCAAGAGAATAGTAAACTTTCTTCGACTCAATAAAAGGCTAAAAATACACAATATGTCTTTCATTGTGAGGAGTAAAGGCTAGCGCAGGGTGTGGGTGGTGCTGGTGTTGTTGTTGTGGTTCGGTGGTGAGATGATTTTGGCACAGAGAACTGGCTGCCGCTGCACTTTTTTAATTAGCTTCTGTTTCCAAGTGTGAGTTTTTTATTTGTTGCCGCAACAATAAAGCTCTGTTCAGAGTTTATCTATGAAAAACAAGTAGTGGCCTTTCAAAAACAGGGTCAACGAGAAGAGTGTGAGTTCTTTTTCCCTCTTTCTCTGTGATAAAGGTCACCGACGGGGCTCCTACACAAACAGAAGCTATCTCCTCTCTTCATTTCCCTTTCATAAGCTTATCTGGTCCTCCACAAACCTGGGCAAACTTCCTCCACAAAGGACGGAGCTGATATTTTGTTCCTGCTCCTGACTGTACTTAACGACTCTCTGGGGAGGCAAATCAAAGTGTAAACACCAAAGAAGTGAAATGCGTCATGCTAAATGGAGAGGCAGCTTTTTTGCTATTTTCGCCAGCCAACAAGGATTTTGGGATGCTGTAGAAGGGACGAGGATCTCCACAATAAAAGCTCCTCTGTGCACTTGCCTCTGGAAGCGAGGAGAGACGAAAGCCAGAGTCGGTCCTGCAGCACTGACCTCGTCTGAACTCCCCACATCACAGGAACTGATTCCTTTTAATGCCTCATCGCCGGGCAGACGCTTTCCTGAAAGAAAATCCCCAAACGGCAAACATTCTCAACACGTTTTTCCATTTGTACAGCTGGATGTTTAATGAGCCGGCTCAGGTTAAGATTCAGGTTAAGTGCCGAATGTATTACAGCAGCGCGGGCCCTCTGGAGACCTGAACCGACGACCTTCCGTTCATTAGCCGCTTCCTCCTCCTTGCTAATGGATACAGTAGATGGACTTGAGGTGCTGCTGCAGCTTCATGTCTCTATCTGAGATTATAATTTGTCTTGTTTTTCTCTCAGCATCTTCGCCCGCTCTGAGAGAAACCTGCATGAAGGAATAAATCTGACTTGACTTCTAATCGAACACCTGTTGCGAGGAAAAGGGAGAATGAAATGCAGCAAAGACGTCAGACCGAGAGAGGAAATCACAGAGCAGCGCAGCTCTGAGGACCTGTTGGTGCTTTCTCTTTCAGAAGCTTTTAGGTGGCTGTGACAGAAAGCAGACACGCGTCACTGAGAGTCAGCATCCCCGCTGCGGCACCATGGGAAAAAAGCAATTCCTTTTGATATTTAAACCTCGACTGTTTTGCGGTGACGTTCGCGTGTCTCTCACCTGCAGTATGAGTCACAGTTCAGAGCACACAGTCTTTAAACAAGTCCAAAAATATTGTATCTAGCACAAATCTAGTTGTAATTGTTTAGTTCCTCTGACAATTAATCGATCAGTTGTCACTTTTCAGCTTCCAGCTTCTTAAGTCTGAATATTTTCTTGTTTCTTTTCTCTTTTTATGACATTAAACTGAATATCTTTGTGTCGAGGACAAAACAAGACATTTGAGGACGTCATCTTGGGCTTTGGGGAAACACTGGTCGATATTTCACACTATTTTATGACATTTAGACCAACAAATTAATCAATAAAATAATAAGTAAGTGGACAAAACTACAGCTAGAAAACTATTGTCTTAATCTGCAGCGCATTGAGACTCTGCTGCTGTACTTTCACCTTTAAAATGTCACGTCATATCGCATTGTGTCAAGTTGTATCCAGGTCTAGAAGGTACTGAGACCTGTGAGGACCTTCAGAAGGTGATTTACACTCAGTTGGTGAGTGGGAGAGGAGGAGATACACAATCTGTTGAGCAGGAAACCGCGGCTGTCCCAAAAACATCCTGCTCCCACATTGTTAGAGACCACCTCGTACGCACCCACCATCGCACCCAGGAGGCCTCTCTGACCTTGCGTCTCACTCAGCCTCTTGTTCCGGCTGCAGGTAAAGGAGAGCTTGTTGTGGACTGAAAGTCAGGAAATGGGAGAGAAGGTTCTCATAAAGATAACAAAGTTTACTCCAGGAGGAAATGTTACTATTGGCAGTGATTAAAAGGAGCTCGATCTGCAGGAAAAACAAGTTGAACTACTGTGGCCTGAGAAGCTGCAGAGGTGAGAGGCCTTCCACTGCAGCCCTCTGTCCAAACACATCCACCGAGTACACAATTGTAAACCTTTCTTAACCTCGACAACTTAACCTCCTCATAGTAGATTGCCCTTCTCTGAGAGCAGTGGACAGGATGTCAACTCCTGGCGAGGTAGTTGAAGCAGGTTGAGCTTCTCCCTTTGTATGTTGTGATGCAGCGTTTCTTCTGGAGATTGGGTTACGTTGGGTTAAAGTGTTTTTTTTTTTGAGACTGGAATCCACGTCATTGAGTTTGGAGGCAGGAAATCTCGTTCACATCGAGGAGGAGAGTAATCGAAAAAGGCCAGAGGCACCTGCTCACCTGTCAGGTACACAACTAACAGAAGACATTCAGGTCTCGAAGATTTTGCAGCAACAACTGGTGTTAAGTTGGATTTATTTATAACCTGCTCCGTATCAGAAGGGCTGCTCACAGAGAGCAATAAAAGACATCCAGCTCGTCGTCTCTGTGTGAAAAGTCACGGATGAGTCGTGATCTACGACAGAGCTTCCTGTCAGAGTGTTCGAGGGCAGAGGGAGAGAAACACGACTTGGCTGTGAAGACTAAAGAAACCCTGCAGTATCTCAGCCCGTCTGAGCCCAGAGACAGCTCGATCCCTGGCATCCGGACTCTGTACCTGGCTTTATAAGGCCTTGAGCGATGCCAGAATGGGGCTATTCCTGGAGACGCTCCGTACCCAGAGAGCTTTGTTTGGACTGAGGCAGAGGAGGAGATGTATGGCCGCCACTGCCACACAGTAAACCCCCCCGTCCCTGTCTTCTTCCCCCCAATTCACCTATTAAATCTTTATTATCTACACAGTGCAGGGGGTGGGAAGAGGACACGCTTTTAATTTTTTATTTCTTTTCCTGTGTGAAGGGTGACAGAGACGGTGTAGAAGGTGAAAGTACAGTACGTTCTCCTGCTCTGGGTTGGATCGCAGCTGTAAATAACTCTGATGGTTTGTTTAAGTGTACGTGGAGTGCCACATGGGTACAGTTTACTAAATCTGCGAAGATATATCGTCACTGTAGTTGTTTTCTTTCTGCTGGAAGAAGAAACTGGGCTCTCTGCAGTTTATGGTAAGAAATGTCCGCAGAGAAAGTCCCTAGATGCAGTAAAAATAAAACGATAAGTGGTCGAACCAGCCCACATCTCCTCCAGTTGCCCGTCACAGATCTCTGCGATGACACTCCACCTAAACGAGCTCTTTATCGGGCGAGCAGGCGACTTCCTCGTGCATGAGAAGACATGATCTGCAAACACATGTCCGCGAAACAGGAGGTCAGTGTGATCCAAGAGAGGGAGCCGTGATTGATTCTCCATCAGGCCACAGATAGAAGCTCCTTCTCTGTCGAAGTCTCCCCCTCTGGGATCGGCCTCTGTTCAGCCTCAGCTGTTGGATGGTCGGATGGTATGGCCGCCGGCCAAACGTAATGTTTACACTAACACGCACAACTGTTCTGTACGTAGTCACGGTGAATTAACGATCCTGGGACGAGGGGCTCTGGTGCGCTGTTGTGATTTTAGCGAGACAGGTGCTCAGGGCAGCAGTGGGAAACAGGGAGGTGGAGGGTGGAGGGGCGGGGGTCCGTAACTGGCCCTCAGGATCTACATTTGGTTTCCATGTTTGAAATTAAAACACAGACAGGCACGTCGTTTGTTATCGGGCCCTGGTGAATACATTTTACAGCAGCAGTCGGATGTGTCAGGCACAATGAAGCCTCACATGGCGTCTTCTTCACTGGGGTTAAATTGAATATGTCTCTTGGTAGCGTTTAAGTTTCTTCTGAGAGGTTGGATGGTTTTCACTGCAGGAAACCTCCTCATCAGCACATTGTTGACAGCATTAAATTTTTAATGCTGTCTCGTCTTGAACCACAATGCCAATAAAGAGATGCATTCACACCATGTTTTACATTTCCACACATTAAAGGCAAACATAATCTCACAGCGGCATCACGCTTCGCTTCACACCTCACTGTAGTGATGTCAACAAGTTTGCACCGGCTGCTTCGGATCGACAGCGGGTCGGTTCGACTCCATATGGAAACTGTGGGAGTACGACTCTTCGCTCACCTAGATTTCTGCCTCATCGCTCAGTTGACTGAATGTATCAGAACTCTGCAGCCTGTTTATTACAAATTCACACTGTGCTCCCACACATGAACTTGTTTCTCCCAAAGATACAACAGCATCAGTCATTCTGTTTGATGAAGTCCGTCTAGACCAAAGGAGGAAATAGTGTGACATTGTTACAGAGCAGCAAAATCCACCGAGGGGAGGAGGTCAGTGGTTACAAACAAACATCTGACATGGAGGACCGTCTACAGACAGGCAACTTTGATTTCTTGTGATCATGATGTTTCCCTAGAAAACACTTATTAGTGTAATGTAATAGACTATTGCAAATATAAAGATACAATACACAGGATTTTCCAAATAATGTATTGACTCAAACAAAAATAATCCGATTTCGATCATCACTTATGGCCCGAGGATGTGGAGAGATCCTGCCCTCTGCATGTATTTTCTTATTTCTGGGCTTTTCATCGTTGCTATTTGACAACCTGGGATCTTACTTCGTATATTCCACCTTTGATCGAGGTGTTTATAAACTGCAAACAACAAATCCTGCATAGTATGCCTTTAACAGAGTATTTATTACGACCCAGAGCATGCTCTTTTCCTCATCCTCACAAACTTTCTGAATGAAAAAGCTAACCAAACATTATCTTTAGCAGCGTCGTATCAGAAAAACATCATCCACATTACGTTATATCCTGTTGATATTTGCAGTATTTGCATCATCTAACAAGTCTTCTAAATAAATTGACCAAATACTTTGTTGTGTAAGTATTTGGCAATGTGAAATGACAGAAAGTACGCCACCTGCTGCCGCCTGCATTGGGAGAAAACCCTCTGAAAAGAAGGGTAAAAAGGTGAAAATCTGGTTTCCAATTACAGATTTTGGCAGGATTAAAGGACAAGAAGCTGATGGATCACTGTGATTCAGCGACCCCGAGGGGGAAAACTGCAGTCTTGGTTCAGAAACATATGTTGGTGCCTTTTTGTGACAGAAATAGAGCCTTGGACACTTTGTAGATTATTCAGTGTTCATTGCTTTTTGAACTGCTCTTTGTATGACTGCTGCTCATGTACATGTGAGTGTTAAAATACAAGGTAGACACTGAATATGTGTAGTTTCAGCACCCACAGACCTCTCACTGTTAGGTGTGTTGTGCAGATTCACTGCGATAGCTTTAACTTTTCCACGACATTTGTTTATTTTCCTCCCAGAATCAAAGCTCTGTCTGTTCACAGCAGCTATATGCCCTATATTAGCGTAATCTTCGCTAATTCTTGTGTAAATGTAGTGATTGTGCTTTCTTTAAAATCTTCCTCTGGCTCTGTGAAACAGCCTCAGAGTCATCCGGCTTCAGGAGCATAATTAGTATCGTAGAGCTCACGAACGCCGACTGCTGCTGTCGTACACTGTAACACTTGTGAGAAAACAGATCAGTAAATCATCGCACACTGCGTTGAAGTGAACTGCTGGGGTTTCTATGTGAGCACAGTGAGACCGGAGAGCGAGAGGCCAAGAGGAGCGAGTGGGAGGCAGCGATTCATCTGCGTCCGACTGACTGTAATTACTGCATTGTCACAGACAGAAATAGGGTATACGGACGCTGTTTAAATGGCCTTTTAATAGCACAGAGGGGTACTTAGTGATTTCTAATCATCGGTGGCGGCAGCGGGTGTAATTCCGTTCCTTAATCTGATCTCATTAGCGGCGTCCCCCGTCTGTAGCAGTGATTTATATTGATCGTGGAGACTCGCGGCTGAAATGCTGGAAGTTAATTAAGCGATAAACGAGGAAACAAATTAGTGAGTTTTAAATGTCGGTGCTGTTGCAGAGGAGGGGAACTCCTGCAGAGAGCGAGGACACAAGTCACACTGTAACCTGCAGGATGCTCATGCAACAGACCTGAAGCTTGTTTGTGGATCCTTGATATTCACACACATACAAATATCTGTCCTCATGCACGTTTCCTCAATCACTGATGTTTTAACTGCAAATGAAGGCTGACACAGTAAAGACACGATGGTTTAGATATTTAGAAATGCCAAACTGGGAGTATCGCCGAGAAATCCGTGCAAGTATTCGTCAGATTTGTCATTTTGCGATCTATTATTTAGAAAAACAAAGCAGTCGTTGCACGTGCTGAGCACAATGTGAGCAAAACCTTTAAGAGGTTGCGTATTCATTTCAAAAGTTCAGATTTCAACTTGGGAAATTCAACTTTTCCCCCCAAATTGATGCCTCGCACCTCCTATTTTAAGTTCAACGGGGCGCCAGAGGAATGCAATATTCAGTAGCGGATTGAATATTAATGCGCTGCTGATGTGAAATCGAGAGATTGGCCTCGTACGAGCTGACATTTGGTGACACGTGTAAATGGCACGAAAGAGAAAATGGGAAGGCGATGATGTCACTAATGAGAGGGATATAAAGATGATGGAGGGAGAGAGAGAAGAAGACGAGCGTGTAAAGGTGGATGTTCCTCCTCCTCCTCCTCCTCCTCCTCCTCATGTCGCTGCTAAATGTCTGAATTTTGAACCTTTGCATTAAATATTAATGTGGTGCAGCTTTTTGGATCCACATGTTGGTGTACCGACTAACAAACAGCCCTCCCTCTTAGATTTCATGGTGTTTTTGATGTTTCAGCTGGTCTGTGGTTACAACACAGCACACAGTTGTAAATGATTCATGATCGTAAGACTTGAGTTAGGAAATAAGATATCTTTCTCACAAATTAAGAGTTAAAATTCATTAATAAAAATGGACTCTCTTAGAAATATTGCTGGTACAAGTCTTAGTAGTCTGGTATGACCAGAAGCTTAATGCTCACTAACATTAGATATATATTGTATAGCTGTGTAAATTAATTTACTGAGTGAGTTCAGGGGCTTAATGGCTCTTTGTTAGTGGGAGCGATGGTTACATTGCATTCAAAATGTCACATTTTATCAGTTAAACAAGAAGCGAACTCACCAGGAGACAAGAAGTTTGCTGTTTCCTACTTTTGGTCACTTTCCACTCTCTCTGTCAGGTTTCCTCATGTGAAATGTGTCACATTCATCCTGTAATCACCTGTAAATAGTCTAATTTAAAATAAAAAAGAAAATGTGCGTACATACATATTGTACATTTCGAATGAGGGGCCCATTTTTCATTACCTTGACACAAACACATTTAATGTATCAGTTTAAAACTTTCTCTCTGTTCGCAAATCCTTAAAAACATCCTTGATTAATGGTATTTTGATCATTTATAAATGCTGGTGTATTGATTATAAGAATAAAACTGCTTACAGTGGTCGTGGCAATAGACCAAACACAGCTGATTCCCATCCAAGTTGTGGATGGTTTATTTGTTGATCAAGAAAATCTTTGGTATAATTTTTGTTTAACAAGCTCTTTATTATCGTGGGTGTGGAGAATGTTTCTTAAACCATTCACAGCAGTTCATTTTTTACAGCAATCTATTTTTTTTGATATCTATACTATACAAAAGGCGACTGACTACAAAACATTTACTCTAAGTAATTTTTGATCAGTGCTTTATGATTTCTTGTTTGGAGCAAAAGTGTTGCTGGGATTCAGATAAATGATCCCAAGATTTACAGCCTTTTAATAACTGTGTGTGAGTTTTTGAAATATAATATATAGAAGAAATTCTCGGCGTAATCAAATGACACAGTAGATTAATATATTCACACTATGAGCTCATATCTGCAGCTTCAGTTTGATAGCAGAACACAGTGATGGAGGACAAACAGGCGTGAACATTATTGCAAAGTTTTTTTTTATCTCCCCGAGCAGACGCCGAGCATTCGTTCTGACATTATGACTTTGTGAACAGAAAACAGACTATAAAAGACATTTTCCGGTGATCAGTGGAACTTTTCCTCTTTTTGGAAATGATTCTCGGAGGGATTTTTTCAATTAATTTCTATCTATTTAAGCAGAAACGCCGCATTAGCCATCAGGTTGCGATGCGGTGTTGATACTACAGCCAATGAGAGCGGCCTCAACAGAAAAGAGGACAGTCGTCGGGGACTAATGCATGTACCCAGGAGGAAATAATTGAATTTTTATCTATTTTACACTATAATGAATCCGTAGACATTAGCGCGGACTGAGCTGTGTGAGGACTTTGCGGAGCATGGATAATTACTTAGCCGGAGCTGAATCTATGGGCCAGTCAGAGAGAGAGAGGGAGAGCTTCATTATACTGGAGGCTAAAGAGGACACGGCATCTGTTACTAAAACCACACACATTTATCTGTCGCTTGGTTTCACTGCGGAGCACAAAAACCTCCAGAAACTCTTCATTATCAGATAAAAAGAATTAATGCAAACTCCAATCAGTGTGTGTGCATGCTGGTGAGATTATTTATGTCTCAGAACTACGTGTGAGGGATTATTTACTGGTGTGTACGTCGGTGTGTGTGTGTGTGAGTTTCTTTAAACAAGACTGAAAGTGCAAATTCCCACTAGAGGCTCCCAGAAGCTCTATTGTTCATTATATTGTGTTTTTCAATAAGCACAGCTGGCAGTGACGGATCATATCCATGTTTTTGCACTTCCAACTTATTCTCGGTCCTGTTTCACCCACTTTGCAACATAAAATCTAAGAACGTATAAGATCTATCTCCGTGTTTCTCAGTGTGTTGTTACTGTCACAGTACTTTTTTTTTTACATTTAACTTATTACAATATGGGACCTTTAAGCCAGTAAGGTTGGGAGCCACTGCGTTAGAGACCCTGCACACAGGGGATTTTCTAAATGCTGGAGGTAAAAAGAAGAAAGTGGTAACTCCATATGCAGATCCAGAGACTGTAGAGCAGCTCAAGCTGAAGTTTTGACCTGAGGTGGTGCTGAAACATAAATTACAGGGTTACAAATTACAAATCATCCTCTTGGGGTCATAAATCTCCACTATGATATTCATGACTGTTGAGAAAACTGCTTTGCACGGACCGATACCTCCATGTTTAGGTGCATATGTGTTGAAAACTAAGAGGTGTGTTAGTATTTTATACGCTGTATGTGTCTGTATACGTTACGCCACACATGTAGCATGATTTTTGTCTTTGTGAGAGGCGTTTCTGTTCATTGCTTTTGTCCCTGTGCCTGTATACGTGTGCACGAATGTATATATGAGTCGGGGTGGAGCTCATTGTTTGCGTTAAAGGAAAAACTTCAGCAGTTGGATTCACAAACATCAGCAGAGAGGAAGAAACTTGCGTCGCTGAGGGTGTTTTTAGAGTAGAGGGGGCCCATTGCTGCTCAGTCAACCATCGCTTATGAAATCATCACCTAAATCTCCACAGATACGCAACTGTTGTCAATAGACTCGTCAGCCTCCTCCCCTGCCCCGCCCCTCGCCCTCTGTTCCTAAAGAAAAGGCCTTGTCCTCGCCTTCCCTCCTCCGAGAATCCGGAGGGGGATTAAGACGAAGGTCCCAAAACGAGACGGCCAAAGACCGGCGTCCTCATGAAGAGTCTATTTCACACATGAGTGTGCCTCCATCTCATGCTGTTGGCCACTCTTTTGAATGGGCAGAAGGAGAAAATGGAGGAGGAGGTGGGGGGAGGACTCCAATTGATCTCTTTAAGCTGTTGGGGTTTACTTAACTCATCCAGGAGCCGGCGCTCTGCTGAAGGTATCGCTAAGGCCCCACTTTGCATGAGAAAACCAGGATTAATCCAAATATTTATCCGTGCTGAGAGAGATGTTTTCCCAGTCTTTACATCCCCGAAAGAATTCTGCACATTTTTCCCCCTAAGATTAAAACATTCTGTCCTCCCCGAAGACTAGTTCGCATTGTAGCCAGGGCTTGAATATATCGGAAATCGTATGCATTGAGTGAATTGGAAATGACCAAAAAAGCATGGCATAAATATTTCACACAGAAACATTCTCCTGGAAAGAGCTGCAGGCGGCGTGGAGGCTGAATGGAAAGTGTAAAAAAATGTCTCACGGCGGCGTCACTGATGGGAGCGCGTGTGCTGCCGGTCTACCTGCAGACAACAACAGCTCCGCTTGTGAGAAGTGTCTGATGTCAGAGCTGTCACCACGGTTACAGCCGGCGACGACGTCATTTGACAATTCTCTCAGAAGACGTCGAGAAAACTCCCCGGGACGCTCGTTCCTCCGCTGCGAGGTGTCCATGGCAACCGCGAGCAAGCCGAGCGTACAGTAATTCAATTGATACCTCAGACTCTGCGTGCAGCCAATCCCCCCATTCAACCTCCGACTCATCTCTGTTTCCATCTGTCCTCCTCTCTCTCTGTCTGCCACTCTCAATCACTCTTCATTATACCTTTGTTAGGCTCCCCGACGGCAAAATCTCCATCTAATGAAGTCATTTTTTGTGTCAATTATTAGTCATCTTTCCAACAAATCGCATGAAAAGACCCAAAAAAGGACACAGTGAATGAATAATACCGACAATTACTGTCTGTGCAAAACATAATCGAGACACGTACTGGATGAGATGTTCCTACATAACACTGAACATGGGATGATCACATGTGCGTGAGTGATCACGAGCACATCAGGTGTCATCTTTTACTCCCGTAGGACTAAAGTTTGTTACAGAAACTACAGTACCGAGCTGTTTTTGGACACGAGTCGGCCTTTTTTTAAATGTTTGCAACACATTTTTGAAAATGTCATTAGTTTAACACTCCCAATGTTCTCAGTCTCCCTATTTTTAACTCCCGCTGTGCTCCTGATTGGTCAATCTCCAAACTTCATAGTCATACAAGTTATAAGGGAAATGTCTCTTGGGAAAAGGGAAAAGTTTCTTGTGGGGATATGTCTCGTCATACCTGGCAACCCAACCCAGAGGCGGAGGTGAGCAAACGACCCTGCCTGACGTGCATCACTCGTCCCTCCGCTCCGCTCAGCTTGCAGCTCGATCTCAGACTTTCCCCTCTCTTCCTGTCTCACCTGCTCGTCCTCCTGCCTCCGCTCTGCAGACTGCTGTCCTGCATCATTTTATCCATCCTCTTGCACTATTTGATGGTCTCCCTGGCAACGATGCCTCCTCACACCTTTGATTGCTCGTTAGCTATGAATTTAAGACTAATATAAAGTTATTTTACTCTCACATGCTTGTATATGTTCTATCAGGATCTCCTGGTGACAAGAAATATGTAAATCTTCTGGCAAACCTTGTGAAAAATGTGAATTATTGACATTTCCATTAACAGCCTCTATGCAGATATGTATCTTATGTACTCAAGTAGCACTGAGAACTCTGACACCAGCTCAAGGTGGCATTTCATCGCTGCTTCCCGACTAAAATGTAATTTGGAGGTGAAGGTAATGCAATAAGTCTCCATCTCCAATGGTACAGGTAGAAATGTACCCACTGAGTCCTTTAAAGTCTTTGTTTCTTAAGACAAGACAAGAAGAAATCGGCGAGCTCAAGGCTCTCAGTTTTCTTGCATGTGTGTTCGACTGTCCGTGTTCTTGAAAAGTCTTTAAACAAGAATGTACGCAGGTTGAAATAATGTTGTAGTTGTTTTCTCTTGGTTGTAATGAAGGTCTCACTTGTTTAAATAAGATTTTTTGCATTGCAGTGGACTATTCCTGCATCTCTCTGTCCCTGTTTCATCTCTCAGTCGACCACTATCTCACTCTATTACTTCTCTCTCCGTTCCTCTTGTCCTTTCTTGATTCCTTCCCCCTCTGCTCTTCGATTTTCTCTACACCTGTCACTTCCCATCTCCCTTTGCTTCACCCTGCTTCCTTTGCTTTCCCCTTTTTTTGTCTTCGGCCTCTCTATCTTTCCACCTCCCTTCCCTTCTGCATCGCCCTCCCTCTTCCAGCTCTCCCTCTGCCTCCCCGTCTGAAGGTCTGTCCTTGGGAACAGCTCTCAGTGTGTAAACTGTTAGCTTGGCTCCAGCAGTATCTCAAGCTCTGCCATAAATCGTGCTGTCAGACAAACAGACTAGCGTTGGGTCAGGCCCGGTAGCGTAGTTTTCCTTTCTTTATTTGCCTTTGTCTTGGAGCTCTTTAGTGAGAGGCGTGGACCGACCCCTGGTCTCCGCCGCTCAGCCTGTGGCGCTGGGTTTTTTCGCTGGCCCTGATGGTGGGGGGTGAGGGGAGCAGGGAGGCCAGGACTCGGGGTCCCAGAGAGAGGAGGGACTCTGCTGCGGGGCCCTCAGACGACTCGGGACTCCGCTGGGGGAGTCAAACAGAGCTATTGAGGCTGGAGAATAGCCGGGCAGGGCCAGGAGGAGGGCCGAGTCCAGCCCACGCAGCGTGAGACGCGCTACCATGGGAAAGATAAGCAAAGGGGAGCCGTGGGGCCGATCCGCCTCTCTCATACACGCTGCAAGAGCTGCACTCTCAAACACAAAGTGGTCTTCTACAGTTTGTGTCTCCTGCAAACATTCAGCATGGAGCGAACAATACGAGACACTGTGTCAATTTAAGATCTTATTTCACATTTATCAGAAGCTCGCAGATAAACTGTGACAAAGGTTTGATTTCCCAGTGAGCCACAGTACCTTGAACCTGTCGCCTTGGTTTCTGAGAGAGTAGCGGCGGTAAAAAATCTGTAACTTTATCTAAGGTAACAGTGCGTTTCATTTGGTCACCTGTTGCTACAATTTATATTTTTCTAATCTATTCCAATACATTATGTCGTCCATGAATATTTCTGTCTGAGTCATGAGAGGTAGTTAATGGAGACGTTTAAATTGTGCTATGAATTATCAAGTATAAGACTGTGGAAATATGTAAATTGTAAGATTACACACGACAGTCGCGTAAGAGAAGATGTCTTGTTCCACACTCACTGAAACCTACAACCAAAACCTTGTAGAACCGGTCCAGAACATTATCCAGCTCACAAACTGACTAAGTTTCCTTCCTTACACCACTGCAGCTGTCACGACGGCCAGACTTGTTGTGATTTTCACCTTTTTCAATACCTTTTCTGTGCTGAGGTGGCGGCCACCTTGTTGTTGGTGACGTGTGTTGACTATGACGATATTTTACCATATTCATGACAAACTATGACTTTCTTGACTTGCAAAATTATCGTTAAAATATGTGTAATTCATTGCACAATTCAAATGGAATCAAAAATCTGTCTCTCACCCTTCATTACTCTACATGTTTTCCAAAATAAAGCAGATCTTCGCCTCTCTTTAGTGGTTGTTTAACAATAAAGACAACAACGCTACAATCCCACGCTACTTAAGTCGTTATCATATCCATAAAAATGTTGGGATGCTGTGTGATTAAAACCAAGTTCAATCTTGGGTGCTCCTTTCATACCTGACTTTCACAGTCGTCTGCTGCTTGGGATGTGTTGCTAGCATTTAATTCAGAAGTTAATGAGATAAATCATTAAATATATTGTCTTTGTACTGTTTTCAATTGAGTTTAGGTCAAAAAGGAGTCGCAGATTACTGCATTCGGTTTGTCTCAGTGTCACAACTTTTTTTTTAATCAGGGTTTTTCTCAGCATGAACAAACTGAATAAGACTCGCGGCCTCAGCATTTTCTAAACCATGACTGCAGTCTGAACTGTGGTGGGACCATAATACTGATTTGGAGTAAAGCAGGTCCCTCATGTATTTTTGCCAAACACAGCGGATCAACATAAGTGGCGCAGAGACTCATTAAACTCGGGGTCAGTGGTATGAAACTTAGCAAATATGTCGACTTAATCCCTCTTCCTCCTCTCTCATTCCTGCTACAGACCTGCACACTGTGTTTTATTGAGGATCAACACTGCAGAGAGGCTGTGGAACGGTCAAAGAGAGAATTTCACGCCCGATGTTGACGATCAATAACAGAAAAAGATCGTTTTCTCTGACGTTACCTCTCTTCCTCTGCAAACCCCATTACACTTCAAACCACCTCAGGGCACAGATCTCACAACATATGGGACCCGTCTCCACCAGTAGAGGGCACTTGAGTCACACCTCGTCTGGTTCACATGTGCCAACGTATGTACAGAGCAGCACAAACACTTAAATCACCACACCCAAACCACAGGCACATAAAGCCGCGAGGCTGCGAGACGTGTCACAGTCGTGAGGCGACATTTTGAGGCTATAGGGATGAAACTGTGTCTGTGAAGAATATGGTTTCTCTTTTTTAGGAGCATGAAGACATAAAGTAATTTAGTCCCAATTAAAAATTCATAACCCCTCCACATCTGGCCAGCTGTGCAATCTCCAAATCCTTCTCCCGTGTCACAGCTCTGAACTCTGGACTGTATGTATAATATGGATCCTGACTGAATTCATTAAAATTAAGCACTAATTAATCATTAAATGAAGGTAGATCTTTCTATAAATAATCCACACAGCCCACACTGGTGTTCATGAAAAATATATGTCTCAATAATGAGAGTCTGCCAACAACTTTTCTTGGCCCAGCAGGGCAAAAAAAAAAGACAATAATTATAAAGCAGGACAAGAAAATGTCGGAAAAACGGTCATTAACGGTAAATGAGAGTAAAGTAAATATTATGTTTAAGTTACCATGAAGCGGGAGGCAGCCAGGAAGTATGAGCTGTACGTTGGAGGATGCTCTGTGGCACATTCGGTTCGGCTTTTTTTGGAGCGAATATCTTAATTTAGAAAGGCCCAAACTTTATTCAGCTGGACAGCGAAACCGCTAAAACAGCCATTTATAGTTAAAAATATATGACAAAATGTGAATAAAATATAGCTTTGACAAGTGAGGTCAGGGTTACAGGAGACACAGGAGTGGGAATAGACCGTCTGTGCCATGGTTCATTTAGAAAATGGACGATTTAACGGCTGCGAGTAAAGTGGAAAAACAGTTATTTATGTCAGAGTTTTAGCAATTAAATACCTTTTGAAATAATCTGTTGGACACGATGTGAAGTTATTCATCAATTACAAACCGCACAAATAATATAGACATTAAAAGTGCGTTAAATATATATGAGGCTTTGTGTAGAATGAAGTCTGACGTCTCACTCTCCGTGTCAGGTCTCTTTCGGTGGGAACGTCTTCATTTCAAGGGGGGAGCAGAAAGCTGTTACGCAGCAGGCTCATTCACGCCGGCCTCAATGGGACAAGCACAACAATGGGCGTGATCAATGTACGCAGGGCCAACAAAGAACAGATAAGGAGTTTCTCAAGGATCAACAAGCCGGCTCTACCATCTACATTGCCCTGAGGAACCTCGATTGAAAACCCTGCTCTGAATAAGCTGATAGAGCTCGAGATCAGATCAGTCTGCTGGTTTTCACTTTCAGCAGTCATCAGATTGTGGCTCTTCATCGTAGCTTCAGCCAATGAGAAGCAGTTTCCGGGGAAGTTTAAAGGGCACAGCGGGTGCTGTTGTCTGCTGGATCTGCAGCAGATGTGACTTTTGAGTCTTAAAAATTCCAAAACCGGGAGCGTCATGGAAATTTGGGTCAAAATCATGTGCCAAAGCCTGGAAAATTACATGCATTTTGTATTTAAATATAATCACAGCCATGACAAGTTTAATTTTGGCACCACATCAGCTTGGCAGAGCGAACGGTGGTTGCACGGGGGAAAATGAGGCACACACACAATGCAGCAAAGACAGCCAAATCGCTGTCGCAACGGTTGTTTAGGGAGATGCCTCAATTAAGTCAAAACTCCAAAGTGCATCTCTTAATCAAAACATGTTCACGGGAGACAAAAAACGGTCTTTTTCATGTTCAGATCCACACAGAATAATCAGAGTAGCGCTGTGAATGCAGTCGGCACTAAGAATGCTCAGGAATGTGTGACTGTGCCGCGGGTCCAGGGACAGTTCACACAGTACTCTAGCACACTGACACACATTGCAGACGTGGTTCTTGCCAACTGAATGAGATTTGGCCCCAACACTACCTCTCTGTCCCTGCTGGTTCCTGTGAATCTCTCCCTGCTAAAGGTGTTAGCCAATTTTCCACCCAGGTGCCTGTGGGGACCTCTGTTATCCTATTACACTGACATGGCTCTATCACATTTTAGCTGAGATTACTCTTTTTCTGTTGCCTCTTCCCTCCATTTTTTGCACTGTGGTACTACTTCTGTGTATTTAAATAAGCTATATTTACAGTAAAACTGTACCTGCTTATATTTAGCTGTGAAAAAGAGGGAGACTTTCACCCCCTGACACACCTTTCTCACAATGAACATGCCAGTGCAAGGATTTCCACTCTGTGCTGCCACGGCTTGTTTGGGTTTAGCATCTTTTGCATGTTTGGTAATGTTTTTGGCCCGACAACACTCAAAAATGCACAATGTTTTGCCTATAATTTTTCTTCTTGGGAACCTCCGAGAAGATGGGAGGGCTTGATCGAGCATAGTGACAAGTGATGCACGTCAGACAGGATCATCTGCGCTTGCCTACCTCTGCCTCTGGGTTGGGTTGCCAGGTACAATGACGTCATTGTTCCCACACACAAACTGAGAAACACCCAATTGATTTGTGTCACTTTCAAATGAGGAGATTAACAGGAGACAGGACCAGTCAGGAGCACAGCGGGAGAAAGGGTTAAAGATAAGACTCCCGTGAAAAAATGGACGCGTTGCCAGGCACGTGAAACTATTTTCTGCGTTTCGGCCAATAAAGTTGCTGACAAACTAACTAATATGTTGATTATACACCAGAAAATGAAAGTGTTGGGTTCAAACAAATCTTTACACAAGAGGCGCTACGGACAGCAGCCGTCATAGGTCGCTAGATTAGCTGGTAATCTAAATCAAAACAGCTTATCCTTCGTATGGTGGCCATTTTAGTTTATCTTCTCAGCAGGCATGCTCTGCTGTGCTTTAATCTGAATGCTAATGTTAGCATGCTAATGTTCCTGGTGTTAAAATATTAGCATGCAGGTTAACAAGCTCACATGTAACATGCTAATGTAGCAATACCAGTTTCTAACCATTATGCAATATTTTATGCATTAGCTTGTTAGCATGCTAATACGCTGTCAAAGGACAAACTATCGAAATTCTCACCTTTTGAGGAAGAGCTAGCAGCAAATGACGTGTAAATTAAATAAGTCATTAGTCAGTTAATCACTGATTGATTCTCTGTTGATTAACTTAATTGCATAAAAACGTCAGGAATATAAATCCCTGTATTATGGGGGATGATTTGCATATTATTGCTTTAAAAGAGTAATAGTTCTGCTTGACCTACATCTATTCAAGCAAACTTTCCTGCTCAGGTTGGCTCAGAGTTTGTACTTCTTTACTACGGAGTGCAGTGGGGAATTTAAGGCCTTCGGGGCTTAGCTGTTCGCACTCTCTATCTGGGAACCAGCAGACACGAGGCCTGGGGGGCATCACATGGAGATCCTGTGGATCTCAGTGATGTCTTATTCAGTGGCTTATTCTCTCAATGTGAGAGGCGCTGTATGTTAACATCATGGTAGAAGACATGAATCACTCCCAAAGCTAGAAAACAGAGAAATTTATTATTTTATGCAGTCAGATATGATTTTATAAAGATATATTGCAGGTTTAAAACCACAGTTCTTTAATTTAGATGTCTGTTTTTTATGTTTCCTGTTCAGATTTTAAGAGAAATTCATATTAAACCGACACAGATTACTTTAGCTGTCGATGCAGCTCAGTGCAAAATCATCAAAACGCATGTACAATAACAAGAGAGAAGACTCTCAGCACTGAGGTCTTTGCAGTTGAATGTTAAAACTCCACCATGAAGGATTGTTAGAGAACAGACTCTAAGCTTTATGTTTTTTCAGTTGAGCAGATATGTGATTGGCGACGTTCCCAGCCAGGAACAGCACAGACTGTAACGTTTCATTTCATCCAACGACGTCCCACCAACTGGTCATCAACGGTTTCCCACGAGACACAATGAGCGTCTTCAACATGGCTGCCAGAGAAGGTGAGAGTTCACGCAGAAGATATTCTCTCTTCCATGTTGTGTTTTCTCATAATGTTGTAGAAACTCAATCTGTTGTATACTTTAAAAAGTATGTACAGCTGTCAGTCACGATACAACATGATATCGATTCTTTGGACAATAATATGATTTTGATTCAATGCAAACTGACTCCACCATCACACATCAAACACGACTTAACATCAGGACCATTTAACAAAAGTATACAGTTGTTTTCTGCTCATTAGCATTATTAGCTTAAGCCTTATGGCACATTGCACAAACTCGACTAGTGGCTCGCAGTTTTTCCTCATAGCTTTCAGCCTGCATTCAGCATTGTTGAAACAGAGCAACACGTTAGCAAATCGCTGAGTGAGAAGCCATGTTTGCCCTGCTGTCTTTCCTCCAAAATGTCTCCATGCTGTTGATTTATTCCCAAGAGGAAAATAAAAGTAGTGATTGTCTTTTTCTTGGCTGCTTACCATTAACCTGCCCGGCGCCAGCACTGTTTGAATATTCAGGAAGGAGGTGGGCTCGGACTGAAAAGGTGACACAGACGTGCAGACACAGGAATTTTCAAAATAAAGGTACACCTTAAAGATGACGATATTGGATTGTTGATTATTGAATTGATACATCGATCCAGGTCGATGGAAAAGTTTGTACCTTTATTATTTAAAAGGGAAACGAAGCAAAGCAACAGCAAAGCAACTTTTCCAAGTTCTGCAGAAAAGCCCAGAAATAACAGAACCACAGAACCAAGAACTACAAAGAACAGATCTGGTACTCTGTGACTCTGATATCACGGATGACTTCATGCGCAAACACAATGTAACACAAAAAGCGTAAAAGTATACGGAGTGGAGACGCACTCCGCTTTCCCGTCTCTCTTGATTATAAAAGCAAATAAATCAAAGTGCCAAAAAAGAGATCGTCTTATTTTAACCTCACACTGTTGTCTTTGATAACACTGCCGTGTTGTTGCACCAGTCAGCCTTGCCCAACACTGCGTCCCTCGCCGCTCGGGCTACAATCCCCGACTTGTCAGCAGACACGAAGGAAAACACAAGTGGAGCCTTGTGTAAGTGCTCTATCAAGGCAAACTGTATCCAAACAACTCGGCTTCTAATCTGCAGAGCATGTTCCATCAATCAGGCTGTCATGTGGTGATAGTGAGCGAGAGTGTCAGAAAAACACAAGAGGCCGAAGATGAACAAAGTGCTTCTGACCCACTTCCAGCCGAGACACATTTATTAGAGAAAAGTGCCTTTAAACTAACGGAGGCTCGGAGTTTCTTTACAACCTGATGAAAGACACAAACAGAGATTCAAACAAACACATCATAAAAAAAGTCCAGAATCCGTCCGTCTGATGTTAATTGTGTGTGATTTTGTGTAAATGTCTGTGTGTGGGCCTTCAGGAGTCGGTTCCTCTTTCCAAACTCCTCCAGACTTTAAGAAGTTGTTTTTCTTTGTAACCTAGGAGCCATTTCTGCTGTTTAAAATGAAATATGGCTTCTTCATCAACAGGAGCTATTAGATCATAGCTGCATGTAATAGCGTCCAGCCTGCTGTGCAAAGAGAGACATGTGGGAATTTATTGCAATCCATCATCGTGAGCATCTGAGGGAAAGGAACCAAGGAAAGTTTGTATGGTTTGAGAAGGAGAATAGAGCCACAGGGAAGCTGCAGCAACGTTATTTTAATTGATCCTGATTAGGTTTAGTTAATTAAGTTCTATCCACACCCAGTATACAACCGCTGCTGCTGCTGCTGCTGCTGCTAAGGTGGATAAGAAGCATTATTAAGCCGTATGCATCCTGCACACAGGTGATCTGAATCCACAGCAATCAACCCAGAGGGACCTTGAAACTCAGCTAAAACCAGAAACATAGCAAGTACTACATAATGGGACTGCTACAACTTTAGTCTATTAACAGTGTCTGTAGCAAAGCCCTTTAAATCACATTTCACTGTCAGTTTCCCTCCTGTGTTCAATGTCAACCTCCATTTATCATGTTGCTATCAAGGTTAAATAAGGCTCAATGAAAGGCATGTTTGGTGTGTGTTTGTGTGGTTTTTGTCGAGGCTATTTTTTCTCTATATACTAAAAAACCTTGCTGCGCCTTAAGCTGTTTCAAAGATAAACATGTGAGCTGAGTCACATCGAAAAGTGTACGAGACGTCGTTCCTCTTCAAAATTACACATTTCTTCCAAAAACAAAAGGATAAATAAGAAGTTTGTTTGTACTTTTACGTCTTAAAAAGTATTTTGAGGGTAAAAGAAAATGATTTCATATTCAAATTCTGCATTTTCCTGTTGTTTTGACTGAGTTGTTTACATTCCAGCTGGTTATTTTTGAATATTGCAGATAAAAACAAGCATCGAGAACAGTTTGTGTCACCACTTTAACAAAGTGGTGACACAAACTAATTCGAGCCAGCTAAATGAACCTTCTCCGGCAGATCTCTGTCAAATCCCATGAAAGGGATTCGCTCATTCAAAAGAATTGATCCCCTTTATGTTGTGATCCAGCGGTTGAGTGAATGGGGTTTTTGCTGATCAGTGTGCTGTGATCCTGGTGGGACGCCTGGTTTTGGGGGGTCGGGAGTGAAAGGGACAGTTGTCTCGTTGTGTTTGTTACTGTCGGACGACCAAATCCCCCAAACACTGAGGGGTTGCAGATGCAGCATGTTGAGGAACGTCGCCCCCGTCATCCCTGGATTAACCCCCACATACAAAGCAGAGGTTATCTGCTGAGAGTAAAGAGCAGGGGATGATGATACCAGACACACACACACACACACACACACACACACACACACACAGTTCTCGCTCTACAGTGTGTGAACTCCCCGCAGCACATTCATCACCGTCAGCTCAGAGCCGTGATGTCACTGATATCTCTGATTGATCTGCAGAGGATCAAACACTGAACTGTAACCTGGGTCAGAAACACAAGCTATGCATTAATGTCATTTTTTTTAGTTTTTTAGGCAGTTCAAGCTCTTCTTCTCAACCTGCTGAGAGGCCGAAGCCCTCCTGTGGTGGCGGTGACAGCTGGGATACCAGCAAGACGTAAACATCTTGAAAGCAAAGATCAATACAGAGTTCAGGACAGTGAGTAGACGCTGAAGAACATTTCACCGAGGGAGCAGCTGAGAGGCAATCAAGATGGAGTGAGTGAGAAAGAAATCAAAGATTGTATAAACATATCTGAGCGTAGCTGAGCATCTGTAGTGTCATCACTGTGATTTCGCAACATTTACGCTGTTTCAACAGCCGTCGGTCAAACGAAGACCCGCGTAAAATGTTTTTCTGTGTCCAGTCACAACATTTATAGGAAAAGTGACATTATCTTCCCTTCACATGTTCAGATTTTACCTTTTTTAAAACAGAAGCCACGTCGACTCAATTTGTGGCATCATGCACTTTTCTAAAAGGGAAGTTTGAAGCTGGAAGTTCGGTTCTGCTTCGGTGCTCAGATTTGGATTGTCTGTCTTCAGGGCAGTGGAGTTAGAAACTGAGTGGACCGAGAGAGACCCGAAGTACAGTAAGTGACAAGAACCGACCAGAGAGACCAGCCAGTCAAGACGAACACGTCCAGAACATATTTTTATTTGAGACACACTTTAAAAAGGAGCTATCGGATCAGCTAATCTGACCCTAATGGAAGAAATGACTTTGTAGAGAATGTTTTCTCAGTATTGTGACTTTATCTAGCTCATTATGTAAACTGCATTCATGCTTAACAGACTTACAAAATATATATAACAGTCTGAGGCCCACAGCGGAGTTCAGATGTACAGATACATCTCAGTTTTTCCTTTCACACACATTCACATCAACACGGCTGCAGGCAGCTGCATCAACATCTATTTACATTAAGTTTGCTGAAACCTTTGATGCCGTGTGAGTCACCACCTTCTGCTGCCATAAATAAACCAACTAACAGAATAGTCCGGTCCACATACACGGAGCCGTTCAGCCAGGAAATAAATGTGAGAAAGATTCAGCCGCTAGCTGCCCTGTAACACTGTGTGTAATCGTTCAGAGGGGGAAGGAATAGAAATAAGGAATCGGGGGCCGCGGGCGAGAGATGTAACCAATATCACTGTGTGGAAGCTATTTGTTTTCCTGAGATGGAAAAGAGAGGAAAAGCTAAACCAATGTGTTTTATTAATAGTATGGGAACACTGAATCCTGAAGAAGGACTGGCCTTTCTTACATATTGTAAAGCTGAAATCAAGAGGCTGCATCCCAATCTTCTCGAGGAAGTTCAGTCAGGTACTTTAATCGAAATAGGATTTGTTTTCTGTGTATGCAAAGCACAGTGTCTATCTTGGCTTGTAAAGAAAATAAAACACGAGTTGGTACACGTGGGTTCAACTGATAGAAGAGCTGCAGAGCTCCAGATGCTGTTAATTAAAAGTTAATCTCAATTTAAAAAAAACAGCAACATCGGCTGGCAAAGTTTTATAGGTGGGGTGGAGGTTATAGTCGAGCATGGCAGGTGAGTGAATGGCTGGCAGGTAGGGAGGTTGTGGACCACGTTAGCAAACTGACTGATCTGAAGAAACAGGCTCGATGGGCTGCAGGACTGATGAGCTGATGGATTGCAGGTGAGTGTCTTGGAACAGGTGAGTCAGCTGAACAGTAATTAAAGAGTTGGAAGGAGGCGAGCACATCCTACACTCCTTTCCTCGCCTCCTCGTCCGTCCCACCTGAGATGTGTCCAGGGCAGAAAGTTTGATCACGCCGTGGCTCGTACCTTCCAGCTGCGTCACGCCTCTTTTATACATCTTTTCCGCAACAGGACGCACCTGTGCTTTCTCGCTCGCAGCCCCCTCCAGCCAAGCCTCGTCTCACCTCTCACCTCTCCCCCCGGCGAGAAGCGTTTTGGAAATCGAGACATCCATCAAGACGGAGCACTGATATCATTTTCAGGGTCACAGGCAGGAAGGATGGAGGAGAGAGGAGATGGAGAGGCACAAAACGGAAAACAAAAAACGCCCAAAGCATGGAAAAACAACACAGGAAACAGGAGGAATGACTGGAGATATTTTTAGTACAGCATGACGGGGATGTTTTCTGCCTAACACTCACAACTCACAACATTCAGGTCATATGTGTCATAAAAAACAACCTATTTTGGCATTTTTGGGGTATTTTTGCACACAATTCTTCCCCTTTTCCTGCGATCACACCTGCACAGAAGCCATTCCACTGCAGATCTGCTGTGACGGAGGCTTTTATAACTTTAAAGTTAGGTCACATTCTCAAGAGACTTCCAGCTGCAGATTAACTACTAAGTACGCCGAGCTACCTGAACCCTCTTAAGCATATCATGCCGGATGGATGTAATGGCTCATTGTCAGAGTAAGTGTAATGCCTCATTTTCAGGTAATACACCACGTCGGGCCTTCGTGTCAGACTCTGACACCAACTTAGAAATCTCTTTAATTCTTGTAGCTTGAGTGGAAGCGCTCTCTCTCTCTCTCTCTCTGTCCCTCTCCCCCAATTACGATCCTCTGCCGCTGTGTTCCCCTGACAGCCGGCCAATTATGTATTTTCTTAAAACCCTTTTCAGCAAACCCGTCTCTCGCCTCGACTAAAACCTCCTCCTCTGAAGTGCATTAAAACCGCAGAGTTTTTGCCACGGCTGCAGAGGCGCGAGGTTAATCAAAATAAGCCTCGGCATGCCGACGCTGACCCGGAGCTCTATTAATAGAAACACCTAGATCCTAAGTGATGCGGCTGATTGTTGGCGGGGAAATTGAGGGCGAATGCTCGTTTGCCAGAATTCCCCAAAGTCTTTACCGCCACCCCGTTTTCTCCCAGAGAGAGTAAAATGAATTAGAGCCTGTTTTCATCCCTGCGTGCTTTCTTTAATTCAGAAACCAATTACTTCAGATTTTCCACTTCAGGAGAGAGACTGTGAGCAGCACATATATAAAAAAATAAAGAAAAAGGGGATGACAGATAGAGGGGCGAGAAAAAGGCACAAAGACAATCCTTCTTGGACGTAGTTTTCGTACGGAGATGCCAGCGACTGCCGCCTCGCTTCGTGTACTCCCCGGATGACAAAGTTTCATGATGAAATGTCTCCCAAGAAAACATTTGTGCCGCGGCAGCAGCGACGAGTTCATCCGAAATAAATTCATCCCTGATTGAACACGGCGTACTTGTTGTGTCTCCATTAAAAATGCATACGTTATCCTTCAATCTCACTCGTTAGGGCGAGCCGCCGTTCTTCATACGACGCTCGAGAATACATTTCAACATGTGCCGGGATGATTTCACTGGAACGGGTTGCTTACATACACATCTCAGCAGCAGCATTATGATTCTGTATCTGCAGAATAGGCAAAAAAAAAGCATGTTACATTATGTATGACGGCAGGAGGAGATAGACATCTAACATTACGCTGGGATGAAATATCCTCTCAGGCCCTCCCTCCTCTTCTCTGACCCTGTGATCTACAGTAGGAAACCCCAAACTCCAATCTCGCCTCTCATCTCTTCACTCCTCTCATCCATCCCCCTCATTCCCTCCCTCTCTCGCCCCTCTCCACAGCTGGAAATGAGCAGCGAGACGTTTCACTGAGGCAGCCACCGGTTCAAATGTACCTAAGAGCTCTTGACGAGGAAATTACATATGTAGAAGGAGACTGCAGCTCACTTAAGCAGCTCAAGCGCTCGGTTTTTGATGCGGGAGAGCATATTGGATTCATGCTTAGAAAATTGAACCGTGGGTTTAAAAATGAGGAGCTGAACTCGACTTCTCGTAGTTAATTCTGATATGATGTGTAAGGGTTAGTCAGGAGAAGAGAAAATACACAAAATACCACTGTACAGCACCGTGTCGTAGTCGTCTTGCACTAATGAAGTATAAATAACGTGGTTAATATTTACCTCCAAGCACTTAAAGATATAATATGTAACATTTCTGCATTAAAATGTCCAAAAACGACCAGACCTTTGTCGTATATTTCCTTGAGTTGTGTCCTCACGTTATCTGAGATGTTTCCAACAATGTTCAAACCAGACAAATCTGTCATTTTATTCAAGGTAATTGTGTTTTATTTGGTCATCTGTTGCTTTAAATTCCAGGAGAGAGTCCAGGTTTTCAAAAATATTGGCCACGATGCCATGCTACTTAGTTTTTTTTTAGTTTTGCTTTAGTTTGAGAACCCTAGTGGCGAAAATGACATACTTTGCATTTAAATTGAAAGGTTTAGAAGTTTAAAGTGATCGACCCGAATACATACACAATGACACACTCACCCTCGGTGCCGACTGTTGCTCACTATCTTACAGTTAATGTACGGTGAAGAAGAAGTGGCACCATCGCTGATGAATATCTATCTGATGTGACTCTGATTACAAACGAGGTTTTAAAGTTGTATTCACGTCACGTTTAGTGTCGTTCACACTCGCCTTCCTCACTCTGACTCTCCTGAACGTTACAGCGACAGGCAACCAAATGAAACACAGTGCTCCTTTGAGTTAACTTGAGGATTTCTTACATATTATATCTTAAATATTTGATGCACTTGCAAAATATCATGCATGTGACAAAATAAAAACTATTTCTGGGGATGAGATAGATTTGTAAAAAGCAGTAGTTGCTGTTGAGGTCAAACAAATGTGACCCTTGAAGATACTTAAAGATACTTAAGTGTGATCCGGAGTTTGACCCACAACACCGAGCCACAGAGACTCACACAGCAGGTCACAGCAAACCTTTTTTTGATTTGTAAATTGATTTAAAAACACTCAATAGAGACTTGAAATGCACAAAGAAAACTCTGTCAATGCAGGTTTTTTTCAGACTGTTTAGCTGTGAGGGAGCTGTGTCCAATCAATGGTGGAAGAAACTGCAAATCAATGAAACACACCAGCGAAGCAGTTCCTCTAAATGCCAGATTTCATTCCAGAAAGTCTGCAGTTCACTGGAGAGGTTGTGTGATTTATACACCAGACAGACGAATGTATATATACAGTTTATAGATAGATGGTTTGAATATATCCGGATATATATATACTGCGTGCCATTGTCCCAGTCTTCCTGTTTCCATCTATTGGAAACCGAGCGGAGCAGCTGTGGAGGAGGCCGTTTTCGGTGCCAGCGAGATATTAGGACTCATTCCCAGAAACTGAGAACTAATGTACAGCTGGCAGTGAGGCGGTGTTGTTCTCCAGATAATTGGATATTGTTCTATTGTCAGTGATTGTGGGAGGAAATGGAGAGAAGCGGTGTAGCAATTTCACGGACGCGGCCTGTCCCTCAGCTAACACACTTCATCGAAGGAACTCCGTGCGAGCGGGAGGAAAATGAGGATCAGGTTGCCCCTCGCCTGTCAGCTGTGGCTCAAGCCCCCATGAGCAAGGCACACAAATTGGCATCCTGAGAAGTGACACTTTAAAACTCACACTGTTATTTCACATATAGATATACTGCAGTGTGATGCAGATATATTTTCCATATTTCTTATTGTCAAAAATAAATAAATACAATGTGCAAACTGAAGCTGAGGATGTGTCATGTGTCAGAATCGCTGGATAATGTTGTGGATGAACCAACTGATTTATTGTCCAGCATGGCGTCTTTGTGCGACTGCAACTGATAAAAGGACATTCCTGAAAACTCCATCCAGACCTTTTTGCAATCCTCCGAGGTGACCGGGGTTTAGGCTGCATCAGTAAATCAGGACTATGACCAAAGATAGGAGGGTGCAAGGTCAGTGATCTCCCCCGACCCTGGATCTTTTGTGACATTCCTGAAGCCTCACGCTCTCTGCTACGTTCAGAAAGAGATCCAGGCGGAGCGGCTGAACCCAGTAAATCCCGGCGTTTCAAGGTGGACCAGAGGAAGTGGATAAAAGAGCACATGTTAAGGCCGGGTTTGGCAGGCTAAAGTGGGTCGGGCCATTAGAGGGAGAAGATGTTTTTTATGAGCAGCTGAGGAATCACATTCTGACACACAAGAGTGCATATTGAATCTCACGTGTCCGTTAATTCTGGTGGGTTTTCCAATTTAAATTTACAGCGCCTCTGAAAGTTTTGTAACAGAGATCTCAATGAAAATAGGAATAAATTCTTATCCAGTATTTTACCTGCCAGCAGCAGGTTCAGTAAGTTGAAGTGGGTCAGGTCATCTGGGAATGAGAATCTTTCATGAGCATCAGGAGGAAGAGCGAGGAGAGTTTACTGTGAATCATCTATATGAATTTAAAGTATGGCACTAATAGGATCTTTACTTCACCTTTATGTATAATGGAAAAGGGTGCTGAGCAAGCTTTTTCCCCCGCTTTGCATTTATATAACTACACATGTAGAGTGAATGGCCAGGTGGTGCATATCATGTAAATGCAACTTCCTGATTGCAACTTCAGCCTCGGATCTTCCTCACAAAGAGCACAATATGCATCCTGAAATTGCTCGTGTCAGCCTCTTAGAGGGGAATCAATGTCTTCCACTCCTTCATATATGTCATGTATGTAATCACAGTCATACATGAGGGCAGTCCAGTAAAAACAGTGCACTCAAATATCAGAAAAGAAAAGATTTCTATCATTTTTAAACCCTAAAGACGACAAAACTGCATGTTTGTAAAGCAACACAGTGAAACTTTCTGCAGAAAGATAGTTGATTAAGTCTCTTTTAATCCATCCATCTATCACTGTCACCACGGCGGGGGTACACCAGTCTCATGCCCAGGTCAAATACCAATCACAGTTAAGCGCCAAATTGCGTCTTTGGCGTTGGACCTGAACCATTAACCCAAAGAATGAAACCCAACAATCAACTCACTCTCTCCTGATGAAGATTGTTTAAACCAACAAATGTCCTATGAAATAAAACCAGCAGTAACAGCAACACTGTTTGGATTCAAACATTAAAAAGCCCAAACTTTCCAAAACAGCCGCATACTTAAAAAAAATTAAAAAATGGCAATAAAAACTGATTTTATTACGAGATTTCCAGTAAAGACTTGGTTTTATTTAAACTGTCTTATTAAGAGCAGACAGACATTAATGACATCGTGGCAGCAAGAGGCAACATACTAATCATTCAATTTACAGTTGTGGCCAAAAGTATGCAGACAGAAGTTTACATACATTTTGGGACTCAAGGACTTAATCTATTTATTTAATCGGCAATCAAATCACATAATCAGAAAAATGTTTTTACTCAAGTATGACTTTTGAAAAATGAGTCTATTTTACTCCAATCAGAGATAATCTTAACGCTAGCAGCAGTTAGTGTTCAAAGGTCCATAAAGGAATGGTTCTGGCCTTGGCCTGCACAGAGACCTGACCTCAAACCAGCATGTTTGGAATGAACTGGAACGCTGACGGCAAGCAAAAACCTTATCGCCCCGAACATCAGTGTTGGACTCGCTGATGCTGTTGTGGCTGAATGGGATCAAGTTTCTGCAGCCAGGCTCCAAAATTCTGGTGGAAAAGTCTGGGAACCAGAAGAGTAGAGGCCGTTAGAGCAGCGTGTTTCCAGAACAACATGCTCAACAATCACATTCAGTCATTCATTAAGTGTTTTTATATTTTCTCACTCACCTCTCCTCTTGTTTCAGTCACTTTACTTCCTGTCTTTGTTTGTTTTCTCACCTACTTGATTGTTTGTGCATGGGTTGGTTTCCCAGTCAAAGTCGGAGGTCGGAGGTCAGATTCTCCCGGGTAAATCTCCAACGTCCGACCTCCAAATATTCCAGGTGGACGACGTCAAATGTTAACAAAAAACATGGCTGACGATGCTTCTTTGACAAGTGTACACAACAGAACCCTCAGCACCGCAGCCTCCTTCCATATCGAGTACCTCGAGTGTCTACATCTGGGTCCAATTCCTGTTTCTTTGCTCAGGTGTCCACATATTTTTGACCATGTAGTGTACACTACCAATTAAAGGATTCTAACTAGCAACCATGCAGGGAAACACAATGAATGTGATCTTAAAGCTGCCACCACACCCTTTTTGTTGAAGAGCAGACATGAAGCAACAGCTTCCTTGAAGATGAATGCTTCAGTACATGCAGCTCTCTTGTCACACCAGTCTTGAATTGCAATAATTAGAGAAAGTGCTCTGTAATTAACTAAACTCAAACATTCCTTCATGTTTCTTGGAAAAAATACGACGACAACTTCCCCCTGACGATGGTGGGCCGCGTTTTTCATCAGGAATGTTATGCTGGCCCGTCCAAGTGACAACTCCGGAAACGCTGAAGCCACAATGCCACAAACAATGCTGAGGCGATAAATAAATGAAATATCTCTGAAACCACCAGCAGCCCAGAGGTCCATTTGGGTGAATTTATCCCTCACGTCTAAAGCCTGGGGAAGTTAATTGAAGCAATATAAATGTGTTGGACAACCACAGACTGACCTGGAATGCGATGTAATTGTAGTTTACAGTTGGGACTTCATGCAGCAAGCAATAATGTGCGAGTCAGAAGGGTTCTTGGCAGACGGGGAGCCCGGTTCCACTTTCAGGGAAACAAGACAGCAGTAATTGTCTCCCAATAACTCAAACTATTTCCAAACGTAATATTTTTGCATAAATGACGGGGATTATATATTCAGCAAACATTTCTGCTGAGATTCAGTGGAGGGGCGGCGATGTCACGGAGATATATGATTGCAATTGTGCCCACCTTGTTAAATGTCAGAGACCAAATTTCCCCAAACAATAAAAACACAATCTTTAACTATAACTAAAACTCATATTTTCTGAAAAAAATGCCGTAAGCCAGAAATACCAGGATGCCTTCTCCGGCATTTGGTCTCATTTTGCAGTGTGAAAGCCAGCGTGTATTTCTGGCAGTTCTGACCCACAATCCTCTGCACAGTGGAGGATACGTCGCATTGACTAAGATGCTTAGAGAGCACAGGCAGATGACAGCTCGTTTGCTGCGTTTCCAAATTGCAAACTTTTCCTTTTTACTTCAAATTTCGTGCTGTGGACTGCAAAGGTCGCCCTCTTACGTCAAGCGCCATTCTTTCGCTCGCTAATGTAGCGACTTCTTATCCAGAGCATGTTTAATAAGAAGTTGCAAATGATACTGGCGAAGAGGTGGAGACGGATGGGTTTAGTTATGGACAATACAGCGACAGGCTAATGGGGCTTTCTCTTTCTTTTTCCATTTTTCCTCTTCCAATCCTCTGCTGTTGATTCAACGTGCTCAGTCGTCCAAAAACCCAAAAATTAGGTTCACAAACACTCGCCACCAATGGTTGAGTGTGGGCCCGGTTGTGTCAGGGCCCTTACCCATAACAGGATTGAAAACTGGACGACTAAAACCGAGTTTGTCTGCAGGTAATCATATTATTAGAGTCTGTGCAAAGATCACAACAAGAAGCTTCTGAAGAGTCTGAACAAGAAAGGGTTTAAACTCCTGGGAACATGAACGCGCTCTCCTGTTCCCCAGAGTTTACATGGTGTCACATTGGCACCAACACGGACGTTGAGGGGATAACAAAAACTACACGGTTCCTCCTCTGGTCAACAATGAATTTGATGGAAATCTGAGCTGCAGCAGCTGAGCTACAGAATCTATCTCTGGATCAACATGTTGAATGAACACTTCCACGTCCTCGGGGCCAAAAACTGAAAGTTGTGTTCGCCAGAAGAATCAATTACAATCCCAATATTTCCAAATGACAGATTGTGTAACTGGACCAGTGTTTCCTGTGCCAACTCTTTCATCTCTCTCCTTTTTTCTTCCACTTTCACAGTCTAGTCTTTTATATCAAAACCACCAGTCAGGATTTTTTTTTTTAGACGAGCAGGTTGCTACCGTACATCCTCTCTGCCCGAAGACAAAAAGGGAATCACGGCCTAAAAATAGACAGGACCATTTTGGGACGCCTTTGATGGGCTGACGCTGCAGCCAATGCTGCAGAAGGAAACAACTAATCCTCATAACTAATGTCTAGAGCGAAGAGGAAGATTGTTTTGGACCATCATCAAAGCGGAGGCCCTCCAAGCCCGAACCACCGCGAGCAGGAGAGCCGGAGACAGAGAGGGAGCGAGTCTCCAGCCATGTGCTCTCCATATGCTTCACACAGTGAATGAGGACTCTGGATTTCCGCTGTGATGCTTCAAACAGTCCCGTCTCCCTCCATCATTCTTCCACTATCACCCCCTCTTCACAAGTCTAAGCCTCCCAGACTCAAAGAGAGCGGCAGAGAAAAAAAATTAGAGAGTCGGAAAGTGTGTGTGTGTGTGTGAGGCGGAGGTGGGAGTGAGATAAAGATGAAAGATGTCAACCACTAAAGAGAAAAAATGCAAAAGAAATATTGAAAGTTGCCTTTAACACAGGTTGGTGCTTGTGATGTAAAACAAGACAAGGAGCAGAAAGGTTAAAAATCGTGTATCTCAACGAACGTGGAGACAAAACAGAGCGAGCGAGCTGCAGAGTTTATGTGCAGATCAGCAGATCAAGCAAAAGTCTGAAGATCAAGACAGAAACTGAACAAAAGAGTCGGAGAACAAGAGAGGAAATAAAACACTCTCATAGGTGTGTTCAAACTCAGTGCAGACGGGGTTTTAGTGTTGAACTGATTGCATTTAAAGTTAATCCCAAAAATATGAGATGAGGTGAAGCTACGTTAACTTGAGTTTCTTAAGTTACTCATAAAAAGGTACATTTAATTCTACTCCACTACAGATTTTTAAAAGCTAATTGGTTACTAGGCAAGGCAAGTTTATCTGTATAGCACAATTCAGACACGAGGCAACTCAAAAGAGACAAGACTAGAAAATAAAAATCACAGTGCAGCTCAAAGTCTTGAAATTGCTCCAGTGAAAGGCAGAGGCAAACAGAAAGGTCTTCAGTCTTGATTTAAAAGAGGTGAGAGTTGGAGCCGACCTGCAGTTTTCTGGGAGTTTGTTCCAGATATGTGGTTCATAATAACTGAACGCTGCTTCTCCATGTTTAGTTTTGACTGTAGGGACTGAAAGCAGACCTGCACCTGACGACCTCAGAGTTCTGGATGGTTCACAACGTAGCAGCAGATCAGAAATGTATTTATATAAAGCACCGTGCAGGATCTGGTTTTATAGATGAGTGGATTTTGTGAAATTGGTTTCCTGTAAAAGTATAATGAGCCTGAGTTCCTGGTGTTCCTGGTGTTCCTGGTCACGAGTGTGGGAAGGTGGCCCGTGACCGAGGTGGTAGCCCACAAATTCCTGTTTTACTTAACGAGCCACTTCTTACTGTGTTTATTCCAAACAAACCGGAAGCTCCACTCAAAAACATCCAGCACAGACCTACCAGCGATGGTAGAGGTGTAATTTATTACTGAACTTTTACTTTGCTGAGTCATTCTGGGTCAAATGAACTGAACTGTGTTGAAGTCGACAGTCATGAAAGTCGCGTCTCTGTCTTCCTCTTTTCTTTGTCAACAATTTGCCACTTTTATTTCATTTATCTTCTGACATTTTTGCTCCAAAATGAGATTCACCACTTCAAGAATGTGAAATAAATAATCGCAGGCCGCTCTCTGCCATTGTTGGCAAACTCGCGTGTGAAATCCTTATTATTTTTGCTTGAATATTCTTTTGTTTTTCCACAAACAAGGACGCTCCACAACAGCAAAACAACATTGTTCATATGTTCTGCATTAGGAGCCAGACCATGGATTGATTTCAGTGACACAATGAGATGTGAGGTTTTGAACGGCTGAGACGCGTCAAATTAAAGACATTCCTGACACATTTTCAGGAGAGAGGGATATTTTATTGTTTCCTAGCGGTAATTCTTCACAGCTGCTGCAGTGTTGGTGGCGGCCAACAAAACAGTCAGGCATAAATTTGGTCTAAATCGAGGAAGCAATCAACAGTAAAGAAAAAACAGTCAACGAGGAATGCATGGATTTCCTGGAAACCTTTAGGGAGTGCGGTGATGGCGTGCAGCATCACTATCTCGTTCTACGAGGCGGAGACAAAACACTTGACGGTATTACACGGATGAGCGTGCGTTACCTCAGGAGCTAAATCAGTAAAGTGTTTATTTCCTCATTTTCCAGATCATTTGAACCTTTGAGGAGGTATAAACACAAATCCCCGCGGTGCAGAGATAGTCAGCGTCCTCCTGCTGTGGAGCGCAAAAATGTTTCCTTCTCTATTTCATGTCTCTCCACAGGCAATAAATGTTATCTCTCAAACTGAGGAGAGAGAAAAAACAATAAAAGTAGCACGAAACTTTCCTCCTTCATCCTTTCTTGGAACAGAAGTGAGCAATCTGGGATGCGATGCTCCCGCACCTACACAGGTATTTAAAAGTGTGACTCACCGTCGTCTTGCGTTTCTCATCTGGGTGTTACATGAGCTGAGGAGCTGAACGCTCGGGGAGCTTCATGGTGGAAGGTCTGGAAGTGTGTGTGTGTTTGTGTGTGTGTGGGATGCACTTATGCAAACTTTGAGGAAAGTAAATACCGAGATGTCATCTGAGATTGTCGTGGCGAGACGCTGGAAGGAAATAATGTTTTTACTAACGTTTATTTAACCTTGTTTTGTATAAATTCAGGTTGTCACGATTTCAATTCTAATTCCTGCTCTCCACACTCGACTATTTGCGTGCATGTGGCCCACGTCCGACAAAACAATAACAACACTTTGCAGTGTGTGTAGGCCGCCGCGTCTGCTGCGACACACACAGTACAGAAAGCTTGTGTTTTACAGGTGAGGAAACTCAAGCTGTCGCTGTGAAATACCCTTCTGAGCCCCGATGATGGCTCGGGCGAATTATGGGCGCTACTTCCGGCTCGTACGGTCACTTAAGAGGACGGTAACAGGTAACGGGATGCTAGTCCTCTTTTGGTATGAAGTGTCATCAATTCATGAGATCTAGGTTAGAAACTTTACACTTAACTGGTCACAAAAGACAAGAATGGAGCTAAAGAAAGAAGCACATTCACTCCTCACTGTGGCCTTCATAATATCGGAGCTAGCTGGAGGCTCATTCACTGAATATCTGAAAATTAGCCTGACTAGCTGACTGAATAATGGATTAATTGCTCTTTTGTGTTGCGACTGCAGCAGATTAACATCGCTGCCTGTGAAGAGTTTTGATGTGAAATATTTGCAGGTAAGTATTTTGCATTTTTGTGTTATTTTATCAGTTCAGTCTCGTGTTTTTTTGGCTTAATTCAACACGTCTTTGCTTTAGTGGACGCACTGTAAAAACGCTGTGTACAATATAAAGTAGGGAGTGACAGGAAGACAAGTTAAATACATAAAGTGACAGAAACAACAGATGGACATGCAATTTATGGGTAATTTAAAGTTGCTCTGTGCTTTATTTTGACTTAAATGCCTCATAAAAAAGGGGCAATATGCCTGTTTTCCATATTTAAGTGAAGCTTTTCAATGATGTACATGAACCCCTCCCTCCTTTAAATTTATATGGCCAAATGAATTCAGGACCGAGCCTCGAAACTGAGACTCATTGGGCCCAATTGTCTCCAGTATAAACAAACAGTACACAGTAGAACACCAGATATTGCTTTCTGTCATGCCAATAACATCTTAACCACACAACACTGAAGACAAAGCGGAGAGTGGAAGCTAATCCAATTTGCAGAAGAGAACAACTCTGTCGAAAAGGGCCCGTAGAGCGTAATTCAGACGTAATCCAATCTAACAAATTACAGATTCTCCCTTTTATATCAATAACAGAGAGAGCGTGTGCGAGTCGCCTGTGCGAATGTGTGCGGCGGCGCACGAAGAAAATAAAAGGCAAGACAGAAATCTGTGAGCGCTCCGTCTTAAATCATACGGCGGCGGAGAGGAGAGCGAGATCATCCTGTTAGAAGCCTTCACACTGTAAACAAGACAAGATCTGCTCGTCGCAACACAAACGAGCCTCAGCCACACATCACTTAGAGTTCAGTATTATCCGGCTGCTAAATATGAAAAAAAGGTGCAATATTGAGCATTTTTTGCATCGATGAATCATCACCACGTTGATGGCCGAGGTGTGATCACAAACAAACATATCTGGAGCACAGCGTCTGAAAGGGAAGGAGGACAAGAGTGTGGATACACTGGCACAAAATGGAGACCACCAGTCACTGTGGTCTGTTTACACTTATCACGTCACAGTGACACACATAATTGGACGTTATGTATACAGATGTTTAGAAATGCTACATCAATCAACCTAAAGAAAACAAACTCCGCCTCATGTTCGGGCTTTTCCACTGGCACATTTGAGTCAAACCATCCTGCTCCGATCTGCATTTCCATCACCAGTTGAGTCACTCTCAAGATGGACAACCTCCGAGGGAGGACAATGTCAGACTGGTTTTCGTGATCATTCAGGGAAGACTGGTAGCGTCCTCTTCAAGGTTCAAAGTTCATTTATTTGTCGTAAAATCGAAGTTGTAGTCCTGTTGTGCTACACGAGAAAAAAGCTTTTAATGTGGAGCTGCTGTGTGGTCTGGTTGTCTGGCAGCGGACACTTCTGTATCTCTTGGCAGATGGCACCAGGGTGGACAGACTGTGGCTGGGGTTGGTGCAGACATCTCACTCCACAGATGTCGCTGATGCTCTGTAGATGGTACCAGTGATGTTCTGGGCGGTTTTATTCACCCGCTGTAGAGCCTTCCTGTCCCGGGCCGTGCAAGAACTACGCCAGTTCAAAGCTCCAGGTATCTGTCGACCAGGAAACTCCAGAAATGACCTCCGTAACTGTAACCGGCCTCAGTCATCGTTCTCGGATGCTGCAACAACAAATGTAAAAATACATTAGTAGAGTATTTTTGGCCAGTTAAATGCACATTAAGAACTTCTCAAAGACAAAATAATGATCTGCTTGTTCTGAATAGTAAACAAACATTTTCCTGGACAGTTTAATAGCATCTCAGGATTAAAACTCTGCCAGCGAGGAGGTGTTTATGTACAGTGGGGGTCGTGTTTAAAACTGAAGAGTCGATTTCCCTGAAACATAATGATCACACCTCTGCAAATGACATGAAACTGAGAGGAAGAAGGAAAAAAAGGACTGAATTTCACAATCGACACACTTCTGGCACACTGTGAAGTCTTTACACTAAATAGAAATTCCCACTGATGCACAAAACAATGAATATTCATGCTGAATCGTTCGTCTTGCTGTTCACTTGTATGGAAACACTCCATCATTCGGCAGTGTGACACCCAGCACCCTGCCACGCTTGTTTTGCTCGTTAGCATGAAAAAACTTTTGGGACTTTTGCAGTCACATGTTTGTATTTCATGCATATTCAGCCTCCGTCTTATCTAACACGCTGCTGGGAAAGGAGGCGATGTATCCCAGGATAAAATGGATTCAGTTGGAGTCGCTGCAGCTCAGGCTGATTAAGACGCAACTAATTACAGAGCACCTCCCGTGACGCTCGCTGGGATTTTGTCGCTCTTGTGGAACGGGACCAATCGAGGAGCTCAAACAAGCCGCAAAAACAATCATCAGCAACGGAGAGTAACTCTGACATGTCCTGATGTTTAACATTTTAGGTTTTGCCAGTTGGTGTTTACACATTCTCTGTTCATGTGGGATCTTTTTGAAGTTCAACATGTAAGCAAGCCACAATTTAAATAAGTCCCATAACGCACAGCTTTCCCACGGCTACGAGGATCCTTACGCAGTTATCGAATATGACAAGCTGTGAAAACTCGGTGTTTAGTTTGGGAAAAGCTCTGGAAAAGTTTGGAATTTAAATTCAAAGTGATGAAGTTTTAGCGTCGTCCTGATGAGGAACTTTTCCTTCTTCTTCTTCTTCTTCTTCTTCTTCTGTTAAATCTGAGCTTACACAACGACCATGTGAGGTTTAAACTCTGACTGCTACATGCAGCCGGTGCCAGTGGATTCTGGGTATCTAATTTCTTGGCCCTAACCAGCCTGTGATTGATGAGACTTCAGCGGAGTATAAAGAAGACCTTCCTCTGCCAGTCTGCGACCAGTCCTGGGTGAAAAACTGCTCGCAAATACCTCACCGTGTTTGATTTATATGTTTTGGACTACCGGGCTGGTGGCAAGTCAGGACAATTTAAATAATGTCAAGTAAACTGTCAGTCAGAGCGAAGACTACGTTATTGGCTCAAACACTTTCCTGACATTGTCAGAATTGTTGCCACTTCTTATGCAAAAGACTCGACCTCATCTGGCGCCGACAGCGGCTGAAACAAACCACAGACATGACTTGCAAAACAGTATTTGATCCAGTTTCAGTGAACTCTGACAACCTGGCTTTTTTTTTTTACCCTAACGAGCCGATGATTGATGACATTTGCGCTAATGTTAGCAGAGAAAGGAGCTAACAGGAGACTTCTGCAGCAGAGCAGGAAAAACATTTGGATGTAAGTTGTTGAATCTACAGCCGGCGGTGGCACATTTACCGCCATGTCTTTGTGTGAAAAGTTCACTCGGTGTGAGTCAGACCTGGGCCATGAGTGTATGTGCACATGCTTCTTTTATAGTAGTTTGATTCGACTTACTTTAAAGCCAGATGGGTGGGTTTGTTACCACACATGACAACACAGAGAGCGCCAGAATGTTATTTAACAAACCACAAGAGAGTGTTTGAAACTTAACTCGATGCTGTTTTCCCCTGATTGACAACCTATCTTACAAAATCCGATGCGTTAAACTCCACCCATCTGGTGCTGCGAGTTGATTAAAACAAACACTTTGAGCGAGAATTATCTTGCAAACAGCTTTTTAAGACGGTTTCAGTGAGATTGTGTGTGAGCGAGTCAGGGGATGTGACTCTGTGAGGAGAGGAGGAGCAGCAGAGGAGGAGCGGTGTGGTTTTAATTAGGCTGCTGCAGCGTTGCGGGTTGGGACGCGGTGCCAGGACGTCCCGGGAGAAACAGCACTGACGCCTTCGAGGCCTGCCAAGCGCAGCCACAGCCTATCCCAGAATGCCTCTGTCACCGTCACCGTGGGGAACGGCGGGGCCACAGAACATCTGAGAAAACAATCATTTTCGCCCCTCCGTCGCTACAGAAACGCTCACATTTTTTTTTTTGTGTGTGTGCCCGGGGAGGCTGGGGGGGAAGGCAAACAGGCCGGCGGTTCTGCTCGGTTTGTGCTCTCCTCTCTGACGTGCTGCGAAATGATACGTCACGTTTGATATCTTACACGCTGATGCATCACATCCCAGAGAAACAGGAGGGAACAGAAGAGCTTTCGATTCCTCTTTGAACAGGCTGGGAAAAAAATAAACTCACTGTGCATGTGTGTGTGTTGTTCACACGGCTGCTCCTGCATTAAAAACTAATCGATGAGGTTTCATTTGCCCTCAAGAGACGTGTAATATAAACTGAGAGGCTGTTAGTTAAAGAAAGCGCCACAGAGACACGGATATAAAGGGTACCACTCTCCATTCAGACCTACAGTAATTAGGCATTGATTAATCTTTTATTGATGCTTTTAAAGATCACTAATAAGTCATTAAAGGAGCACTTCAGTCCACTTAACACGATCAGTACTTCTCAACCTGTGAAAACAGTTGTAGTAAATATATATTTAATGTTTTCTGTGGCTCCAAAAGAGAGATTTCTAAAGTCTGTGAAAATATATTGTACATGATGATCTCAGCTTCTTGAAGATGTCAGATGTTTAAATGAAAAGCCTGTATTATGAACCCTGGGCGCCAACTTTTGAAGGCTTTTACAAGACGAGGAGGGTTTAAGAAGCTTCTGAACTGCATTGTGGGAACTGTATTTTATTGACTGGAGGGGAAAACTCTCAGTCAAACACTCTTGGAAACAAGGTGTAGAGCATCCAGATCAACATTAATTTTCATTAAGTACATGCTTGATGGTGTAGAGAGTAAGTCGGTTGTTAATGACGTTTCTAACAAAGCCATCAGGTCTGCATTTATAAATGTAAGTTAGTTATAATTAGGAGTTCGAGTAAACTATTATCTGTATCTGTATCAGTTCGACCAACTATAGGAAGCCTGGTAAGGATGGAGCTTAAACCGAACCTGGCTTGAAATCACTTAGAAGTTAGTATGGGTTCATTAGAAAACTGTTTACAGAACAGCTTCAGAAATGAGTTTCAGATCAATGGTTTTGATCAGAAGCGTAAAAGAACTACAGAACAAGAAACAACCCAGTGAGGATTTTCTTGATTCTTGTTTCAGCCAAATGCTCACTCAACCGTGGTTCTTACACTCACAATACTCCATTAAATGTGGAGTTGTAAATTAAAACGTTCCTCATGAATTCACTTTGATCCAGACGTTGAGCTAAAAAAAGGCAAAACAAAATATGGTGGTTCAAGAGAATAAGCTTCTCAGAGGGAGCAGGTCTACCAGGTTGCACTGCCGTGACGATCAGACGAATCAGACAGTGGATCTAGAGAGGCCCATTCACAGTTTTTTTACTGGCCACCGTGAGTGAGGGGTGTTCAGTTGGTTCTGCTCTGCACCCTCACAACTAGATGCCACTAAATCCTACACACTGGACCTTTAAAGTGAAAGAAAAAGCAGTTGTAATGCGCCTTGAAGGACTTGATACTGATTTTTAAAGTATTAATAAATGATTACTGCCTTAATTAGAAAGTGTAATGTGAGTGTGTGCAGGTGAGGCAGAGGCCCAGTGGAACTGACGATGGATCCTAGTTATACAATATTAATGAGAGGTTTATGCATCATGTGTCTTTGTCACAGCTGGACCTCAACATTCTTGTCCTTAATGAAACACTGCGAGTTGTTTTGCAGGATGGATTTTCAGACGCGTCGTCTCCTGATTGAGATCTTCTCCGGCGCTGACCTCACCCTCAGCCGTCGCTCCTCAAAGTCCGATGACGACACGATTGCAATCGCTTGTAGATCTCTCTGAAAAAAACGTTCTCACTGCGCACATCAAAACGCATTTTAGATAAGCTTCATCTGCCTTTGTTATTGCACGCTCGCAGAGCAAAAACCCATAAACAAAGAACGCATCTCATGCTGCGTGACGCCCACCCCCAGCTCTTCTGGTTATTCTTTAAATCAGCCTGCCTTATTGGCATGATCCGCGCCGTCCGCTGTGTCTCAACACGAATCAATAACAGTGACAGCTCTCATAAAACACATTTCTCAATATGGACTCAAAGTGGAGCCATTTGTGGAGCCCTGCAATTATGTGACGAGCAGAGGGGGTGGTGGGCGGAGGGAGCGAGGGGGGCCTGCGGGTTGACTAATGAATACCCCGAGGGATTCTCTCTTCATCGTGGGGGGAAGAATGAAAGTATGATGGTGCGAACGACATTCAAGCTTTTTCTTTTATGTGTGACAATTCCCGCTCTCTCGGAGCGAGCATTAAAACAGGATGAGGCCGAGCGCTGAAAACAAATAGGCAGCCCTTGACTTTGATTATAGGTTTGAGCAAATTGGAATCTGGCTACAAAGGGAAAAGCACACTTTGTCGAGGGCCCATAATGGATTCTTTATGAGAGTGTGTGTTTATGTCCGTGTGTGTTATCTGCCCACATCTGTGTGTGTGTGCGTGTGTGTTTGTCCCATGAGAGCGACTATGTGAGCACATCTATTGAGACTCCAATATAAACTTAGCCGTCACACACTGAGTGTAATTGGCCCTGAAACAGAAGTGAGCGGATACTTGACGTTTGTTAGCGTTTTCCAAATAAAACACATCGCTTCTGTTTGATCGGCCCCACTTCATCACGCAGTCGTCTGTTAGCTGGAGGTCTTTCAGAAGATTATAATATGTAAAGACTGAGATGATTCACAGCATCTGGCAGCGTTTGTTCGGTCTCCTCCTATTCCTTTTGTTGTTTTCTGAAAACGATCAGATGACACTCGTGAGGAAGTCAAGGTAAGCATGAGCATATTCACGTTATTGTGAACGTTTATAGAGGAGCAATGTAAATGCAGGTGGTGTCATTATTCTGTGGACATGACCTTACTGTACATGCACATTTACATCATCATCCTGTCACACTTCACGTACTTACAGAGGAGATGAAATATGATCAGGAAGACGGGACCGCCTCTTCGTAGAGATCTCTGTGGGCAGGGATAACAGAGGGAGGAGAGACGTGTGTTACTGACCAAACACTCTGTAGCTGATTATTGTTTGAATACAGAGCTGTTTAACACTCGTTTTAACACAAATATATCACTTACAGCAGATTAAATTACTAAAACATTGCACAAAGTGGGTAAAATTAGCTCCGCCTCGGTAATAATCCAGTAAAGAAACATGATTCTGAATGCAGGTTTGTCACACGAACATTACTACCTATGATTTCTTCAGGAGCTCTGTGGAGATTTTGAACTCTGGTCAGGCTTCAGATCACTGTCAGTTGTAGCTTATGCATGAACATTGCTGGTGATGTAATATGCATTCTTGCCAGTGTGTTTTCACATCGTTCCACTGATTGACAGGTAGCGATAATGAGTCTAGTGCAGAGAAGAAGAAGAAGAAGACTGCTAGCAAGTACACAGGAAGGTGAACAAGGCAGGATTCAAATATTGCAAATGTTTATGAGGATCAGAAGAAAAGTACAGAGAACCTTTAAAGGGTCTGAAAACATCTTCCATCACTGCTACAACTTTTTAAAGTTTTTATTCCTTTAGAGGACAAAGTCTCCGTCAAGCGTCAGATGTTTTAAACTCAAACTAAGTATGGAGGAGGCTGTTCCCTGATTAATCTCAATGAAAGTATCCTGGTTGAATCGAGGAGCGTGTTAAATAAAAGATGTTATAGATAAATGTGCCGCTGTAATGCCTGAAACAGATACTGAAAGTTAAAGCCGTCTTCACAAGAACCACGATGCATTTATCATCGTTTGTGTGCAGGAGGAAAGTTTTAAACTTGGCTTCTCACCATCTTTTTTGTTTTGTTATTTTTGGCGAACTTGTGTTGTGGAAACCTGGACTGTGGATCTTCTGGTGGAAGCGGACAAGAGAAGAGGTGTTAAACGCCCATACGCTGAATATCTAATTGCCTCTGTGCAGCTACAGCATGATGGAGACGGGAGACTCCACCAACGCTCTCGTCTGACGAGCGCTCAGCTCGCTTTCATCCCGATGAATCATGCATTTGTCACGACCCTGCAGCTGGGATACTGAGGAAACAAGATGTGGAGCGTTACAGTAAATTCTCAAGTTGAACCCTTGTGCTTGTATGCATCTTAAACAGTCCGCCACACTGATGTCAGAGGCAACCATCAGGAGCTATCAAGCCTCGTCATCGGGAGAGGAGATGCTCCGAGATCAAAACCAAATTACGTCACCGTGTCAGCAGATAAAAGCAAATGCGATGCTGCTTTACACGCCTAATGAGGCAGCCATATTAACTGTGAAAGTGCCTTGCTAATTATCATCCCTTGCGGATGTTGTCAGGGCAGAGTTTGCCTTGAGAGCATGGTGCCCATCCGGATGCATAAATCATCAGGACACGCTTACAGGCACTCTGATTAATAGAGGTTAATGCGGGTGGGTGCTGGGACTTCCAGGAGATGGGTGGCAGGCTCTTACATGGCGGATGGAGACAGTGTGTGCAGCAGTGGATCAGCTGTGTGTGTGTGTGTGATGGGAAGAAAATGAAAACTTGACATAAGCTTCCAGAATCCAGCTTTTAATGGTATTTCTGCTCCGTTGGATAACAGAGTCGAGAGTGACAGGGATCACAGAGGAGAGGCTCACACAGAGAGAGGGAGAAGATTCACAGTGGCACACCAACCAAACACAGTTTTATTATACTTTATTGTAGAAGTTCTCAATGAAAAAAAGAAATAATTGAGATGGAGCAGCTGGATCCTGATCATTTTCTAGGAAGAAGCGGTGATTTCTCATGACATAAACTAAATGACCTGTGAAGGGTGTAAAATCATGGCATGGTAACCAATCACACCTGACACCTGTCAGATATTTACTGTAAATAAATGTAAATCACAGCTTATTATTCCCATGAAACACTCCGGTAAGATGTAGCTGTTGCACTCATGCATTTCATGGTGAGCTGAAACAGCAGCGGGAGTGGATTAAAGCAGGAAAGGTGCATTTTTTAAGGACACCTGGAAACATCTCCAGATCCCTGTCGACATTTCCAGCTGTTTTTGTGTCGACCAAAACCAGCTACTCTTCACTGGAAGTCAGACCATCTCCATCCGTAATCACACAACCAGGTTTTTTAAGCCAAATCATGATGTTTTCTCAACCGTAACCAAGTGTTTTTTGTACCTAAACCTGAAGTAACCTACAACATAAAGTTACATCATAAAGAAATGTTAAGTTTTATCCGTGGTTTTGCAGAAATGCACCAAACATACATATATCCCGGCGAGCTTGGTGCACCAGAGCCAACATGGACACCTGCAGGGAAGTAAGTATCAGCTTAAGAGCATCATTAACTTTTAATTGCGCAGGTTGAAACATCTGACAAGAACATAAAAGTATATTGATTTTCTTTTTTTAAAAGCACACCTGCTGTTTTATCTGTTTGAGCAAGTTCATTCAAGTTGGTTTTATAAACTCGAGCGTTTTAAGGTGTCTTAAACATTCAAACTTTTGATTTGCAGAGAAAACTTCTGGGAGAAAGCCGATGCCCTTTCTCGAAAAAACATTTGTTAATCATTAAATATTATAACGTGAAATGATGGAAATATTGTTGAGCTTCATTTAATTTCAGCCGTATACATAGATTATTTTATTCTATTGACACATATAAGGCTGCTGCATCTGTTGCACTATGATCCTTGTGCAAAAGTCCAAATAATATTTTTGGCTAAATCAATTCAAGCATGAAATGTGCACAGCTGTACAGGTAGATCGACTCTCCTGTGTTGTGCAAAAAGATAGTAAATCAGATCTTGACAGCGAGAAATACTGTCATGACAGCCAAACAATGTGCCAAAAACAGAGGAATCAACACTGACAGCACAGGGTCATCACTCATGACAGAAACATTTTTAAGAGCTTCTGTTTGCTGAAGGTTAGATTTGCAAGAGCAAATACAGACAGTGACAAACAGCAATAACTGATAGATACATTAGAAACTCTCACGGTGTCACAAAAGAGTTTGAGTCGACCAAAGGTTGCAAGCAAAGTATGTTTTTTTTTCTGTTTTGAAAGTTGGATTTGAAATGGATTTTGCTCCCGTCTGAATGAAAATCATATCAAGGTCTACAGATGAATTACTAAATGTTGCATGTGCTGCTTGCATTTATGAAAAACAAAGGGTATTGTGAGTGAGCAGGACAGTATGCAACCGTATCAATAACAATATCTTCATCATCATCATCATTATTATTATGTCCTCAGGACCGGCTCACCTGCGTGGTGCATCGATCAACAGGCGTCAGACAAACGTTCCTCAGGACTCACAAAGTGCAAGACTGTGAAATGAGCACATGTCAGTAACAAACAGGAAGCACCACAGCTGAGACCTGAGCGTCCTCACTGGAGTTGCCCACATCCAAGACTCATTATCAGCAGGTGTAAACGCCTTGCAGGTGCGCTGCTCTGCTTGCAGCCCCGACATTGAGAAAGCAGACACAGCTGGCACGTTGGATTTTACAACGCTGACCATTAAGCTTGAAGATTGTCGCCTGATGTCGACGCTCTCGCGCTGATGTTCATCCCGTATGCGCCATAGTAGAACAAGAATCTTGCAGATGCATCAGTTTCTAACGAATCTCATCGATGTTTTTCTGGTTTCCTCCCTTGTGTTTGCTCTTACAGGAGATACGGCTGAGGGGTGGTGGTGTGGTGAGCCGGGGTGAGGCTGGGCCCCAGCAGCGTCGGGGGACACGAGGTGAAATGGAACCCACGCACTGAAAAGAGACAAGAGCCCCCGAGGCGCACAGTGGACGTTTTTTTTTTCCTTTTTTCTGTCCCATCACACCTGTTTACAAGAGGAAACGGTGATGTCACCCACTTCACACTTGGGGACAATGGTGGCTGGAAGAAAGCAACAGGTCGCGAGGGGGCGGTGGGAGGGAGGGAGGGAGGAGGGGAGGGAGGGGTTGTCGAGGGGCCTGAAGAAGCTCTCTGTTTTATTTACCATGGATACTATGTTTTGGCCCCTTCGGCTCGAGCACAATAACACTTGCGGGTTCAAGTTCCTGCCGTCCCCCTATTCTCCGTCTCCTTCCTTTAATTCTGCACCAGCCTCTCTCTCATACATCATATGGCCGGGGCTCAAAGACATGAATTTCCCATCTATTGAGACTTCTCTGTAATTACCTTGAGAGGAGGAGGGGGAGGAGGAGGAGGGAGGATAAAATGGGGAAGTGAAGAGAGGGGGGGCCACATATTAAAAGTGCCTGAAAAAGAAATACTCTGCATTCTTCTATCACTCTTCACAAACACAATAAAAGAATGAAGAGGAGGGTGGAGGGGTGCAGGAGGGAGGTGTTGGGTATGAGGGGTACATAAAAATGGGGTGCGTTCCAGGAGAGTCGGTCCCCGGAGGGAATCTGAATAAATTAATCACAGCGATTGGCTTTCTTTTTTTTTTTCTCGCCTCCTCTCCTCTGGCAGGACGCTGTCATCTAATTGGGCCCTGCCTCCGTGCGGCGCTGCGATTGGCCGAGAGGGAATGTGAGAACCTGGAGACCCCGGCCAACGAGGCTGACAGGGGCTCAAAGGGCAGCTTCTCTCCCCGACTTGAATGGAGAGGAGCTGGGGAGAGGTAGAAGGAGGGAGGTGGGGGGGGGGGACACTATTATACAGCTACTAATGGAGCGGCGGATTTGGAGTGGGATAATTAAAACCAATGGAGGTTGGGGGGGTGTGTGTGTGTGTGTGGTTGTGTGTGTGTGTGTGCTGTGTTTTCACGTGTGCATGTTCACATGTTTGTAAGAGAGGAAGAAAGAGCGAGAGGCCATGAGAGGCAAAGGAGTGAGAGGAGAGAGAGAAGGAGAGGGTGAACCCCGGCAACAAAAGCAGGGATGTGTCCCCCCCCCACCCCCGCCTGCTGTGGTGCTCCCAATAGCCAGACATCTGCCTCATTATGGCCTGCACTTCACTGCATGCTGCCCATTGTGTGCAGCCATTCTGTTTGTGCACACCATTCTGAGGCGGGCAGAAATAGCTGCACAGCCACAATGTCTCTGGACACAGAGCGAGTGGTGGCCCGCAGGAAGTGTTTTGTTTTGAAAAACCTGCCTTGAAATCGGCCATTGCTGGGGAGCGACAGTGATACCTGGGCTGCACAGAGGGGAAAAACACACAGCTTGTTTTTGGCTTTTTTTTTGAATCCGCGGACTTCCACCAGGTGCTTTAATTGATTAGCGCACTTTTAACGAGACAGAAAACAATCTAGTCGGCGAGATCACTGGCATGTTGGCGGACATACGGCTGCAGGATGAGCATGCTTTAAGAGAGACAACGTGCATCCATGAATCACTGAGGAAGGCACTTACAGCCTTGACTTGTCAACCGACAATAACTGTTGTTCCAGTTCACAAAATAAATCAATTTTAAAACCATTTTCCTTTCAAACAATTGAAAACATGTGTACATAGAGGCGAAGATGGTCGGCCCAGTTTTGCTCTGTTGTCAGACGGTTAATAACTCATTCACTAAAGCCCAAACACACTCAATCTGTACAGGTGTTTTCAATTACGAGCCCTAATTAGACCTCTTCATGTGTGTGTGTTAGTTGTGCTGCAACCGTTTTGGGACAACTTGCATCTTCAAGCCTTGTTCAGACCAAACTTCCGCGACAAGTAGAAACCTGCCACTGCTTCAGTGTTGCGGTCTGCAGCGCTCTAAACACCGACCAGTTCACACCAACGCGATAGGACGATGGCTAACGTCAGTGGTGACACATGCTTTTCTTGATATTACAAGTCAAAATGTTTGCTGTGAAAAAGGTCAATTGTACGCAGAGTTCAGTGAGTCCGGGACACACCCCAACCTTAATGCAACAGAGGTTAAATCAGACGGATATAACTGGAAACACTTGTTTAAATGTCAACCATCCACTGAAAATGTTTCATTGAATGAACCTCTGAATGAATTCATGACCTTGCAGTTGGAGCAGCTGTTGCAAAAACCAACTTATTTTCAAGATCAAATCATTATTTTTCCACATGAATACATGAAACTTGAAGCATTCGTTACAATTTTACAAAAATCAACTAGTTTTGAACCACTTTTATCAGACAAACTTCAGATAGTGCCGCCCCTGCAGCCTCTCTCTCGTTTTTAGCCAAAACGAACATGTTCTTGTTGCGTTCTGGCCTGTCGTTCAAATTCAAACGGCATTTGAGGTGACTAATACAGAGGTTTTTTATAAAAGACCTATAAAGCACAGATTTTATGAAGCTCGGGTTTATGAGTATCTGCGTGGACAAGTAAAATGAAGGTCAAGTGGACAGAATTTTTAGTATATATGTGTGGACTCTTTCTCCCTGTGTGTCTCTGTAAGAGTGATCATCTGAAAGGTGACAGGTGTGTTGGAGTCAGCGGAGCCTCGCCGGCTGCATCTCATCCTGTAATCAAGACTCCTGCAAAGACACATCCACCTTTTTTATTGGATCATAGCTTCTGCTCAGTCGGTCTGCATTTCAATCCACTATACTGTCACATATTTGCTCTTTTACAAGTCCAGCAGACTAAATACAAGAGAAAAGTTGCAGGAGAGTTTTAGCTTTTGGGTCTCAGTAACTGAACAAGACTCGAGCTCCCAGAAGGACTGACTAATATTCAAAACTAATATTTAATATTCATAAAAAATTTAAAAAAAACACCCTGCTGTGTCCATGACTGAGTCACAGCTGAACTGTTTATTCACCCGAAAAGTCACAAACTGAACTTGTTCTCTGTCAGCGTCTGCTGCTGCTGTCACCCATTTTACAAAAACCTGCTGGAAGAGCTGTGGAGGCAGAGACACAGAAAACTTTACAGGATGACACCAGACTTTTGTGTGTGTGTGTGTGTGTGTGTTGTGGTGGTTGGCAGCAGAGACACAAATACACACTGTGCACACTCATGCACCTGAGTGTGTCTGATTTAGCATAACGATAGAGACGTCTGAAACACACAAATATGAGTCAGTCTCTGTTTGGAGGAAATGAATCACGTTGTCATATTAAATATTCTAATAGATACAGTCAGACTGACACGAGGGTTCAAGTGCAAATAATTCTTTTAGGAAAAAATCATCAAACCGACTTCATTATCATCCTGAAATAGAAATAACTGTCTCGCACCAGCTCTGTCGTTTTCTTGCTGTTACTGATAAACTTTGCGAAACATGTTCTCTCTCGTATTTGTACTGAAGCAGCTCTATAATACTAATATAGTCTTTTGCACGATATAATATTATGAAAGCTGGAAAATCTAATGAAACAGCAATTAGACCTTTAGATTCTCATGAACACAGTTTGCACAAATATTGTCAGCACCAACCCGATCGGCAGAATAAATGTCGGCAGTTTTGCAATTTCTGCAAAACCACTTATGTTGCAACTTTACGTTTCTTTCAGCTATAGCTTTTTATCTTGTGACAGTGCTTTGCTTCTGCTCTGGAAAGGTTCAGGCACAAAATCCACTTGGTTAGGGTTCGGAAAAGATCACGTTTGGGCTTAAAATGGCTGTTTTGGTCACATGTGTGCTGACAGGGGCTGTCAGCACACATGCAAATCCACTGTAAATATGTGCACACACCACCCATTACTGCTCTCTTTCCTATTATTGTCATTTTTTGCTCTTAACTAATGCAACAGACTTTCTGGCGTTCAGTCCAAGTGTATTTCATTAGTCTGGCTGTAGTACAGTGGGAGGGGATTAAGTCCAAGGTTGAGTAATAGCTTACACTAAACTCTAACTCTCATAACGAGCTGAGACAAGATAATCTGACCGACTTTTTGCTAATTCTCTGCACTAATTACATTTGCTGGGTTTGCGTGTTAAAGGTGTTAATGCGTTTGGCTAATTAATCACCGCAGACGAGTCGCATGCTGCCGGCTCTGCTGCACAGACGGGAAAAGGGAAGAGCTCGTCTTCATCGCTGCAGATTTTTTGACCTTTTATTCCACTTTTCATCTTAAGGGTGTACAATGAGTCGGAGGGTGAGGAGAAACACAGGCCGGCAGCTCGTTCCTTTGATGCTGTCGGCTGATGAACAAAGAGCCGAGCTTTTCGTCTGAATATTTTAACAAGGGGAAAATTAGTTGTTCATTTTTTATCGCTTCTTCGTGTTTTATCTTTGCTCTGCTGTATTTTCTGACACATTTTAGACACCAGATACAGACAGATACCATTCATGAGTCAAACCTCTGAACCACATCTTGATTTGTGAGGAATGCGAGCACCCTTCGCAAAAAAAAAAAGTAAATAAATACAAGCGCCAGGACAACCCTCGCTCGCCTGCCTGCCTGCACATACCAAACGGGCACTTAGTTTCAAAGTAGCGCTGCCCACCGTGGCCCTGCATACTTTCATATACCGTGCTCCCTTTCTCCTCGGGGCCTGAGGTGAATGTGGCCTTTGAGAGTGGAGGGAAAGCAAACATGTAGCCGGCAGCTCTCGCCTGGGAAAAGAACATCCAAACTGAGTGGGCTGTCTTCAGAGCGACAGCCTGAGCAAACAACCTGAGAGGGCTTCATGAGAGTGGGGGGGCCTCGCCGGGTGACTGAGGGGCTTCATGGAGCCGGCCGGGGGTCCTACCTTTCATACAACAGAGGCTCTTTAACGGGTTTCAGGCTAGAGATGGTGAGATACGACACAAGGCGGCATTTGAAAAATACAACATGATTGATAACGCAGACCAAAACTAATTAGGGGTCCTCTCTGTTGCTTCATTTAACAAGAGGGAAGTGTTCGAGGGAATTTAAGCTGCAATACTCAAATTTCTGCAGCACACAGTCAGTGACGTTGAGAGTCTTGTGACGTTGGGAAGGCGGTGTGCAATGACGGCAAATAAAAAGAATCGATATTTTACCCTCAAATGCATTACAACTTCAGTAACGAGCCTGTTTTGAACATGTGAGGAAGAGAAAGTACAGATATTTGTGTTCACATGTAGGGAGGAAAAGTACAAAGTTAATAAATACCCAAGTAAAGTACAGATGCCTGAACAGTCTACTTTACATTAACAAAGTTTTTGTACTTTGTCACCTCCCACCTCTGGTGAAGTCTGATGTATGAAGTGGAAATACTCGAGTCAATATAATAAATCAAAATGAAGAATAAATATCTGTTGTGTAATAACACACCTGAAATTTCATCAATTTAACAATGTTTGGCTGAGTACGGACACTGTAAAGGGCACATTACCTGAGCAACAGCCAAAAAGTAATTACAACAGTCACTGCCAGCTAAAACTGAGAAGCCTGCCACCTTAATATTTAGTACACGACTCTTTATGAGCAAAAAAGACAAAGGATGCAGTAAGAGATGAAGTAGCTGCAGAGCTTAATGAATCTGATCATCAGAACTTGACCTCATTCAAACCAGACGGACTCGCTTGTTGTTTCTTGGGACTTGCAGAACTTAATTTGAGACGATGCCGCTCTCCATGACTGCTACAACAAATCTGCAAATCTCTCCCTCTGCAGCTTTAACAGTAGTTGGCAATCTTTATTTGTGAAACAACAGAACTTCAGATAATGACTTCTTTTTTAACTAAAGGGATTTTTTAAAACGAACTCTGGTATTGGCTCTTTCCTCGGGCAGAGAACCATGAAACATTTTTCATGCCATGTGGGGACCCAGTGGAAGTAGGTCAATACCTCATTTTAAGCCCCCAAGTCATAATTCACACAACCGGGCGCAAAGATTTTTCAACAAGACGAAAATAAAAACAGTCCACACTATCTGACTGAACAATCAGAGCTCTGTTGGCTGTAAAAACAAGAACATCTGCATCCTATACAGGTAGATCGAGCTAATGAAAGTACAGAGAGCGAGAGCAGACTGTGTAAATCCTCATTTTTGCCGATCAATGAACAATGAAGAGGTTTAAATGTGGAGCGATGTGGCTGTGAGTGGCAGCAGGGGGGGTTTACTGCCTTGTTTATCCAGCGTCCCCCAAGTCGTGACTACTGTTCACACAGCCAGGATCAGAGCCCACAGATCCGGGCTTTGAGTGTTTAGCCCGTGGATTAGCTATTGTGCCGGGCTAGCACGATCACCCCCACCCACAGTTCAGCGGCCACCCCACCCACTAACACCAACGCTATTGTGGGCACCCAGCACCGAGGGGGGTCAGAGCCCTGGTATTCAAGTAGAAGTTGAGAATAGGACGGCTGATTTGGGATCTTCTCAGTCAACTGAAGTTTATAGATTGAGCCGTCGTGGCAGTCAGCTCTCTGCGTATCAGCGTCAGGAAGTTTAGATTGGAGCTCGTCCAATTGGCGCCACTTTAGGAAGACATTAATGGGAGCTCCACTGGTTTTGCACACCAGATTCAGTCACTATCTGTCCTGTGAGAAGGAGCTTTGTTTAATTTGAGAGATGAACCCTTTTAATGCCGTCAGGGTTATCTGAGTTTGGGCTTGCAGAGAGAGTAACTCTTTCCTTGTAACCAACAGCTGGGCACATTGACGTCCTAGTGCTAGAAACACTTCAGAGACGTTCTGGACGGACGGATAAACTGTTGTTCTTCAGGATACAAACAGCACGTTAACTCCCCGTCCCACTCCAAACCGCAAATTGTTGTTTTACATCACTGTTTACGTAGGAGCCAAACAATCATCTCATCTAACTCTCAGTCAAAAAAAAAACTATTTTCCACAGATGTCAAACTGTTCCCCAAACAGAAAAAGCCGCATTACAAAGCGGGGACAAAGAGTTTGGAAGATGTGGGTTGTTTACCGGCGAGGGAGGAATGAATAAAAAAACAAAACAGATTGTTTTGTGTTAACTGAAGCATCCAGTGTTTGTGGAGCTGCACTCAGAGACTAAGAGACACGATAGCTCTGTTGCTTCAGCATCAATTTTCATCACTTCTTTCATAATCAGGAGTAAAATACTAAATCCCTATACTGCTGTTTTTATATTCTACGTTCATACGAGATGAAAAAGAGCTGCTTCAGATAAGATCAGGACAAAGCTCTGCTGCACAAAAACAGCATCTTAGTTTACAGATTCTTCTTATTTAATGAGCGGAAGTACACGGCATCAAAATACATGATTTTTCCTGCTAAATAAACTCACAACACACCCACAAAGCTTATGGAAGTTAGCATGGTTCCCTCCACAAAAAGTCTTTATCAATTGGATTTTGGATTATTGAAGAAAACAAGCTCTGTGACACAAACACACATACAGATTTTCAAAGCGTAAATGCATCACTAGAAGTAAAAAGCGAGAGCTAAGTTACAAACAACTGACGTTGCTCGTATGGCTTCATCGTCACCACCACTTAGCTTCGTCGACACAAGACTTTACACGCTGTACTATCAATGGACCAATCTAAACGTTTCAGTAGAGTTTGCATGAATGTCGGTAAAGACGGACTAGTGAGTAGGTGAGTCCCCAGAGAACCATTTGTACTTTTACTGACGTATTTTATGATGTAGAACAAAATGTAAAAGAGCTTGTGTTAACTACAGACCTTATTTTATACATCCTACAGAAAACCCATTCAAAAGATCCCATTTAATTTGAGATTGAGGGAACCTGAAGTGCAAAAATGCGAACTGTATTTCCAGGTTTTGGGACTGTGGCAGTCTGTAAGGACCATCCTTCATTCAACTGTTTTCTAGGGTGTAGAGACGTGAAGGGAAGGATACCCCTCCAGACAGAGGCTCTAATGTGAACACTGGAAATAAAAAGAAAGGATTGGATTTCATACATTTTTTGTTGTTGTCAAACTATTTATAACATGATGGTGATGAACGCTGGTTGCAGAGGCCCCCTGAGAGTTGTTGTCTTGGGTCCAAACAGACTCCAGAATCGCCACTGACAGATCTTAAAGCAGTAAAACATCCTGTTTCATCCTGTAAAACAACTATTTCGCAGTTAAAGTGATCCAGTAAAGTCGACACCCTTGTTACTCTGCTGATGTTTGAACTCTAAAATATTATTTGCAGCAAATACCTGCTGTGGGCTGAGTCTGTAACGAATGTTGAAATGTCAGCCTGTGGTTTTCCAGCCAAAAAGATTTGTCCGCCCTCCACCAGAAGAGAATACATTACTAATTAAATTTTTGCGATTTCATTCCCATGGGATACCTCTGCACATAGTCCTTTCACACAGCACCCCTGCTCATGCCACATAGCTTCAGTGCCGAGGTGACGGCCTTCCCGAGCGCCGGGGGCAAACAGATGGTCGACAACAGCCCAGGAGAGATGTCTTTGACCGGGCGGCAGCGTCAGGAGCTGCCAACAAAAAGCTCTCCAATCCAAGGCCCGGGGAGGGAACAATGGGCCAAATGCAGGGTGAGTCAGTCCTCATTCAGTCAGCAGCTGGCTGAGAACCAACAGGTCGGCACAGAACAGCACTCCACTCAGACGACAAGAGGGGAACCTCGCCACAACGAGGCGGAGATGGACAACTCGTCGGCAGATGATCAAAATCATCCGAGAACCAATCAATGACGGTGTAATCTCAAACCTCTTTGTCGGCTCGGGGTTTTGTTGTAGCACCTGCTTGACACCTTTAGCACTTTGATCACTCAGCCTCTCTCATTTTCTGACAAAGAGCAGCTTCATATCACTTCTGATGTATCGCACTCTGTTGAGGAATGTGCACACAACATGACAGGTGGATGGACTTGAACTGAGAAATTACTAAAGTAGAAAAATATTCTCTCGCCTGAACAAAACATTTTAAAACTTCCTGAAATTGCGGCATGAGATCAGTGTCAGTATCTCATTATTTAAGCATTTTAAGATCCAAAAGTTACATAACAGTTCTACCAAAAATGAAAATGAAGTTTTTATCTACTCACCCACTAGTCCACAAAACATTTCTGCAGCTTCACACCAAAACAACTGGGAAATAAAACATAAAATGGCTCCATTCAGCTTGTCAACCCTAATATAAGTCTCCATTATTGAACCCAAATTGATTTTACTGTTTAATAATTTAATAATTTTGACATTATTTACACCTTTGATGCACACCCAAGCTTCTGCACCCACATACAACTGACATCTTTTATTTAATGTATAGCTTAACTTTATCTATGGTTAGCAACTGACATGATCAATCTCGGGACGTCAGGGACATGTGATGTTTGGACAGGGAGAGAGCGTACGTTTTGCAAAACCCAGAAGCTTTCTGGATAAAATGATTGAACCAGTCTTAAGTGAATGAGTGCTGCATATGCACGATTTTTTACTGGACCACTGTGGAGGATTCAAACGGATGGAAATTAAAAATGACATTGTTTTCATCCCTGGTGGATTTGCACAAATGGATGGAGGGAAAAAAGTGGAAAGAGATCAAATATAGGTGAGAAAAAGTGAGCTAGATTAATGCAAAAGGATTAATAGAGACAGCTACTATTTATAAATCTTTATAGATGCATATTTTTACATGCATGATGCCCACCATGACATCAACAGAAGGCTATTGTGGATTTGGTTTTTCCAGTGGCTTTTAAAAAAAAAATCCAAGGAATTCCCGGCTCTTTTTCCCCTGTTTTTCCTCTGTGAATGTAACCCAGAACAAGCCGACTGCTGTGACTCTCATATGGATATATGAGACAGATTTGGCAAATATTGAATCAGTCCATTTAAATGCATGTTGAATGAGAGCAGAAAACCTCACGGGGCATGTAGAGTGCTCGTTCCTGATGTAATTCATTCAGATGCTGATAATTATTTCTCCCGGGCAAAGAAAAAACTGCTGTTACAAGTGAGAGTTTAATTTCAGTTTGCTTGCATTTTCAGCCCTTAACCACAGCTGTGAAATAAATATTTACATGTCTCAGATACCAGTGGAAAGAGCCACCTTGTGTCCTTTAAACAGGGCTGTAAAGTGATTTATGCTGTACAGTAAGACGTGCTTTAACTGCCCGTCTCCCTGTCTTGCTGTCTAATGACATTTCTGCCTATCTGCCCACCAGTCTGTCCGCCCGTCTCACCCTCTGCTAGACGAAGTAGCCTGACAGAGCCCTGTTAAAGTTAATAGCCTTCCACAAGCACAGAAGCCCAGACAGGCCAACACCAATAAAACTCAAGCAAATTATATCAGAGAAAAAGAGGCACCGAGGAGTCATTTTGTTATTGGGTTCAGCATTCCTCGGCTTAGGAGAAAGGACTCTTGCGTCACGCAGGAATAACTTTGGATAGCTGCAGAAGTGATGCAGACCGCGGGCTCGAACGTGCACGCCGACTCTTGGCTCGGCCGGGACATTGTCGGGTCCTCGGCTTCAACATCCTGAGAAGGTGAAAAGTGTCCTGGCAAAGCTCCCGTCCTCTTAGCCTCTGTCATACACCGTGTCCTGTGGCGGACTGCCATTGTTGGACATCTGGCTGGTTACTTTCCATCAAAATACAGTTCGCTAAAAGTCAGCAGAATGTGGAGGTGAGACCAGCATCACACTCAGTGTATTGGAGACATGTTGCAGCTTGCTTTTTGTAACAGTTTAACGATGTGCCTGGTGTTTTAATGATGGAAAATGTAGTTTTGAATCTGAAATACTGTCCACTTATCTCAGCCCCTTTCCTATTTCTGAGAGCGTGTTATACATCATTACAAAGATAAAAACTCTGACCTTTCTGGGTTCTGTTACAGAGTAATTTTTGTCCAATCTCCAGAGACTTAGTTCTGTTCAGTCAGGCCAGTCCTCTAAGAAATTACATAACACGCAGCATGAGTTACATCCAATGTGGATGTTCAATGCTAATGCAGGACGCGTGTCCAATACATAGTGATTCGATGTCATGAAGTAGCGTGGCGTCATGAGGGCTGTTAAATAACCTTGAAACGTTGTTGGAAACATTTGGGATAATGTACTTTAAGGCTGTGCTTTCAGCTAGACGCTATCGTCAGCATGCTAACATGCTTTTTGCTGCAGCAATCACACAATTAGCACTTAACACACGTCATCAAAATGTAAAACCTGCCTCAGGAAGTGAGAAACCTTTTTGCCGTATGAACCTGGCAAGCAATTCTCATTGGACCGAACAGGTGCCATCTTTGCGTCTGGTTTGTGGTCCTTCTTTTAAGTCTGTGGTTTCTACAGTAGCCCATAAAGAACAAACAAGGGAAGGCTTTTTGCATTCGTATGTTATCTTGCTTTCCAAGGGGGGTATTCAGTTGGTTACAATCTGCAACCACACTGGCTCTTCAAGGGATCTTTGATTAATTCACACTCTGGGGACCTAAAATGTCTGAACAACGTGTTGTGGCAGACTATCCAATAGTTGCTTAGGGCTATGTCTCATCTCAGTCTGGACCAAAGTACTGGACAAGCTGACTGGGTCGATGTCTGATGTTTAATAGAATCAACCAGAGAAAAATTAAAAATATAAAATGCTTGGGTAATTTCAAAAGACTGCAGTGAGAGATTGGTCTAATACATTGCCAGTGGCGCATTAATGCAGAAGTTCATGTCGTGGCGCTGACACATGGTTTGGCTCACGACTCCCAGTCTGGCTGTCTGATTGTACCCTTGTCTGGACTGGAAAAGACCGGGTCCAACATTACTCAGTGATAGAACAGACATCACCATGTAACCAAGAGTGTTTATTCAATCAAAGATAAGAGTTTTAAAAAGACAGAGAGTAGTTTTACGTGATTGACAATGAACTGTGGTTAACTCCACTCGGCTGGTTACACAAATAAACACGGGACATATTCACAGCTACTAGTGGAGCCCCGTCTCTGCGTAATGGGAGCTCACTGCTCACCGCGACCCAAATCCCTGGGCACTGCCTCTGCCAAGCAGTGTAAATATTTAGGGTCACCCGTCACACAATGGAAAATGAAAGCCATGACTTTCACTGCCTCTGTGTGTGTGTGTGTGTGTGTGTGACAGAGAAAGAGAGCACTGTATAAGCATGTGTGTGTCTGTGTGTACAATTCATATCCATGTGTGCGTCTACCTGGGTTTCATAAATGCATTTAGGTTTCTGTGGACAGAAGCCAGCAGCACATACCTGCAAGTGTTTGTGTGAAAACCCAGATTCGTTTTTTCTTTTTTTTTTTTTTTACTCTTCAGTTCCTTCCCCGGGCCGGGACGCTGACAGGAGGCAGAAAACCGTTATCTTTCTGATGTGGAAGCCGTGGCATTCAGGGCACCACATTAATCACTGCTCGGGAAAAAAAAAGCTCTCCGCTTAACATAAACACCATCCTCCAGAAACAGAGCACAGACGCAGACACACACTTCAAGGCTGAGTGTACCAACACTCAACCTTTGCTGTGTCAATCAGCAGCCTCAGTCCTTTTTTATTTTCATTTTAAACGTGGATTTTCAGGTATTTCCCTTATTTTCTTATGTTAGCACCTGGTTCAAGATCAACATGAGTGTAAACAAAAGAGACAAGTCAAGTATTTTAACCACAGTTTCTCCAGACGGACTATAAATGACTCAGGTATTTATGGTTTCCCCCTCACAATTTTGTCTTTGTCAAACTCAATTAATGTTTGGATCATCATGCAACGCTAAAACTCTCCACTATAACTCAGACTTGTGACATTTATTTGCACCTCCTGAATGTGATGTGAGCATTTCTGCCTTTTGAGCTGTTTGGACACAGTATACTGCATAAGACTCATTGCTTTTTTTGCTTCAGTTTCATTAAAAAAACAGCAGATTTGTTGAGATTATGGCCTAAATTTTTGTTTAAAACATTATCAGAGTGTAAAGAAAAACAGTGCTGATGTTATGTCTTATGTATGTACTGTGTTGAAGAGATCTCTACTAAAGTTAGCATGCAAACCAGCTAGTCTTGGCCTGTCCTGTCTCATAATACCACTTTGGACTGCTATACAGTGTAGCAGCCTGATAGCCCCTCTAGTCTCAGCTATAAGATAGTTGTATGCAAGCTGCAATATAGCTGAAGTCCTGCAAGTTCTCGTAGCTTAAAGTTTAATAAATAAACAAAATATACTCACAAAATGTTGAAGGAAATAAAACAAACAAACAGACAAACCAGTACTGTTTTGGTAAATCACCTCTGTCCTGGTCAGAGTCGCTGTAAATCGCCTCCATACTCTACCCTGTGATCGAATTAACCTCCGACTGTGTTGGAGGCTGTTTTTTCATTCCTAGTCTGGTGTCCAGCATGTTCACTGGGGTGGGGGTGGGGGGCAGATGAGCCTGGTTGAGCTGAGCTTGCCTGGACCAAAACCTCACCGTTGAATAGCTAGCAAAGTGCAGCAGTTGTCAATTACTCTGGTTACCCCTATGGTTTTGGAGCCACCGCTGAATTCTGGCTACATTTTACAAATTACAACTTTCTAAATCCCACAATCTGCTCTTCAACATGTCTCACAAGATATGCACACTTTTACAGTATACATGCATATGAGCTGAAGATACTGGCTCTGACATCCCAGCTGTGGATTACACAACTGATATTTTCTAATAAATCCTACAAACGTTCAGCCAAATATTCCATTTCCCTGAAAAGAGCAGACATGATAGCAGAAGGTCAGAAGTGAATAAATTGTGAAAAGAAGCAACTGAAGGCAGAAAAGGTTGAAGGGTTTTGATATATTAGAGCACATAAAACAGGAAAACTGTTGGTGGGGAGGGCACAGACCCTGTGATTCAGGAAGACAGAGGTGACTTTCAGAATAAAAAGAAATCCTGTGTTATTAGTGAAGCAAGGCTACACAAGGAGCATTTACAGGCACTTTGAAAAGAGCCTCAGAGACCCTGCGACGAAAGGAAAACTAGCTGGAGACATGGAGGGATAAATATAACTTAGTGTGTGTGGCCTGTGGTGGATACTCTGCTGCAGCCTATAGGCCTCCTTCACTCATACAGAATAGACAGCTTTGACCTCACAAGGAGTCGCAGCGAGCAAAACGAGTCATAACGTTATCATCGCTCAGTTTTTTACAAGAGGTAGGACAAGGTCTCAGTGCCGCATTTGAAACATATTAAACTGGATAAACAAACTGCTGAATAAATACCTGTGTTTGTCGCCTGTGTGACTCACCTTGAATGGGCCGTATTCAGCCGGTACACTGACAGAGCTCTCTTGTGCTCTCTTTAACCTCGACTCCCCCAACGTACACTCACCCTGTTGTGACCTTCACTGGTCATAAACAGACGTGGAAAGTACCCAGATACAATCACGCCACGAGGAAAGTTTGGATACATTTCTCTTCTGTTATTCATCCCCCAAGGATGTACATTAACGTGTGAATGAATCGTTGTTTTTCGGCCTCTTTTAGCTCATTGTTTGGGTTTTACAGCGTATTTAAAGTACATTTCAATGGCACCACTCATCAAACTGTGGTAAGCGACTGTTTCATGCAATCAGTCTTTACTATACCCACTGAACACTGCCCAACATCTGGCATGCAAAGTTAGCAGCTAGCTGGTTGAGCTAGCAGCTAAATTTAGCAGCTCAGAAGACAGATATTTTTCTCAGGAGCTGACGGAGACCAAACCAGAATGAAAAGGAGAGCGTACTTTTGCGGGATGTGCAAGTAAGCAGCTAACCGTAGCTAACACGTTAACCCAAACAAATTCATTAGCCTGAAATGTTGATAGCTGTGCCACTTTAAATATCTAATCTGAGCAGAGATTAGCACAGTACGCAGGTTTACTAAACATGCAACCCCACTAAAAAAAGGGCGATTGGCTCCTTCTCAGTGCCAGTAAACATTTTTTTTTTTTGCCCATTCCTCCTTCGAAGTCACGAACATGCCAGAAAGTAGGGAACAGTAGAAAGCAGCATGGAGGCCAGGGACAATGTTATGGTTGTGACTTTCTCAGGCCCTCTTCAGTATCTTTTAAATTCTTCTAAACCCGACTGATCGATGTTAAATCGTTGCTTGAATGGAGACGATACTTGTGTGCCAATGTCCGCTACGTCAATGTGCATCATGGCATTGCACCTGAAAAGAGACTAAAATTAGCATTTCCGCCCAGGTGTCATGTTTTTATCACTTCCGATCGGAGCTGAAGACCATAAACACGGATAAACCTGGGAGTGAATGCTGATTGTATCCTTCCCCATTGAAGACAAAAGCCAGGCATCACAGGATATAATACTGATACTTAGAAAAGGACAAATAAGGTGTGCTTAATCATTCTTTAAATTTGACATCTTCTTTATCATACAGACACGAGTAACTACCTAAATACGTAGACGATACTTCACTCTTCGCATCCAGATCAAGGTCATGACTTCTGCCGTGATGCATTCCTCTTCTCTTTCCCTCTCATAGAGCTTTAATCTTTTCAAATATCAGAGTTGTCAGTCATCCTCGCTGCCTGACACCTCTTTATACACTGATTTAAACAACTGTGACATAAAACAGTTTACCCAGCAAAGCTAAATTAGAGTCAGACGGAGATACGGAGATACATTTTTCATGACTTTGAGCGGACTCAGCTCGGAGTAATTTAGGTCATCCTGCATTATAGTCTTTGTCAGCAGCTTTTCTCAGAGTAGCTGAGGTTTAGAAAGACGAGCGGCAGCTTTGATGCCTGATTGGCTTAAGGGTTCTTGAAGTGTGCGTCCAAGAAGAGAGAAAGTGTTTGACGTCAAGAGACTTATAATGCTGTAAAAACGACTATGTAATGGTTTCTTTCCACATCAGAGTGAGACACGGTGATGTGATTAGTGAGAAATGTTGATTGTTCAAACTCTCACTCTGCATCTTCCTCTCATACAAGACTCACAGTCATTTGATTGCACTAATTATAAAGTGCAATTACATAGCAACAACAGCCACAGCTCAAATAGTGATCCGACAGATACTTCTATCTGTAACGCCATCACTTTACTTCAGCTGATTTGAGACATCGTGTTCGTTTACGCTTAAATACTGTTTTTACACGATACTATCGTCAGCTAATGTGCAATTGATTGTTATGCAAATGCAGAAAACAGTGTGCGCAGGGATGATATTTACCTTGACACACCGCTATCTAAAACAATAATTGTAAAAGGTAATCAGAGTCATAACTAAACTCAACAAATTGCCGTTATTATGAGGCTAGTACCAGTTATGGTGTATTGCTGCTCACAGTGTGGTTTGGTTCAAGTGGTGTTGTCGTACACGTCCTCGTACCTAAACGACTAAATAGGTCACAAAACTCGCAAAACTACATGGCAGCGTTCCTAAAACAACATGACCACTGCAGCATATCAGCAAAAAGGCTTACGAGACCTTGTTTTTGTAACCCTAACCAACGTAGCAAAACCGCGACCATTGGGCATGTTGGTGTCGGTTGATTTGTTACAATGTACACAACTTAAAGCTCTTGTCAAGTAATTTTGTTCCTATGTACGTAACTTAAGTTGTGCTATGTACATGACGTAAATTAAGTTAAAACAACTCAGCGTCGCCTGGACACAAAAAGCGGTCTCTTGGGTGAAAGTGGGGTAACCTACTATTTCACCTGACTTCCTCCTTTGCTGCTGTCATAATTACCACGGCCACTAGAGGTCACATGCCTAATAATAAACATAAATATGGGTTGTAGTAAGCTGCTTGCACAGTCGACCTATGTGGTCGTTTTTCTTTCCATTTCAATGCTTTCAAATGTATTTAAACATGGAAACCGAGGCTGTAACGACAGTTTCTACCAAAGTCACACCACAACTCTAACTTTTCCACAGAACTTCTCTCTATCGGCGCACCAGGTTCTTATAAATGAGTCTGCGTGGCGTTCAGGGATGCTGCACTTTTTTGGGGGCAGATGCAATCAGCTCTCTCATGCCAGAGGAGATTGATGAATCCGGGGTAAAGGGAATGGATCAATTTCAAATCGTTAAAAAAAGTGGCTCGACCTACATTTGCCCAAACCACGGTGCTAATCTCAATCTCATCCCTTCAGGGCGATACCTGCTGGGGTTGGTGGGTAGTTTGGAGAGAAATTAATGAGATAAGGGGAAACAGGTAAGCTTTACAACCCAACATGTTCATTTATGTACCTGTGGGAGTTGAAATGGGTGTGAATCCATACCAGTGACTCAAAGATTGCTTCAGCATGTTGAAACTTCTGGCTTTCAAAATGTGTTTTGGAAGAAACAGTCCCCCGCCCTTACAAATCTTTGGACACGTAATCCGACAGCAATGCCACTCGAGCGTCTGACTGGTGGTGATTTTTACCGGACCAATTATTGGCTTTAAAACGCAGATTAAAATATTAGTCAGGCAATGTTCTACTCAATTTGAACTGGATGAATTGGTTAAGAGGAAACAGGTGCTCCTCCTGTGCTGGATTTCAGTTGGGTGCCGTGCTTTAAAAAAGGCACGATAATGTGCTCGTTTCACAACTCAGGAAGAAGGAAATAATCACCACGTATCTTTAAAATGTGATATACAACAAATTAATTGACACATTTTTTATAAATTAAGACGGAAAATGGGCAAAAATATCAACTTTGTAATGTCAATTTTACAACAATTCACCTCGAGTTGGATTACTTGCATTCCTTTTCATGCCAGATTGTGCTGTTAAAGGCAGTATGGTTATCATGTGGGTCGCCAGGGATCTTTAAATAAAATGTTCTGAAAGGGATTTTACTGGGTCCTCCTCTAATGTGTTCTTTCCTCTTTGAGTACGTACAGATGCTGCTGCTACGGCGGCTTTGAACAGACTCGAGTTACTGTTCCTCTTTCTTTCTCTTTGCTCTCTCTCTCTCTCTAAGTTTTACTCTCTGGAAGCGCACTATATAATTTTCTCTAAGCCAGCCGAGTCTCTATTTTTTTCCAACCACTAATTAATTATAATTCAGCACAGTTTGATGCAGTCAGGCCAAAGGAATGCCGGAGCCTGCGAGTCGAGTTCGGAGGAGGAGGAGGCTGACGGAGAGAGGGATGGATGGATGGATGGATGGATGGAGAAAGAGGGAAGGAGGGTGGGAGTCTGTGGTTTCTATCTCGCTCGCAGGCCCGGCCCATTGAAGGGATTTAATTACTTGTATGACCAAAGTCTCAGAGGCAGAGACACAACACACTGCTGACTGCAGAGGTGTGACCGATCACACCGCAGACAATTACTGAGGCTTGTCTAACCTCGAGCAGTTAATCGCTCCGGTCCCGCGTTGGTGTTTGGATAAATGAGAAGCGCCGAGGGACGAAAATGTCAAACGCAACAGGTCTGAGCGCTGATAAAGCTGTGTATCCTTCAAATATACTGCAGGGGGGTGTTTCTATAGGAGTACTGAGCTTTCTTGGGTGTCATGTCATCCAAAAATCATGTCCTATGAAATATCTGTACTGGGTAACCATTGTATGGGTGAGGTTATGGAGAGATCGTGGAAATGGCAACTTAAACACTTGGTTACTTCGCCCCCTAGCTGTTCCAAGTGGTATTACTGTTGTCGCCGTTTCCCTCAGTCACGAACAACAACACAAGTTTATTTCAATCAGTCATCATCCTCTACCTGGGTGACTGTCCGCCCGGTGGCAGACAAAACTGTAAAGTGATAGCGAGGTTTAAAGGGCACCACTGTAAACGATGATGGGTTCATTATTCTATATACGTTAAGTTGTGCAATCGACATTTACTTGATAATACACCGAAGCAGAAAACTTTGAACTGAGTATATGTCCCAGCTTGTCTGAGATTGGGGTTAAAAACCATGAAGTGTCAAACCGTCCAATGTGAACATCATGTAACTGTCTCCAGAGCAGATTGGAGCCAAGACTTGCCATATAGACTTGAGCCTGACTCAAACACGACTTATGCCAGTTCCATCTGTGGATAAACGTGCACTCTAGGCCTTCATGCACAAGCTTTTCTGCATGTGTGCATGTTTTTAGCGATCTTCTGATATATATCTTCATGGATTAGCAAGATTTCTAACTGCTCATCCTGGATTTGTGGTGAAAAAGGACATCTAATGATACTGGCCCATTTGAGGTTTTCTCTCTGTCAGAAATTAAAGAAATTATGGTAAACCTCATGATATTTTTACCGCCTTATGACATAGAAAGAAGCTTCAATGTCAGTGACAAACTCTGTTGACACCTCCTCGACTGCACCGGGGGATCACAGCCTGATAAAACATCTCACCACGTTTCACTCGTGCAAACGTGAGCAGTCTGTATCTAAAATGAGCCTCAGGTACTCTGATTGGAAAACTGTGACTGACTTCATTTACATAAGTGGTCTTAATGAGGTACTAAACTGAGGAAAGCTGTCGAGTTTTTTGCACATGGTAGTAATTAGCACGGTAGATTCAGCTTTAAATCCCCGTGAATGCTCTGGATGAAGGTGTCAGCCATTGGTTAAAACTTAAAAGATTTCATTTCATGCAAAAAAAATTCCACCTTGTTCTGAAAACCACGTCTCTCATCGAGGATGCCAAAGAGTGCAATTTGCAGCCTTTGGGAGTTGCAGATGAAAAATAAAAAAAAGGCTTTTCAGCAGTCTCTCATCTTCAGCATGAAAAAAAATACAAGTTTTGTTGTGCTCCAGTGTTTACCACAAAACAAATGTCAACAGAAAGTTTTGAAATTACAAAGCAGTTTGATTTAAAGATGCATTAAACTCCTCTCTGTCATTTTTGCTTTGAATCCTACGCCGAAAAAAATACCACCCATTTCCCATGTTCGACATTTTTGCGGCGATTGCTACTTTCTTTGTTGGTGCAGTTAAAACAGCCTCAATAAAAAATATCCTCATTGATTCAGCAGACGGGTCTCAGCCTCCAGTATCAGAGCTTACGTAGGTTCTGTGTGTGGGTGGTCCGGCTGCTTTTTCTGCAGGGGCGACGATGTCATCACGGCATCGAGTCCACAGACACACACATCACACACACACTGAGGGGCGGAAAGGTTAGGATGAGGGCGGGGGGGGGGCTGATTTATGAGCACTTTCAATATGTTCCAGAGAAGTTTTCTGTCTAAGTTCGTCACAGTCCCACCACCGTCGCTGACTGTCGTGCATTCAAGCTTGACATTATTCATCTCTCTCTCGCTCTGTGTTCATGAGAAAAGAGGGAGCACCAAACCAGAGCTTAACCACGGGGCGCTTCGGTCGAAACGCCGCAGACTTTAAATTGAGCAGAAGATTCTGTTATGCAAATATTTTGTGATGCTGAAGCGAAGCTTTAATGAGAAGCTTGCAAGGTTTTTTTTTTTTGCTTCGCCCGTCTGTTGTGTGTCGTCCCCGAGGCCAAAAACAGAGTCGGGGAGGGACGGAGGAATCAGGGCGACAGCAGATGTGGCCGAGCATCCCCTTGTTGCATAGAGCTGGACTGGATAGATCAGGCAGTCACGCTTAAAATCAATATTTTCAAGCCGGCATTGGGATTTCTTACTGTCGAATACTTGATTATGCTGTGAGTCGGTGAGAGGAAGCTCCTGGAAAGAAAATCTCACAGATGTTGAACTTTTGAACTTTGCGCATCATGAAAATGGAACAGCCTGGTCTCATGACATTTGGTGAAATAAGTACAGTGCTTTTAGGATGCAAACAACAAAATCCCTGCAAGAGCGGAAAAGTTGAGGAGGTGAAGGTGTGCAGATAACAAGACGTTTACCTCTGAGTGACTCGGTGCATGAAAAGTTCATGGCAAGTTTTCCATCGGGGAGGAAAAGTGATACGATCGGGATTTACTGGATCAAATTAAAATAAGTTTTAAAAGACGATGAATAAAAAGTTGTCACTTCTATGTAAAAATGGAAACAAAAAAACAAGTCCCATTATCACCGTAATGCTATTTCTCAGGTGATTGTGTCTTATAAGTGTAAACTAATTATTCAACTAAATAAGACGAATATACTTTTTGTAAGATTTTGAGTGTCTGCAGCTTTTCCACAGATCCACTGAAGGCTGCACATTCTGTCTTCAGCATGTTTTCATGCCACAACATATTGGTTAATCTTAAAACCGCAAATTAAATAAATCTGAATCAAATCAAGACAGACTGAAGAAATCCTGACGTCTCAGACATTTATGAGTGTTGTGTCATTTCTAATGAACTGGAAAAAAAAACCAGATTCAGCTTGTCCTTGGTTAAATTACAAAAAAGCATTTGTTTTGCACTATTATGTCATTGTTTTCCATCCAAACAGATGTCTCTGGACACTAAATCACCAGATTTTTGTTTTTTTATCCTGTTCCATCAACAACTCTAATCTATTTTGTGAGCTGCTCCAGGGATGAATGAATAAAGTGTCATGACCGGCCAAGACTGTGTCAGGTGATAATTCACCTTCGTCTGTGTGTGTCATCATTGCAAAATAAGGTCATGGAGACAACTTTTGTAGCGGGAACGGCTCCAGAAGTCATTTTGAGTACTTTGCCAGATAGTTACACATCTGTCTGTCTGTCTGTGGACAGAATTATGTCAGTGCGATAGTGTCGCAACAACATATTGATTGATTGATTGATGTACACACTTGTTGAGATCAGAATTAAGGTCAGAAACTAAACACAGTTGCTGACTTCTTTATGTCATGGTCATCGACACAGGTCATTTTGTGCTCAGTATACTTCCTTGATGGTGGAAGAGCATCATTTTGACACACTTGGACTGTAAAAAGTCATTTTTTGTGTCTATAATTTAGTGCTTGAAGAATATTTTGCAAGTTTATGTATTATTTAAAAGCAAGTTTCATTTTTTCTTGATTATTGTGCAATAATTTATCTTCTTTCCTTTTCAAGGTACAGACAATATATATTTTTTCTTATTTGAAATGGCTTTAAAATGAACAACTTGACAGCAGCCGTGTTCGTTGCAGTCTGGCTCTTTTAATTCTACAGCAGGGCGGCTGTAACAGTGGGGTGACTCCAGTAAAGTGCAGCCAGTGTTTTGGTCGGAGGTTACGGTAAGAAGCTGTCCAGTTATAGCTCAACAAACCAGAATAACATGCTGCCCAAATACCCCCTCACACACACACACACACACACACACACACACATAGAAAACACATGGTTAGCATCCTGAATAACAGCTATATACTTTCACGCAAGAACCAAATGCAGCTTTTTTACTCGCCCATTTTGGGGAAACGGCAGCTGTGCCGTGGGCATCGTCACCGCAGGGCGGTTGTTTGCAGAGACCGGTTTTAGGTCTTGTTTGTGTCCCAGTCATCCCCTCTGAGGCCCCCGGGTGGAACAACTTGAGCTTCATCCTATTAGTGTTCAATCCCACAAAGCCTGGTCAGAGGAGCTCGACGCTGCATCGCTTCAAAATAAAAAACCGAGAGGGAGAAATCGACTTTGAAGTGACGGGTGGAGGCTCGTCTCAGTTTTTTGGAGGTGAAGAAGACTGTAAAACAGGCAATAATACTGAGCTCTGTCCAGCGGGGCATTGAGGCTTTAGACATTTGTTTCAGTCCACAGAGAGGACTTTATTTAAACATCTCTATTCACACACATGCACATTTCTGTGAATCACAAAACACACACAGGCCTCTGAGTCCTCCCTCTGTTTTTTTATTATTTTTATAGATATAAATACACACCCAGTTAGTCTGCAGTAAACCAGCTTTTATTGGGATATAAAACTTTTTTCCATCAACACCACGCAACTGCTGCTGCTGCTGCTGCACACAGGGGCATTTAGGAGGTTTATACTAAAATACCTCTCTGGCTCCAGAGGAATTTGTTCATCACAAATTCGCTGGAATCACAATCTTCTCATTGTTTTCCCCGACTCGCTCCCTCTGTGCTGAAACTCTCCTGGAGCTCTCACCTCACTTTACCTGCACGGATTACGTATTTAACCCCTCCGAGAAGCGTGTCCTTGAGGGAATGGACTGGAAAACAGAAGCTTGGCAAAGGATCGAGGCGTATCAAACGAGCAGTGGCATCGCTGAAGGCAAAGGTGCGGCGACAAGTGGTGGATTAGGACGTGCTATAAATAGATCCAATTATAACTCTGATTGCGAGAAGTGGATCACGTGGGAACATGCCCACTCCTCCCAACAGACGGCTGTACGGGGGTTTTCGTTTTCCGAGAAACTGATCTACTGTAAGTCGTGACCTTCTTAACTGTCAAGGGTTGTGTTGACTGGCGTTGGATCAGAGCGGGTTAGATACTGAGCCAGTAAAAACAGCTGGATCGTGTCTTCTGTAGCTCTTTTATATGGTAGAAGAAAACCCTGATGATTCACACAGAGACTCTGCATAATCGGCGCAAAGAAGGCTCGCCTTTTATGCCGCCTTTGTTTGTTCACACTGAACCAAGCAGCGCCGGCGTAAAGCCGCTCCAGTGTGCCATTTCATACAGCATGCCAGCGTTGCCGAACCAAAAGAGGCGTGGCGGTCCACGTCACGACGTTGAGATCTGTGGGGTCCGCCGACCGTATCGATCATGTGATGCTGTTATAATGTGTTGAGATTGAGATCCTGACCCACAATGCACTGTGGAAAGTGACAAAGTTACGTTTTTTGCTCCAAATAATATAATTACATCATCACCATGAGTAAACAGAGGACCCCTGTCTCAGTCACGAGGAGGGATGCTGTTTTCCGGGACAAAGTTTACTGACGTCCCAGGCTGACAGTCGGCGCATGATTCCCGCCTTGAAAGGGCAGCGTGAATGGGGCTATTGTGACGTCCTCTGGCTTATCGTCGGGCTCGGAAACTAAAAAATGTATAATGAAATCCTGCTTTACAAAGAGAAACAGTTGAACCCTTTTTCCACGCACATGCTGGCTTGGCTTGTCTGAGTTTGACTACATAACACAACTACCACGAAGGTGTGTCTTTAACTGATGACGCCCTTGTCTTAAGTCGATGACGTTTAAAAGGCAGCTACTTGCTTGAAAACTGGACATGGGATGACGTTATGGGTCAAGGAGAAGAGGACGCTTCCATTCATTCCCTGAATGGCGAAAATGTAACTACAAGGTGGTCAGATGCACTTCGACGGAGATGGTCCATCCCGTGCGTGATGGAAAGTCAAATCAACGCAGCCTGGTTTGACTTGGTGCCAGTGGAAAAGTCCTAGTAGAGCCTTAAGCAATTACCAGTAAGGGAGGATCCAATGAAAAGATGCTATTGAGTTGGATTATAGGATTTAGTGTCATTTGATGACCCATACCAGGAACTACAAGTCAAGATAACTCAGCCTCTGCTGCAAGAATTTGAATCACCCAATATAAGGCTGATTTCCCACGTAGCTTGTTTGGTTTGGTTCAAATGAACTCTGATGTGTTTACACCAAACTTTCATCCAATCATTTTAATTTATTTGTGCAAAACCAAACAGATTTGTCATGCAGTTTGGTTCATTTTGGACTTGTTGGACCGATGAACCAAGAGGAGTAAGGTTTTCCAAAACACTGTGGAGTATATGAAAAGTTAAATCCCTTAATTCTTAACCAGGATGATCCCATTTGCATTATATTCGTAGCTGTAATGCCTGGCGTGTAAGTGGAGTAGGTGCCACCTCTCTCACACGGTGGATTAAAACACTTCAGCGGCTACTTAATGTAATGTAATGACCTGCAGTCGGTTGGTCATCACGAGCGCGTAATAACCAAAGAGATCGGGAGGTCGCTGCAGAGACGTGTCTAAAAACACGCCGCCATCTGTTCATTATTCAGCAAAGTGGGTGTTTGTCCATTTACCGTCACACATCTTTCCAAAAAAAATAAACCTCCATTCTTACGTTAGAAGTCGGCATCGCTAAAAAGGGTCAGAGTCCACGACAACAGCAACCCTCTGATCTCGCAGGATAACAGCTCAAACTCATGTTTCTACATTAATAGTGGACGATATTTTCTTGTACAAGTCTGAAGAGCTGTTTGTAGTCAGCGGTACTATAGTGTTACCGCTGAATTGTACATTTGGCACCATTAGTGAGGATCTGCAACATGAGTCACACAGTGGGTGAATCATGTTTTGCCATTTCGAGGGATTATCTAAGACTGGTACATGAAAATGTTGTTTCTCGCTTCTTTTCTCCCTTTTGTTTTGTTCCTTCTTCACTCCCCCTCCCCTTTTCTAGATTGTTTCTCTGTCCTCCCCCTTTCTGTACTCCATATCATCTCTTTCCCCTCTTCCTCACCTCCTCCTCCCTCCTTTCCCTTCTCCTTCACCTCTCCCAAGTCCTCCCCCCCCCCCTCTGGATGGGCTCGGCAGATATATTTTTTTGCGGTGCCAGACAGACATAATAAAAAATAAAACCGGAGGGGTGGAAAAGGAAAATCTATTAAAGGGACTTATTCACATCTAATGTTGCAAATATTGCTTCTGGGATCCCTGAATAACATCGTTAGAATCCCGGGAACAAAACATCAGCCAAAGACACAAAGTTTGGCAGGCGGGGAAAAAACAAGAGGAGGCATTTTTACTGCCGAGGCTCATCCACAGTTTGAATAAGTCTGCTGTGTGTAATAAAAGGATGCAAACAGCTGATTCCTGAGTGGCAAAGTGGACTCATTATGTGTCCGGTGGCTTCTTTTTTGTACTGCCGCTGAAGAAGAAAGCAGTTTAAATTGTGAAAATAGAAATAAGAACTAGGAGGTCGGATCAGACCCATCTCCAATCTCGGCCTTCATTTTTTTCCCTCACCTACACACCTGTAAAGTTTTGTGCCTGCAGCTACACAATGTGGGTTAGAGGCACAAAATAGTGGTGGAGGTGGTGGGGGAGCAATGGCCTCTTCCTTACCTCTTACTCCATCGGCTTTCATCGCCTTAGCTCGGACCACACCCATCTTCAAACTCTGCCTTTATTTTGATCTCGACTACACTACGCTGAACTTGTGCAACTCCACCTCGCAGGGCTGTGACGCTGGAGCGGTGACAGAACCTGTCGACAGGGCGACAGACACATGGCGTGTTTCCAACAAGACTGTGAGGTTAAAATCAGACTGCAGGCAAAACACGTTAGTTTCTCAAATCAGATCTTCAGACCGCAATGTTATTCGCAGGTGAGCCGGTCGGAGTCTCGTGTCCACACGTCGCCTACCTATCCGCATGGGTTACTGTGGTAACAACGTAGGCGTCAGTCACTACGTACACATTCTGCTCAGCTGCAGCGATGCACTTGTGTGACTCTGGATATGACGTCATTGCTGCTGCATCGTGAGCGACACGACTTGCGCGGCCGAAGCCATCAGACTGAGATGCACTAGTAAAAAAAAAAACTGATTTATGTATTTGCATTTCAAACCACCTTCTAATGTCTCGTGGATCTGGATCTGGATACACTGTGGAACAAGGCTGACGTGTACAGCCACGCTAGCAGCTCCGTCATACTATATATCCTATAATTTATCCTGAGGGGGACATGAGTGTGTGTACACATCTGTCCAATGGTTGTTAAGACATTTTACCCAGACTCCCCCTCACTTCCCCAGAGCCACACCGTGAGCACGGTTAAAAATAGACAACACATTATGATCACGGTGCCGTCTTTTATCTATTGTATTCCCTTTGTCACTTTGTGTCTTGTTTTTGTCATTTAGATTTTCTTATTATTAATACAGCAGCTGTTTGTGAGCTCGCCATCTGCACGCCTTTTGTTGTTGTTATTGTTGTCATTTTATGATTTATTGAGTGGTGACATTTCATCATCATCTCCTGGGGGGTTTTCAGCACCGGTTACTCATTGAATATCTTTTTATGGTGCAGAGAATGGTTGTCATATATGGATCCACACCGTGTGTCTTCGTGTTTGATTTCACCGTACAGTACGGCGTGTGAAGCCTGCACGCTCTTTGTATTCTCCCGGCTGTGTGAAGGCGGTGACGGTGCGCGCGGTGGCCAGCCGAGGTGACTGGATTTTAATTTGTCTCGCTCAGCCTGCTGTCTGGCAGCGTGTGTTAATCGCCTCGACGCCACTCTAATGGTTTAACAATAATAACGGACATGTTTAATAGAAATGAATTACCGTCATTATACAGCGAGGGCCCTGCCAATCCCAGAGACTCCGGGCACCGACTCAGCCGGAGGGGGGGGTGAAGCAGCACAAAGCCGGAGAAGCTCACTTCTCACTTCTCGCCTCTGCAGTAAGGTGATAAGTGAAGGCTGTCAGAAGACGGGAGACGGGCAGCTGTCAGGTCTAAAACATGTAACTGTACGCCGGCGTAATCACCACTGCACTTTTTTACTTAACAGGCCATGAAGAGAAGAGTTGAAGAGTAAACAAAACACTTAAAGTCGGATTTGAAACATGCATTTAAAGATCTGCATATTTATACATGAGCACTAGAGATTCATTTAAAAGTTCTGACACAGAAAGTCTCGTATTGCATGAACTGGGAAAACACCCTGGTAACTTATAAAAGGTTGATTATGTAGGATTTAGGGAGACGAGGAGCGTTCAGTAAATTCAAACTATAGATGTACAAAAAAATAAATATTCAAAAAGATATAAGCAGAAATGTGGATTTCAGCAATAACACGGACGTCAAAAATAATTTTAAAAACACTTAATTCTTTAGACTTTCTGCAGGTAAATGAGTCGGACAGCAGCGTGCTGCCTTCTTACGGATGGTTAACAATGACTGGAAACTCTCCAGCTCTTTTCCTCCAACAATCAGTGAGCAGACTCGTATGCTTGGTTGTTTATAGCGTGCCACCCAGCCAAGGAGGCATTGTTTTATTGTTGCTTTACACAATGTGAGTTGTTAAGCCTGAAAATGAACTCACATTGTATCAACAGCATCTGGTCTTGGTTCACTTTCTTGAAAATTGCCTCTAATGGGGAAGAATGTGTCTACCAGTCGCAACCGACTGACTATCGCCGAAGAGCTTAAAATGTGTCTGCAGACAAGCGTCTTTTTAACAAAGATGCATATACGTAATAAATGGAGACGAACGCGTTCTTTAGATTCCAGTTTCAACTTATCACGTTTAAATAAAAGCCTGTTTTATTGTCAGTTTGTATTCGTGGTTGTTGTTTTCATGTGTTGACGTCTCACTTTGTAATAAAACTCTTCACGTCCGACATCCTACAGTAGCCAAAAACACGTCTGATGATATCTGAAAAACAAAAGGATCAACTTTCATATCTTTCATACATTTATCATCCGAGATAAACTAAGATGATCTCAGCTGTGACGTGTTGTCAAACTCCCGCCACATCCGAAAAATACAGCCTGATTCAGTCCCGTCACTCTCTGCTGCAGAGTCTGAGCCTCGTCTGATCTCATCAGGTTATATATGTGAGCAGGAGCCTATGCAGCCTCTTTAGGTAACAGGGCTGACTGACTTTATTTTTGTCATCTCTCAGGTATGTATCTAGGTTGTCGGAACAGGTTTGTGCTCTGCTGCTCCTCTCTGCTCAGCTGCTGGAGATTAATGAGCTGTCAGCGGCGAGGGAGGCATTAAAGACAGCCTTCCCCTGGTCAGAGAAGATAATTACTGTTGATCACTAGTGCTGTAAGAGTAATAAGTGTCAGCCTGTGTCTCTGCTCATCCATCTCTGCCTACCTGACTGCCAGCCTGCCAGTGTTTCTCTCTACCATGTCGGGCTGCATGCAGGGACGTTACTGGATCTGCCTTATTAAAATACATCATTTATGATTTCCCGTCATTTATGATTATGTGAAAACACAGGACACTGGAGTACGTGCACAAAAACCTTTCCACTGTTCGAGGAAACATGATCTTACAGTGTTAATTTATAAATATAGACACTTCGGTGTTTCGGGTGCAGACTCTGGCTTGGATCCGGGTGCAGGTTAAGCTTAGTTCAGGCTCATACAAAGACAGGTTGATGTCCAGACAGAATCAGAATAACAGGTGAGACTCAAATGAAGACAAAGATTCAGGCTGAGACGTAAGATTATATTCAGGCAGGTTAAGGCTCAAGTTCAAATGGAGAGAGAGGATCAGGCTTGTGAACAGATGAAGAGGCAATGTTTAAAAAAAAAAAAAAAAAGTGGGTTTAGAGGCGGCCATAGGCACTGTTAGAAATCAAAACAGGCAAACACATCCAAAGGAATGATAGGAAATGAGTTTACAATGCACAATAACATCTCCAGTCTTCGACAGCTCTTGTATTTGGTAACCGGGTTATATAATAAGTTTGTCTATGGAGCTCTGCAGTTTATCAAAGCTGAGTTTGCACGAAAGCTTCAGAGAATCTGTCTCTGCTGAAGAGTTTAAACCTTCAGGAAGCCTTCAGTCACTCACACTTTGTTCACCGTCTGAAGCTTCTCAGGAGAAAAAAAAAAAAACATGCACTGCAACACGGCTGCTGCATTTTATCTGATGTAGAATAAGAGCTGTGTTCATTACTGATCCATACTGTAAACTGCAGAGTGACACCAGCTGCAGACACACTGGTTGCTTACTGAACGTCATCTTTAGGACTGAAACATCTGTTCCCGTTCCCGAAGTGTTCAGGTTTGTTTAACGGTCAATGAAATAGCGGCTGTTTCATTACAGGCGGTTCTTCACCATCTCAGTTTGAGCTGCGGCTTTAAAACACGGTTTCCTCTCGGTCTTCTCATGTCTTTCCTCTCAGGTAACGTCAGCGTGTTTCCCGTTCGGCTCAGAAATATGAATGTAACAAGTACAGGAGAAAAAAAACACAGTGAAAGAGCTCATGTGGGAGCTGTCGTGTATTCATTTTCTGAACAATTGAAATGTCAAGCCCGCACGTCAAAATGTGAAGTGATAAAAACTGCGTTTGAAAACACGAGTTTGGAGTTTTTTCCTGAGTCTTTCAGTACGTAATGCAAAAAACCTCTTTCATCTGTACGAATCTGTCTCATCTTCACACGTGCTTCAGCTTCAGTCTCCTCCAGCCTCCCCACACACACACACACACACACACATACAGGATCTTTACATTCAGCTCTGCTACATTAGAGCTGCTACTTTCCATATATTATCCCCTATGAATCATAGCATTGACAGCGAAAAGGCTTCAGAGTAATGACGTCTCTTCATGTGGCTTCTTCAGAGCCGGCCCCTGCTGCACATACAGATGCAATTACTTCCAGGATGACACACTTTTTCATGTGGCGCGAGCCCCCACCCCCGGATTGATTTACTTCACCGCTCTTATTGGACTGGGTGTTCGGGAAAAGGACAAGTTTTGTACACGCTCATGCAGACAAATGAAACCTACATCATTCAGGGTCTCTGTGCACTTTGAGTGGAAACTGACACTCTAAGACTTTTCTAGCACCTCAGAAATTTAGTTTTTGTGCCAGAAAGAGCTGAAGGAAAGAGTCTCACCTTGAGGATTTTCTGTCAAAAAAAGAAGAAACGTTTCGCTTCCTTCTGGGGGTTAAAAAGTGAATCACAGTCACACAAAGCAGGCAGGACTGAAAATAATCCTGAATCAACACAATCTCACAGGATGCCGCTTTTACAAACATTTTACATGTCTATGCACTTTAAGCCTTTTGCGTGTCATTTAACATTTTTCACATTTTATGATCTTTGCATCTGCAGGAAAGGACGAAGTCAGGTGACCTCATTGCCATGGTAACAATTATAAACACCTGGCTATGTAATTAAACGATCACAGTTTAGGTAAAGATCATGAGGTGGGTTGAAATAACTTCACGTAAGTTACGTACATGACGTTACGTTAATATTAAAGTTAAATACGTTAACTTACATATGTATGGTAGTTTGGTTTCACATTAGACAGGCTGGTCTCCTCCGTGAAAGTCTGTTGTTGGTTGTGTTTGTTTGACCGATCCATCCACTCCAACCTCCTCAAAATGTGGACTTCATTGCTCCATGAGCCTCGAACATTTGGACCTAAAACAAGAAGTGACAAACTTAACAGAAAATGCCTTGACAACATGCTACATGCCTGTAGACATCTGCATTAGATTATTACACCACTTGGTGTGACCAGGCTGCCTCGTCACTTTCATTACGTTGATATGAACAGGTACCTGACAGCTGGGAAAACAAAATAATACAGATGAGGTCCACAGTGTGTCGAGTCCAGAACCAGACTGACCTGGGTGCCACTCCTCACCTCTTTTAACCCTTCACCAAAGGGACATCTTCACACCCTGATTGGCTGTGAGGAGAACCCACCGAGCTGCCTTCACTCATTAATTAGGAGCCACAATCTGCAACAGGTGATCTGAATCCACTGCAATCAGTCCAGAGGGACCCTGAAACTCAACTTAAACAAAAAAAGATAGCAGGTACAACCAGGAGACTGGTGGTCGTGTTTGTCACATACCTTACGTAACTTAAAATCAGACACAAACACCTTCTTTGTGTTCATATTTCCGGACAATCTTCCCAGTCTGACACCTATCACCGAAAATGAATTGCATCAAACCTCCTCTGTGCAGCTGTAACAAGGTGGGAAGCGTTCGTGTTTACACTGAAGCATCCCATCAAATATCCTGTCAGGGTCTTAAGTGGACAACAGTTGAAATGACGGAGATCCAGAGTCGTCTACACGTTTTAATACAAGATCCAGGGACACTCACTTTTTCATTTCACTCTCTCCGTGACCTCACAGCATTTCTCTTGAACAGCAGGTCATCAGTTCAACACATGCCTCTGAAATTGGCTGCCGCCACCGTCCTGCATTATTAACTTTGCGGTTGGAAGCAATATGCCTCCTCGCCAGGAGAAGCCACGGCTGTGTGGGAGATCCTCAGCTGCTGGAGTCGCATACAAACATTAGTTAATTAAGGATGGCAGAGAAAGTGCAGTGTAATTAGTGACTGTGAGGGTGTGAGAGAGGCGTACATGCAGCTACACCTCCAGGCCGACGAGGATGGGGGAAGATCTGAAGCTGCAGAGCTCCAGGAAGACACGGTTCCTCCAGAGCAATATTTGCTCCATATCGTTTGTCTTCCATAAATGCCAATATATGCTCTATGAATTAAACATTTTCCCCTCCCCTCACTTCTTTGTTTTGGCAATTAAATTAGTTTGAGCCCTAAAAATGAGGACTAATTACCGACACTTAATAATCTGAGCGCAGAATCAAAGCGTGCCATGTTTATGAGAAGAAGAAACAGCGGTTCGATTGATTTCCGATGACCTCGAGGCTCTTGAGCAACCTCAGATCTTTGAAGTCAATAAGAGTTCACCGGTGGAACCAGATATTTGAAGGGCCGATGCTGCTGCTGCTGCTGCTGCTGCTGCCAGCCCACATGCATGTGCAGGCAACATATTTGGCCTCTTGAAATACTCCCAGAGAAATTAGTTGTCGCGGGGCGCTGCAGCCAAGAGACATGAGTATGCGTGGCTCACAGGGTGTAGTCTGGGTGTATATTAGTGGCGTAGACTTGCAGTTTCACTCTGCCTCAGTAAGGGTATATTGTTCGGGGTTAAAAAAAGAACCAGCCGCTGCCGAAGGACATGGCGCCCCATCGTTTTCAAGTGCAACAAGCACGGACATGCGAAATATGTAATTACTAATGTCAATTCTCTTAACAGCAAGCGCTTTTATTTAAGTGTTTTCTGTCTAATGTGGGTCTGATGGGTGCTCAAAGTGGATGTAAGGGGGGTTTGGGGGATACCAGGATTTACAGCTGCAATTAAAATATGTGATCAGTGATGGGATTTGCTCACCTGAAAGGCCCCAACGCACCTAAACTGTGAGCCAACACCCTCGTCCTCGTTCGTCTTCACATTCAGACCTGTTTAATAAAACAATACTGTTAAATCTGATGCAATGTATTTGGGAATTAATCCACATCCACCCACCCACATCCAATATGACTGACTGCACACACGAACCTGTTAATGTAGTTCTGTACGAAAGGCTTTTATTTTTAAATCCTGGATTGATTACATAAGAAGAATTGATCCATTAAAATCTGGATGAGGATTCTTTTTTATACCGAAATCCTTCAAAGAAGAAAAATGCAGTTTTTGTGCCAAATATGCAAATAAATGCATCATTTGCATACAGATACCGGCTCTTAATGTGCTCTCTGTCATTTGTTATAACAGAAAAATCAGATCTGCTTAATGTAACAGAAAGAAACAAGACCAGTTTGTCAAACTGCAGCCTGTGAGCCAATGACGGCCATCTGAAACGTCCAGCTGCTGAACTTGACATAAAATTATTACATTTTAACCAAGTTTGGTGTTGGCTGGTCAAGGAATTTAATGTTAAACGCCATGATGAGATGAGTCACAAATCTAAGGTCAAGTTCATGGACTTCTCAAAGTGGGTGGTACCAGCCGTCCTACATCCTGGCAGGTACCTGACTCTGCCTAACTCACGGCTGATCACGAATGGACAAAGAGGTGGAGCGTGGGTGGAGCTGAGGCAAGCACAATCAAGTCTGGTTCCTGAAACATGTCCACCTAGAGGGAAGCTAACGAGCTCAATGTCTTCACTAAGAAAAAGAGGCCAATTACACCAGGATAATTGGTGTTTATTCAACATGTGTGAGTTTAACTCTGGATTGAACTGGATGTCTTCACCCTAGAGTACCTTACTGTATATTAGCCACAAGCTAGCAAGCACCAGCAGACACCGAGGGTGCTTGTGTCCGTGTTTGTGCACAGTTGAGACTCTGACTGCAGTCAGCACTCACCAGAGTCCTCAACTTTCTGTTGCCCTCCACTATCTTTTCTTCTTCCCATCTCTTCTTTGTACATCTGTGAGTGTTTTCTCAGTTTCAATAGCGGTAGCGTCGTTTCCATCAGGTGACCTCAGTAGGAGATAGAAGTTGGTCATATAAGGAACCATGTGCAAGAAATACAAACGGCAGCTGTGTTCATACATGTGAGGGTTTCGCTTTAAAGGGGATTTAGTCAGTGAATACTTCAAGGTCAAGACTGCTGCCTCTCAAAACAAAAATATTTTTACCTGATGTAGAAGGTCAGCAAACATCAGGGATCAGTCGGTGCTTATTTAGGAAATTCCTAAACTAAACTGAACTGAAGTCAGCATAGCTAAACTCGGGGTGTACAGAGAGTCTTGAAAACACCGCCGCTCCGTGTGCAGAAAGCCCATCAGAGGTTACCTCGCTCCACTGCTCCGTTAATTATTTCTCACCGCTGGTATTTCACACTTGCCGGGGGATGTCGGCGCAGGCCCGGCAGCCAGCAGCTGAGCCGGGGGATGATTGATATCTGTGGTTATTTCACTCTGTCCCCTCGCCCGAAGGCGTGGCCACACAATGAGCTTCTTCTTCTTCTTCTTCTTCTTCTGCTGTCTCCCACGAGTGTTGCTGCAATTCTTCTCTGCTGATCGCTCTGGCACACCTTGAATGCTGGGAGGGAAGGTGGATTGATGTGTGTTTGAGTGTGTGCTTGCATTATTCAGAGCCCCACACACACTGCAGGTGACCCAGCTGACACATACTCACAGTGTTATTGATTTTACCTCTTAAGTCCACTTCAGTCATGAATAGAGGTGAAGAAGAGGAGGCTGGTTAAACAACAATTATTAACGCCTCAGCCAAAATGTGGTTCGGCACACTGGCTCCGACCCAACACGTGGCTCTCAGCCAACATTCGGATCGTGTTCTTAATGTTTTGTCTCGTACAAAGCTGACAAGCGGCTGCCATGAAGGGAGAGTGTACTTACTTGTGTGCAAAGGAAACAGAAATTGTGATTAAAAAACCTGCGTGAGATTTGTTGTTGTAGCAGTTGTTGATGAATTCTGCGGTCTGAATACTGACAATAGAAGAAAGCTCTTGAGCTCTCCGTCAGCTGTTTCTGGCTAACAATCATGCCCTGCGCTGCAAGTATTGTCATGAAATGGTGGGAAAGGATCGGCAGAATCCAAGCAGATGATCTAATCCGAGAGAACAATCTGATAAGCAAAGCCAGATCATAAATCCTAAAGGGTGTGAAAGTGCAGAACAAAAGGGAGAAAAGTGGAGGGCTGGCATGTGTCAATGACGTTCAAAAGATTGTGCAAAAACACAATAAAGCTGATGTTTAATAAAATGTGAGGAAAAAGCATATATTGTACTGTAAAGTCTATATTTCAGGCCTCTTGCTCTCATAGTGTGCTACATCTTTGTTTTCATGCTAAGTGGCAAAAGCAGAGATTCAGCAGATATCAACATTAATCTACACTTAATTGAATCAAAAAGCTTTTAGAGGCTGCCAAAGGATAAAGAGACGATAAGAAATGTGAAGCAATGTGTTGTCGCTGGTGTAACACCATCTAAACACTGAAACGTGATAAAAATCAAGAGATATTTTCATAAAAACTGTTCTCAGACGGTGTTGTTTTCATCACTTCTCTGCCAGGTCTGGTGCAGACCAATATAAAAAGCTATGGAGGGTTTGTTTCACCACAGCGGCTTTAAGGAGGGTTACGTCACCACATAACCTCTATTGTATGTTGTGGCCTTGTAACGTATAAATTTAACTTTTCTGCAGACGCACCCCGCCTTCGTGATCTCTGCTCCACTAACCTGCGCCCTCGTCTGCAGAGTAAACCACAGCGCAGTGATCTGTGTTGTGAAGCGCTCGGGGCTCGCAGATCCTGAGCAGGTTAGACAGGCAACGACTGTGACCACGAGGAGAACATCTGAGGGAGAAAGGTGTGTAATGCTACTGTTAAGACGCCTTTGATTAAGACTCATTAGCACCTTGACAGTAGAGGCTGCTTGTACTCAGCAGATAGTGGCTCTGGCTCCATTTCATACTAAATACATTTTAGGATACAAAACTTTCCAGTCTGGATCCACGAGTTTCATGAGGACGTCACCGGGAAGGTCAGCAACGTCCTCAGGAAGGTCAAGTTAGCGGTTTCACCTATGCTCTATGCTAAGCTAGGCCAGCTGCCTCTTGTCAGTGGCTTCACATATCGACCAGCAGCAACAACAGGAGCAGCTTTCCATATATTTTCAGAGTCAGCTGCTTTATTGGTTTTGTCATAGGAAATGGAATTGAGACATTAAGTGTAGTATTTGTATTTAAAACCAGGGTGTTTCTGAAAAGCGGCGTGCCCGCTCGGCACCCCCGCCTGGATGAATGATGGGTAAACAAAGGTGGAGGAGAGGAAAGACAGGTTAAAGATGGAGTCCAGCTTCTGAACTAGCCGGGTCAGATCTCTGAACAGCAGTAGTCAATCGCTTCAGTAAATCCAGCAGGATTGAAACATAATACTTGAGGGCTTTGAAGGGGGGATGGACTGACTGACATTAACACCCCTTCCTCAAAGATCCTTTTTGTCTCGAGCGTTCAGCGGTGGACACAGCGGAGCTAACAGGCTGCTCCGAGCGCTTAGCCAAGCAGTTGTGAAAACACACGGGCCCCGGCGCCAGGGATCTCGCCGCGCTTTTTTGACCACAACCGAGGATCTCTGGCTGAGACCGAGGGGGCTCGGCGGGGGCAGCGGGGAGGCGAGAGAGTGAAGATGAGGGGGTGGAAATTGAGGAAGATTATTGTCCGAGGGCTTTAATCGGGTTTCTGAGGCGAGGCTCAACGCATTTAATGGGGGAGGTCTGGAGTCAAGTAATACTCGGACCGTCTGGAGCGGTGAACTCCTGTCAAAACAAGCTATCGTGAGAATGCAAGGCCTGGCTACTGGAGGGCAAAGGGGAGGAAACCACAATAGCTCACTGAAGATTGACTTTAAAATGGTCAGTTTGAACCAGATAAATCATGCAGAGTAATTCTCAGCATAGTAATATGATCAATAGTACGTAACATGCAAGTAAATAGGTGCAAAATAATGCGTTACCTGTTGATTTTTAGTTCATTTGCAGCATAAAATTGCAGAAACAAAACAGGATTTGCTGCATTTCTTAAACTCATGGCAGATTTTAATGAGGTTTCATTGGAAAAATAATATTTTTGATTAAAAAAATCACTTTTCTCATGAACTCACATGCATGCGCATGTATCCCACGATTCTCCAGGATCCACTTTGTGTATCTTGATGCAGATCCACACCCAGACACTGATTTAAGAAAACTTTTCCCTCTATTATTAAAAAAAAAAAAAAAAAGATTACAGGATGATGCTGCTCCGGTGGAGGTATGCACCTTTTTATTTTTCCCTCCCGATCGGCCATGTACAGGCTTGTTAGCGTTGCCAGCTGCGTATATGAAATATTAGTTTACAGAATTAAATAAAGCCAAACTAACAGAGAGAAAGTGGCTTTTATATCAGAATTTGTTCTGTATCTAAAGCACTCTGCAGCCAGCGGTGTTCATGCTGAAGTGCTCTCAAAGCTCTTTCTATTACTGTGGGTTATTTGCGGTCTTCTATTTTGGATGCGACCTATTTAAGAGTGATGTGTGTGTTTATGCCGCCCTTTTCGCCCCCACAGAAACACTCAGGTTACTATGCTGCAGTAATTACGCTCCCCGCTTTTAGCTGTCATAACACAAAAATGTTTGGGCTCGGAGGAAAACGGCCGACGTTGTCACACCGAACAAAAAACCGCTAACCAGACATAGTAACCCGTGTTTAGCTGCAGCGGCCCGGCTGGAGCTGCGATATAGCGGCGCTGACAGCGGGAGGGAGCATGAAAGTGGGCAAACGTCCACTTGTGCCAGACAATAAAAGGAGGAGAAGATATATATTTATATATATATGGAGAGGGAGAAGATGGAGAGAGAGGAGGAGGGGTGGACTGACTGACTTTGAACTCGCTCTCAGAGATTTCTTTTGAACGTTGTTTATCACATTTTAGATTTTGAGAGGCAGACAAAGGCAGAGGAAGAGAGAGGCAGTCACACACAAGAGCAGATAAAGACGAGCAGACACCCAGACTGAAGGAGACAGATCCAGAGACAGAAGACAGAAGACAGAACCACCAGGAGCACCAGTTCTGATAAGTGCGAGAGCTCCCCGTCCAGCTGGATCCTCCTTCATCCAGCTTCATGAAGCCAGGTCCGCTGAGGTGTTATTACTCTGTCGGCGCAGACTGGGCTGTTTGCAGATGATGGATGATCCTCGGGACGTGTTGGTTCTGACCCAGAATCAGTGTTAGTCTCCCTCCTGTGCACGGATACGTCTTTAAATAAACCACGAATATGTAAATGCAGTGTTTGAGAAGCAGGTTTGGACAGAAAGAGATTGTTGTCTGTAATTATGACCTCCAACAACACATTTTCCTGGCACGCCACCTCTTGTGGCTGTGAGTGTGCTACTGTGTGTCTTACCTGCCAACACTGAGCAGCTCTCTGAAGACACCGTTTCAACTGATTTCACTACTTACGCCAGAAAGAACAACATTTTATTGAACAGTAAATGGCAACCGTTGTAGGCAACTTCTTTGTTTGTCCGTGAAGAAACTCCCCAGACTCCCTTAAAAACTCACTTAATTTTGTGAGCTGTTGAGTCAGAACACACTTTATAAAGTTTGTGAAGCATCTTCTATAGCGAGTCTTAATATTTTGGGCTTTCTTGATAATTCGGTGTTGGTTTGCGTGCGCTACAGGCCCTGCAATGCAGAGACGAGTCAGCGATGATAGAGATTAATAAAAGTACATTAATATTGTTTGTTCACCGTGATTTTTGTGCAAATAAACACGAGAAGTTAGTGAATTATTGAGCTTTAAAGGTGATTGTAGACAGATTTTCCCCTCTCTTCCAGTCTTTATGCTAAGCTAAGCTACGACACGAGGGTGGCATCAACCTTCTCATGTAGCTCGTTGTCAAGACCAACTGAATAAGCATTTTTCCCCAAATACCAAACTGTTTTTTGGGTCACAGCACATTTTAAAAAAGACTTCGTTTCAAATTTTAGGATCTCAGACACTCAGTATTTAATTTCCTGTGATTATGTGATTGTTTCCTTCTACCTGACTTGAGTTAACAAAACTTATCAGGTGGTTTTGAGTCGTCCCAACTCAAACACTTAACATGCAGGTGAAACTGCGGTGAAAGAAAGAACAATCAGCAGAATACAGACACTACAAGTTTAAAGTACTCTATCTCAGTGAACTCAACACTTATTGTCTTGATGTTTCCTCCCTCTGTTCGAAACGCATTAAAGCCCAATTTCCCCCCTGTTAAAGGACCACCCTCTGCTGTTTCCAAGGTAACCGCCAACTGCCGCCCCAGCGAACCTCATCCGCGATGCAACACAAACAGCCTTACGTGTTTTTTCTGTGTTTATTTCCAATTAAGGTTACCCGCCATCGTTAATCACACCATTACACCTCGGGACCGCTGAGAGTCGGAGATATTGATTTTGAGTATTATCATCATGATTGCTTTAATGAGACAGTTTTTATAATCAACTAATGAAGCTCACTCGTTTTGTTGAACTGAAATCAGCGCTCTAATAATTGGACCGCTTTGTTTCGTGGGCTGCTTTGTTCAAACAGTCAATCCGATAATGCATTTATTTATCCGACGCGATCTGATTTCCCAGATGTTTGCACTCGTCAAACGAAATCAGGTCATTTTGTGCACGAGTTGGGAAGTTTTTCGTCTGACGTGATGCACAAACTTGACGTCTGTTTGTTTGTGCAGTGACTCGAGTGCATGCTGAGTGGGTGTTTCTCAAGGCAGCAGCTCGTCCCCCCGGGGGCACAAACACAGGTATTCAACACAAGAAGAATCTTAAGACTGTCACATATCCGGTCCGAGCGCCGAGCTGTTATCCACCTCGGTTTAACACTGCATGTCTTAGATTCTTCACTTGCTGCCTCCGAGGTCTCTGATACAACCTGGAAACAAGTGAGTAGGAGTGAGGCTGATTCTGTAAAGTGAGGCACTGTTACACAGACACTTGAGTAGAAAGGTTGTTTGTATATTTACAGTAACCTGACACTCTCTCATTACCACCAGAGAGGTTTTGTGTCATGTAAACAAGAGATTCATGGGTTCATGGTTTGGTTTCTAAAAGCTGGCTCCATTTCACATCCACCTCAGTGTCAGTGAGTTAAAAAAAAAAGTGGCGTATTCCATTTTTACACCAAAATTAACACCTAAATGCATCTTCCTTTCCCGTAGTCGAGGAGTTTGCTTTTGTTTAGTTGATTTCCCCCCTAGTGTTTCACGCTTGACGTCACAATACGTGCCGGAAAATGCAAACATGGAAACCAGAGACAGTTCGACAGTGGTTACTCTCCACTCAGCACCAACTGAGAAGTGTTGATCAGAGACGGATGGAAAAGTATTCATGCAACAACGTACAAAGTAGGAAACTTACCGTGTCCACCTGGTGAGTTTACATCGCAGCGGATCGGATCCGGAGCTGATCAACACCCATGACTACTGCAAGGTCATTTGATTCAGGAATGATTGCGCTCTTTCCCACTGAGAAGCCGGGTGTTAGTGGGTGTCAGTGTGAAAAGGGGTATCATCACACTTAACATGGGAGTCGCCTCAATGAGCATTAACTTTATGCGAATGTGGGAAAAGTTTGCCTGAAGTTACAAAGTGATGAAAACTGAAAACAAAAAACTATTGCAGTAACAGGTCAGCAGGATATTTAAGCATGAATATCAGTGGGAGACAAGGTTATTATTTTGGACCATCAGATAGAAACTACAAAGGTTATATTTGGCAGAAAGTCACGCATCATTTGTGTCAAAATGTTTGTTTCATACGCGTCATATCAACATTTCTACAGTCTGTGTCATCACGTGGCATTTCAACACTTGTAACATTGAAACCACTGGATATTTGTAACGAGACGCTGGGACAATTTCTAGCCTGACCAGAGCGTCAGCACCGCGCTGTGACAACATGAAACTGAAGAAAAAAGTTGCAACATAAAGAAACATTTCAACATATCTGCAGAACGTAGAAACATGCGTTGCCAACATTTATTCATATTCCTGTAACAAACAGTCAGAGGTCCAAACCCTGGAGGCTTTTCACACAATCACTGATATGGAGGTTCAGGCCAACAACAAACCGTCCGAACGTATCACGACTGTATCAGCGCTGCTTTTTTATCTTCATCTGCAACATGCATTATGTATCGCATTGATTCCCAGGCTTTGATGGTTGAACATAAAAGGTTATGTGTTACATAAATGCAGCACTAAAGCTGCTTTATAGGGGAAGTTGTCTTCTTACTGCTCCCTGCTGCTACGATCATTACACTGTACCATCACTACTGGGGTGAATCTTCACATGTGGTCCCTGGTTAACAAAGAAACAAAAAAACGCCTTGCATCTTGCAATGTGCAGAAAGATCCGTCCCTTTATCCTGATAGGGTGTATTCTGGGTCAGTTCTGTAGTTTTTGTGTAATCCTGCTGACACACAGACACGTGAATCATAGTGTCCTTGGCGGAGGTAACAAGTTTGTTTCACTTATCTCTGCAGTACAAATCAACTTGGAGACGTCTGCCTGGAGGCTGTTGTTCTTGCTGGTGATTTGGTCTGACGGTGTTTCATTAACTAGAAAAACACATAAGAAGAACACAAAGAAGCTAAAATCTGTTATTGAAGCGCAGGTTTCAGTATCATCCACGATGTGAGTCAGCGACATTAGTGAGCTCCTCGTGTCTGCGCTTACCTGAGAGAAAGGTTATCGATAGAGGAACTGAGGTGAAGTGTACGGTACCTCCCTCTGAGTGTGATTGACAGGTGAATAAAGGGCAGAAAGAGCACGGAGATTAGCTCTTAGCAACAAAGATGGAGACCAAACAAAACAAGAATAAAACACTGCGCCATGAACAGTTACCATGCACTCTGTGGTTGTGGCATCATTAATACATCAATAACATTACGTATGCATGTATTCACAGGCCTTTAGATGTTTATTCATATATTTTTTCATGTGTTGGGTGTCACTGTTGCTCTAATCTCCCAGCTCGTAGATATTTTATTCACATTTCTGAAGACAGGTTTGAGGAAAAAAGCTGCAGCCGACTCTGATCCGAGGTGGATCTTCTCCAAGTAATACTGGTAGTCCGGCGCTGCACACACTTTCCCACAAGTTAGCCCCATAAAGTGGAGAATGTGCCTAATCCCGTGCAGAGTTATGACATATGGTCAGTGGCTTAAGTGATCTGGGGCCATCTTAAGATGTAAGTGGAATGCTGCTCCCAAAGGGGAAGAGGGAAGGTAAATAAAGGAGACAATGCTGAGCAGATATGGGAAAATATTGACACGGCTGACCTCGCTGCTTAACTGATTAAGGGCGGTAACATCTCACAGCTGTTTACCTAACAGCTACCAGGGCGATGCCTGAAAATGTGAGCCCTGTTTCAAAGTTATCTGCACGTTTTATCTGAAGTTCATCATGCAATCACATAAATAAAGATGATCCAGGCAGAAGAAGGGTCATTGTCTTTGTGTAACCAGGGGTTTAATTTGAAATGTGCCAAGTAGTTTGTTTCAATTTTCATACATGCAGACATACAAACGACAAATAGGACAAAAAGAGAAAAAAAAACACCACAAACACTCAATATTTAACCACAAAATCCTAAAATAAGTGTGAAGAAATGGTTTTAAATCATGCTGTTATTCTCTTTTCTTTGTCCTTCTTCTATCCTTTGGTTTATTAAAGCGTGACATTATCACATGATTCAAATCTTGAGCTCCTGCTGCCACGTCCCTCTGCAAATGTGCAGAGATAAAAACAGTGTTTTTGCTTCAAAACTCGTTCAAAGTAGACGCGAAGACTCCGACAGACCACGGCGGCGACTGCTTGTTCTTCTGCACAGGCAATTCCAACAACTCAGAACATCTCGAGGTAAAAAGCACTTTCAGGGCAATTCTCCTCAGATGGAGTCCACTCGTATGGTAATCGATATCATTCTCTCTTCTCCAGTCCTGAGACAAACTGATGAATGTTCAAACAGTGGGAGCGTCTTCACATTTAATACGCTCCATCCTTTATGTGGAAAACAACCAGTGTTACGTATTTCACGCGTTTGTCTTCTGACCCCACAGCCCACATGATGACTGAGCCGATCGATACCGATCAATACTCAATAACTCCTCTGCTCGTTTTGTGGCTCGAGGAGAGGACTCTGAAGGACAAAGTACACTCTCAGAGGAAAACATGGGATAAGGAATATGGATTTTTACTAAACTATACAAAAGGAAATATGGATTAACGGCACGCACAAAAGGGCATTCAAGTGTTTTGAAAGAAGAAGTTGGAGATTTTTTTCATTTCAGTGAAACAGCTGAATGTGAAAACACAAAGTAAAGGCAGAGAAACTGACCGTTCTTAGACCATTTCTCACATTTTGAAGGCTACATGATATTATTTTTGAGGATTTTTGAAACTTTCAAAATAAGATTATTTGATTTAAGGAACTTTAATACAAAAAAATCACCCAAAAAATATATTTAATTTCACTTACAGCTCTTTTTAGTCACTTTTACTATGAGTTTAATGTTATGTATGTTCCAACGGCAGGGAAGTAACTTATAACAGCTACTGAAATTACTGTTATTAAGTCTTTTATTTTGGTACTTGTCCTTTTTTTTTTCAAGTCTGTCTTTACTCGTACATGCATTACACAATGTAATCTACTTAGTTACTTTCAACATCATAACTGAGTTTGCATCTACATTTGTGTAAACAATAAGACTCTCTCTCAGAAGCAGGCCACTGAAAACAGACAAAATACCAAAAAGTAATATTCTGAGTTGCATTTGAGTACTGCTACATCTGTATATTGATCTTTTTTATGTACTTTATATTGTTGTGACACCGTAACTTCATCCTGTCGCTGTCTTGAACAGCAGTACACTGACACTAAAGCTTCTTGACTAGACAATAAAGATAATAATAATATCTTGCTCATTAACAATAATGAGCTTAATTAATTATTTATTTACATAATGTGATCCTTTGCACAGACATGACATAGATGTAGTGTTAACATTGATTATTTTCGTCTCTTGTTCGTCCATTTGTGGTTTTGTGTCTCACTTCCTTCATCCCCAGTCGGCCAACTGCACCGTAACTGTAAGCGAGCGCAGTAATGAGCCTGTACTGCGCCTCAGCAGAGTTTAACCGGAGATGTGTCATCATCTGAATGAAGACAAATGACAAACAGTGACTCAAACAGCCCCGCAGCGACGCCACCTTCCTCCTTGTTTCGTCTTCCTCCGGAGCTTCATCATGTGTGCGTGCTGCAGATGTGACTGCACAAAGATTGTAAAAGAAGCAGCGGAGGGAAAGATTGAGGGGTTTGAACTCAGAAACTCAGAAACTCAGCTGCACTGCGGTTTTAAAAGAGACGTCTCTTAATTGACAAGTTGCTCCTCCTCAGCGTCTCAGACGAGGGCTCTCCTCTGGTACGCCTGTTTTCTCTGCTGCTCTGGGACTGATAACAAAACCCACTATTTAAAACACTCCACACACACACACTTGGTTTCACTTGCCTGCACACAACATGACACACAAGCATCAAGACATGCGATGCCCGTGCATGCGTACGTGCATCTTATTAAGCGAGAAGCACACACACACTCGTTCCACTCACTCACTTGCAGGGAGGGAGGAGTCAGCGCTAAAAGACTTGTAATTTGTGTTTTGCCAACAAAGGCTGGCTAATCCTGCAGAGGGCTTTGTCGCAGCTGCTATTGTGTGTTTGTGTGGTGTGTGTAAGTGAGAGAGAGAGAGAGGGGGAGAGAGGGTGAGGAAAGAAAGTGCGAGGGAGAGCGAGAAAGAAAACACAAGGGAGAGAGTGTGAGGAAGAAAGAGAAAACTGAGCTTGATTGCTGTTGAGTCCTCTTTTTTTTTTAATCTGTGTGTGAGTCTGTGTGTGTGTGTCGCTCTTTGTCCCAGCTGTGTGTGCATATCTGTGGGGGGTGCGAGTGTGTATTCGTCGCCTCCCCCTCCTGCAGTTTTCTGCATGGCAGAGCTCATTTCAGCCCATCTCCCTCTCTCCTTCTTCCCATGGCCACTCCTCCTCGGCCCGGCTCAGACCTCTGCCCCTCAGGCGGCCCGTGGTGCCGAAGGGGTCGCTGGGTCACGGGGGGACGGGAGGGGGAGGGCCGCCACGCTTGTTGGAGTCGTTTAGCTTAAGACGGAGATGATCTCTCTGATATCTGCCAGGGGGCCTCGGCCGAGTCGAAATAAAGTCACCAATGTGTGACAGGTGGAAAGAGAGCAAGCTAATAGCTTTGGAGTGGCGAGGGGGCTTTTCTCCTCCACCCTCCCACCCATCCTGCCCCATTCACACACTTAAAGAAACCACTGAATCAGACTTACCTTCCAGTGACAAACAGAGAGGCAAACCAACGGGAGGCTAATCAGAATTAGGCAAATTCAGCTGTCACAAAGTGTCTCCTGAGGGGGGGAGCACAGGTATCATGAGGCTGATCTGCCTTTTATGCTCTGTTTTCCACAAAACTTCACTGTGTCAGATCTTTTCGGTAAGAATCCGCTGAGGGGCCTCGGCGTTCGATCCGGCGGCCTCGGGGAAGCAGCGCGCACATTTTGCTCTTTTCAGCGTGGAGGTGCTGAGCTGCTCTTGGCAAATTCCCTCCGTCTGGGAGCAGAGATCACAATCTGCATGTGGAGTTCAGTGTTTGTGCGCTGATACCATGTGACAGAGCACGCAGGTGCAGCTGTGGACATGTGCGAGCACACAAACAGATGTGCAAAATGCGATTTCAACACTGTAGCACATTCACTACTGGGGGGCAGATCACAGTTGTGTTTATCACTTAGCTGTGATGTAGCAATAAACGGACATGTGGGTAGACTATGACCAATCAATGAACAGTGTTGCTCTGCTTGTCGCTGTTTTAAACAGATGGTTTTTGTTTCTCGGTTGGACTCGGACCATATTTTTTTTTCTTTGACAAGAGACAGATACTTAAAATTTTGAACCCACAACCTTCAAACTAACTTCCTGCCCCACTGATCTATCAGAGCCTCCTGAGGTCCGTCAGTTGTAGCCCAACAAACAACTATAGAAGCCACAAAAACTTTTGGGCTTTTATTGTGAAATGCCTGATTTCACAGCAGCTTTTCCAAAAAAAAATCACACTCACATTTTGTCACGCCAACTGGCGAGCATGCCTCTATCACTTACTCACATATTTTTCTAACCCACCTTGATTTTTTCAGCACTTGTAAAAGATCTGGATGCATCTGGATTTTCTTGTCTGTTGTCCATTTCTCTGGCTGTGCTCTGCCACACCGATGCACAAAACAGTTCACCCCTGTTTTCGTGCAGCACACCCTGACTTGCCTTGCATGGTCCTCTAATTGTAATGTTTGTTGGTAAATGTGAGATGTGTTGCACGACAACAACCAGATGCAAGGACGTGAGTTTGGCACATGCATGGCTCTTTTTTTTTGCAGGGGCCTGCTCGCGGGAACTGGCAGGAAACTGCGTGCAAATTTGCAGGAAAGTTGCGATAATTGGCCAAAATTGCAAGGTCGTGCATAAATCACAGGGATCGGTTGAAGTCGTGGTCATTGATGTGATCGTGACATCGCAACTTCCTGGAGGGACTGACAGATAATGAAATTCTGAATCATATACACAAGTAAATGATTAAATCATAAAAACGCATGTAGGCATTAAAAACGAAATTATTGGATTCTCGATTGGACTTTAATGCAGACAAATGTTCTTGTACAAGAGACAAAGACAAAGATATGTAAGACACATCATGCTTTGGAGGTCTGAATGAAGACTAACCAACCACAAAAAATGGGAAACAAAGAATAAAAAAAAAAACTCCAACATTTAAAAAAACGACTCACATGGAGCACTTGCCAAACAGCGTGATGGGAAACGTTTACGATCAGTTGTGTAACATCTCAGCACAGCCAGCTTCCATCAGGTATTTCTCTGCCTTCATGTGACGGATCGGGGCCGGCTGACGCGAGGCGATGATTGATAAACGCTGTGACATACCTGCTGTCTGCCAACAACACTCCCTCACAGGCCTGCTGAGAGCAGGAACGCAGGTGAAACCACCTCTCAGCGCTCCTCTTCTATACACATCCATACACCAGGCTGTTCGTGCATACGCAGAACATTTACGGTCTTTGTGCACACAAGAGGCTCTGATTTCATGTGTGCCTTCCTTTGTTTACACATCAGTGACAGAAGACGATCCGTAACACCCAGCGTCTGCTGAACAAATTACCTCAACCGAGTCCCTCAGGTGGTGAACGAGACTTCGAGACAGTCTCATAAAGTCTTGTGACATTTTAAAAACCGGTTTCATATCGGCACAGAAAAGAAATAAAGTTTTACTCTCACAACAATCGTTGCCAGATTGTAAAGTTTAAAACATATTGACATTTTTAAAATGTCAGTTCAGTTTCACTATTGCAACCCTAAGCACCAGAATAAGAGCTGACAATGTGCATTTCTTCAAGTTTCTTTGTTGTAATCTTCAACTTTATGTTAGGACACAAAAAACACTTGGTTAGGTTTAGGAAAAGATCATATCTTGGCTCACGATACCTGGCTCTGTCACCACAAGCAAAGCTGGAAATTGTCCCAACGTCGTGTGAAGAATATCCAGAGGTTTTATCAAACAGTGGCCTCTGTCTCGGCAGCTGTCTTGCCGCTATCATCCCCTCGTCCTCCAAAAGTGAAAGTCAGTTGACATACATGTAATCTGAGCGTGACAGTGGACGAGGAGGATGTGCAGGCAGCACTGAATATGTATTCGTATATGTATTCTGAAGCTCATTCCTGGCTCCCTGACACATACGATCGTCGTCCAGAGGAGCTCGCATTGATCTGGACAAATGACCACGCTGTTGGTTTCTGAGAAGGACTTAAGTTATATAAAAGAGTTTCGAAACTAGAAACCTGAAGATCTTTTCTCTTACTTCTTTATTGTTAATTCTTCTGTGATAAATCCCATTACAATGATGGTGCCAGGGGATTAACAGAGCCACCGCAGACTCGTCCCTTTCTATTATTGTGAAGAACCTTTCCTGGCAACAGCTACGTTTGCTAGAAAAACCTTTTCTGTTGTGCACGAGTTGTTGGAGTTACCAGGTGGAGGCACGAGCTGTTTGCACGTGCACAACACCGAATGCTGTATTTTTTAGCGTGTGTTGAAATTCCCAGTAGGTTTCTGCTTCAAGTTCCCAGGTTGTCCCTTGAAAACAGGAACCTTTGTGAGCAATATTCTCAGGTTGTGTCCTACTTTTCTTTTGCATTTTCACCTGGATTGTTTGGTTTGGGTTCAGTGAACAGTGATGAAGAAGGTCAAGTGAGAAGAGAACAACAAACAGTAGCAGGAAAACAAGTGGTACAACATTTACTCAGTCACAGTTTGTGTGTCTGTGTGTGTTTCAGTCTAAACAGCGATTAAGGAATTAGCCCAGAACAAAACACTTGTCATGCACGCCTGCCTGACGGCGCTCAATCACCGAGGCCTTGTGTCACTTTGCTGCGGACGAGATAACACCCAGCTTGATTGGCAGATTGTAAATCACCTCGCCGTGAAGTCACTCATCGAGGCGCTCTGTGCGCTGCTTTCACCCGGGCTTCACAGAAACAGGTCGGACTGGCCGCGTGAGTCTCTCCTCCAGCTCTCCTCCCACGCCCGCTCGCAATCCAGCGGACGAGCCCGGCAGATCTGTGCTGCGGAAAAATGAGGAACCCGGGGCAGAGATCCGCCTCTCCGCCCTCCCACACACTCATTAAAAACAGCCACATGCAGCAGAGAGACAAAGAGAGGAAAAATATCTCGCTCTTGTCAGATGAAGGTACATGTAATGTGTTCATGTGATAACAACTGGCAGCAGTTGAAAGGGCACCACTGCATTCAGCCAGTAACCAGGATCATTTCCATTTTTAACCCCTCTTACATCACCGCACACGAGCCCCGCCCATCCCCCCACCTGTTTGATCACCTCTGCGCTACACTGCCGAAGCTGTGTCGGCGCTGACCTGCACACACACACACACACACACACTCAAACACACACTCGTACAGATGCATATTCTCTCTGAAACTCATCTCCTCTCCTGACTCCATCTTTTCTTTCAAGCCCCTCGGTTGTAGCGGCGGCTTTTTGATGTTGGTAAGACACTGAAGGAGTGGTAATGAAAAAAATAAGAGGCTAAAAATAGCCTTTGGATGAGAAAGCGGGCAGAAAATAGCCTTTCATCTGCCTTTGCAGCACGCCTTCCTCCTCGCTGCCTTCTTCCCTGACGGTGAAGGAAATCCTGAGCTGAAAACACGCATGATAATTGATTAATCAGCGCAGGATGAAGCAGGGAACAGGTCAGGTGTTGCTACTTCTACTTCTACTTCTTCTCTTCTTATCAATGACATCAATCTGAAAGTAGTAAAGTCTGTATGGTACATTGCACTTCTATGCCTTTTATCTGATAGACGTCCTTCTATTGGATCGTTCTGAGGCTAGAAAGCAAATCTATCACATTTACAGCAAAAATGTTACTTATAACTAACATTTAAGTGGTTTGAAATGAAGTCAGCCGTGTGTGAAAGTGAATTAAGTCAAGTTTCGGTCACTTTGCACGCAGTGGCAGTTGTTTAAACGGTTGCTTTTTGGCTTTGTTAGCCACCAAATCTCAGCCTGACTCACTGCCCACACCTTAGATGTAATCAGCTATTCAAACAGCGCCGGTGTTTTTTTGTTTTTTTTTACCACATCTGTTTCGAGCAGTTGGAGTTCAAACAAAGCGTGGACGAGACTGAAGCAGGTGTAGAGGTCTTGTAAGTCGAGTTACAGAAAGTCAAACCTTTGCTAAATAGAAATTAGCATATACAATATAGTTATCAATGTGGAAAAACATCAGAAGTGACAGTAGCATCTGTTGTGTCAGGACTAGACAGTATATTTCATTTAAAAGGACGGTTCTGGAGGCTTTTCTCGTTGGAAAAGATGTTTTCACTCTTCTCTCGAGTTTGATTTATCAATTGGCTCCGTTGGTGGTCGTGCTCTCCTACTGTTGATCTGATTGGCTGAATTTAGCCTGTGATAGACAGATGGTTCATGCAAGTATTTTATGAAAGCGCCTGCCCTTTTCCAAACAGTTTCTAGGGGAAGCGTGTCCAACATCGATTATGCATCATCGTCTGTGTGAGTTAGATTTTTTCTTTCCCCTTCATGAATGTGTATTTCCCAAGGATCAGCATGTTCTCTGCTGGGTTGTCACAGTACAGAACAGCAGACCCGAGCTGTGTTTGGATTCTGGTGTTATTTTGGAAAACATTTTCCACCCTGTCGGTGTGGAAATGGCCCGTGTGCTTCTTCCACTGCGGATTCCTCCCGTCTATTATTTGCTAATCGTTGGCGCGAAATTGCAAAAGAAGAAACCCTCGCTCTTCGACTGTGAGGGACTGACACCAAACCTGACGATTACCATTTTACTCCGCTAAAATATGTCACCATGACACAGACTCACTCAGAGTTGGAGTAAAAATACATTTCCAAGCTGCTGATGATTTCCCGACTCCACATAATACTTCTTCTTCTTCTCTTTAATGCCACTTCCTCGCAGCTTATCTTCCTCACCGCGGGGCCTCCACCTATCTGCTCCAATCCTCTGTCACTGTATCAGCGGCAGCCCCAGGTGAACGCCACCACCCAGCTGCCTGCGTGTCATTACCAATGTAGCCTTTATGTAGTGCGATCGGAGATAAGCCGTTAGATAAACCTCAGACGCTCTGATAATGCGAGACTGTGCGAGCAGCAGCTGACCCGGTGAAGAGGAGGAGGGACAGCTGAGTTTGTGTAACCTCTTCAGAGAACAGCATGTAAACTGTTGTGGCTCTGCGTCGGCTCACCGCTGTGCTCGATGTATGTTTGCGTAGTGAAATGTATAGTCTGCTGTCTGCTGTGTGTCTTGGACCGTCCTCTGGAACCAAACACCAGGTCCTGCTGTCACAGATCGGTGATGAAGAAAAGATTAAATGAGTCGCTTCGGTTAAAAGTAACATTAACGCAAAAAATACTACAAAATGTACTCGTGCAGGCTGTTTAAAGTAGTACATGTACACAAAACTTACACAAATCAGTTAAAGAAGGAAAGGAAGAAGAACAGATGAAAGAAAGGTAAAGAAAAGTATGGAGGAGTGTCGTGGTTTGGGTGTTTTGTTTTGTTGATTTCCTGTTTTATTTTGTAGCTGTGTAACCAACTTCCTGCTCACCTGTGCTTCTGTTTCCCTCGTGTGGTCCTGGTTTCTTCCGGCTCGTCCTCAGACTTTGTCAAACTTTTGTATTCTCCTTTGCCTGCCTTTTTTCATTGTTTGCACTTTTGGATTTTGGACAATCGGCTCATTAAAGCTCGCTTTTTGTTTCTGTGACAGGAAGTGTAACAGAGAGAAGAAATATAAAGGACAGAAGCAGAGAAGGAAGTAAAGAAGAAAGAATATCAGGAAGGAAGGAAGGAAGGAAGGAAAGAAAAGAGATGGACAGACGAAAGAAAGGTAAAGGAGGAAAGAAATAAGGAATGAGGGAAGGATAAAAGAAAACAGAGAGGAAAGAAGAGACGTTGGTAGGACAGGAGGCAGGAAATAAGGAAAAGGAGAATAGAAGGAACAAAGAGGAGAGAGGAGGAAAGAAATGAGGAAGGATGAGAGGAGATACTGAAGGAAGCAAATAAAATGGGAACAAGGAGAGCAGGAAGAAAATGAGGAATTAAAAAAAGGAAGAAGGATGGATATAAGGAAGGAAGGATGGATATAAGGAAGGAAGGAAGGAAATAACAAATGATGAACGTGATGAAGTAAATTAAATTAATGGTAGAAAAGAGCGATAAAGAAAGAAAGTTATGAGTTTATAAACTCACATGCCGTGATCTGTTGCAGACAGACTGCGAGTGGTGAGCAAGAAAGAAAGAAAAAACTACATTTCGCTGTAATCCCGGCCCGGATCAGTGTCTCCAACATCTCCACCTTGATTCAATAAAGTTCAATAAAGCCTTTTTTTTCTTCTTTTCACACTGTCTGGCTGGCAGCGAGGCAGTCGGCCAACTCCTCCAGCCTCCCTACAGCTGATACGCAGCAGGCTGAGCTTCACATTTTTTTACTTGTATTTTTTTTTCCTTCTTACCCCGTGCTTCTTGCCAAACACTCGCAGCTGCCTATTTAACCAAGATATCACTTGACGTTCAGGTCGAACGATTAGATAACGCTGCTCTGTTTGATCAGACTGGAGTGTTTAAGTCTGCGCTGGAATAAAAGAAAAGTTGCATGAGAAGAGAAAACTAGCAAAAAATGTCGCCTCTTTTATCTGATTCTGCTGTTTTTCTACAGATCTTTCTTTATTTTGGCTGCCGTGCAAACACAGTCAGACGCTCCCAAAGCCAGACGTTTTGTTTGATTTTGTCTGAGAGTTTAGTTTAAATATAAATGCATATGTGTGGCGTAGTGCTTCTGTTGTTTATCCCCTGTAAACAGCAGATTTTCTCCGAGGGGGGAAGGCACATCGGCTGGAAAATAAGAGAGCAGCTTTTTGACTCCTCGAATCTTTTTGGGTGAGTGCGAACGCAAACACAGCTGAGGGCTTGTTTTGTTTGCTCTGTTGACTCTCAGTTTTACACCTCAGCTCATAATCAGAGCAGAAGGGAGGTAAAGCCGAAAGCTGGAGACGGAGGCAGGACGGAGCGTGCCAAGGCCCCCGGACGTAGAACAACCGGCCTTCTGTGTGCTGGGACAACACAGACAAGATTTAGCATCGCAGCGCCCTTTGTGCCAAACTAGCTTTGAATAGCGGCAAATAATCTTTAACGAACTTCTTTTAATTTACTTGGAGGAGCACATCGATGGGTTTTTACTGCAACGGGGACGATCCAAAGCCTCAAATGCAAAGTTTTTAGAAAGGGAACATTCACAACGGGCTTCTTTGTCGTATAACGTAAAAAAGTCACAGAACTCCCTTTGGAAATCTTGTTGTTTAGGCTTGCCTTCATGGGACAAGCTTTATATAGCTTGTGAAACACTTTGCACAGCCTACACTTGACTGTATGCATCTTTTGATGAATTCTGCATTAAAATATACACCTGAAAAATCATCATCTTGCCATAAAGAAGCTAAACGTTGACTGATTTTACTATGGACATGAGTTATTGTTCAACTTTGTCTCCGAGGACGCATGTCTTCTGCTTTTGGGCCAAACTAGTTTTGAATAGAGGCAAAAAATCTTTAATTAACTACATTTAATTCATGTGGAGGACCACATTAGTCAGTTTTCGCTGCATCAGGATGATTCAAATCCTCAAATTAGACGGAAAACAACAACAACCAAACCCCCTTTAGAGATCTTGCCATTTAATTTTGCCTTAATAGGGACAAACTTTGCATGACTTGTGTAACTCTTTCTACAGCCTATTCTTAGTTGTTAGCCACTTTTCATCTATTCTGCATTAAAATAAACAAAGTTTCGCTCCTAACTTTCCTCCCAGCCACCGTTCCTCGCCCTCCTTCCTTGCATTTTGCAGTTTGTCCTGATATGTTATCACCTCTTGTGATTACTGTGTTTATTATTTAATATTTAATATGAAAAAATCTGTTGCAAAGTGTATCTCGAGTCAAGCACCTGCATACTCCACTTCAAATGTACGCAAACAGCCTCTAACTTGGTAGATAATAGCCACTGAATTACCCAGAATGCAACGAGACATTACTATAAACACGCTAAACTATGACTCTGTTAATTATCTGCTGACGTGGCTTCCTGTTTCTATCATATGTGATGATACTTTGTGAGATTCGGGTTGGTTTAAAGGTCAAATACAGAAAAGTATAAAAACTTTTGTTGTACACAGGCTGAATGTTCACTGTTCTCGCTGATCAATAGCTCTCTGAGAGTGATATTGATTTTCTAATCTAACGCTCAGCGAGAAAGTGAAGAAGCATATTTTCCAAGATGTTGAACTTTTTTCTTTTATGATACAACAAGTTTGTATTATAGACATCAGTTTGTGGTACGCTACCGCCTGATGCTGCCTTTTTCTGTGGAGACATTCAGGGACACTTACCAGCGCTGTTGAAAGTTCAGAACAAAAAAAAAACCCATCAGGCCCAGTCCAAACAGGGTCATTTTGAAAGGCCACTGCTCTGGTTATTACAAATGATTCAACATGGATGGTTTCATGTCCATTAAAGTGTCACCTAAACACCATCCATGCAGAAAATTAACGTTGACTTTTGCTTCCAGAAGCCCCGGCGCTCGAAATGACTCCTGAAATGTTGCAGTTCTGTTGATAAATGCGGTGCTGGCATTGCGGATGGAGGCCCAGTAGGTCCAAACTTCACCCTGAGGAGGCGATGAGTAATGAAAATCAAGTCTCTTAATGAATCCCCAGTTATTATGAATTTGGATCTGGATTTCCAATATCCAACCCAATCTCCAGGTGTCATGAGTCCTATGTGACTACCAGCTCACATTAATTACATACAGTCAGTTTGTTCTGACCCACAGTCCCCTCACAGGAGCCCAGTCTTACTCTGAGAGTTGTAGCACAGTGATCCAGTTGTGCCTGAGTGATTTACTCTCTCCGTCTTCAGATGTATTTCTCTGAGCAAACACCCAGGAGCTCGGAGTCAAGCTGTCAAACTGTTTTGCGCCCTCACCAACAAGCCCTCCTCTCTCACAGCGAGGAAACCGTCAGGACCGCGGCGCGAAAATGACTCGCAGCTCGGTGGTCTTCGGCACAAGTGTAATGGGAGCGACTGTGCCGAGCGAGGCGGACTGGGGCTCACTTATCTCAACCTCTCCTCCAAAAGGCTCCCATTACTGAGGCCATTACACCCAGCAGAGTCGGAGAGAGACAACACAAACAGTGTGCTGGCACCCCGCGGAGGCTCACCTCACATCACAGCTTCAAAGCTGCAGATCTCACATCGTTTTGAGGTGTTGGTGCTCATCGCAATCTGTGGTTACACGGGAGTCGCTGCACGCGCTCTCTGATCGACCGCATCTCGGCAGTGCACGCATCAAATGCTGGAGGAGATGCTTATGTGAATAAATACACTGGAAAAAAAACGTCCCTACCACAAACAAACAAAATATTCTTTAATGTGGAAAAGATGTGCAGGTATCAGGCTGAAATATCTGCTGCTGAGGTAAACAAAAAATCAGTTTACCAGCTGTTGTTGTTTGGTGTATTCCTTCATGCGATTGCCTAAAGAAAGAAAAAATCCATAAAGTAAAAAAAACCACATATTTTCTGTCTTTTCTTATCATCTGATTACAGTTTATAATGAAATGACAGCACTGAATTTTATGGTTATTTCCGTCTGTCAATGAATTGTTACGGTCTGTTTTTATTTATCGTCATCGGGGCCTGAACAGTGCAGGATTTATGACAGCAAAGTTTCAGACAAATCTAATAACTTTAATTGAATCACAGAGCTTTGACTCACCGATTTGTGCCTTTAAAAAACAATCTTGTCGGCGCTCACCTCGGATTGCTAAAGAGTCCACGAGTGGATGAAACAAATAATATGGCACCAAGCGTCCAGCAGCACCTTCCAACCAAGTGGCGACCGTCAAGCCAACGTCGAAGTGCCAAAATCTGCAGTTCCTTGAATGGCCACTTGAGGCTGCCTCCAGATATATTAAGGGCTTACAGGTTTGCATAATTAAGGGACATGGCTGCTTTGAGTGACAGCTCCATCACCCTGAGCTTCACGGTGGCTCTTCAGAGAGCAGTGGTTGACGTCACAGAGACTTTCACTACGCAAGCACTTGATCTTTCTTGAGCAGCGTCCCTCAGCTTTTTGCGTGGTGGCTCCTGAACATAAAGTGACGATGAAAGACGATTAGAAATGAACGAGCAGTTCACACATCGGTGCAGCTCAGCGGCGACTCATCAAGAAGTGCTCAGCTTATCAATTCACACACACTCATGAACTAATTATTAATAATATCAGTGGTGTAGTTCACTTTACTCCACTATCTTACATTTATTTGACGACTTTAGCTACTAATTACTTTGCTGATTGAGTTTAATAACACTAAATGTGATCAACAACTAAATAATGATGTCATGTTATAGATTTAGATAAACTTTATTGATTACAGGGGAAATTCACAAGCTACCATGCAGATAAACTGTAAAGTAAAGTAGTTAAACCACCTTTACCAGCTGCGATATTAAACCGATGAACACATTAATCCAATAATATAATGTACGTTATCCTGAAATATGCCGTGCTGCAGAATAAGTACTTTTATTTTTGGTACTTTAAGTATTTTTTGATGCAAATACTCTTTCTTAAGTACAAGTTCTGAGTACTTGAGATTGAGGATTATGTAACAGAAAGTCCTCAGAGGTGTTCAGGAGGTATTTTTTGGCTGTTCATCAACCCTTTAGTGTTGTGTTCACCCTGTTGACCTCAAGTGTTCCCAGCTCTCCAGTACTTCACACAAAAAAGCAAAGATTAATGAAGTCCGAATGAATGAATACAAATGTTGTTTTTTCCCTTCTTATCTCTCCCATTAATCATCTCCCGACCCCTCCGATTCGTCCCCGTGACCCCTCAGAGGAGGACCCGCCTCCCCGTGATGGGAACCACTGTCCTACAGTATGTTTGTGTGTGTGACAGCGGCAAGAGACGAGCTGCGACAGTTGTTGTGTATCTGGGTCAGCGGCACGGAGCATCCAGTGGAGTGTGAAGTGAACCCGGTGATCAGCTCCCTCCCTTTTGTGCTGCATCTTTGTCCGGCCACAGTCACTCGTGTTAATGATTAGTCCTGCCGCCTTTGTCCACCTCTCACAACTCACAAAGCCAGTGCGAGTCAATTGGCCGCTGCCCACACGGACGATGTGCAACACGCCACCCGGCCCGCAGAGAAAAACAGTCGACGCTGCCAGCTTCGAGCTTCGAGGGGGTTATCAGTGAAAATATGCAACCCTGATAGCGACGGTCCAAATACACAGGAGAGCGTTTTTTTCTAATAAATCTGGATGTTTCTGTCTTTGGATCATCGCAGACTGAACTCTGAGGCTTTTCTCCTTGTTGTTGTTTAATCTTTAACTCCATTTTAAATGAAAAGGGCCTCACCTTTCATCTCCTGCTGATCTGGTCCTCAGGGGATGAGGAATGTGTGTGTGTGTGTGTGTGTGTGTGTGAGAGCGAGAGAGAGGGAGTGTGTGTGTGTGTGTGTGTGTGTTCATTAGAAGTTGTTGCGGGGGTTGCAGGGAGGAGTTTTGTTTTTCCTACTAACACGTGTGTGTGTGTGTGTGTGTGTGTGTGTGTGTGTGTGTGTGTGTGTGTGTGTGTGTGTGTGTGTGTGTGAGGAGGTCATCTGGTCAGTGTGCCCATCAGTACTCGAGCTGTCTGACTGAGCATTCTCACCATCTGTATGACCTCTCCTCCTGACCGGCTGGCTTTTGTTCCCGAGCTCTCCCTCCCTCCCACCGACCCGTTCTCACCGAGCGCTGCAGTCCAAAACAGGTCGCCGAGCCCCGGCCTTCGTCATCACTCCGCTCCTTCTTCTTCTTCTTCTTCTCTTACTTTAATGAGAGCGGCTCGGTTGTTTATTCGTTTGACTTTCCCACGAGCTTTGAAGCAGCGTCACCTGTTGGGAGTTGGATACTTTTGAAGGGATTTCTGATAAGAGCTGAGCTTTGAAGAAATCTCTTCTGTCTGGTGTCAGAGTATTTAAAAAGCACAGTATGCCATGTCAAAATAAAAGACGTAGTTTAACAGTGTCGCAAGGAAGCGTGGGATCATGGGAGTTGTTGTCTTCATTGTAAAGTTACAAATGTATCTGTCGTGACTGAGGCAGAAATCAGGTTCAAAGACGAGGTGACGTATTCAAGTTTTATGTTTAGTCACGTCTCTTGACGTCCTTCTTCACTCTACGAAGTATCATTTAATGTTCCTCCAGATGTTTTACCAGATGAAACGCAACGATACCTCGAGGAATTTTACCAATTTCTCTGGGTTTGAACTTTGTCGGAATAATTTCGGATAATGTAAGCTCAATAAAATGTATGCAAAACATGAACACTTCCAAGGGGAGCTAAATACTGTTTTATAGGTATTGTAAATCAAGTTTATTGTCATTATCATTCAGTTTTTAGCCATTTAGTTGTTTAATTAATATAGACAACTTGTTTTTTTATTCTAATTAGACTGAAGCCGGGCGTAAAGGGAGTCCGAGGCAAGAGAGGAGGAAGAAAACAGTCACACGCTCGTCAAGTGATACGGAAAATTACTGTAAATATAATCTGACATCTTGCAAATAACGCTCAGGTCGACATCCAAGTCGTTATTACTACGAGTTCTGGAGCTAAACTCTCATTTGACACGACTTCCAACATGTGGAAACTGACGGATGTTTAACTGATTAATCGAAAAGTTCAGGTGGTTCCCACGAAGCTAAGACCCCCAACAAGCTTCGCAAGATGAGCCTAAGGAGTTGCATGATGACTGCCCGGGAAGGAAATAAGAAAATCTAAATTCTGCGGCACAAAGTCAGGTTGTGCCTGCGAAATACTGAATATGTTTATCCACCTCTCAGTCTAAGAAGAGCTCTTAAACATAGACAAGGGGTCTCAAGTGAAAGTGGCTGCATGTTAAGGGGTCATGAACAGATTGAAGTTGAAAAAGCACTGGTTTGGTTTATAAAATGTCTAAAAAATAGTGACTAACAGTCCAAAATCCCCAAAAAACTCAATTTACAACGACATTAAACAAATAAATCTCACTGATTGTCCTCCTTTGTCTGTTATTTACGAGGTGTTGACGCAGATCGTCACAGATCCTCGTGAATAGCTCACCTCCGCTGGACAAACACAGATGGACGACGGGGACGGCGGCACACTCCGTCCAGTCACTTAGCAGAGGGCCACTCCGCTTTATGGCGCCATAAAGCCGCCCTTCTGAAAACACAGTTTAAGAGATGACAGTAATTGGCGTGCTGTTTAGAGTGCTATCACCTCCGTCCCGACAGCAGTAATTAGCCCAGAGGCTGCACTATATGGAGGATTAAATGGGTGGTTAATGGTAATTTACTGTTCACTCAGCACACTTTAGGGGCCGACTGGTCAAACATCGGTGTGAGCCGGTTGCAGACGTCTAATGACTGAGAGGTAATTCGGCTTGAAATATGACAATTTTACACTTTAACAGGGTTTAATGTGTGATGGTTAACAATAAAAGATGGTTACAGTGAAATGGCAATAAAATAAAAGACGTTTGGTCCAATTCTCAAGAGTCACAAGTCATTTTTTCCAAACTTTATTAACTGCATCCATTATCTTTTTATTCTATTCTGAAATGTCACACGCAGAGTTTTTATTAGATTTTCCAATTTTCCTTCTTGTCAGCCACAAAAAGCAAAGTAATTATTTCACAGACAGAGATTTTACAGACACAGAGAGACACGTCAGTGAGCAACAAACAGATTTATTAGAGAATACTGCTAACTTGTTTTAATTATGTGAGGACAGAAGCAGGAGCGCCACATGAAAATAGTTCAAAAACCAGCTCAGACACACAAACACACATATTATCTCTAATCCCTGACATGTTCCAGGGCCCCTGAGCAGCTCCGGCCCCCCGATACTGCAGGATTTTATCCCCTCCTGGCGCTCCTGGAGATAACTTCTCCAGACAGTCTGTCCACCAAGAACCTCCTCCAGGTCCCCTTGTGGTCCCCAAACCACCTCATTGGCCACCGCTGGTCCGTCAAGTATTCAGAAATCACTTCTAGGCGCGTACAGCTGCTCTGGGTTCTGTGATATCGCCCGATTGAGTTTTTCTGAACGAAAGTTGGAGGAGAGGTGGGAGGCGCTTTGGTCGGAGCCTCCCTCGCCGCCTCCAGCGGGTCCCGGAGGGGCGGCGCGCCGAAATCTGATCTCCCTCCCCCCGCTGCTGCTGTTTGTCCCGGCGGCGCGCAGCCCGGCGGAGGCAAAGCAGCCAGGAGGCATCCCGGACCGAGGTGGTACTGGAGAGAGAGGAGAGGCGCGTCAAGTCTGCAACACACACACACACACATACAGAGTGGAACACGTGTGACTGCTCAGCCTTCAAAATAAAAGCATTTTTGGGTCGATGCGTGGCAGATTGATGGCTTCATTAAGATCCAGCTGAATTACTTGCAGCACAACCGACCATGTTATAACATACTCGTGTCATTGCTGTCATGTTTCTTATGTGGCTTTTAAATCATTATTTCTGAGCAGATTTTAAAAACAAGAATGAAACATTTTTAATAAAATACCTTCTGACAAGCTACAAAAACACGGAAGAAAATGAAATAGAGGTTTTAGAATAAGTGCAATCATGTCAAAATAAAGAATATATTACTACAAATGTGTTTTATTTAACTTAATAACATGCAGAATACAGATATTGTTCATTCTTTATTATTTAAAAACAACAAAACCTCTTGAAATTTTAGAATAACACTTTTACAAGATGTTAAGTTTCTGTAAATTGTTAATTATATTTACTGCACACTCCATTTAGATTATTTAAACACTTTATTGAAAAATAGATCAGTTTACAAACACACAAAACAAATGTAAGCGAAAATAAAGCTACATGAAGGACATCGAACAACGAGTATACAAATATATATATCCAACATTTGATTCAAGCCTTCAGTGAAAGCATTGCGTCACTGCTCCGTCCCCTGACATTTTATTCTGAAGGTCCAAACAGGAAGTGCTCCTGCCCCCGCAGCCTCTCCGTCTTGACTCCAGCAGCGTGCAGCTCGTACTTCACAGGCAGCCGGCGGAGGAGAGCCACCAGTCCGAGTTGGTTGATCCGAGGCGACGAAACGCACCGACTGGCATCCAGAGGAGTGGACCGAGGAGTCACCAGCGTCCAGTCCAGCCTCCTCCTCATCCTCCTCCACACCGCGACAGGATGAACGGATTCTGGAGGTTTGGACACTTTGGACCGCAGCAGCGCGCAGCGGAGAACAGGATTTAGTGGCAGTGAAGTTGGGTTTTCGTGCTGCCCGAGATCGAGGACTCTCGCTGTCAAGTCGTGAGGGGGATTTCTGACTTTTTTTTTTCTTTCCACTGTCGCCAAACTGCTCGCAGAGGCTCGAGGACGCACGGATTCTAACGTAGTTTTGTGGGTTTTTGGGAAGTTTAAAGGAGAATTACGGCTGTTTTTGCTTCTTCTGAATGCTTGGAGAAATCTGAAAGGCTGATATTTACTATCAAAACGGGATACTTTCATATTAGGTAAGTATCCTATTATTATTATTATTATTATTATTATTATTATTATTATTATTAGTGACGAACAACTGCAGCCTCTGTGCTGTGAGATAAATCGCTTCACTTCCTTGTAGTCAGACAGGTTGAGCTCTCTCTCTCTCTCCTGTCTCTCGGCGTTAAGTATCCGTGTTGCGCTTAAGAGTGTGTGCGTGTAGTGTGTGTGTGTGTGTGTGTGTGTGTGTGTGTGTGTGTGTGTGTGTGACGCGTGGAAGAGCAGGACCAGCCCCACGGCCGTGCCAGCGCACAGGTGCCGCAGAGGGGAACGGCTCATCGGTCTGTGCGCAATCGGCGCGTCCCGGCCGGTTGTCAGCGGAGGAGAAGCTCGGACTCTCCCTGCGCGTATTTTGGAGAAAGCGCGCAGAGGTTTCTGTTTCTCGGCTTATTAATGCTGGCTGTTTCATGCGTGTGGCGCATGAAATTACGCACGCTGCGGGGTCTGAAAATGGCATTTGTCACTGGAGCTGGCGATTGGATTCACTTGAAATCAACTTGCTTAAGAATCTTCCACGTCCAGTTTTAAAATATTGACACTTTGGCTTCCAGAAAATTCCTGGAATGAGTCGAAATATGTGGAAACCCAGTGGTGGAATTTTTAAGAAAAAGCATGAATAATGAAATTACGCACGGTTATCTCTGGCTTTCTAATCTGAGTTTGGTTTCCATTTTTCATCACTCAAACGTTGCCGTGCATAATTCCACCACCAGAAAGTAATATATTGACTTTCATCGCCATCCCATCCTCGTTAGGCCGAACACGCCTTTTCTCCTCGCTGCAACAGTGACGTCTTCTCTGCTTAGGAGCAGAAATATGAATTACGCATCAGCCTCTCTGACAGCGCCGCGCTCCCTAATGCCTCTCATCATCTCTGAAGTTTCTCCAGAAAGCAGCAGATTTTCTCTCTCTCTCTGCGTCTCTCTCTCCTCCTTTGAATGAACTAGCTGTGCGGCTCTCTCTCCCCTCAGCAGCAGATCAGTCATTCCCCTCTTCAAACACGCGCGCTTCAATGGGATTCAGATGGTGAGTTTTTTTGGCCACTCAGCTCGGCTCTGACTCCCCCACCGCCGCGTCAAGTCATAAGCGGAGAAAATTCCCGATTATAGCATCCTCTGAGAGGAGGAGGGGGTCTGAGTATTAAATTTCGGAGCCCATAAAACAAGTGCGCGCGATAATAGTCGGGCTAATGCTGCAAATTAATTGTATCTATTGACCCGAGAAATCACCAGTTTGCTGCGTTTTTCAATCAGAGCGCACACTCGCTTCCAAATGAGACGCTGATTGCCTCTTTTCATTACTGAAATTGGCCTGAGACCATCCCTCTGCGCGGAGTTTGGGGTGCCTTTTTCTCTCTTACTCTTTCAGACAGGGTATAATGGTGCATTAATTGGCTCCAACTTGTCTAATTTGAGAAGAAAAGCGTGTCTATTTCACGCGCAAACACCAATTCACTCACTTATTCCTGTAATAAAAAACCTGAGGGGCTGCAGCAGTGACCTTGTGTGGCCTCTGCCACTCTTATATTGACTTCATTCTGCTGTATTCTTGGTATTTTACAGCTTTACAGCACGGTTTTTCCTTCAGAACTCACACTGCGCCTGTATCAATCAAAAGAGTGTTTAAAGTGGCACTACAGTATTTAATGCCGTTCCCTTTTTCCCATAGCTTCACTATAACATCCCTGTAAGTGCTTATAATGTGTCTGAGGCAGTTAAAACAGAGTTTATATCGACCTCTTGAAGCTTTATAACATTTTAATTTCCCCTGGTGTCTGCCTCAAAGAGAGTTATCTGCGTCTTAAGCACTTAATCCACCTATTTTTCTCCAGTCTATCAACCTAAAGTGCCCTTTTGTATCCTCTGTGTCATGCATGAGGACAGGTTTTGTGTTCTCGTACACATGCAGACGGTGTAGGACGCATGACGGTCCTCCAGTGTGAGTGTCTGAGTCCACAGCCTGCAGCGCTTCACACCTGGAGTCACACTGACAGCTTTAAAAAAGCAGAGCTCTCTCACTCTCTCCGGCCCAGCTGATCAATATCTCCTCTCACCTGAGGCTTTGAAGAGGGGGTGCTGTGGTGTGATGAAGGCCAGTGAGGAGACAGACAAGGCGAGGAGAAGATCACCCGTCTGCCCTCCGCCCGGCTGCTGTTTGCACTTGTGCTCTTCCTCCCCCCCCCAAAAAAACCCCCCTCTAATCCCCCTCTTCCCAAAATGACAAAGTCGATCCGGCCCGGCTGTTGATTCTGCGGCTTAATTATTAAAGATTACTGACACTCCGGGAGAGGTGTGATGAGCATGTGACCGCCTCACATTGATCCTCGCTGAGCGGAGCGGGGATGACAGGGATTTGAACCCCGGTTAAAGCGTTTTTTCTGCCTCCGAGCTGTTACAATGTGAAGATAGTTCTGCATGATTAATGTTCATGTATTATTCAGCGCCCGTGCTTGTGTTTCCCTTTCATGCTTAAAGAAAATATTAGCATGAAAACACTTTTGAGGCTTTGAACTCTTCGGGATCCTCCTTTCTCTTCTTCTCTTGCTTCTCAGGGTTGTTAAAAGAAATCAAAGTGTTTCTAGTCGGCTGTGAGGAGTTCATTTTCAGCGTGTCCACTTTGGGGTAAAAAGTTTCATCACTTAATGTTTAAAACAAAGAGAGATTATGTAAGGTTAGTATTTTGTCGAGGAGGGGCATTTATTACCTTCTGCTCTTACACAGCATTTAAATTGATTTAGTTTCACGCTGTTGCAACACTCAAGGACTCGCGTTGTACGCTCCTGTCACCACATTAGTCTGTAACCTGTATCAGTTTTCCAAGTTTCTCCTCACGTATCACATGTCCAAACAGATCTGCACAAACCGAATCGTGAAGCGCCCCGTAAAACGCATTCGTCTGCGGTGCCAGAGAAAACAAAAAGTTCCCAAATCGGAGAGAGAGGCCTGCAATCAGCTACCTCCGCAAGGCCTTATCGTGCTGTGTAAACAAACCGCAGCAGCATGTAGGCGTCTGGTGTTGTAAGGAGGTGAGGATGGGCCTGGAGAGGAGGAGGAGGAGGAGGAGGAGGAGGAGGAGAGCGTATAGAGAACATAAAAGGCTGCAGTATGGTGAAGCATGAAAGGTGCAGTGGCAGTGTTTAGATTAGACTCTCTCCGTCAGTGTGTGTGTGTGTGTGTGTCTATCTATCCATGTGTGTCTTGTGAAGTCTCCCCCTCCAGTTGGTGTTTTCTGTGCCGAGGAGCGATAATGTGCAAACAGAGCCGGGGCTGCAGCTTGTGCTGAGCAAGGAGTGGGTCGCAGGTCCTCAGGAGAGAAAGAAAAACAGTACTGTTAAGACTTGAGACAACACAACCTTTCTCCTGAGTGTGTGTGTGTGTGTGTGTGTGTGTACAATACACCTCTGTGAGCCCACTCGGAGGTGTTTGAGTGTGTGTTCGACCCAACCTGTGCGTGTGTTTTTTTGTCGGGGTGGACGTCTCGCCGCCAAGGCTATTCTGAAGCTGGACAGTTTAAACTAACAGTCGTGTGTGTGTGTGTGTGTGTGTGTGTGTGTGTGTGTGTGTGTGTGTGTGTGTGTGTGTGGGGGGCTCTGTGCTTTGCTTTTCTGGGCACCTCTCTCTGAGCTTTCTCCGCGAAACCTCGCCGCATTCCAGCTTCTCCCTGCTTAAGCAAACAGAGAGCAGAGCACTCCGCCGTCGCTCGCCGTAGCCGTCACGCTCCCTCCTCCTCCTCCTCCTCCTCCTCAGTCTACTCCTCCTGCGAGCCGTCGGGCACGTCGGGCAACTGATACTGTAGACGTCGGCATTCCTCATCCTGCGGGAAGACGAGTGAATCCGTGTCAATCGGTTGCTAAAGCATGCAGAAGAGTTTCTCGAGCAGAAAAAGAGTCTCGTGGAAGGAATGACGGGCTGCTCAGGTCACCTCTTTGACTAATCCTGCTGCAGGAAAGTTAATTGATTAGTTAATGAACTCAGATTCTGGGCTGCTAAAGGTTTCCTCAGCTGTACCAATATTTGAGCTCCTATCCACCCATCTTAGCCATCAGGTGCTCTTGAGAAAGTTTCTGAGAAAAACTGCGAAGATGGATTTCCACCCTAATCCTTGAAATCTGTGCGGAATGTCAGTTCAGAATATGGGAGCCGGCGTGCCGACCCCAGGGCGCTCCTGTCTACTTATTTTTCATATCCCAGAGTGTGTCGATTGTTATCCTGATTGTTGTTCTGCGTCTGCCGTTGTCCTCACGTGTGCTGCTGTTGTTGTTGTTGTTTTCAGGTCAGTGTCGGGGAGTTGTTGGATACTTTCTCGCGGCGTCAGAGGCCGCCCTTCTGCTGGACAGCATGCGAACGGAGGATGTCGCGTGAGTCGGAGTCGGGCCTCGCTGCTCTGCGTCTCACCTCGTCGTCCAGAGGAATGACGGCTCTGTGGTGCTCACTCTGGCTTTCCTTCCTCCTGCCTCTCTGCGTCGCTCCGGCCAGGCTGCCCACCGCTCAGCCCACAGGTAGGACACATGACTAAAGCTTGTACATGCTGCTGACTCCACTGCTGACACAACACGGCCAACAGTCTGCAGGGAAATCTGATGAAGTCATGAGAAAACTCCGGATAAGAATAAAACACACAAACAAACCTAAAGGATTGCATAATGTTTTATTGACCACATGTTCGTGTAGGTTGTTGTCAGTGGGGAAGACGTACATTTTTAGTCATTTATCAAGCATAAATGCCAAATATGGACTGGATTTGCTGCTTTTTCTGAGTAGAAAGTGTCCATGAAGGCATCATGGCTGTTATGGGATAAGAATAACACGTACAAAGAAACTTGCAGGTTGCACAGTGTTGTTGTTGGTTGTTGCTCGTGGTGAAAGCATCATTATTTATCATTCAACAAGCAAAAATGGCAAATATTGATTAGTTGCTGCTTCTGAAAGGTCAGAAGTGTTCTTGAAGGCATCGTGGCTGTTATACTACGAGGATAAGAAAAATAACAACCAAAGAAACTTGAAGTTTCACAGAGTTGCAAATTTTTTTATTGGCCGAATGTTCTTGCAGGGTGTTGTCGGCGGTGAAAACACGAGTTTCAGTCAATCATGTGTCATTTATCAAGCAAAAATACACATAATTGGTTTGGCATGGCTATTATGGGATAAGAATAAAACAAAGAAACTTGAAGGATTACAGAGTTGCATATTTTTTTAGTGACAGCATGTTCTGGTCGGTTGTTGTTGTTAGTGGTGAAAACATTAGTCATTTGTCATCAATCGAGCACAAATGTTGAGTTAGAGTTGTTGTTTTTGTCGGTTTTATATCACTGTGGATGAATATCTTCTGGTTTTGGTCAGAAGTGGCGTTTCTTTGATCACACGTGAGGTGAGAAAAGGAAAAAAGCGACACTTTTCTCGCTGCACAACAACAGAAACACAGCTCGGAGGATAAACCGGGATAAAAAGAAGGCTGAAAGGCTGCAAGACAGACGGTGTTTATGTTTCAATTGTCTCTCGCTTCGTTCTCCACGCTAACATGACATCTGCTTAGAAGCATATTCAGCGTTTCTGTGTGTTCATCACTTCAAATAGAGGCCTTTCAAAAGGAACATTTATTGTTTATATGAATGTGGCGGAGACTTTTTTTTTTTTTTTTTTTTTTTTTTACGAGGAGGATTTAATTGGACTCTTCTTGGTCCGCTGAGCTTAGCGCGATTTTGTTCCCTCTTTGTTCTGGAGGCAGAGAAATACCCAAAGATCAATCCAAAGTAAACGGCGACTGTGTTTGCTTTAATCTCTCCATATTGCGCAAAAAAGAAAACTAACACAGCAGAGTAATCTTTTTCTGAGGCGTGAGCCAAGTGTTGTTTTTTTCCTCCTGTCTCCCCCTCCCTGCCCTTTTTTTTTTTCTTTTCATGTGAGAGTTTTTTTAGAAACGAGTCTTTGACACACTTTACATGCTACAGTGGATTGAGAAAGACGAGGGTGCTGTCTGGAGACGATCCAGCGTCTTATGCAAGTCGAGATATCCTGCATGCGCGTTTGCAAGAGCATGGACAGTACAGTGAACTCGTGCGTGTGCGTAGTTAATATCTCCCAAACAGCTGAGGTTAGACCGGAGGATTGAGACGTGGAGACAGTGTTTTACTGATGTACCTGAAGTAGAGCTTGTATGTTTCAGCTTTAGGCCTCTGCATTGAAAGAATTTCAGCTCAACTATGTAAAAAAAAGTGTGATTAGCTCAGCGGTGGAGGGAAAACGTTCAGAAGTGATGACATGAACTTTCCCCAAAAGATTTAAAAACAGCTCTGGTCCGACAGCTCCTCTACCTGTGGTGTGGATTCCCCTGCAGAGACCCCTCTCCTCTGCCCTCCCTCATGTAAAACACCAACGTTACAATGAACGTGTTATGATTCTGTCCGCCTGATTGCCTTCCCTGCTGGAAGCCATCACAGACGATCAGGCTTGGCATCATCCAAAAAGGCAGAGTGTGTTTTTTTTTTTTTAAGCCCCCTCCGGGCGGCGGGTGTTCAGGCTGTGATCTCCATCGTAACCTGCACGCCGCGAAAACACAACGGCCAGATACAGCCGGGGCACGTAGCTCCTGAGGAGGATAGTGTTTCAAGTTGCTAATGTTTGTCATGTTCAGGTGTGATGATTCATCTGATGTGAAGTGGATGACGGGCCAGGTGAGAACGTGCAACTCTGTCGGAGACGTTTCCTGGTGAGGTGAAGGTTGTTTCTGCTCAGTTTGATGCTGAAAAACTTATTTCAAAAGCAGTTTAGACTCATTTATTGTCCTTTATCGTCTGTGTCGTCCACCTTTTATGTGATAGAGGTTCCTAACCCTGCATTTCGAAGGTTTTTGTCCTTGGTATGCTTCACTTTACTCTATTGAAAAAGATGTTTCTTATGCCCAAGGAGAGCATTTCTCGGTTTGAGTGAAAAATTCTCTGATTTCTTCTTAAATGTGAATATTTCCTGGTTTCTTTCCTCCTCTGTGACAGTAAAGTGAATATCTTTGTGTTGTGGACATTTGAAGACGTCATCTGGTCGACATTTTTCACCATTTTGTCACATTTTATGAACAAAATAAGAAAATAATTGACAGATTAATCGACAATGACATAAGTGTAGTTGCAGCCGGAGAGAGCGAAGAGGTAAAAGTCAAATAAACACATTACCTGTTGCCCTTAACGATGCAAAAATACTCAAAATGAGACGAAAATGACAACAATTGGAGCTAGTAAAAGCTTTTATGTCTTCAGTTTTCAGGATTTTCTTGTGTTGAGGCCACTTGTAGGATTTCACATTAATAAATATCCAAGATCGATTGCCCTCCAGCTAAAAGTTTCCATGATTTTTTCCTGATAAAACAGAAAAAAAGATCCTTGGCAGTTAATTATCTTCTTAAGCTTAAACCTCCACGATCCACAGTCTCCTGTTGCATTGTTTCTATACATGAAGGAGGTGACGTAGCTCACATGCGGCGGCCTTTGCGCCTGGTAGGCATCTCCGGTCCCGTCTCCCCCGCGGCCCGCTGGCCTCCAGCTCCGTTCCCCACATCCACAGATGGACGAGCAGTAGGGATAAAATGACTGTCGTTTACTGGCAGATGGCACGATTTCCCCTCAGCCGCCTCCGCCGCAGCGCTGGGCTGCAAAGTTGTGACATAGGTTTGTGTTTTCTGTGTGATTGTGTGTGTGGATTAATGTGTGAGGGTCAGGGATGAGCCGGCGCTGAGGACAAATATGCCCTTGAAAGTTTACAGCACGCCCATAAATATAAATTACAGTAATTGTGCTGCAATTTGGAACGCCTTGTTAATATTTCAAACTTGTTTACTTGTTTTCGTGGAGCTGTCACGGATTTAAAATATGAATGTGACCACGTAGGCCTGCGTAGGTTTGTTTTCAGGAAGAAAAATGAGCTTTCTATCAAAGAAAAACCACATTTATTAATCAGAAAAGACGTTTACCGCCCTGGTCTTTATTTATGCATGTGTCACATAAGGAGACACCCTATTCTGAGTGTGTGTTGGTGTGTGAATGTGTGTGTGTGAGGTGTAAATCCTTGTTTCCATTAAATCCAGTGTAATGTTGTCTTAGAGCGCCGCGTTGTTTATTTCTCCAAAGCCTGGTGGCATTTCCAAATGTTTCCAAGTTGACACGACGTGAGAGACTGATGACAAAGAGCAGAGGCTGTGCGTGTGCGTGCGTGTGTGTGTGTGTGTGTGTGTGTGTGTGTGTGTGTGTGTGTGTGTTATTCTTCTCCCCTCTGTATTTACTGACCACACACACTCCCCGCCGGTGCCCCCGTGGAGCTCAGTTAAAATATGTGGCTCCTCTGCTCTGACGTTTTCTGTGAAACAGGCAGACACATAAACTCAACACATTCAGTTTTGCCATTGCTTCTGAGAGAGTGTGTGTCTGTGTGTGTGCGACTGTGTGTGTGTGTGTGTGTGTGTGTGTGTGTGTGTGTGTGTGTGTGTGTGTGTGTGTGTGTGACAGAGCAAGCCTACGTGGAGTCTGCAGTTAAGTGAATGTTATGTCTGTACGAGCAGAGGCGGATTATGAAAGGGAGGCAGTAAAAGAAGATGAAAAGACAGAAACATTAAAATTAAAGGATAGCTGGGAATGTGTGTGTGTGTGTGTGAGAGAGAGAGAGAGAGAGTGTGTGTATGTATGTGTGTGTATGTATGTGTATGTGTGTGTGTGTGTGTGAGAGAGAGAGAGAGAGAGACAGTGTGGGTGTGTGGTCAGTGTGTCCTTCAACCAGAGAAGAAAGAAAATCTGTCTGTTGTTTTTAGAGACAGAAAACGACAGTGTGTGTGTCACTGTTTGTGTGTGTGTGTGTGTGTGTGTGTGTGTGTCACTGTTTGTGTGTGTGTTTGAGTGTGTGTGTGTGTGTGTGTGTGTGTGTGTGGGTTGTAGGGGTGGTGTGTGAGGTCTCTGACCCCCCTGCCTCCCCCCCTGGCAAGGACTGTAAATGTCAGCAGGGGTTGTTTGGGTCGTTAGCAGACTCGTTAAAACCACGCCATGCGCTGATTTACGCCGAGGCTCGACAATTCACACACACACAAACACACACACACAAACACACACACAGTGTCACTTCACTCTCTCCCTCCTTGTTTCTTCTTCTTCTGCCATATTTCATCTGTCTCCACCACCGCTCTCTCCTCTCTGTCTTCCCCCAGCACTCACACTTGTCTTTTTGAAAACCTCTCCTGTGCTCTGGAAGTCTTTGATAGTGGCAGCGCTGTCCTAAAGGCAGTGTGTGTGTGTGTGTGTGTGTGTGTGTGTGTGTGTGTGTGTGTGTGTACACTGTAGTCCAGAATATAGTGTGTTCAGCCTGCAGCTTCAGTTCAAAACTTCAGTGAAAACACGCTGCGTTTTACAGCCATCTGTGGGCTCAAGAAAAGATTTCAGAGTATAGAAGACGGCCTCATTCCTTCGAATGGAAACACTTTGAATTCATTTTGAATCCGGTCAACACGAGTCCCCTCCAAGTGCACTTCGGGCCTTCTAGTCGACGCAAGTGTCTGTCGAGTCCATCCAAGTGCCCTCATAGTCAGCCACGGCCGACCACGTCAGCTGAAACTCGACTGTCAAGTTCCTAGCAAACTAGTTTCTTTGCACAAGTGTGGAAACTAATTTAAGGACCTATTTCAGCTCATATCTCCCTCAATTTGTGTTTTAGTTGAGAACGCTCAACATCTGTCCGATGATACCCCGGACACTTTTTTGGAAAGCAGGAGTTTCTGTGTGCAGCCAAATCAGATCAAGAGTTTTGTAACCAGATGGATGCTGAGACGGAACAAAACTGCACCGTGTTCCTCGTCTTAATTCAGTTATGCAACGAGCAGAGAGGAATGCAATAGTCGCTTATTGCTCCTTTAAGGGAAGCAGACGGCATCACCTGAGCTGCAGGATGGATTGAGTCTGCGTCGGCAGACTAGAGACGTGTGGACGCTGAAAGTGTTGTAAAACAAAATAGTACGGATGAAGCCCGAGACTGCGATATGACAAAGACAGTGTAGGTCGCTCAAACCACTTCTACGCCTTTGCGAGCATTAACGTCAGGAGATAAAGAACAGTATGTTGGTCATAAACACCAGTGGGCACTTTCCCACCTGCACACAGTTCTGCTCTCCTAAAGTTCAGTGTGTTTTCACTCCTGAAGCGATACCGCAGCTGCGCCTCTCCAGCGTGCATTTACAGAAAGGTTATTTTCTCGAGTATGATGGTGGTGTAATTTTGTGCGGGGCACTCCAACATCACTACCCTTAAATCATCCTATTATGTAAATGAGCAGTGCTCCGTGTGTGGGCTTTTTACACGACACCCTGAAAATTGGGCCGTTTATTGCAGAAAAGTCACTCCGAGCTGTTTTTTTTTTTCCACAGCAACACTTTCAGCTCCCTGAGTCTCTGTGCGAACGTTCATTTCCCTGGAAACGTTATCAGGAAATCTTTTTGGCAAGTTTGGGAAGCGCGCGGGCCAAAATAGTGCGAGCTTTGGAGAATGACGATTCGTTTTAACAATGGCTGTTCTATCCTCAGTCCATCAGGCACTTAATCCAGCAGACACTTTAGACACTTAGTTGGACGGGAATTAAACACTGAACACAGCTCAGAGTCCCGTTTAGCAAAGGATCAGAGTGGGACGCTCCTCCTGGACTCCTGTAAGACGATCCCACCGGATTCACAACAAAATAATGTGAAGTAAATTATGCACATTCAGAAATCTGTGAGGAAATTCTACGTCGTGTTGTCTCACCTTTCTAAGAAACATTATGCATTAGGCAGATTTTCATTAAGCGGAGTGTTGCTGCCTAGACGCAGTACTTTTCCAAGGATAACACGCAGCCGAGCGCGAGTTCAAAAAGCCAAATATTATTAAAAGGTTTTCATATCAGAGCGCAGACTGAAGTGAAAATGGTCGGCTTTAATCAGACTCAATTGTGAAACAAAATGTGTCTCGTCTTTCAGGAACCACGGCTGAGAATTAAACCTCAATTCTTTCTTGGGACGGACTAAAATTCAATATGTCTGTCGGACTGATTATTACAACCTGAACCGAAAGAACCAAAAACTGGGATTAAATGTCAGGTTAGATTTGTAATGTCATTCATTTTAAACTATTTCATTTCGTCACAGTATTTGCAAAACTGCTTGTATTTAGAAAAAAATAACATTTGAGAACATGTAACTTTCTTTCAGTACCATATACGGATTTTTGTGCAGATTGTAGTTGATGTGGAAAACTTGTAGTCCAATAAAATCTCTGCTTTTTGCTCAGTTTTCTTCTCCACCGACTCCTGAGGACAATATGTCTCTTTAGCTGTTAATGCTCTGTAGTGCTAGCTGGTTGCTAACTTTGCTTATCTGCCTAGAGCTTGAGATAAAAGTGTGTTGAGTGAAGCAAACAGGGAAGTTGCAGGTCGTTAAACCAAATCCATGAGCAGAAAGATGCTAAAATGCTCCATAAAGCTAATGGGAACTGCAAAATTAGGTGATATTTATCTTAACAAAAATGTATGTAGTCTTTATAATGTGAATAAGCAACTTATTAAGGAATTAACCTTGATATGAAGCGTTACCACACTTAAGGATCGTAGCAGCTTCAGCAGCAGTCAGGTGCTGCTGCTGCAACCCAGGTGCTGTATTTGTGAGACCTCTCGGGTATTCATGGCTTCATTTATTGATTGAATCTGAAAGTAGTTTGAGAAAGTTTGATATATTCTCTGTCATCCTCCTCCTCAGTAGTCACAGAGTGTAAAAAAATCCTCCCAGAAGTCCTCAGACGTTCACAGGTTTAGGTTAAACGTACAGCAGGGCGAGCCTTTAGCGTGTATGGAAAAAATTAGCAGACAGCTGTAGATCAGTAGGTCATTGTCAGCCGGCGGCCTTCGTACGAACCTTGTCTGCAGGCCACAGCTATGTATGTATTAATACACCTCATTAATGCCCTTTGAAACCCTCCCTGCATGTCACTCGATGAATTATGGATGAAGATACAGACCTGTCTGTGAGTTCTGCTCACGTCTAACCTCGGCCACCTTCTCCGCACTGGGAATTTCTTTAAAGTCTTTCTCTGACATCATGTGACAGTCACACATACTTATTTTAAGCCTGATATCTTTACAGATATCTAACTATTTATACTTTATCTCTTTTTCAAATCTTAATGTATCTTCAGAGCCCCCTTTGAGCCGCCCGTGATGTCTTTGGCGGCACGTATACACACACCTGTACACGTCCTCTGCTGTACCTCTGGCTGCGGTTCAGGGCGGTTCTTATCCCGCCGGCTGACAGCGGCGTTGACATACGGCAGGTTTTTAATTACAAAGCTCCCCTTAAGGAAATTGTTGAGATACTTAACAGATAAGCTAGACATGGAGGGGAACAAAGAGGCTCGTTGTGTCGTATCAGGAGGGACTGTTTTTGGAGGGCGCGCAGGAAGGGGAGGGGGAGAGGGTTAGTCAGCTGGAGCTGCAGTCAATCTGACAAAATATTATTGTGCTGTGAAGTGACTGGTTGATGGTGTTTTATTGAAAGTTACATGTCTCCCTTCATCCGTCACTCTCTCTCTCTGTGCCTCTTTCTCATTATTTCCCAATGTCTCTCTCTCTCTCTCTTTCCTCTCTCTCTCCGGCTGACACCTGGATTTATGGCCTCCATTGGTATAATTGCATAATTTTAACTGAATCATTGTGATGGATGGTGATTGCGAAAACAGAGCCAATGTTCACTTGTCCTCATGCATGTGTAAACATGTCTGCATGAGTGTGTGTGTGTGTGTGTGTGTGTGTGTGTGTGTCTTGAGCCAACCCCATTGGACGAGTGTATTTTGTTGCTGGCAGAGGCAAACAGATGGCAGGTTGTGTTGCCGAGCTGTAAGGAGTCCAACACACACACACACTCACATGCACACACACAAAGGCAGAGAGAGAGAGAGAGACGATCCAGGCTTGATGTGTCCCACCCATCACTCAGCCCCTCTACACCCCAACTGTCTCCTCACAGGCACACAAACAGTCCGTATTCGATGTCGCTCGTGTGTTTTCTCTACTGTTTTCCTGTTTTTTCTCCTCAGACGAACACTTTCACACCGCATGAAAAAAACAAAAAAACACACAGCCCGGTTTATTTAAATGAGACCACAGAGCCTTGATGCAGAGAGGGTGTGAACACAGAGGGCTCCAGTAATAAAACACAGGGTTGTCTGGCAGTAATAATAAAAGTCAACTTTCACCTCAATGCAAGGCAGCGCCATCTGGCAAAGTGCTGTGATGGCTGATTTCAACTGTTTACCTGCCGATTAGTGAGACAAAAGTAAAAAATGATCGATGTGAGAACTTTCTAGAGTTGTGAAATGCTGTCTCACAGTGTCACAAGCGAGGAATCGACCGATGTGGTTACGAAAACAAGATACGTTTGCAGTAAAAATGTGGAAGTCTTAGTGTCAAAATTCAGAATAATGAGATCCATATCAAGTTGTACTCACTTATAGATGCCAGCTACCTAAATACGCATAAAGATCCGTCGTTACTCCCTGAGAAATTAACAAAAATGTTGAAAAACGCTCCCAATGTGAAAGAAAGTGAGCAAAGATTCCCTTTTTCCCGATCTGCACCAAAAGTTAATGGGGTCTATTCTGGGCCGAGACCCATCCTCCATCCAAGTGTCGTGGAAATCAGTTCATTGATTTTTGTGTAATCCTGCTTACAAACCAACAAACAACGCAGCGCTCTGTCTCGATCCCTCTGCGCAGTGTTTAGGCATTTTTATTAGCTTTTAAACTCATGGATCTGTTCATGAAGCCGGACTTCATGGACCCTCCACTAATGCAATCTTCACTCTGAATTCCCACTTATTGTGCAGCTACATTCTTTGCATGAACGGTCCAATTAATATTATCAAATTTCCTGTAATTATCAATTATCTTTCACGCTCATGCACATGCATACCTCCTCACATTTACGAGCATACACACTTATTCTGTCTTCCTTTATTTCTCTTCATCCTAACATGCCTTTCCTTCATCTCCTGGCCAGCTCCTTCTACCCTTCTTTAGTAAACTGTATTAAAATCACATGTCGGACATTAAATATTTAATATTTAAACTAATCTCTGACACTCTCTCTCCCTCTCTGACCACTAACCAGAAGCAGGGCTGTCCTGCCTGGCTCTGCTGCACCCCATTTACATTTCTGTGAATGGAAACAGGGAGCCAACAGGCAGCGTTCGATGTGTGTGTGTGTGGGGGAGAGAGAGAGGCAGGGAGTGTGTGGGAGTGTGTGTTTCCCTCCTTTGCTCGTGAGTGTGTCTCTTTCATCTTCTTCCTCCCTCTGTCTTCCTCCTCCTGCCTCCCTTGTGGTCGCACATCTGCTCGCTCCGACTCTTCCTCCACCTCATCCATCCATCCATCCGTCCGTCCGTCCCTCCTCGTCTTCTTTGTGTCTGCCAGGACAAATTCAAATGAGCTTTATTAGCTTGACCATAATTAAGCACGGTATTGCCAGAGCGTCTGTAGAATAACTCCCTTCCTCCTCCCTCAGCCGGTTGATCCATCGTCTGCACTAACCTCCTTCGTTAAAAAGAGGGTCTCTCCACTTGCACCCTCACCTCAACATGCGCTTCTGTTTAAAGCCCCCCCACATCCAGGGCAGCTGACACATCCAATATTGAAACCAAAACTCGGCTTCCATCCCTCCCACGTCTCCCCCCTCTCCTCACCTCCTCGCTCCCCTTCGTGTTATTTTGCCAGGAGAGCTAAAATAATAAACCCTTGTACCGTCTGCAGAGCGTAATGGAAGTTCCCTCTCTCTCCCTCTCTCCCCCCTGGAAAGAAGAGAAAGAGCGAGCGAGAGACCTCGGTGTTGTGCAGTGACAGTCGAGCCGAGTCGAGGTTTGGTTCTTGAGAACAACCCAGGACTGATTTTCTTTTTCTTTTTTTTCACAATTCACATGAAATGTTATTTTTAGTGCGGTCTATCTGGTAATTTGCTGCATTTTTTCCTCGTGTGACAACTTTCTCCTCGTCGCTGGCTCAGCGCGCGGCGATGTATCTTCTGTGAATCACTGCGAACGTCAGAATCGGAAAACATTTGATTACTTTTAACCTCGTAATGCTCTCAGCTCATCCAGGAAAGAGCTTTACTTTCCTTTTCAAAGCATCACTCCGTAGTAGACTTCCTAAAGGGGTCATGGTCGTCTGTTAACCTCTCATCGAGCTCCATTACTGACGAGAAGAAGCTGCAGTGACACTGATGAAATGGTTGAACTCCTCTTTCAGTAGCTTCACCCTGCTGATGCGCCGGCCTCTAACTGACAGAAATCAAACCAGACATATGATGAAGATGTAACACAACAAGAGCTAAGAGCTGGAAAAAATAGAGTTTTTGTTGGCTGAGATGTTTGCAGGGCTCGCTGCTCATTTGTATGGAGCATTTATACAATATAAGAACAGTATCAGTTATACAATGACCAGAAATGTTAAAATATCTGTGATTCCTTGTTAAATGTGAGCGTTTACTGATTTTCTCTCATTTATATAATTGTAAATTAAATACTTTTGAGTTTGCGGTTGTTGTTTGACAAAACAAGCCGTGATTTTTCACAAATTTCCGCCATTTTATTGACCGAAGGATCAATCCAGGAATAGAAATGATCCAAAATCAGTGTTATTTTTAATCTGATTACCGATAAAATACATTTAAAATGTGCTTATTGCAATTTAATCTGCAAAGTGTGGTGGAGTAGAAGTATACAGTAGCAGAAAATGGAAATACTCTTGTAACCTCAGAGGTTTACATCAGTACAGTACTTGAGTAAATTTAGTGATTTCATCACTGCATATAACTGAAGTGTCCTCAGGTGAGTTGCAGCAGCTCCATAAACCAAAAAACCATAAAAAAACATTAAAAACATCTATTTTGATCAGGCGATCGATTGATAATTGGATTCGAACCGTCAGCCAGCGAGCTGCTTTCTCCGCAGCAGTTGGGAGTCAAGTACGAGCGTTTTGCTCAGTGGCACGTTGGCGCCGGCTGAATAACAGAGCGATTGGACATTTTCATGTGCGAGGCTCTATACCGTTGCATTGTGCTGCTTTAGGGAAACTCCATTGACTCTGTAATGAATGGCAGAGCGGGACTGTAGGCGCAGTCACCCTGGTTACTGAAGTGGTTACCATGGATACGTCGGGCTGTCCGGGTACCTGCGGGGCACGGCTAACTAGTTAGCAATGCTAACGCTGTCTCCTGAGATACATTAGCATTGCAAATGTCTTTAGCCACTGACGGTGGAATATGAAATTTGAAGTTAATTGGAGTTATTTCACGTTGACTCTGCTTCTTCTTCTCTGGTCGACGCTGCAGCGCTCAGGCCGTGTTAGTGTAGATGTCTGCTATAGATGTCTCCGGACAACTGTGCTCCAGTTGTTCCTCCTTTCTCCCCCGACAGAGGCTCCTGTCTGTGGCCTGTTTGTGCTGTAAGCGAAGGCAGATCCTGGAGGGAAAGCAGGAGGAGGGAGGGATGATGGGATTAGAGGCTTTCCTGCTCGCGTCCTGCTCTCGTAAGCAAACACACTTAACACACCAGTCGTGCGTTCGCTGTGTTCAGACCCAGGGGAGTCTATTACTGCTGACAACAATATCATTTCTGCTCTCTCTTCTTCAAGACAGAGTCCATGAAAGAAAATGAGTGCGGTGGTTGGTTGTTCAGTAGCCGGTAGGGCCGCTACGCGACAGGAAGCAGCTCAGGAAGTGTTTGAGGGTGCTGCCGGTGATCAGAAGCACATGGCAGCTCGAGACCAACAGCAGGTTTCACGTAGAGAGGAAACAACCGGGCGGAGAGAGACGGACCCACGCGGTCCCACCGCACTAATAAACAGCATCGTAAACAGAGCAGTAAACGCTTTTATGTCCTGCTGATCCCAACCTGGACGCACACACAACCCCCCCCCTCCACCGTCAGACCCTCATCGGATCAAACAGTTTGTAAATTCATGCTGGAAGTTTGGGAAAACCTGCAGAAAAGCTTTTCCTTTGTGTTGCTGGACTGATTATTTAACAAATGAATGAACAACACTGCTCTCTAGGTTTGCAGAGCCGGCCCAGCTTTAGTCTTTTTTTGTATATAAGTGTGTGTAGGTGTTTGTGTGTGTTCAAGCCTGAAAGAGACCAGCGTGCCTTTACATCGATACACTCCATGACACTGATGTCTTTGTCACTTTCACCATCTCACCACGTTTTTTTGTGGGGGCAAGTCATCCCAGCTGGAGAGTATCAAAAGTTGTGTGTCACTGTGTGTGTCAGTGTGTGTGGGTGGGGGTACACTTGCCACGCTGAGAGGTCGGGGCAGGGGTCGGGGTCAGCAGAGGTCAAAGTTTAACGTTTCAATCAGGCGTCTCCAGCATGCTGCGTTCAGGGATGGTTCCCATCAGCTGTTTCTTGTCATTCAGACTTTGAACTTTTAGAAACACTCGATCATTTATATCCTGGTTGTTCCCCTAAAAATATTCAGATGTTTAACTATGAATTTGTGTAAATGTTCTTTATTGTTCTGGTTTTATTATGCCATCGTTTAGCAGATTAGCCAAAAACACACATTCCCATTTTGTTCCCTAATCGGATTTATAGGAAATTAACTATATATAACAATATATGTAAAATCTCAGCCTACAGAGGACCAAAAACATGAAAATCAATCAATCTGAGGTACTAAATTTATACCTCTACCTCTCTTTTTTCACCTGAACCTGCTGCTGCCACACCATCATAGATCAATCCATCAGAAAACACCCGTTTAGGAAGTCAGTCGCCTCGTTTTGTTCTTTGGTTCTGTACTTCTTCACATCTAGGACAAACTTTCTTCCTCTCCTGCCCCCGTTTGTGCTTTTCTTTTTGTCTTTTTCTGATCACCTCCCTGATTCAGCAGGGCTCTCAGGATACAGTAGTGCTGACCGAGCATCAGTCTGCGTGTGAAGCCATGCGGCCTTGAATCAATACGCTGCACAGCTGACTCCTAAAATATCTCCTCTGCTGTCTTTTGTTCGGGGCAAAATTAAGTCAAAAGAAGCTTTGACGTTCGGATTCTGCAGATCCGAAAAGCCGCCTTGTAATCGGATTGGTTCCTCCATGTTTGTGAGGGAAGTGTAATTATGTTGTATAGTAGCCCCACACACACTTCGCAGACATCCTGGCTTTTGTGGGGCCGAGCTTCTTACACTTGTCTGTTGAATTGAAACTAGGCCAGTTCGTCTTTGGAATGACAATTACCATGGACCAAACCCAGGCCTCTATTCTGAGGCTGGAGGGATGGAGGGCAGGTGGGGGGGGATGGGGCGGGTGGGGGTGATGATGCTGGGTGTGAAAAGGAGCAAAGACGATTGGACGCTGCCAAGATGCTCTGGACGTACAGTAGCTTCCGATGCTCATTAGCGCAGCCGAGCGGAGGGCGATGCACCGAGGGGGGATGAGGAGGAGGAGGAGGCAGAGGAGGGGAGGGTGAGGCTGGCACAGGCCGGGGCGGGATGTTTAGAGGCAACGTCTATCCTTAACTTGATTTTAGAGGCTCTTTTGATAAAGCGCGGCTCAGCTCGGAGAAGAATAGAGGCAACAAGCTGGGGGAAACCCTCCCCTCCACTCCCGCCCTCTCCCCTCTTTTCTCCTCTCCACCTTGATCTCCGCCGAGCCATCCCTCTTTTCTCTCCATCTCCTCCTGGCAGGCTTCTCCGCAACGGTGTGAGGTTGTCAGGCTGGCCCAGATTAAGGGCATTGTCCGAAGGTATTTACATCCGGCCAAACCATATTAAACAGAGATTAGGGGGTGAAAAAAAGAAGAAAAAAAACGAAAGGGGGGGTTTGAAAAAGAAGAGGGAGCTTTTTTTTCCCCGGACGAGCAGGATTTACAAGTGACATAGCTGTGAAATGGAGGAAGAGAAATGTGCTCTTTATGGAGAGAGGAGGGGAGTTGGGTGATGTGGTGGAGGTGGTGCTGGTGCTGGTAGATCCTGTTTGAAGGTCATGTGATGCTGGCTTGTCTGAGGGGGTGTTGAGTGTGCCAAACGGTTGGCAGCCGGTCCGGTTTTTCTAGCATAGGAAGCAGAAGTAAAAAAGAGTCTGTTGGCGGGACGCAGCGAGCAGACGGGCTGCTGTGGAGGACATCACGCTCTGAACCAGCCTTCAGATATCATCTCTTATTAATGCAACTTAGCTTTTATTTATTTATTTTTTGGGGCTTTTTCCATTTTGGTTTAGGAAATGCTGCTACGTAGCTAGAGAACTATTCATGCTACCAATAGGCTTCATTTTAAAATCAACCGTCATTCTGTTATTGGCACTTGTTGCTCTGCAAAAGTTGCGAAACCTCATTTTTAAACCCAGTCGGGATTGTCTCACCGCTCGTACTTGTTGCACCACGTCGGTTTTGTAGTTGCGCCGTCGCCGTGCTTCCAGATCTCAGCAATTAGCCGACTAATTGCAATTAGCAATCATGGCCATAACGGAGAAAATAGGCTGTGATAAACTGGACTAATCTCTAAGGTCAGCATGCTTTTCACTGCAGAAATACACACAGATGAACTTAAACCCAACATGTGTGCAGACGTACTGTAAGTGATCACAGAAATGTGGAACGTATTTGCTCTGAAAGAGTCCAGTCGGTTTCAGTAGTGGAAGCAAACAGCTAATTACCTGCAATAAAAAAGGCCATTTATCGGCGGATTGATTGCCGCTGGTGAGGCAGCAGCACATGTTGGAAACATGGTCCTGTTGTATTATTAGCTCAGCGTCAGCGAGGAGGGAGGAGGACAAAAGGGAAGCTTGATAAAGATGAATGTCTGCCTGTCTCCATCTGGAATCCATCACTTTCAAAAGCAAGTTTAAGTGCAGATATGGTTTTAAAAAGGTATGTGTCGCTGCTGTTTCTACCAGACTCAGTAAAAGTACCGGTTAAGCTCCCCTGAAGAAAGAGAGTCTTGTAATCTTTCTTACTGTTTATGATCCTTCTTCTCTGCCGGCCTGTTCGAACCTGCGGGGAAATGTCTTTATGCAAAGCAGCCCCGGCCGAAAAAAGAGAAGAAGACGTCATTGTGAAACAGCGTCGTAAATCAGTCTGGAGAGCCTGTGGGAAGTTTAGAGGATACCAAATTGGCAAAAAGTTCTTTGTGAGGACATCTAGTGTAATTGTAGACCCACAGGTTTCAGCACAGCAGAGATGAAACTCCTCCAGAGCAGAAAATGAATTCATCAAACTGCACAGACACAGCGATGTCGTGATTAGGTTGTTTACTGACGCCCAGAAAATCCTCTCCTCGCTGAATTGTAAAGAGGGAAACGCGTCAGGAAACGTAAGGATGGAGTCTGGATTCACAGTCGACTCGTTGTAACTTTAACGCGGAGTTGATTTTTCCATTTTCACCTGCTGTGAACTCAAAACCTTCGTGTCAAACGCTCAGGCAGTGATGTCAATTTCTCTTGGGAAAATTACTCTTGAAGAAGAAGAAGAAACCATAATTGTCTCTTCATCTGACTGCCAACCAGTCCGTCCGTCTGTCTGTCTGTCTGTCTGTCTGTGTGTCTGTCTGTGTGTCTCTTGCTCTTCAGGAAGTATCTGTAAATGATAATTTATTACAACTTGGCTCTTGTTTTTGTTAGCTTTGGCAGTCATTCCTGTTGGTGATAAAAGGCCTGAGATCTGAAGTCTGACAGGTTTTACACAAACTCCCAGATTAGACAAATGTATTAAATAATTACAACAAAGTGAAATGATAACAATTTTATCCAAATGTCCAGGTTGAACACCGTTGTCGCGTGTTTTCCTGCTACAGTCATGATCGGTCTCGTACGACCATTAGCTGAAAGTAGCTCGATATTACCTGATGTTAGTGAGTGAGTTTTGCCAATGTGCCATCCTCCGCTGATACATTTGACAGATTATTTCACATAAATAACTGCAAGAGTTCATTAGAAAATAATAAAACTGTTGCAATATTGAGAAATCCTTAAAAGCCTATCACTTTCACTCTCTCCTCGGCATTTTTTCGCCGCTAAATTGAAGTTAAATCAGTTAGCAACGTTTAAAAAAGCCCTTCTCAAGAATCCTACTTAAGAAAGCAAACATGTCACTGATATGAATGTAACAGCTCCATCAGTCGCCTACAGACGTCCAGACGGTGTTGTAAAGGAGTAAAAGTCTTCTTAATGCCCCTTTAAGATACATGTGCCACTAAAAAACGTCATCCATGTTCCCTCCTGTGACCTGATACGACAGCAGCCGTGGCGCCGGGTCCTCGCTCCTCCGCTGATCCCCCACTCGGTCCGTCGGTGTGTGTCGGAGTGTGTGTGTGTGTTAGAAAGGCTGCCCACATAAAGAGGCCTTTTTATCCCCAGGGCCACAGCCTGCCCGCCGGCCCCTGGAGAAGTTTGTAGAGGATAAATAAACCTCTTCAGACGCAGAAAGAAAAAGATGGAGTCTGTGCGCGGCGCGTTTTAACGGACGCAGTATCTCAAAGAGAGACTTTATATTATTCTGAAGGGCTATTTGTTATGATATTGAGCCGAGAGGGTAGGAAGGGCCAGGAGGGCAGGGGCCTCCTGATTTATGGAGTGACCGTCCAGCCTGTACTGCACTCACACACACACACACACACACACACACACACACACACAGCTCCTCGCTTACAATCACACACACACACACACATATCAGAACCCACATTTACACACACTCAAAGAGTACATATCACACATTGCTTCCAGCTGGCTGCAGGTTCCGGCTACAGCGCTCCCACCCCCTCACACACACACACACACACACAACATCACACACACCATCACACACACACTCCAGGCAGCCGATAGCTCACACATGCCGGCACCGGACGAGAGAACAGCGGGAACGTCTAGATGTTGATATGAGGGCCGGACGGCAACCAGAACGCCGCAGCTGAGCTCTCTCATTTATCTGCTTCGTCAGAATCGCTTCGGGTCTGATTTATTCATGAGCTGCTTTTATATCAAACAGGTTCGTCAGAGAACAAAGAGATTTAAACCAGCCAAGCCTTTGAATTAGTGCTTTTAATCACACACACACACACACACACACACACACACAACAGAGTATGTGCAGGAATTTCTCTTTGTGACATCAGTGCAGTTGAAGTGGGACACAGTCGTCTCCGGCGCGATGCTATATTTGCTGGACCGCTGCGACAACAAATGAGGCCGTTTGTCATTTTTGTCATCGTGCAGATTCTCCTCTGACCGCAGCCACATCAACAATGTCAACAACATCTTTTTATTTGTTTGTTTGTTCAATAGCTGCTTTTGGCGACATCACTGCTCTCAGAATGTAGGACAGACTTTCTCCTGTGATGGTCTAAATGTTCATTCCTGACATGTAAATGCTCAAATTTATAGATATTGGACATCAGTAGAAAATGTTAGAGGCTGACAACTTGGTGCCATCTTTTAGGAAACCATTTCTAGTTCTTGTTTTGATATGCAAAGCTGTTGTTTGACTCGTTTGGGCGCTTCGACTGTAGCTCGAGCGTCAGAAATATTGAAAGAAGTCCAGATGCCAGTTCCTGATCATGAGGTTTGTCTACATGCACCGTACTGATGCCGTACACGTGTCGTTGCATGCTGGAATTACTCAAAACAATTAATCAATTATCAAAATAGTTGGCGACAAAGTGCAGCTAAAGATTCTGGGTTGCTTTAAAGGATTTCTGTGGTCAAAATATGGACCTAATTCCAGGTTCTCCAGGACTGACGTTCATTATCCCTCACTGTCAGATGCTCAGAACCACAAGAGACGGACTGGCCCAGTTTGAGTCCAGCCCTCCTCTCGGTTGCAGCTTTGGGTTTTTTTAACCTTTGCTCACATGCAGAGGAAGGTGACCGAGTAACGCCCAGTCTCACAGTCCTCCAGCAGCTGGACACACAGCGGCTAGAATTTTCTTTTCAGGAATTTAAAAATGCTCACCTACTAATTACGATCCCTCTCTTTGCATATTTCTCCGTGACACATTTACATGACCAGATTTCAAAGAACTGTCCTCCTGTCAGCGTGATCAAACCCGTGACTGTACATTACAGGACGTTCGCTTGAAAAGCTCCACCACGGCAGCTTCGCTCTCTGCTGAAGCTCAGTGGTTTGCTCGATCTGTCCTGAAAGGTTGTGCAGCGGCACAAAGTGAAGCCTTTCAAACCAAATCCACTTTTATTCAAAGCAGCTTTTCCCCCCCCCCCCCCGTCTTTCTCCACGTCCAAATCTGCATTTCAAAGTGTAGGATCTGAAGCAGGAGCAGATATTTTGTCATTGACGGTGACCACAGAAAGAGGCTATGCTCTTTTGTGTGACACCTGAGAAATTGAGTTTTTTTTAAATGCATGAGGGGTATATCTTTTGTTTTGTTTTGTTCTCTCAGTAAATAGCATTTGTTGAGCCTCTGGCAGCGTAAACATCCAGGCGGTGCACGAACAGCTCCTCCTATCTATTTTCCTCAGGATCAAAGCCAAAGTATTCCTTTTATAACAGGATCATACAAACGCATTGCTTTGCACCGCTATTAACAAACCCTAATTAAATAAACTGTAATGTCTAATCCATATTCCCCCCCCACACACAGGCCGCAGTGTGCTTTAAATACATGTATAATGTAAAGAATAATAACTGCACTTTGAAGGAATAAAGTAAGTGTGTCCTTAATTAAACTGAAATTGCTTTATTTTCGGTGCAACATACATTTTGAAAGTATCCAATTGAAAAATCGACACCGACTGCCCCGTAGGTCTTTGCTGGACAGCTGGGAGATGTGTTAGTGGCTAGTCTTAGCATTTTTAGTCGAATAAATACATAAATAAACTCAAAAGCAGAAGCAAAATAGTCGTCACAAACGTACATCTGTCCAAAAAGGCTACCCGGCGCAACAGTTGCTCCTTATTGCTGTGGATGTGTGCTTTGTGCTTGCTGGCTTAGCCTGGCTCAGGGGCTGTGTGCTTTGTGCTAATGTTAGCCGCTAAAGGTGCGTGTTGTTGCCACCGTGGCTCCGATCTTTGGCTCAGGGGCCGTGTGCTTTGTGCTAACATTAGCTGGGCTATTGTTAGCACTCACCACTATCAAGCTAGTATGTAAGTATTTGGAAATTTTGGCTGCATTTCATTCTTGTGCGACTAGCTTTTTCATAGCTTTAGCAATATATCTCCCTCACTTTGTGGAAGATTTCAGTCATGCACAGTGATCTGTCAGTTAATTTGATTTTTTGATTACTGTTAGGATGTTCAGAATAACTTTTAACTCCTAGCTTTAAAGAGTCATCTTGCCCAAACTTACTGCAAAAAGGATAATAGAAATACCTCGAAACTTTAGCACATAAAACAGAAACTACCTGCCTGGTTAGACACCATTAAGTGTAAGTGAGAAAATATGTTTTTGTAATGGAGGGGAACTAACCCTTTAAGCCAGAAATATGCGCCTAATACAAAGAAACAGTCAGTCAGTCGACGGTGCTGCTGCTGCTCATTCACAGCTGCCAGAGGAGGTTTGTGCTCGAGCGCCGAGGCTCCATAAAGCTGAAGTGAGCTATGAGTCTCTGGAGATTATTATATCTACCCCATAAAGCCCAATTCCTCATGTTTAAGACCTGAAGATATTCTAAGACTGATTTTCTCCTTTTCTTTCACAGAGGTCATGAGTAATACGCGAAAGTAGCGAGCCCCCATTCATGCCGGGGCTGGATTTATGCTCCGTGCACCGTCGCCTCGCTGTTTTTCTTCTCCTGAATGGGCCTTTTTGCTTTAGAAGAAAAAAAAAAGTGCTGTAAATACTGTTGTCAGAGCCAGAGGCTGCGCAGAGCGCTGCACAGCGTATTACTTGACTTAACATCTCCAGTAGTTTTTAATGGGCGTAATAAAACAGAGAAAACAATTCACAACTCATCCATTCAGTTCACTTCTTTTTAAGACCTGCGGTACAGAGAGGAGAAAATCTTTTAGCATGTCTGAAGTGTTCGAGGCTGAGATGAAACAGGCAGAAGAGAAAGACATTTTGACTGGTTCATATGTGTTTTTCACTGCACACGCACTCAAGTGCTGCACTTGAATACAAATTTGAGCTACTGGTCTATACTACAGTATATTTCTGAGGAAGATGGTGTGATTTTTACTGCTACGTTTATCTAATTGCTGTTAACTTTACTTTGCATGCTCAGGTTTTATATCCAAGATGAGATAAGCTCTTAAGATATTTTAAGAATATCTGATTTGCAAAAATGATCTTAGTTCTTGGTTTTGTTTGCACTCTGTCGTCTTCAGTGGACAGTAAAGAGACAGATCTTTAATGTTTTAGAAGTATTGGTTGGACTCTTGGTCACACTACCTACTTGTAAAGAAGGAGTACGTCTCTGTTGTGGTTTTACTACCTTCACTTAAAAGCGTCGAGCGCTCCCTCTGCCTCTGTAGTTTGACTTTGGATTACTGTCGATCTGCCGACAGACGCACGTGTTTCAAAGGAGCTCTGGCGGCGTTACCTGCTGCTTCTCCCACATAAACAGCACCCCTGTCTGTCTGCGTTCGTCTCCTTGGCTCGCGCTTGTCCGCACGAGCAGCTTGCCTCACTTTGAAAGAGCCCCATCTATAATTTAGAGCACCTATTATGTATTCCCCGTGAAGATTGTCTCGTCTGGGCCCGCTCCTGATTTCAACCTTGCCTCTCAACTCCAATTTCCTAATCCCGGTTCGAGGCTGTCTGCGTTCAAGTCCAGAGGCCGCTGCCCTTTTCCGCGGGTCAACAGCGGGTGTGTTTGCCGTCATAAATCTCGCTCTTAACACACCTCATTCAGTTCGTTCCCATGGGGTGGGTGGGTGTGCGTTTGCGTGCGCAAACAAGTGTGTGTTGTGTACTCTGTTGCCCCGAGCTGCTCATTGAAAGACTTTCACAGCGCTTGTTTGTTATGTGAAATATGCATGCGTGTCTGTTTGTGCACATCGCGGCGTTCCCTCACAGTGTGCATGAGGTCGTCTTTTTTGTCTCTTCCCTGACGGCGATGATGTGTAATTGAGGTTTGGATGAGACGACACCTCCGATGGGAGGACGAGATGGATGCACAAGGGCTCCCACTGTTTATTTATCCAGACGTGTCCCTCCATCTTCAGCTGAGGCCGGCATCCTTAGTGAAGCTTGTAAACATGTTGATTTTTCCCTGGCTCGGACCGGGCTGGCACACGGAGCTCCTGGAGTAAATGAGCTGGTGTTTGACAGGGAAGGTTGAAGAGGAGGAGGAGGAGAGGAGGGGGGAGGTTCATTTCCACACAGCCATGATCTGTCTCCGTCTTCATGCTGGAATAAACAGTTGCACTTTTCTGACTTCCAGAGGCAGATTAGCTGATAGCTCGCCAGCGGTTAATTCAGCATCACTGCCTCTTTGTTTAAAAAGGATGGGGGGATCTTTTCTTAGACTAAGAAAACTCTATGACTGAGTCTGGCTCTTAATTACGTTGTGGAATAAGGATGAAGGTGTTTACACAAAAATTTAAACCCTTTATTATTAGCAGGGAGGAGAAAAGTTACTCTTACAGGTAGAAAACCTGCTTCGTGTTCCCTCAGCTTTGTGTCCTGATGTTAGCGAGCTGCTATCAGCTATCTTTGAGTTCAAGTGTCATCTTGTCGTCCTCATATTTCCAACAACTTGCATTAAGTACTCAATTTACAGTAATGTTGTATTAAAAACGATCTTCTGTGTCCTCTCTTCTGCAGACTCTGTGTCCAGCGAGACAGCCTTCCTGGAGGACTATGTTCTGGGCATGGGGGACACCCTGGAAATGTCTTGTGACCTGGAAGACCACTCGGAGCCCGTCGTCTGGTTCAAAGACGGCGCCGGGCTGGTGCCTGGCAACCGGACGCGGCTGGGCCAGAGGATGCTGCGAATAATCAACGTGTCGTACGAGGACTCGGGCGTCTACTCGTGCCGGCTCGCCCACAGCAACACGCTGCTCAGCAACTACACCATCCGGGTGACAGGTGAGAGCAAACCCTGACGAAGACGATCGGTGTTTCCCAAAGCTCCGAGACGATGTCCTCAGATGTCTTGTTTTGTCCACAACACAAAGATATTCAGCTTACTGTCAAAGAAACCAGAAAATATTCATATTAAAAGGGTAAAAAGTCGGATAAAGCCTTTTGTGGCTCCAGAGGAAGCTGCATGAAATCTAATAATCTAATCTAATTGCCTCCAGTGGCGACGTTGCATAACTTGTTGACACATAATTGATTCATCGTTGCAGATCCATTATTTTTGCTTTATAATTATGGATATCTGGTTACTTTTACCACTAAAAGTCCTTCAAATGAAATAATCTGTGAGAGAAAACAGGCACAAACTTGAACTGTTTACTTAACAATCTACACTAATGCCATAACTTTGGTTTTAAGTGGTCGCTAGCCAATAAAGTTGGTCAACTTTAAAGATTTCCAACAAAAAATTAACTTCTTCTTCTTCTTCTTCTTCTCCCTTACAAGATCATTTCTCATGAACAAGTCTTCACATGAATATTTATCTATATTATCTATAGACGAATCTTGAATAAGAGCTCACTAAAGAAATCACATTTTCAGTGGTATTTAAATAAAATATAAAACCAAGGACACGCTAATTGTTAAAGATACTTGAGTCAGCAGCAGAGCTCCAACGCAAACAGACACTCTGGCTGCACCGTGTGGAGCTCTCCGAAAAAAATCAACCTGCTTCGTCTTTTTTTCTGTCTTTCCGTTTGACAGACAACCGAGAATCAGAAGTATTTTCTGTGAATAAACACAGCGGAGCACTTACAGCCGCGACGTCTCGACATGACAGCTTCTCATAACGGCTGGAAGGGGGGAAAAAAGCAGTGAAAACTTAAAGCTCAGGAGCAAAAACTTCTATTATTTTTCTCCTCCTGTTCAGTTTCAGCTCCTGGATAGCTGCCTGCCAAAGCTGCACACACACACACACACACACACACACTTACACACAGAACCGCACCGGCCCAGACTTCCACCGGCCAAGTTTCACACAGATTTCCCTCCTGATGCAGTCAAAGGTGGATTCATTATCGTATGAGGGGGATGAGTAAAGTCTTAAACAAGTGTGTGATGCAAACAGAGCTCTGATAGGAGTTCAGGAGGGTGTGTGTGTGTGTGTGTGTGTGTGTGTGTGTGTGTGTGTGTGTCGGGGTGGGGGGGGGGTCAGGAGGCAGCGAGCAGTAGCTTTAAAGACTGGCGGCTTTTTTTCCCCCGTAAAACTCATGGACACCAGCTGAGCCTGTTATTGACAACTAATTAGAAAGCAATTAGCTCGAAACATTTCATCATTGAAAACAGATGGGGTGGCAAGAAATGAGAGAGTTCGCTCCCTCTCAACTCACCCCCCACCTCCTCAAACACACACACACACACACACACACACACACACACACACACACACAGACATTGATGCATGTGTTTGGCTGCGAGCCGGGCGAGAAAATGGCCTTTTTTCAGAGCTGATCAGAGGTGGACAGCTTCTCCTCCTGGACTCACAGATCATCTCCAGACTGCCGGGGGACACATGCAAACACTCTCCCCACATCACTGATTCAAAATGAAGAAAACATCCATCTTTTCCAAGTCATGTTCTGCTTTAAAACTCGCCCATTGAGGTGGAATAACTGCATTTGCTTCCATCTCGGGAGAGAAAACATTCATCGCGGCCCGTTGTCAAGACATTTCAAATCATTTTAAAGCTCAGTACATGTTTGAATTACTCTGTGAATCAGACTTTTTGACAGTATGTGGCGGCAATATCCTGTTCTCCTCCCTCCACTCTAAACACAGACTCTCAGCTCCATCTAAAACACACATGGACTATTGTGTTTTTCCTCAAATATTTGAGTAAGGTGTCAGATATTTAGCAGCGGTATCAGATTTAGCACCTGGACGGCGTCCAGACGGCTCGTATTGTACACACACACCCGCTACACATGTCAGAACCGAGCGGCTGTAATGTGAGGGGGATGAAAGAAGTTATTAGCAACATGAAATGTATGAAAATTGTGTTTAAAGGTTTTGTAAATGCAACATGAATATCTGGAGGCTGATCAGAGGACTTCTTGTAGACCAGAACTAGTGAAATATGTTATGTTATGTATGTTACAGATCAGTTTTAATAAAAACAAACAGAATGATAATTGTCTCCAAATTTACTGAGACTCATTAAACTGTCTTCGGCATCAGTCGACACTTGATCAGAGGATCCATTGTTTCAAGTCGAGTCTTGTTTTCTACCATCCTTACTTTTGTTGGAGCAGCAGACTGCAAAAAATGAAATAAAGTAAAGATTGTGATGATTTAAGACTTCAACTGTACCCTCTTGCAATCAGGACATTTTTATTGCATTTGTCTGTTTGCATATCCAAGAAATGTTTTGTTAGGCTAATGCGATAAGTCTGGAGTTGTTGGAAACGTATCTGATCGTCTTGATTGACTGATGGACTCTAGATAGTGATGTTTCATATTTATGAATGAAGTTATTCGCAGAAACAGACGGTAACAAGCTGAACTGTAAAAGTTGTAATCTTACCTAAATCAGATCTTCTTCACTTTTGCCATGTTCGTTGTGCTGTGGCACCTGGAAATCAGATGGATGGTGGATTTTTGGTTCTTGGACTAAAATATCTCAACAACTTAAACTTATTTTATGACCGAAAACCATTCCCGCCTGCCTCAACAGTCGTCAGCATGCTTAGCATTTAGCTCGGGTGCAGCCATACAGAGTTGCTGGCGTTGCTGTAGACTCCCAGGGTGCATGAGGGCGAGGCTGGTCAAAGTAGTAGTAGCGTGCGCTGTCAAAAAAATGGCGGGAAGATAAACTTTCCTATCGATATAATACAAAACATAGTGCCTTTTGTGCAAGAGCTGGTCGAGAACGACAACGATGACAATGTAAGAGATAATGAGACACGCTATCAATACTAACTGCAACAGTTGCTAGCCTACATTTAGCTAGGACTGCACGTCGTCCAGCCCAGTCTGTGTGACGCTAGCTACTTCTCTCTGGTGTCATTAGCTTCAGTAATCACTCACTGACAGTCGCCTCAGTCCAGACTGTAATGTGAGTAAAATGAGCTCCTCTCCGCTGAGCTGCTGCACCACGTTAGTAGAGCCGAGTCGAATAATAGCAGCTAAAACCTGCTAGTCAGGAGTTTCGGGAGCAGTTTGAGCTCAGCGCGGTTGTTGAGGTAACAGCTGGCTCTCGTTAACCAGACCTGCGGAGCTGAACCAGAATGCGTCAAGGTCACATCGAAAAATAATTACAACAACGCCGCCGTGGAAATGTGTGATACGGCGAATCTAAACAGTCCTATCTGCTGCTGGAGAATAATTAGGGCCTAGACGTCGCCTGACACGCTAACTGTTAGCAAGAGTTAGTGTGTGTTACACAGATAGAGTTGTTGTTGTAGGCTGTGTGTGTGTGTGTGTGTGTGTGTGTGTGTGTGTGTGTGTGTGTGTGTGTGTGTGTGTGTGTGTGTGTGTGTGCACGTGGCAGCACTAATGACCCTCTCATTTTTAACATCTGTGGAAATGTTTTGGTTGCAATATGCGAGCGAGCCGCCACGCTACAGAGAACTGTGGACTCATTCATGAGTTTCTTCAATGAGCAGAGTCGGTTTCAATATGCATTCATGCACATGCCAGCGTGTGTGTGTGTGTGTGTGTGTGTGTGTGTGTGTACATTTGTCTAGTCGTGTTTGCGAACACACACCATTTAAGCTGCACCGGGCATTTAACATGCACAGAATTCCAGCTTTGTGTTGTTTTTATTTGTCATGCACGAAATAATTAACTCGACAAGCTCTCCGAATGTGATTTCAGTGTTTATCTGATGGTCAACAGTTCAAGTAGTTTAAACAATATAGACATTGTATTCAAATGAAGAAGTCGTCCAGATGAATGGCTGCAGATTTACTAACTCCACCATGTTTGTGTTTCCTTTCTTAGATTCTCTGTCGTCTGGTGATGATGAAGATTATGACGAAGATCCAGAAGATGCAGGTAATGGAAATGGTGAATTCTCAATTACTACTTTTTGACTACCATTATTTTTTTGTTTGGTGTCAATAACTCAATATCTTAGAGCCTTTTCTGCTTAAAGAGCGTATGATGAACAACCTTGTATGAGACTAGCATCCTTTCAAAGCCTTAATTTCAGCTTTTTGTTGACTATTCTTTCAAAATTCAACACTTCTGAGCAGAGATCAACGCGTCCTCCAGCTGTCGGGAGTCTCACCACTTAAACATGAAGCATTCATGTGTTCTCACGTCAAAAATACAACCTGACTTCCATTAAGGCGGCGTGAACTGCGTCGTTAAGCTTAATGTGCAGCACCTGCCTCACGCGCTGCTGAGTGAAGCTGGGAGTGAAGCTGCTGTGAATGTGTTTATAGTAACGAAGATAAAACTTCTGCTACAGCTTTGTTTCCCCTTTGATTGCAGAAAGATTCACAGCTAAGGCAATAAAACGATGCAAGCTGCAAGTGGATCGATTCACTAAACTGATCACAACCGTTTCATTAGCCTGGGTTATGATGACAAAGGCAGGAGCGCCCAAACTTTCTCCCTTTGTGGGCCAAAAATGAAACTTGATGGGCCACGGCAAAAACAGGCACTTATTTATATTGTGTTGTCAAGATTGACTGACTTCCTGTGCAGAGTGTCACCCCGGCTGCCTCTGGTGTTGCTGCTGTAACCCTGAATTATTAGCAAACTTAATGACATGATGACAAGCGAGAGCAAAGTCTTTACTTCGGCCCGTTTGTGGAACAGAAATGTTCTCTTCAATTTGTTGATGTCAACAGTTAATCTGCGTTTCAGAGTTTGGACTCATTTCGCTCGTCGCTGTGATGAAAGATCCTGTCTGCAGGAGCAGCAGAATTGCTTAGAAAGGAGCTTTTTATTGGCAATTACGTGACTTTTATTGGATTTATGCGACTGATTAGCAGTTTTCTATCTGCAATTGGAGTTGTACGGCTCTCATAAGCGCTCACTGTCTCGCTGTGCTCACATTAAAAGCTTCTCCCCAGAGCACCAAACTCAACGCCACTATCGCACAGATCAAAAGCCGCTGCTTCTCCGGCGGGTAACATCCTCCTCTCCCAGCGCTCTGTGGCGATGTGAGCTGTTTTGGCATTCGCAGAGGAGTTCAGGTGCAGGTGAACAAAGAGCGATGAGGGATGGCTTCTGCCAGCTGCGTGCGCTTAACGCGCTCTGTTCTGTCAGCTAGCATCACTCCGGGGAGACGGAAAGCGTCTCCGCCCCCTCGGCGAGCTCTCGACCAGCCTGACGCCACGCTGTGCCGCTTTTGTTGTGAGCGTACGACGGGAGAAGGTGAGGCGCAAACAGTCGGAGAGAGACGACAGAAGGAGGAAGAGATGATGGGATAGACGTGAAGCGAGGGAGACAGTAGAGAGTCAGGAGCTGAGGTTCCTACAGAAAGGGAGTTGGATGGAGAGATTACAGGTACCAAGGGATACATACTGTTCAAAGAGTGCACCAAGCCAAGTACCTTGGTGCATTGGTTTTTAGCTAGATGCACCTAATGAACTGGCAACTGACTGTATTCATATCCTGATACCTCTTTTTACCATCAAAATAAACCAAAAGAGCCCAAAAAATACATAAAAAAAGCTGATGTTGTTGCTGATGACAGCATGCAGACGGAGCGTCGAGAGCGACAGACTGTCAAAAACAAGGAACAACTGTGAAACACAAGAGCACAGTCCAGCTGCGGATCAATAATCACCTCATCATTTATCTGATAACTCTTATTTTATGGCTTCAAAACGAACAATAATCATTATTATTGTAACACAGGAATGTCTGTATGACTTTCAGCATTTAATCCCTGCATTCTGCTCATTTGTATATTGCAGGATTAAAACTGTAATCTAGCTTTATATTCATACAGCACTCCCTTTTTTTTCCTTAAGGCATTTAGCTGATGCTCTTATCTGAGAGAGAGATTACAGAAGAAAAGCAGCAGAATAAGCCGGAGAGTAACTCTGCAGAAAGCTTCCTGTTGCTGTCTTTGTGCTGTGGATAAGCTTAACACCTGCACTGTAAAAAACCTGAATGTGTTTGAATGCGGCGCTGAAAAGCCTCGAGTGTTTTCTAAACGGGCCGAAGTGGCGGCGGCGGCGGCGGCTTACAGGAGACATCCTGAATGCCGGTAAATAGCCTCAGACTGCCAGACTTAATCTCTGGATGTAAGTCTACCTCATGACATACGAGGCTCCGATTTCCTGGCCAAAAGGAGAGGGATTAGCCCAGAAACGTTAAACCCCTATCGCTGCTTAATGTCCGCTAAGCCACCGCTAATTAGCCGGGCTGTAGCAGGAAGGAAGCCATGTGACGAGCCACACAGCCAGACGGAGAGTCCCCGTCGGTGAGCGGAAAGAGCGTCCACGTCCACACGCAGAGAGGACGATATCAGAGAGACGTGGAGATGGTGAAAGAGTCGGGGCCGTTAATGAGGGAGAGGGGAGGGGAAACACTTGCTGATTGACGAGGGGACGGAGAAGATGGCAGAGAGGAGAAGATGTGAGGAGTTGAGTCACTCCGAGCTGCTGTAGCAGCCAGCTGAAGAGATGCTGCTGGTCAGACAGACAGACAGACAGACAGGCAGGCAGACAGACAGGCAGTCAGACAGACAGGCTGCTGCAGTCATGAGCTCATTCTCCACCAGCCTCCAGGACTCTCTCAGCTGTCTCCCAAGGCCTTCTGGGAAAAGGCAGAGAAGATAGGCGCCTGCCCAGCAGCCACAGTTATTCCTGTGGCGACCAACGCTGCACACAAACTTTTATTATCATCGACCAGTTTGTGCGAGTGACACCAGCTTTGTGTCTGTCACCTCACTGTCTTTCCAGTTTAACACTCTGAAACCTGGGTTTGAACATGAAAACCGTTTCAGAAATAATATCCATCCAACACACCTGAAAACACATGAACACTATGAACAATCTTAACTTTTGCTTACTTTTACTTTTAGTCTCTGTTATACATGTTCAGGGTACCAGGGCTGCTTCCCAAGCAACAGGTATTGGATTATTAAAACAACAACAGCTGTTTTTATCATATGAGAGATGTGAGATATCTCAAAAACCTGTTTCTGCCCGTACAGACACAAAAAGAGTCTCTGAGTATCTTCATCCATGCAAAAAGGTCCATTTTCAGTGACCTAAAATGCAGTTTGGCGTGTGTACAAAAGGCCTAAACGCATAGAAACAATAGGTTTTTAGAAATATCCGTGTGTGTTAAATGCAGAAATATCATATTATCTAAAGAAAATCATCTTTTCATTGCAAATAATTGTAAACAGAAATATTAACACAAAATTCCTTGAATCAAGGTTGCATCATCTTGAAATTTTGGAAAGAAACAGCGGTGAAAGTGTTGCACACTGAGCGAGTAACATCATCAGGTATGAGAGATGCGGTCGTAATGGAAAATATTTCACTGGTTTGGACCAAATGTCCGGCACTTCCTCCCCCTTGACCACTCAGAATATGTTTCAAAATGAGAAAACCTCACTCTTAAAAGATGCAACGACTTTCAACACCGTGCAGATCTGACGGAGTAAATAAAAGGTCAGAGATAGAGCCGTGCCCGCCCTCACACGATGAGTTATTAAAGTGGCTACTTTTTGCAGTGTGGAAAGCGTTGTACACACTCAGTGTAGTGAAAGGCCAGTGTGTGTGTGTGTGTGTGTGTGTGTGTGTCAAGGGGGGGGGGGGAGGAATGTTAACAGAGCCTAATCTGTGCTGTGCTGTGCTCCTGAGCTATGCAGCCTCCTTGTTTACCCTGGCAGGAGAGCAGAGAGCCGGACGCCGGGCCACGCTACGCTGCTCCGCGGCCGCCATTCCTCCGACTCTGTTTGCCTTGAGTCCCTGCAGGCCCTCCGGGGCAGCGTGCCTTCAAAGAGCCCCAGTGTAATCTGTGATGAAATCTGCCTGTGTGCTCGCAGGCGTCAGCGAGGGCAAATTATACAATTACACAATTAGACCTCCCCTCCTCCTCCTCCTCCTCCTCCTCCTCCTCCTTTTCCCCAGATCGGTGTCTGAGCGCTGAAGGGCCTTGTGCCGTGGCGATCGGCACCGCAGTGTGTCCTGCGCCGGCTAATTGCTGTTGCGCCGAAGTCGGGCCGACACACAGCCACAGTCACGCTCCTCCGACCCGCAACACGGAGCCGGGAGTCAGAGGGAGAAGTGAACAGAGAGCTGCGGGGGTTGTGTGTAGGAGTGTGACGGCGATGCTCAGTCCAAATACAAAGAAAAGTGTAATCACACTCGGCACTCAGACGGTGCGTACCCCTGCCAGGGCTGCACAGTCGTCTAAACGTGTTATTTTAGTGATAGAAAGTATTTAGAGCATTTTAATCTGCATCTGGATCTGCATCAAAATACACACAGTGGCAGACAATCATTGGATTCATGGGCCAGTTTTCCTTCCTTTAAGTAGGAGCAGTGAGTAGTTCATGAGAAAATATCGAAAACCTTTTAAAATAACAGAAAGCAACAAGAAAATAAATCATTAGGGAAACTCCTGGATCGCCACCAAAACGTAATCACGTCTTCTCTCGGCCCGCGGCCGAACTTTCCACCAAATCTCATTGAAATTTGTCACAATTTTAAGCCTAAAGTGAGTGAAAGTATCAAACTCTGAAGCAGATACTGATGTGATCATGTCCAAACTTTGAAAGGGAAAAAAAGGAAAATCTAAGCGATATTTAAGCAGCAGCAGATGTTGTAAAGTGTGAAGAACGTCTGCTTGAAAACCTAAAATATATAACCTGATTTGTGTGTTCGCTGTCAACCCATTTGTGCAACTCGGTGAATCCAATCCTGGCTGTAATCCTCAGTAAATGCATCGTATGAATGTGTGAGTTTCTGCACAGACTCCTCCTGCTGACCGACCTCTCCCTGCTGGCGTTCAGCAGATTTTCTGTTATCGAATGTAAGCCAAACAAACAGCAACAACAGGAGAGTATTTTTAGGCTCCGCTCCTCACTTAACCTCCGCAGCTGACAGGTGTAACCGAGAGAAGATGTTATGGTAAACCACTTTCCACTACAGTGCCTGCATATCCGTGCAGGGCTGGGTTATCTGCAGGCTCCCCCAGTCCCTGTGGGGGTTTGAGGGGTATCTGCCACGGGCTCCCCTCCACCCTCCACCCTCCACCCTCCAACTCCCGCTCCCCTCTGCTGAGGAAATACCATCCAGCCAATTAGACACGGGATGGGATTCCTGCGTGTTGCTGAGCATACAGAGCAGAGACGCCACTGTAAATCAAACACAGGCTGAAATACAAATATCGACTTCTGTTTCCTGATTTGAAAGAGGCTGAATTTTTTAGCTTTTAGTGTCTGTATCAGTTTGTTTGTCTCATTTTTAGAGAATAAGAAAGAAAAATCTTGGCTGTGTGCTTTTTTACTACAATACTGACTAAAATAAAGGAAATCCCCACTTCATTAAATAATAATTACCTATTTTCATTTGGTATAAACGTCTTGTTTACTTCGAATTTTCTAAATCTTAAAGAAATCAAAGAAGATAGAGGAATTTACATTATATCAAAGTTTTGATTGTCATCTTTGATTACCTGAAGCGTATTATGAGCTTCCACGACAGGATGTTGGTTACTGTTACTTTATCTACTCGAACTAGCCGGGGACCTGTTTTAAAATGGAAACAACAGAAAAAAAACTAAGAAAAAGACTCAACGGACATGTTCGGCAACTAGCAGTGGAGTTTTGTCCTCCATAATGTAAATAAATAACATAAATAAGTCTTTTCAAATCAACATCAGCATGTTGCTGAGTAGATAATGACTGAATTATTACTTTTGGCTGTAATTTTCCTTTAACTTCCAAAAAAAAAAACCCAATAAATTGTGTATTTCTGGACACAATAAACCGTCTTCACCAGAAAAACCAGATAAAGAAGACGTTGTAGCACCGCCCACTCAGTGCGATTGACAGGCGATCTCATGCAGAAACATAGCAGATAGCACAGGTCGGCGAGTAAACCCGGTGTGCTTTTGGGACAACACCATGGAGACGAGACGGGAACCCCGGCTCTACAGAATCCACACATGCGTCTATTTTGGGTTTAAAAAACGTCATTGTGGCTGAAGGATCAGCAGCAGGAGGAGGAGGAGGAGGAGGAGGAGGAGGAGGAGGAGGAAGGTGTTTTCAGGCCCAGATGAGTTCAGGAGCAGCAGCAGCAGGAGGAGGAGGAGGAGGAGGGAGGGAGGAGGGAGGGAGGACCACACATCAGGAAAGAGACTGTTTAAAAACTCAGTGTGTGTTTCTCTTTGACCGAGTGTGTGTGTGGCTGATTACGATGCCAAGAAAACAATGTGTTCAGACTCCTCGGAGGGTTGTCCCGCGCTGCGCCGACTGTCGCTCCAAATACGCCGAGACGGAGGAGGCACGGAGTGGAGAGAAGTAATGAAATCTAACAGATATTTCCCTTTTAAGGTGGAGGCGGTTTGTGTGCGCCGTTTGCACGTGGAGAGCGTTTGTCTCAGCGAGCTGGGGAGTCTCTAACTCGAGCAGGGAGCTGTTCAGCCGCTCCATTAGAGTCCGTAAACACACACAAACACACACCGAGGTCTAAAGCCTGTTCACTACAGTGAAGTAACGCTCTGTTTGTTTGCTTTATAAGAAGAAGCGTCTTTAATCACTGAACTTCTCTCGCTCAGTCTGGTTGTAATTACTCTGTGAAGCCGGAGCCAGAGTTTGATGGCGGCAGCCAAAGAAGATGTGTGTCAGAAATGTATCAGAAGAGCCAGACGTGATTATAAACAGACTCACAAACACATGAGGTGGATTAGAGACAATCACAGACAGGTGATGCTTTAATGGCGACACCTCTCTGATTGACTGATCACATCTCTAAGTTGTCCCGATGACATGAAAAGCTGTTTGTGTCATGACGCACCAGGCCGAAGGTCAATGTCGGGGCTGTCGGTTAGCGTCCGTGGCTCTATTTTTAGCAGAGCGTCCCACATCATTAGCACTAGTCGGCCCTTTTTCGGCGGCTTTCAGCAAGTCGAGTCTTTGGTGGAGCCCGTTGGCGAGACAGATCACTCATTTGCGAATAAGTGCAAAGAGAAATGGAAAAAGAAAGGGGAAAGCCTCTTGAGCCTGTCGCTGTAGTTTTGATGATTTCACCCTTTCTTGTGTCAGAAATAGCTTTAAAAACAGTTTGTGTATTTGCAGTCCTGAGTCCTCCGGTTTCCCCTTCTTGAATGACGATTACAGACCATGGGCCGCCTCGTGGTTTGGAAAGTTATTACAGAATGTAGGCAGCTAGTTGGCCGTCAGCTTGAGTCTTTGTGGTGCGTTCAAGTGCGACTGTACGGCCAAGCAAAGGCGTCGTGAAGGCGGTGCAACAGTGGCAGCCAGTGTTGTGAAAAGTAGCCAAAAGTAGGTGAGCAAAGTGAAGAAATAGTGGTAAATTACTATTTTGGTTAAAGTAAAAGTCACCCATAGAAATAGTATGTGATATTAAATGTGCTTAAGTATCAACAGTACAAGTACAAGTAAATAATAGATAAAAGATCTATCTATTAAAAAAAGAAGTTCTTTGATGTCGTTTTTCTTGTGTGTTGGCCTGAAGACCTGAGAGACTTTTAGCATTTAGACTCAGAGGAACAAACAGCGACACCTCTCTGATTTCACCTCAGCAGTCTGTTGTCTATCGATTATTTTCACTCGATGATTAAGTCTATAAAAAGTCCAAAAATGACAAAAGAAATCAGAATTTTTGGAGCGCAGTGGCCTCTTCAAAATGCTTCTTTTGTCCAACCAACAGTCCAAAACCCCAAAAGCTCTCCATGCAATACCATAAACTGCAAAGAAAAGCAGCAAATGTTTGACATTTATTTATTTTTCTTTCAATCGACTGATCGACTGATCGTTGCAACAAGCCCACGTGTTGTGTTGCTCGAGGGTGAAGCCTGAGTCCGATGGCACTCACACTAACACACACACAAGCGCAGACATTGAGATGGTAATTAGCTCCTCTGTCTCCTCCTGCATTTAGAAAGTAAAAGAGACATCTGATGACCGGTCAGCCACCTCCCCTGCCTTTGTCCTCACACACACACACACACTGAGGTATAAAGAAAGTGAGTGAGCCATGCCTCAGTGCTCTCCCCCTCCACACCCACACAGCCTGAACAATAGGTCTCTCTGACTCGCTCCACTGTCTTTGTCCGCCGTCTTCTCAATACAACTCAATAAATCGCCCTGACAGGTTTCCAAACTCTCAGGATCGGACGATTCAAATGAACTCCGGCATTGTTATCGAGGGAGGGAAGAAGATGATGAGCGTTGTTTGGCCCTCGTGACGCTTCACGCACCCATTTTATGTCCTTTCAACATCCGTCAAACAGTGTTTTACACCGTTAACTGTATCTTGGACGGAGCGGTTTGGGCTTGACACTGGAGAGAGATGTGTGCAGGTACTGTGTGTTGTTTACCAGAGCGGTGAGGGAAGACCTCCAGGGAAACCACAACCACACATCTGCTCTGGCACAGTACATAACTCGTACAAGATGGACCAATTTGAAGACGGGGCAGAAGAGCAGATCTCCCCATCTGTGCAATATTCCTGCAATTACAAAAACATGGTACAATGAAATCCTGCAGGGTCTTCCCAAAAATCTTCTATGATCTATGAACACAGCAGAAAAATGGACAAATGAGAGATCAGAAAGATAAAGAAAAGTGGTACATCACTGCAGAAGAGGTCAGATTCAAGTCACAAACATGAGGACTTCAATACATATAGTTTACTTGCACTGATTTTAAAGAAATGGAGACTTGAGACTTGTCTTGGACGTCTCGAATAACTCGATACTTGAGAGTTATACTAGAAACCCTTCAGCTCTGCACATAACTATCCATTAAATGTCATATCTTAACAAAGTGTATGTTTTGTTTCCCACGACTGACGCAGCATCCTGTTTTGTGTCTCACCAACAGAAGCTCCATATTGGACCAGACCCGACCGGATGGACAAGAAGCTCTTGGCCGTTCCCGCCGCCAACACCGTCAAGTTCCGCTGTGCGGCGGCCGGGAACCCGACGCCGACCATCCACTGGCTGAAGAACGGCAAAGAGTTCAAGGGAGAGCAGAGGATGGGAGGCATCAAGGTGAGAGCCTTTCAAACGTGCTATCAAATAAAGATTAAAGATTCAAATCCCGCCTGGAGGAGGCGATGCTCTGCTCCTCCTTCAGCTCTCCATCAAAGTGCCTTTTAGCAAGGCATTTTAATCCCACTGGAGCTGCTGTGTGTCCGTCAGTAGATCGGTGTGAGCGTTGCGATGCTCCCTGGTGTGAATTTCTATAACTGGAAGAGTGTGAAGAAGAGTGTTGAAAGTGCGCTCATGCTCGGTGAATCTTCTCACGGTAAATAAAGGTCGGGGAAAGTCACCTCAGGGTCGGACGCCCCCCAGCAGGACTCGGGGGCCGCTCTAAGCCCATCGGAAATAAATTTAGAGGGTCGTGCTGCTGTGCTGAAAACCGAACGGTCCACAGATACAGTACGTGCTCGCGTGATAGCTCAGCGTTGACAGTAATGCGGTGCAGCAAACAGCTGTTGTGCTCAGTTTTGTCATCGGATTCACTCTAAACACTGAGCGCTCATGTGGAATGGCACTGCTTAAAGTAACAGGGCTTTGGTTTACTTTTGTGTTTCCTTTAACGGCCCCGGAGCTGTAGGATTAAAAGACAAAGTCGGTGTGTTAAGGACATCGGAATTCAAACAGTCGAAACGTGTGTTTTGGTTCAAAATAAACTCAAAACTTCATGACGTCTAAATATGAAGATTTTTGCCCCCGAGATGTAAATTCCTCCTCCTCTCCACCCCTTTCTGTCCTCAGCCTGTCTTCAGAAAGTTCAGTTTCACTGCAAAACCTGGGTGACATTCAGGCTTTGTGATAGTGGACAGTTGACGAGGCGCTTTGTTGCTTCAAAACTGACGTTTTCAAACCTTAAGTTTGCTAACAAAGTGTATTTAACAGCTGTATCGCTCATGAATTAAACGTTATTTCTTCTGTCAAACATCAGGCTACATAATCTCGTCATGCTGGATAAATATAGCAGAAATTGCGATCTGTAATGAAGACAATTAGCAGAAAAGGAGGCAGTTGTTTTGTTTTCCGTGGCATCTTCTGACCGGAGCAGCGTAAACATGTGTCGGGCTGCCGTAGAGGCAGTGAGAGACGCTCTCTCCCCAGTGGAGGCTCTGGCATTTAAAGAGTTAAATGTAATGAGATCCTGCAGCTATTAACAGTTTACAAAGATCTCCAACATCTGCTCCCAGCAGACCAACAGCAGTTGTCTCCCTCCCTCTGTCCCCACTCTCACACACACACACACACCTGTCACCAGGCCTCAGGCTCCCCGACAGCAACTCTCAGCGTCTTCGGCGTGCATGATAAAGTTTGTGGCGAGCGTTTTTTTAAGCAGTTTTAATCCCAAACTGACCGGTTGGAGCACTTTATATTTAATCCGTCAGTTCACCGGATCTCTGAGTTCTCCCCTGAATCCCCTCGTGTCCTTTATTTCTGTAAAACGACTCACCGACGGCGAGTTAAAGAGCACAATAGACATGTTTTTACGGCGACTCAAGATCTTAATGTCAGTCCAATCAGTGTAATGTCTCACGGTAGACTGGACCTGCGGTGCTTACCGCTTAGTTTATCTCCCTCTGCAGCCATTTTGTGCACTCCACTTCTCTAACACACGCTCCTGTGGGACGTTAAATGTATAATTACAGAGATGTATAGCTGACTATCCATAGTAAGCTTTTACAGTGTATGTGAGGTCCACTCGGCCTTGTACTGCATTGTGTAAGTGTGAGCTGTGACACTTTAAGTTGTCAACAAGCCACCAAGACTAATTCCTGGACATTTCCCGCTCCGTGTAGCTCAGACGGGTCGAGCTTGGCACCAACCTTTATGCTGTGGGTGTAGTTCACACCGTGGCCACCCAAGTACAGGCACTCAGGGTGCTGTAAAAGTCTTTAGGATAAGTGTCCAACCTGCATGTTATATTTTTATATTTCAGTGACTTCTACAACTTCAGCGGTCTTTATTTTGGTTTTTAATCGAGCGAGGGTCAAAGTGAATCACCTAAATCACAAAAAAGTCACATTTTTTACGACGTACCTCATGTTGCCATGCAGGGCTGACCCTTTTAATACACGTCCATTTAACTTGGCTTTAGACAACATGAAGACTTTATGTATTTCTCGGTGATTAGGCTCTAATAGAGACGTTAAGAGGTGATTGAGGCCTCATTAAGACATTTCTCTCGTTCCTCTAACCATCCTCCCTCCCTCAAGTCGAGCTCTGTGAATTCCCGCCAGCCAAATTGCGTGTAACTTCTGTCCGTATTAGGATTTCAGTGCATAATTTGACTGATATTATCTCTTTATCTGGAACAAGCGCAGCTCTACAGCTGGTTTAATCACATAAAAGAGAAAAGGTAGTTAAACACAACTCCAGTGTCTTTAAATTTGAGTTGTTTAGTCTGACGGAGCTGTAGAAATCAAGGTGGCAGTTATCGAGTCGTTCACTCTCGTGTGTCTTTATCACACGTCCCTCCCTCCGTCCTGTTTTAAAATCCAGTTAGCCGATCACCATGTGGCCGCTGTTGGCCTTGAGGGAAGGCGAGCAGAGAGGTCAGCCCTCAATATAATCAGGGTGCTGGGTGACAGACAAGCCTGTGACATGGCCCGGCTTCAGAGGGGTCAGAGGTAACAGCTTCACCCCGTCCTAAATTCAAAGCCTCTGGTGATGCCACCACCAGCGTGCACACTGCAAAAGATCACTCACAGTTTGACAGTTAAAGCGTCCACAATGCTCTGGAAGATATTTGCACTGCAGATCAAGTCACATTATCTGCAATTAGGTTGAGTGATGTGTCTGATTCCTTTATATTGTCACCTAATTTTTAACATGGTTATCCTTCAGATGCTCATTTTCCCTCCTGCCACTTGTTCATTTCTGTTTGCATTTCCCAGCGATCGCCTGTCAGTCAAACTCTACGAGAAACACACCGTTTCTCTTGTATCTGTCTTTTCAGTCTGGGCCCTTTTTAGTCTACATTAGTCTCTTAAAGACAAAAACATGGGAAAATACAGAAAGTTAACCTATGTGTTGTTCAGTAGATGACGTTTAGTGTCAAGCAAAACCGAAAAGAAGCCAGAAATCCATGCGTTCTGGTCACTTGTACTCACTTTAACCTTCATTAGTAAAGATTCAGTCATCAATATTGATCATATCGATCAGTCAGTGGGGGAAAACACCTTCTGGCCACCATTGACCGTGTCCAGTTGTTCCACACTGACAAAAAACAGCTTGAAAAGGAGTATTTTCATTATTTTAGTCTGTTAAGAAAAACTTTTTATAAACCGGTTGAAGATTGAATCGTCTTTGTTTGGACGGACACCTAATAGACACAAAGAAACGCTCTGCTGTCAGGGGAGGCATTTTTTGCAGTGCATTGAGTCTCACCGTGTCACAGACCTCATCACCCCACCTCACATCTGCCTGTGATGAGTTCATCCAGCAGGGTCAGGGGTAGACGGGTGGTGTGCTGTGTGGGGGGGGGCAGCCTGAGTCCTGACAGCCTGACAATGGCCTCCTAAAGTCTCTATTCCCTCCAAGGTGAAGCCGTCTTCCTCCTGCCTCCGTATTGAAATGACACCATCATTTTTGATTTGACAGCCGTGGTTAATTCACGCTGAATGAATCGAGCCCGCGTCTGATTTTTAAGGTTTGGACGGGTGATGGGATGATTTTGTCGCACGCCTCCCGAGGCTGTGACTGACTGCTAACCGATCCGTGCTGATGAGCACAATGGAGTAGTCTCCACTCAGCGGTACCTACCAGTGAGTTTGTCATTTAGTCTGAGTGCCTTCAGATCTGCAGCGTGTGACAGAGAAGTTACCGACTGAACGGACCATTAAGGTCCATTACCCGCCTACGAAAATACCTCCTGTCTTCACTCAGGAGCGGCTGAAAGTGGCTTTTCCTGGAGGATGCACCGTGTTCTCCTTTGTTCCTTTAAAGACAGCCATTTTAACAAGTAGTCTCATCTTCTACACAAGCCTGAGATTACATTTATTAATGTTAAATATGAAGACATATATAGTCTCATCATGTTCACGTGGGTGTGACGACAGCTGTCAGGCACATCGGCTCTCATGTTCCCAACATACTGGACATCAGCCGAGTTTGTGTAGTGAGAAACGTTTGATGACGCTGGATTAGATGGACACTAAACTGTCAGTATAATCAAGGATTAATTACATTTATCAACCTTTTCTTAATAAAGTTGTGGTGGTTTGATGTCATTCTGGAAGGAACGCTGCTTTTATTGTGAAGAGATTCAAAGACTAGATGAAATACATACACAGATAGAGGTGTAACTGTATTTCAAAGGCAGTATTGACGATACTGTTGGGTTTATTTTCTTTTCCAGAGATCCTTTATTGATTTGTTTGGGAAGAGGGTTCACTCGGGACAGATTTGAGAAACTGAACTTTGTAACTCACTCAATTTCTATCTTTTTTTTTGCTTATTGTTGAATTGTTGAGGTGAGGTTTTATTTCTCGATTATAGATGAATGTTAAACTCACCTTACCAGGATTTTTTTATTTAACCAGGAAGGAAGGAGATCGAGGGAGATTTGGCCAAGAGAGCACACCATTACAGAGTTACTGAAACTATACAGAAGAGCAAGTCAAAATGGGATAAAGTCGAGCTGCTTTTGTGAAAATAACAACCAATCTTTTTAAATAATTTGAACATGTAAATGTCAGTTGTCAGGCCACAAAACCAACAATCTGTTTGTCTTTATAAATCCAGATGTAATAGACTAAAAGCGATGGTGTCAGTGCTGAAATAAATATAAAAAAATTCAAATTTCAAATCGAATCGTGACCTCAAACACGTAAGTCACATTGAATGTAAATTAAGGGATTTGTGACACCCCTAATATCAGATATTAGTACTTCATTTGTATGTTATTTTATTTTTAAGAGAAAATGATCAAAAGAAAGTGATAAAAGCTAATATGTATATACATAAAGGAACATAAATATACACATGCAGGCGGGTACATATATGAAAATACACATAATTACATACGCTGCTTCATTTCTCACATGCCTCTCATGGCAGGAGCGTGTTTCTGGGAGCACATGCTGACTATTTTTGGTTTTCAGGGTAACACGAAGCTGAAGTGTAGAGAGTAACACTTAACTCTGATTTACAGCAGAGTCTCCACAAAATAAATGATCCATCAACAACTTCAGTCCAAGAGTCTTGATATTAGCAGTGCGATCAAAAGCTCAAATCAGACAAATCAAAGCCGTGCAGACCTAAAATAGCTGAACATCTCCTCAGTATATCCGCTCTGGAGGCTGCTCAGACATTCACTTCTACCTTACAAGCACTTTGTAAGTCTATTGAGACGCGACACGGAGAACTAAACGCTACGTTTGTTGAAACCAAATGAAACGGTAAATAGGATGTGTGGCTCATTTGTAAAATGGAAAGTAAAAATTCCAGCAGGGCGACGTGCCGGAGCATTGTCGAGCCTTCCCAGACAACTGTGGCGCTCAGAGCCGGCTCCCATTATGGAGGGAGCAGGGCCCGAAGGTCAAAGGTCACCCCTCTATTGAGCCATCACATGGAGGTGGGGAGAGATGGGCGTGTCGGCAGCCTATTGAGCCGGCCTGAGCCTCCGACAGCCAAAGCCAATGCTGTTGTATGGTGCCACATATGGCGGAGAGGGATTTTATTGTGTTCATGCTAAACTGCGGCGGCACAAGCGAGACAAAAGTTGACAAAGTAATTATTGTGTTTCATTCCGTCCAGGTCGCTCGGCGCTTAACTGATTTTTCAATCCCTGTTTTGACAGGTTTCCAAAGGCCGCGCTCTTAAACTGCCTCCACACTGTTACTTTTAAGACCTTAAGCACTTTAAATCCGTGTTTTTCCGATCCAGATTTTTAACACAGCCTGGATTGTGAGTCTCTGTAGGCCGCGTAGGAATTCCTACACTTTGCAAGATTATTTTTGGACTCCTTTTAATTTTAGACCCGCCACGGTCGTTCGCCTTTTCTCCCCTGTCGCTTTACCCAAACACACCACTGATATCAAAAGACGGATTATCCTATTTATGGTTTTCTAACCCATTTCTTCTCGACTTTGAACCCTCGTACTTTCAATTTTACAGTCCTCTCCTTCGATGTTGATGCAGCGACGTGTAGAGCCAAACTCAGTCAACAGACCCACAAACTTCGCCCAGCTTTTAATAGCGAGCCCTGAGGGCCGCTTCTATCTGTTTCCGCTTTCTCTGTGGGTCAAATTAGACGGTAGCACAGATCCGGGCCACTGGTCCGCTCTGACACAGTCATAAATTCTGGTAACTGGCCCCGCTGGTTCTGACAGGGCTATTTTGCGAGGTGAGGACGGAGGGTTTTGGACTATAAAGGGAGCAGAGCTTCCTGTGTTTTCTCAGACAACTGCTCCGCTGCAAAAAATGTCTGTATCTTTATGAGGCATTTAGGCGGAGCGTGAACTCTTGTTTTTGATTCAAATAAGTGAAGAAGTTTGAGGCGACTTCACTGTTTTCTCATGGCGGGGTCTGAAAGAAGAGCAAATATCTGCAAATAAGGCAGATAACTTTATTCGTTTCAAGATATTTTTACGCAATTCAACCTCCTTTCTTTCGCCTCAATGCAAAGACTGTGTACGATTTCAGTAGTCTCACTTTTTGCAGTGTGTAAGCTCCCCGTCCATTCCCATGGCTTGTGCCCTTCTGTAGGTCCACAGCCAAGAGCCCTAAAACCTTTAAAGCCTCGTATGACTCGAGCGTAAGCTCCTTAATAATTTAATTCTGTTTGGAATCTGGCGTGATTGGAATGGATGGGATTATCACGTTTGGAGACTAATGCTGCAGGTTCAACGGGGGTTAGCCAGTGTAACATGGTAATAAAAGCAAGTGGCATGTATGGGAGGGAGTAATTAAATAGCCAAGGGGAAAGAAAGGGGAGAATTAAAGTGTAAATGTCACTCAGAGTTGTTAATTACCACACAATTATTAACTTTGGGAGGTTCAGTCTGAGTGTTGCTGCTCTCGTAAAGATATCCACACTTTAAGGAGCTGCAGCTGAGGTGGCAGTAAAGCAAGACTGTGACTTTATTTATGGGATATTGGTTAGTCGATAATGTTGTAACATAGTGTAACAGCAGCAGAATTAGAATTAAAGTGTTTCGAGTTTTAATTTGTAAGTCAAAACTTAAAAGTTACTTAAAATAAATAAAAGTCAGCAAGTATTAGGCTCAAAGCATCAAGACCTAAGCCTTTATTTTGAAGGTTTGCTCTCTTGAAACTTCCAAAACAATTTGTGATTTGTGAAATAATCAAATGTGTTGAAACAAAACATGCCGTCAGATGAAGTTAAAGGATTTGTGTTTTATTGAGCTGAAACTAAGCTGAGATCATAATTGTTTGAAGTTGAATGTAAAATCAGAATCTGTACAGTAAGTAAAGCTGTCAGGTAAATGTAGTGGGGTCAAAAGTACAGAGGACGAGGGTTCCCACGGGTCTTTGAATCCTTGAAAGGTTGAGGGGATAAAATCATGGCCTTAAAAGTTTGTGACAATGGACGTAAATAGACACGGGTCATTGAAAAGGCTTGACATCGTACAGCGGAGACCGTATCTTCCAATGTCTTCATATTTGGTTTGATGATGATAGTGTGCACCCGAGCTGGCATGGACAGAACCTGATGTTGGAGTGGGTAACCGAGCCCGACGTGTTGATCTTCTGATGGTGCGATCACTCGGTACGATCCATGCACCGTGCTTCTCCGTGTCCTTAGAAACCATTCACACTTTAACTTACTTTGTGAATCCTCAAACATCGTGATTATTTCTGTAACTTTAGGTTTTTTGCAACAACAGAATCAGCATTGTAAAAGTAATTAACCTTGATCCATGTCTCAAACTGTGCTGGGTCTGGGGATTGGGCCTGGAAAGGTCCTTGATGTTTAAGAAGGAGTATGAACCCTGTAGTATAAAAGTACACACTAGTACTTAAAAGCTACTTCTGAGATGAAATCAGATCTTCTCTTGAAATGAAGACCATAACTCCGATCACAGCCTCGCTCTGTTTCTGTTGGTGGTCTTGGCCTCTTCTGAGCGTCGACTCCAGCTCGTATTTTACCACCTTTTAGCTTCCCTCCTCATGCGTCGCTGACTTTTTTTTTTTTCTCCCCCGTCTCCCCTCCTCCTCTCTGGGCCTCGGCGACCGCAGCAGAAGGCGTCACTCATCTGCTCATGAGAGCAGCCATTGACTCCAGTTTGACTCCTCGGCTCTGAGAGGGGGGGTAGACGGGGTGGAGCCAGCCAGCCCTGAAAAACCATTTGCCAGCGTCGAGCCTGGTCTATGTTACCATGCAACTGCAAAAAGCACACACAGGCATAATATTTACACTGTTACATTATTTTCCGCGTGCGCCTCCAAGAGAGAGAGTGAGTTGAGGAGTGTGTACTGTAAGACAGAGGAGGAGGAGGAGGAGGAGGAGGAGGGTATCTCCAAATATATACGTTCTGTGAATGGCTGGCCGCTCACCTAAACGCGTGGGGTGAAACGTTTGTGAAAACACGAAGCCCCTCTCCGGGTCGGCACATTTTCCTACGCAGGTGATGTGAAGTGTTCCACCCTGAAAAGCCTCTTTGTTGACATCGCTCACTCCCGTCTTTAGCAAATTGTGACCCCTCTCTCGGAGGTGTTTCGCTCCACGCTTGTCGCACAGCGGCGCATGTTTCCACTTAAGCTGCGGAGGTCATCCCCGTTGGCCCGTGGAGACTCTGCCCGTCGATGCGTAGCAGGTTCTCTGTTCTTGCCTCGCTGTGCCGCTGAGCAGCTCCCGAAATCTGTCGAGTTAGTATCTGTCTGCCGCTGCCATCATCACACGCACCTGGTTTGAATTACTACGCAAAATTTAGCCTTCGACTCTCCGGGGATGGATTGCTCTTGACTGGCACAGTGGAACCAATTTCAGGAGGTGCAAAAAAAAATGTCTGTCTTCTCACACTGCTGCAGGATTCGTTTAAGAGAGATCTCCCGTATGAACCGATTGCTCAAACCTTCTGGGCTTTGTTTAACATTGTTTCATTTATTAAGCGGTCATGCATCTTGAGAATCATTAAGCATGTCCTGTCACATTTCTTCTGCATCCAAACATTTCTATTAAACATAAGCCAAAGCCTGCACCGGACACCGAATCCAGATTTTCTGCTAATCACTTCTGTTCCGCATCAAACGAGTGTGCAATTAAATGAAAGGTGGTCAAAGCTGTATTACCATTTGAAATGTTGGTTCAAAGGGGTTTTCACCTCAGTAAACACGCGCCGCACACAGCACACCGCTGTTTACCGACCCGCATGGCCGCTCTGTGATGTTTTGTACCAAAGGATATCAAAGGAGGGAGTGAGGGAAGAGATCTGACGCTGGGGGAGGATGGTTCGCTCCGGACAGAGCGCCCGTTTGAGGATTTGTGTCGTGTTTTGCTTCCAAAATGTCCTGTACAGGATGATGTATAAAGTCCTGATACGTACTCATCAACTGGACCTGATTCTGTTTGTTATCATGAGTAGAAATGTGACACCAAACTCCCTCTGAGATTTCTTAAAAGCAGAATCTTGACTCTGCTCTGCTCTCTCCTTCTCCTCCCTTCAGCTGAGACACCAGCAGTGGAGTCTGGTGATGGAGAGCGCCGTGCCATCCGACCGGGGGAACTACACCTGCGTGGTGCAGAACAAGTACGGCGCCATCACCCACACCTACCAGCTGGATGTGCTAGGTAAACAAGCCGGAAACATTTACTCTCACTCACACTGCTTCTGTGTAAACAACGAATAAATTATCATGCACAAGTGGTTTAAAAACCCACGAGAGATGTTTAAGTGTACCTACATCTGCATCTCCTGCAGCGCATCCTTTCTCCGTGCATGACTCCTCTAATGACTTTCCCCTCGCAGAGCGCTCCCCTCACAGGCCCATCCTCCAGGCGGGCCTGCCAGCCAATCAGACGGTGGTGCTCGGCAGCGACGTGGAGTTCCACTGTAAGGTCTACAGCGACGCCCAGCCGCACATCCAGTGGCTGAAGCACATCGAGGTCAACGGCAGCCGCTACGGTCCCGACGGCGTTCCCTACGTCAACATCCTGAAGGTGGGTCTGCAGCCCGACGCTCTAATGAGTCTCGCCTGCCTGGAGTCGATTCAGCGTATGATAATTTCACTCATAATGAATCTCTCCTAAATGTCTTGCTTAATGAGTTTCTACAGTAGGTGGGTCTGCACGGCCCACGGGCTCTTTTCACTGCAGCGTATAATTGACGAGCCCCTTCCTCGAACGCTACACCTTCATTACGGAGAAGAAAAGCTTCACCTGCACTTTTTCAGTCTGCAGCATATAGAAATGTGCTCTCATTAACCAAACAGTGGATCACATTGTAGGTTTCTGCTCTAATATGTGACACCTGGGGCCAAATGTATAAAAACCCACGTATGTCTGCTTCCACGCATCTCAGTCATCCTGAACTTTTACCGCTGACCATCAGCACGATTGTTCGAGCTTAAATGACGAGATTCCACTATGATTACATTGGTGGGGTCGTTATGTGACGGATCGACAGTCGCAGTCGAAGAGATTCCTCGCTGGATGAAATCAATATTTGTGGAGCGTCACTGAAAAACAAGAAGATTACTGAGCTTCTTCTCACTCTCGTTCTCGTTGCACGCTGTGTTCTCCATCAAAAATCTCTACATGAAGGAGAAAACACAAGCTGATCCCATCAGTTATGGTATGTCCATACATCTGATGTGGACGTTTTTTTTCCCATGAACTTTTACTCTTTGGATTTTCAGATAAATAACAGTCAACATGGAACATCTTGTTCTTCATTCTGACTCTGCGAGATAAGAGAAAGACAAAACAGAAACTAAATAACACAACAAAAGTACAAATCCTCCTTCAAGGTCAGATTTTAGACTTTTATTTGCTACACTTGAGGTCCAACTTTGATAAAAACCTACATCGATGATGCATCTTGTCGCTGATGTACCCGACTCGTATCTCCAGGTAGAGAGATAAATGTTAAATAAACAGTGTCAGATAGTCTTAAGACTGTTTGCTGGAGGTGTCGTCTCCTCCCCAGACAGTGCTGGTGTCAAAGAATAGAGTAGAAAGCATTCCTCACCGACGAGGACAACACCCTGATCCCGCTGTGAGGCGTGTTTTTTTTTTTTATTTGGAGTAAAGAAAGGAAGACTCCCATCGCAAAAACCCAAGAAGGCCTTTTTGCTTTCTTATTTGGCCTCTCCCTCTTCTTTTTTTCTGCCTCTAGAGAGAGCGAGGGAATAAAACAAACATCTGGTTTGGACTAAGTTAACTGCCGTGGTGGCGGCAACGCAGGGAGAGAGACGGGCTCTGTTAACCGCCGCTGCCGTCAGATGTGCTGCGTCGCGTGGTTTGAGGAGGAGGAGGAGAGAGGAAAAGAGGGAAGAGGCACCCAAAAAAGCCATGGAAAAAATGAGTGGAGGAACACAAGGAAGGGCAAAGTCAGCAGGGAGAGAGAGAATGTGTGACAGAGCGGTGGGTAAAGATGGAGGGCGAGAGACTCGGAGAATGAGTGGGAGGGGAAGGCAAGAAAGAAAAGTGGTGAAACTGAAACAGGAGAAGAGAGACAGAAATTACGAGGAAGAGAAGGAGACAGGAAAAATGTGTAACACTTCAGGATTCATCTCTTCCTCTTAGGTCGAGCAGTAAGTTTAAAAATAATGATCTGAAGGCAGGAGAGCGTCCTCAGGCTCTCACCTCTGCAGCTCGCTGCATCAATGATGGATTATTTTGCAGCTGAAGTCTTAATTAATATCCTTCGTGAGGGACGCTCATCAGCCCGGCCTCTCACCAGTGGATCCTGTAATCCTGAAGTTTTATTATCATCATTAGATCAGAAAAATAATATTTTTATACTTTGCTGGCATGAAAGTTAGAATGAAGGGGAAACTGAAAGAAAGATGAGTCAAATATACTTTTTATATTTGTCTAAAACTTGGTATTATTGTCGAGAAGTGGTGCTGACATAATTTCCAAAATGATCTGAGGCAGGAAATATTGAAGATTAAAGCAGGAAAAAAATAATAATGGTGCATCAAAATTCATTTAATCTAATCTCCTAGTTAAATCTTTTACTAATAATTATGATTTTATAAAATTATGGCAAAACCTTTGCACACCTGTAGGTCGACAGGTGCTAGGGTCGACAAAAATCAGAACAAAAAACTGCAGCACATTTAATTTAATAACAATTCGGTACGCAGACCTTCATCAGGTCTTTTTTTTGCAGGACAAAACGGGAGATTATGTTAAATAGGTTGGTTGACCTACATGAAAAAGTGGTGGGACGTGTCCCCAGTGTCCCCAGTTTAAATGACACCTATGGTGTTAGCATAAAAGGGAAACAGGAGGAAACAGCTAGCCTGGTTGTGTCTAAAGGTAACAAAATATCAGCTCACTAATAAAATGTGGAACTATTCCTTTAAAATTGGCTCATTCAGAGTAATTCATGATTGAATTAACTGCCTGAAACAGCCATTAAGTTTTTTTTCTTTGTGCACACCAAGTGATAATTAAAGACAAATTAATACAGACGTATTAAAGACGTTCATTCGATATCTTTGTTTATTTTGACGTGAGAGAACGTGACTCAAACGTGAGAGTTTATGTCAAACTTCACACATTTAAGTAACGTATGAGAAGGAGGTGGAAGAGGGAGGAAGATAGAGAGATGAAGGAGGGAGAGACGTGGAGGAGGGAGGGGAGAGAGGAGGAGAAAGACAGAGGCCAACAGAAAGAAAGAGGGAGGCGGGAGAGAAGCCTGTCAGCCCAGACCGCGGCTCCACGCTCTATTTTCGACTACCACATAATTGAAACAGTATTTACCGAGATGTGTGTGTTCGTGTGTGTGTGTGTGTGTGTGTGTGTGTGTGTCTCTCCGGCCCACCACAGTTCATTCAGACTCTGCGACATCTCATGTGTGGCGTATATACTGTAGGACTTAAATACAGCTGCGGTGGTGGGAGGAGGGGGTCATGCAACATTTTTTTTTTTTTTTGAGAAATGCCTGAATCGCTCTTTTGATGCCTGGAAAAAGAGTTAACGATGAGCGACTCACCCCGGCGTGGGGGGAGGGATGTAGGGAGGGAGGGAGGCGTCTGGAGCCGAGCCCTGGATGTTCATTAAGCAACCATAAAACACGATACGTTTTCTTCTTTATGTGCTTTGCCCGTTTAATTATTCATCAGCAGTTTTCTCTGCTGGGGGAGCCCGTCACAAGCAATGTGTGTGTTTGTGTGTGTGTGTGTGTGTGTGAGGGTGTGTTAGCGTGTTTATGTATGCAGCACACACACTTTGAGGAGATTGACATACAGTAATGCCTTTAATCTACTAATAAACAGCTTGTGTCACTACGCAGTGTATGTGTGTGATTGTGGTTTTTACAGGTTTGACGTCGTAATGCTTTTAATCTCACAAAACAGACAGCCTGCTTCACTACGTATGTGCAGTGTGTGTGTGTGTGTGTGTGTGTGTGTGAAGGTTTCCATGTAAATTAGCAGTACTTGAACGTCTACAGTACGTCAAACCATACAGCTAGCAGTTAAGCTACCATCCAAAGCAAAAAAACAACCGTAAGAACCCCAATTTGATTTTGGCTTTCACTCAAGCGCCCACTCTCCATTGAGTGAAAGCCCGTTCACTCCTGATTTACCTCGGTTTCTATCAATCTCCCTCTTAACCTTTCGGTCTGCCATTTTTTTCCAGCCAAATGGCAGACCAAATAGAAGAGTAGTTGATTTGTTGAAACACAAACATTTTATCCCTGTTTCCCCCCCGAAAATTTCAAAAAACAAAACAAAGGAAACACCCAATGAACCGAACCGTGGACATGCCCTTATTCAGGTTGGATGAAATGCTTGACTAAAGCAAAAGAAAGCGCTAGTCTGAAATGTTTCAACTTCAATTTGCTTCGACTTCAAAGTGTCACCACAACAAAACGCCATAAAAACTAATAAAAGTATAAAAATAAGAAAGTATCTCACCTGCTTGTAATAAATTTGAGTCTGTGTGTATGTTCTGTATATGTGTTCAGGCCTCACTGTGCCTCTCAACTCTCCCTTCACAGAGTGTTGTCAGTAACCACACTGAGGCCCACAGTAAGTTGAAAGTGTCCAACGTGACAGACAAAGATGCCGGGAAGTATTGGTGTCGCGCCTCGAACTTTGTAGGCAAGTCGGAAAACGCTTTCTGGCTTAAGGTGCACGATCCAGGTAAATCCTGAGCGACGGACCGCCATTCACCACCTCCGATTCCTCTGCTGTCTCCTCCTTTCTGCGGGGCTCCTCTTGGTGATTGGTTCACTCTGGCTTCCTAATAGGACAAACACATAAAAAACACACACACAAACACAAACACATTTGTCTGCTGGGAAAGCTCACATTCTGTTAGCGACTTGCAATCATCCATTTTAACGCCCGGTGCTTTTTTTGTCTTCCTACACCGATCAATAACAAACACAATAACACACCTTTAATTACTGCAGTGACTTCAAACGCCTCGCCCTCGCTTCCCCACAAACCCCCTTTACACACAAACACGTAAACACACATACATATATATGAAAGCCCATGTAAAGCCCCCCGCCGACCAAACCATGCCTCACACACACACACACACACACCGGTATTGATTTCCCTCGGAGTGCACTCTCCAGCTGTATTAATGTGCTTTTATATGAAAGCATGCAGCAGGACTCTGATTCATGACTCGGTCTGGATGTCACTGTTCATTACCGAGGCCTCGGGAACGAGAATCCCACACCCCCAACCCCCCTGCCAAGCCACATCAGACAGTGGGTTTGAAACGGACTCCTCCACAGGTCATCACACCAATCATTAGTCAAAGGGGGGAAAAGCCACAACTGCGGTAATTCACTTTTATGAGTGATTTCAAGGTTATTTATAGGTAACTATGAATCTTAATGGTACTGCAAAGTAGGTTTTCTCAGCTGAGACGGTCAGAAATGTGGAGATCTTCTTATTATATCTTGTGTGTCATCAGAAAACAACAGTAAAACATCTTTACAAATCATGAATTAAAATTTATTTGCAAAAAGCAAGGGACCGAGAATAGATCCCTGAGGCACACCTGAAAGAAAAACGTCAAAAAGATCAAAAGATGCAAGTGTCTTTCTGTCAAATATACACCTGATAAGAATGTTTTAAGAGTCCACATTGATGTTTTGGTGGAAATACTCCACCGAGGCACCATCATTCCTGCAGCGGTGAAGGGATTTGCTTTGCTTTGGCGTCAGGTAAACTTTACGCTGGTTTAATTTAAACTCCCGTTGCGACAGGAACCGAGAGAAACAACCCTGCACTGCAAAAATTGACATTATCAAGTAATTTCTGTGTTTTACTGAACCCCAAAATTCTGGATTCTCAAAAATCTAACAAAATCTGACATTGCACTAAGAATATTTTAACCAGCTTTTGATACAATTCAAAGGAAAGTGTTCAGACTCTATCGCTTGTTTTCAGACTTGGTAAGAGGCTAAAAATCCTTGATAAGAAGGATATATTCTGCAGTGTGAGAAGTTTCAGGGTTGTTATGTGTTTTTAGATTAAACCAGCCGAGCTTTAGTCGCAGCGTGGTGAAGGTGAAGCTGCTGCTTGGGTGATTTCAGGTGTTGGTGGCGGTGCTGTCAGCAGCAGAAAAACAGCACTGCTGACTCCTTCAGATCCTCTCGCTCCTGTCCTCTCCTCCAGGGTGTTTTTTTTGGTGTTTTCCTCTAAGAAGCTTTGGGCTCACGATATCTCTTCTCTCTCTCTCTTTCTTTCCATCTTATCCCCCTCTCATCCTCCACAGACGGCTGGTATTAACACTACAGATAAGGAGCTAGAGGTTCTCTTCTTGACCAATGTGTCTTTTGAGGATGCGGGCGAGTACACTTGTCTGGCAGGGAACTCTATCGGCTATGCTTACCACTCTGCCTGGCTGACGGTGCTTCCAGGTATATTCCTCTTCTCTCTCTCTGGGTCTTTGGACTCTTGTCCTGATTTTCTCCCACTTCAAATGTTATAAACTATGATTGCCGCTTCCATGTTTTGCTCTGTAGCACAATCCTCGACGCTCATCTTCAAACCTAATTATCGTACATTATCGCAGATCGTTTCTTGTTAACACGAGCAGTAAGTGTGTCATTGCCCCTTTAATTGAACAAACAGAACGTGCCGACCCGCCTCCATTGAAAGACGCTTTTTTTAATCAGAGCAGATCGTCTGTTTAAATGTCTCAAGGCTACGAGGCAATTTAAAGACACTCGTGTTAGGCGTTGAACACAATAATTACCTCCCTGCGGAGAAGCAGATCACAGGTGCAATTACCTGCTGCAGGATAAAACCATGTTCTGATCTGTTCCTGTTTTGATTTATAGATGTTATTACATCGAAAACTGCTTCCAAGAATCTGCTGGGATGGGACGTGCTACTGAGCAAAGCTATATTTCTTCTTGATTGTTAAGAAAATATACTTTTGGTGAGTCTTAGTGACTGACTTTACATGTTTCTGACGGTCCTCCTCCCAAAGCAGTGAGCCCGGAGAAGGAGGACTACTACGCCGACATCCTCATCTACGTGACGGGCTGCGTGCTCTTCATCCTCGCCGTGATCATCGTCGTGCTTTGCCGCATGAGGATGACGACGCAGAAGACGCTGCCGACGCCGCCCGTGCAAAAGCTGTCAAAGTTCCCCCTCAAGAGACAGGTAACAGAAAGTAGATACAAGATTCGTATAAACACTTTCCCCTCTTCTTCTCTCTCCCTGTCTTCTTAGCTTAGCTTGTAGCATTTGTATAATAACTTTGGTCCAACGTGATGCACCATGAGGGCCTTTTTTCCCACAAAGTTGGCTTCATCAGGACGTTTAGAGACATTACAGGTTGTTGTGAGTCCTGGTATTCCTGGAACACCTTTTAATTTCCAGCCTGTATTCCAGACACAGAAAGAGACGGGACAAATCATAAATTATCTTAAAAAAATCAAGATATATCAGGAACTTGTTTGACACATTTATTGCATCATTTTTTTTTTTTTTGCCGTTTTTTTCCAGCAGAAATTTCAGACTCTTTTAAAAAACGACCTCAAGGAAGGAGTCAAATAATAAGTGAAGGAAGCACCCTGAAGTAGTTACGGAGAGACGTGGAAAAATAGTGTAATTTTGTCAGCGTCGGTGCCACGATGAGAAACCTGCAGAAGGACTTCTACTTCTTGCAATATCTGACTGTTACTCTCAAAGACGAACAGGACTCCTGCACGCTAAGAGTATAAATAAATAGAGGCGGTTATTGTACGTCTATCTGTCGCGGATCTCTTTCCGTCCTGCTGTTTTGATGACGCTCTGCGGACGCTGGAAGGCATCACACTGGTGACATGTGTTCACATTTATCTTGGAGGCGATTCAGCTCGGGGATATTTATGCCCTCCTGTGACTGTCAGTGTTAGTTTTAGATTTCACTCTCGGTGTAACGCACACTCGCCCCTCAACTGTTTGGAGAGAAACATAAAGTGGAGCAGCTGCATCGTCGCCGCCTGCAGTCTGCAGAGCTCCTCACGTCATCCTGTCTCGAGACGATGCCTCGGTCGAGTCCGAAGTCAAATCCAAGAGTAAAGTTCAAACAGGATACGGACGGAAAGAGATGAGTCCTGCAAACTGTGCAATGCATAGTTGGAGTTTCACCCTCATCCTGTAAAACCACCACCCGACTAAAGTCCTGTTATCAGGATAATTAAAAAGTTTGCCTGCTCTGAGGCTCATAAAGGCTCATCAGGTGGCATTTTCCTGCCCTGGGCAAGCGACAAATCCTCAGTGTTAAGCCCTGAAAACAGGTAATACTCTACAGAGTCTGAAGGATTACAGGAGTGGTTTGACACAACAAAATATCTTGATTTGCTTAGATTATCATTTATAGACTTAAACATAAGTCTGTCACATAGAAGAGATCATTTACGTGGTAGTAAGCATGTTTTTGGGAAAGCTTTCTGAGGGGGTTGCTCTCTTAGACCATCAGGGGGAAAATACAGTTGAGTCAACATCCATCAGAACCACAACCAGGACGAGTCTGAGTCAAAACAGGGCCGAGAATCAGACGTGTCCAAGAAGGGAAAAAGGCTTTCTGAAGACCAGCCAGAGTACAGGCTTTCCCTCTCTGCGCTAATTAGTTTGCCCTCAGCCTCGTCTTCTGCTCTATTCTGCTTTACCCTCACGAAAAAATCCTCTATCTGAGCTCCTGAGCTTCTATTTCGTTTCTTATTACTTCTCTGTCTCATATAATCTTAAGAAAAACATCAGCCGGTGCAGTTTGGCTCTCCGTCTTTAGGTTTTCTTGCAGTATTGGTGACCCAGCTTGTGATCTTGTGATTGTGGATGTAAGGATGATCTGAATGCAGATGAGTTTGTCATCATCCTGCCCCGCCTCACTCTGCTGGACGGCCACTGTGTGCAGGACGCAGCAGCTGTGTGCCGTTTCTGTGCGAGCTCCAGCTTTCCAGCTTCATAATTGAAGGGTTGAGCTCCTCAAAATGCAAAAAGATGCTTTTTTTTTTAGAAAAGAAAACTCTGACTTGCAAGTTCTTGGAAAGCAAACACTTTTAAAACCAATTTTGATGTGTTTGTTTGTGCTTGTTACATAAAAGCGGTCTTGTTCGGTTGTTTCAGGTATGGACGCTCTAATTGTAGCCTCTAAATCTTCTCTGTTCGGCTACCTTCATATAAATGCTCTTATAAGGTAGTGCAGGGAAAGATCTTATTGCATTTTTCTATAATCTTTGCTTAGTTTCTGTAAAGCTAATCTCCCGGTTCTCTCCTTTCTTTTTCATAACTCTGAGTAAATCTCCCATAAACCCCTGGCATGTTCTATCAGATATTACTTTTCATGCCTCTGAAATTGTGTTCGGGGCTTTTTTTTTTTAAGCTTCACAGCGTTTTTCTCATTTTCCTCCAGTCACGAAGTTGAGGAGGGAAGTCTGGTAAGTGGACATGTTTGTTTGAGGACCCCACCTGAAGGAGGCCGAGCTGGCAGACTCCGACACAAACAGATTCATCAAAAAGCAGGGCCGGAGCCATCAGCTCCCCCCCAGCAGTCAGATAAATGGTGGGAGGACGTCGGAGCCCGCCGGCTCGGTGGCAGGTCCGCCGGTCTTGGGAATGGAGCTCGCTGATGGATCGAGACGTCCATCTCGCCTCGCCACGCGCTCGCCCACCTCTGCGTCCTCCTTCATTTGTCTTTGTTACCTCCTGCTTCCTCCTGTGCACAGCCACAGGCCGGCTGTTTGTAAAAGTCAGAAGTCAGGATGTTTTTCAGAGAAAGTCGGAGCTGCTGAAAAGAGCTCGTCGGTCCAAACAGGATACGGATTTCTCAGCATCTTAGCAGGAAACATTTGTTTTAATTATGTTTACCTGTTTCATTTGCTGACCTTAATGTTATTTACATTTAATATCAAATAGACTTTTAAATTTCAGCTATGACATGAAATTAATTTAGTTTCTTTAAAGCAACTCCAGCAGCTGAACACACATTTGAGTCAGGTGAAGTTTCCACAAAACGTTTCTGGAGCTTCGCAGCAAAACAGCGTTTCATTTTTGGGTGAACTCCAGTCAAAGATAGACTATATCACGAGTAAGACATTCTCTGTCTCTTCCCTCTGTCTTCCTGTCTTAACACACTTCATGTCCCCGTCTTCAGAGACTATAACAGTCTGTTTTTTGCACCCAAGCAGGTGTCCTTGGATTCCAACTCCTCCATGAACTCCAACACCCCGCTGGTCCGGATCGCCCGGCTGTCCTCCAGCGACGGACCGATGCTCGCCAACGTCTCGGAGCTGGAGCTGCCCTCCGACCCCAAATGGGAGTTTCCTCGAACACGGTGAGAAAAAAAAACCCTTCTCCAGCTCCACATTCATCACTGCTGTTTGAACGCCTGTCAGGAGGGAAACATGGCGGCCTTTTTCACGCTGCCAGGCAACATATTTCAGGATTGACAGACACTGTGTTGTTGTCCTTGTGGCGTTACGTGCTGTGAAAACATGCGAGCCGTCAATACATCAAGGCCACCATGACACCTTCCTCCATGCTTATTCTGCTTGGCAGTCAAATGAGTCTCGTTCAACACTGCAGAGAGAAATTAAACGCACCGCTCAGCAGTGCTTGAAATCGAAGGTCTGAGATCATGTTGCTTTTGTTTCAGGCTCACTCTGGGTAAACCTTTGGGCGAGGGCTGCTTCGGGCAGGTGGTGATGGCCGAGGCCGTCGGCATCGACAAGGAGAAGCCCAACAAGCCGCTCACTGTTGCTGTGAAAATGCTGAAAGGTGAGTGATAGTTGTATTTCCACTTCAGGAACTCATCCATTATCTCCTCACACCCGTGCCGATGGTGGGGTGAAGTTTCGTTGTCCACAAAACATTTCTAGGGTTTTACAGTAAAACATCATCGTAGCTGGAGACTTGTTTATCATAAATGACTTCATTCAGCTCATCCAGCTTCTGGAGAAGCCACGAGATCCCAAATTAATTTGAAAAGACGTTTTTCTAAGCTGAAATCTTCACTGTAGCCGTTAAGCTACAAGCGTTAGCTGTCTGAAGTGGTAAAATTGGTCAAAAGTGTAAATAACCCGACTCTTTGGAGGGAACGGATCCTTTAATTGATTAACCAATTGAAAGAAAATTCAATTTACAAGCAAAAATGTCACACGTGCTGGTTCCAGCTTCTTAAATGTGAAGATTTGCTGCTTTTTCTTTGTCATTAATGACAGTAAATGCAGAGACCAGAGTATGAAAGTGAGATCCGTTAAAAGCTCCTTGTTGTACTGAAATCAGTGAATCTTATAAAATAATTGGCAGATTAATGAATAATGAAAATATTTTTGTCCTTTGCAACAAAAACATCCTCCATTATTTCCTCTGATCTTGCTCCTTCCTCTTGTGTTCGTCCCAGACGACGCCACAGATAAGGATCTGTCAGACCTGGTGTCGGAGATGGAGATGATGAAGATGATCGGAAAACACAAAAACATTATCAACCTGCTGGGAGCGTGCACGCAGGACGGTGAGGCCGCAGCTCGTTACGGAGACGATGATTAACATGATAATTAACTATGTTCTGAAAGTGACTCTGAGCTGTGTGCTGCACGCAGGTCCTCTGTACGTCCTGGTGGAGTACGCCTCCAAAGGCAACCTGAGGGAGTACCTGCGGGCACGTCGGCCGCCCGGCATGGACTACTCCTTCGACACCTGTAAAATCCCAGACGAGCAGCTCACCTTCAAAGACCTGGTGTCCTGCGCCTACCAGGTCGCCCGAGGCATGGAGTACCTCGCCTCGCAGAAGGTCAGCCGCCATGACGCCGTGTCACTAATTATGTGTGTCGTTTGATTGAGCTGTGTGCATGTTGTGGAGGAATTTAGTTGCCTTCAGCTTCGACTTACTACACTTTAAATCAGTTTTAAGGTTAGCTGATGATAAAATGAGGTTCTGGGGTTGAAATAAAGGTGAGAATCCACCATGTTAGTGCAGGTAATTAAGTCTGACAGCGGTAAATGAAAGTTGTCAGCCTACAGTGCGTCTGTGTTGCATGACTGAGAGCGTGTGCGTGTCTCTGCGACGTGTGTTTGATGCATTTGTTCTTCTTCCCTCAGTGCATCCACAGAGACCTGGCAGCCAGAAACGTCCTTGTGACGGAGGACAACGTTATGAAGATCGCCGACTTCGGTCTCGCCAGAGACGTGCACAATATAGACTACTACAAAAAGACCACGAACGTGAGTCTCACTACATCGTGATGAATAGTATCGGTGAATCATTTTAGGTTTTTTAGCAGGATCGTTTCACCTTGTGTTGAATATTTTACAGCTCTTAAAAGGAAAACACTCTTAATTTGAGACACGATCACCTAAGAAGTTGGATTTTAGTGAATTTCAGTTTCCATTACAAGCCAGAAACGGCTTCTTTTTACCTGTTTTTGAAGTAGAAACTCTTGATAAGTGTGTTAAAAGATTCTTCTAGGCCAGTTTACGATGTTTCCCTGCTCCAGCACACCTGATTCAAATGATCAGCTCGTCATCTGCAGCTCTGCTGAAGCCTGATAACGACCCAGTCATTAGAATCAGGTGTGCTGGAAGAGAGAAACCTTTAAAACATGCAGACCAGGACTCAAAAACACTGCTCTCGGCAATAAAATGAAACTATGTGAAAGAACACTGTGATACAGATTTTATAACAATGCTTAAAGACTTAAAGAATCAAACTTCAGTCGTATGGATTTGATGCTGCAGCAGGCAGAGTTCAGTCTGCCAAGAACAAAGAGAACAAAGCGCTGTATCGTAGACAACTGGACGTGTTTCAGTTTCTTGAAGACGTTTTCAATAAACTGAAACACGTCCAGTTGTCTACGATACAGCACGTAGAATAACAATGAGCTGGATGACTGAGAACCTTCATCAACAGTTAGGAAGATCAATATCCAACATCCTGTATGATTAATCCCCCTTTGAATAATAACATGTGTTTGTGGCTGTAGTCAAACCTTTAGAGGGTTTATTTATGGAGTTTGGAGTTAATATTATAGATGTAACAATTAAGGGGAGACACTACAGGATAAAATCCTTCATGCTCTGGTCAATTTTGAAATTTTAGGCCGTTTTACTTCCATAACTTGGACAGGAAATGTCCAAAAAACACATTAATGTTTTTATTTTAGTTCAAATTTCTTACAAAGACAAATGTTAAAGGTACATTTGTGGGGATATTTTTTTAAAAATATTACCATATTCACTATTTTTGGGATAAATATGTATGGAATTTAGTTTTTTCTCATACCAAAAGCCAGAAATCTCCACTTCAGTAGCACCTACACACACCATACTTCTTTATTCTGAATGGTTTTACAGAGGGAGTTGTTCATATGTCATCCACATTCAGATTAAAAGAACATTTTATGCATAAAAACTTTTTTTTACTGGTTTTTGAACAGTAATTTCGGATTTATGCAATGTCTTAATGTAAGTAATCAACTGGGGAAGTTTAATGTTGATATCTATTAGATTATAATACAAATTTGTACTGTGAGAGTCCGAAGTTCACGGTGTGAGGACAGTGATGGCGGGACGAGGACGATCTCTGTGTGTTTGGGTTCATGTTTTCGCCGTCTGCTCTGTACAGAATGGTTCTGCTGACCGCTGCGGTTCTGTTGTGTCTTCTATTGTTGCAGGGTCGTCTGCCCGTGAAATGGATGGCTCCGGAGGCTCTGTTCGACCGGGTCTACACGCACCAGAGCGATGTGTGAGTTTGCACAAACCGACCGTCGCATGCCAACCGTCCACTCATGTGGAGCCGCTGTACACCGGAGGAATCCGGGTGTTGAAATATCGTGACTGAGCGCGTTAGCATCAAAAGCTGGAGTTTGTGCGTGTGAATATGGAATCATGGCGTTCCCTCTCCCGCTCGCCGTCATCTGCGCCGGCTCGATAATCCCGAGCTTCTTGTGTATCAGCGGCTCCGCATTCCTCGCCGCGTTTGTTCTTTAATCTCCATCAGATACAGAGCGAGAGAGAGACACGACGGAGATCTTACTGTTGTTTTATCAGCGTAAATCCAACAGAAGGAGATAAAGAGGGTCAGTGGATTTATCACAAGGTGTTTCCCGTCGGGGAGCTTTTCCACAACAACTCAAAGGAATCAGACCAACGCCGCCTTTTACGACCTCTAAATGCTCCCGCGTTGGCTGCGATCAGGGAGAAGAAAGGCGAGTTTAGGCGAGAAGGGGGGGGGGTCACAGAGTCAATCTGTTTTGTAGTTGCTGAACCCCTCCAACTAAACTGCCTCCCCCTTCTGTCGGCTTCAGCCAGACGCTGTGTCCCCAGCACAGCCATCCAAGCCAAACACGGGCCCCTGTCAACACTGGCTCGCCGTGTGATTACACCAGACTGGGAACGGGCAGAGAGGAGAATCAGCCTGTTCTGTTATTTCAGCAGGTCTGGATTACAGAGTCAATCCTCCCGCCAAACCTCCTCCTCCTCCTCCGCCTCCTCCGCCTCCTCCTCCCTTCATACAGTAGTCGCTCTGCAGCCAGTTTACTCTCACACACCCCGGGGGGACTCTGACTTTTGACCCCTTGATGGTTTTTTTTTTTGCTGAAATATGTTACGCTGGAACAGACGGCGAACAATTAAAACACACTCAGACTAATCTGTCACACACTTTCACGGTCAGACAACAAGAAAAAGGGAGCAAATTTAAGGAAACTTTAGCGTGCAGCAGCTCGCACGGCACATTTGGCGTCACAGTTCTCGCAGCTTTCCAAACGGTTACAGCCTCTGAAAGCAGAGCTGGCAGCGAGAACGGTCCAGGAGCCATGTTTTTTTGCAGGATTTTTACAGGGTTGTTTCACACAGACAAACAGGAATTTGCATCATCGCGTTGTGATTCAAAGTGACAGCTTCTACCAGTAAAAAACAATAAAATCTTAGGCTATTCAGTGCAGAAACAAACCCCCTTAATTCTCCAGCCAGTGAGTTTTAACCCCCACTGCCAATAATCGTGGAGGTGAGGATTTTATTTTGAAAAGCTTCAGATGTGTCACTCTATAAAATCAGCAGGGGGAAAAAGCTCAGTGCACCTTGAGAGCGACACACTGACGTGCTAAAAGCTGCACAAGTGGATAAGGTGCTCGCCAAAAAACGAGAGCTTCTGGCGTCGATTCGTTCACAGAAATGATTTAAAGGATCGAAAACCTCAACAGTAAATTAATTATTTGAACAGCGTCCAGCAGAACAAAAGACCTTCAGGCGTGAAGGAAAGATTTACTATCACACAGGGTAGATCAACATGATTAAAACCTTGTACAGCTCACGTAATTTTGTGATATATTTCATTTTCTTGAAACACAATTAAGAAATCAGATGTTTTTTTTACTGTTCTGGTGAATAAAATGCATAAAAATCCAGTTATTTCTTCACGTAGATGCAAATCCAGATCCTGTAAAAGCAGCTAATATCACAAAGCAGTTTTTTGTTACGTTTCCCACATGATGATCGACATCATCACCTCGTTTTCAATCTCTATTATGTGGTTATAAAGGCTCGATCCGATCACACGGCCTGTTAAACATCTTTATTCACCTCTGTATCCATTAACAAAGCAAAAACATGTCCTCCGTTTCTCAATCTCCACTGAGTCTTCACTCATCTCCTCTCTTGCCTCGAGGGCCAAGTTGTTGATTTTTACAATTATTGACCGACTGTCCGAACAATAAGAAAGTCAAATTGATTCTTAAATTGGGTGCAGAAAACATTACTGAAGATCAATATCCTCCCCCCACCAGATTCATTGGGGAACACAAGCATCTCTCTGAACCTTCAGGCTATAAGTGCTGTTTGACCTCTAATCTGTATTCACTGTGTGTTTGTGTGTGTTCAGGTGGTCCTATGGGGTGTTGTTGTGGGAGATCTTCACCCTGGGCGGCTCGCCGTACCCGGGGATCCCAGTCGAGGAACTGTTTAAGCTGCTGAAGGAGGGACATCGGATGGACAAACCCGCCAACTGCACACACGAACTGTAGGTGTTTTTATGAGTCGTTGTTCAGTTTGAGCAGCTCAGTGCAGATAAACCTGATCAGTATCGGAGTAGGAAAGACGGACACGACACCACAGCCGGAGGTTTATGCACTTTCTCCTCATGTCTGTGGTTGTCGAGGACCTCCGTTACTGTTCGCTGTGGCGTCTTCTTGCAGCTGGAAACACAAAAAAAAAAGAAAGTGAAAACTGGTCTGCGCCTTTTACTTTTCTTTAACCTTAATTACAGACCGTCAGCACGCAGCTGCAGATCAAGCAGACCAGTAGGATTTACTAGAAACAGTCTAACATCTGAGGATGTGTTTCTAAATGTATACGTGGGTTTTGATGGCTGAGTGACTGAATCGTGTCGTGGCTGTTTTCAGGTACATGATCATGAGGGAGTGCTGGCACGCGGTGCCGTCGCAGAGACCGACCTTCAGACAGCTGGTAGAAGATCACGACCGGGTTTTATCAATGACCTCCACCGACGTAAGTCTCCACGCACAGCTGCTGCTCGCCGATAACACGGAAACACAACGAAGAACGCAAAACGTTACCTTTAGTTTCACCTTGGATATCTGTCGCTTCTTACTGATAACGTGGAAAGTTATATTTCCATTTCTTTTGTCGAGGTATCAGAACAAGGAGAACAATTCAGAAAAGGACATTGCTTTACTGTAATGCAGTCTTATAACCAGGAAAAGACACAACAACATCCAAAATCTAAGGCGATATATAGTCTCATATCACATTTAACTATAAAACACAATGATTTTACAGGAAACCTTAAAATCTGATTATAAAACAGTCTTTTTAAACCTGTTCTGCAGAAATTAACATACTAAAAATACAGTCTTCACTGTCTAACCTCTGATAAACGTGTCGATGACCTCCGACCTCTCCTCTGACAGGAGTACCTGGACCTGGCGGTGCCCTTCGAGCAGTACTCGCCCACCTGTCAGGACTCCAACAGCACCTGCTCCTCAGGAGACGACTCGGTCTTCGCCCACGACCCGCTGCCTGACGAGCCCTGTCTTCCCAAACAGCTCCCCAGTAACGGGGTGATTAGGACATAAAATCTGAGCTGAGGAGAGGGGGGTTGGACTTTAACCTCCTCTCGCAAGTTTGTGACTGAACACGAACAACCTACTCAGTGACTTTAAGCTCCTCAAGATATGGAAATGAAAACTCTGCATGCAATACTTCCACAGTGCTTCAGCTCTTCGATTCGTCTTAAAACTCGAAATCCTCTTCGACCGAGTTTTCCTCCTCCTCCTCCTCCTCCTCCTCCTCCTGCTACCCAAGAGACTCTCGAAAACATTGAAGGATTATTTTTTGCCGTTGAACCATGTTTGTGTTCGTCTTTTCAGAAATGAAATTATATTTTTGTACTCGGGCCAGTCTTTTGTTACGGACAATCTGTGGAGGTGAAACCATTCCGTGCCTACTGGGATAAAAAAAAAAAACCCTCCTGAGACTGAAAGAAAAAGACTAAAAAAAGGATATAAGAGGAGGGAATGAAGGGCATTGGTCAGTGACTGGTTGGCGATCCAGTAGGCGAGGACCTCAGATTTTTATCCTCTTGTCTGCACGGAGCCCGTCGATCGCGACGAAACTTTCGCGATCAAATCCGTCAACATACCAGCAAAGCCAGAATCAACTTCGATGATGGGACTTGTTCTTCCGTAGACTTTCAATAACTCGTTGCAGCTCGCAGAGAGGACTACACAAACATAAAAAAAGTGTTTCTCATGAATTTGTACGCCCATCGACACGTTTTAGCATCCCGGAAAAACCAAGTTTTGTGATAATCATGGCACAAATTCCTCATTGAAAATGTGAGGCGAAGTTTCAGGGCCATTCAGCAATTAATACACTTAAAGTTTGGAGGCTTTTTTTTTTTTTTTATGTATCTAGAAAAATGATTTATTGTAAATATATAAATGCAAATATGTATCATATTGCTGTCCACAGCCATGTACTTAAAAGACAAAAAATTACGTTTTGTTAAAGTATTGTTTTTAGGATGGAAGCAATCTAGAAGACACTGTCATGAAAGTGTAAATCATTTAATCATTTAAAGTGATACAGAAAAGGTTTATTTGAATAATTAACGTGTATATTTGTAAAGATATTTATAGACTTAACATGTGGTTCTTAAGTTTGAAAGGTCTAGTTTAGGATTTTAGTACTGTACGCAAAGATTTTTATTTCTTTTTGTTTTTGTAACTTATTTTACAAACAGAACTGCGACGTTATTTTTCACAACTGGCAGACTCCTCTGGTTTATGATCCATCGTTTTATTTTATTTTTTTTGTTTGTTTACAGTTTTTAAAAATTAAGAATGTATGACAGACGGGAAGATGATTTTTTTTGAGAGCGAGTCCGATTCGACATCCAGACGAGGACTCATGCGAACTGAAGGCTCCTGCAAAAAGGAAGCCGGATGTTTTTACTGCTGAGTTCAAAACCTGGTTTGAAAAGTTGACGTTTTTGCAATATCAAAGCAACGATTTAACTCTTGCTGGGCAAGAAAAAGGCAGCGCTTGGAAAAAATGTATCAGAGAGGCCTTTTTTAGTAGAACTGAAGTACTTAAAGACATATTGAACATCAACAACGAAAAATAGCTGTGAATCATAAGAAGCCTTCAGAAAAGCTCGTTAAAGGAAGAATCCTCTGACTGATGAGGTTTCACTGTTCAGTCTGTCATGTTCAATTAACTCAATGTTCAATTACATCCAATATAGTGCTACTGTACCCCAAATCCCACAATGCAGTGCTTCCCCTTTTACTCCTGAGATTTACAAATTAGCGTTCATGCAAAACGGCAACTGTCAGCGGAGATGTTAATGATAAATTAGCTTAGAATCCATTTCAAGAGCCATTTCAGACACAACAGCAGTGATACTACATTTCCCAGAATGCAATGAAAGCTATCAGGTAGCGTGCGTGAACTTGTGGCATTGAGAAAAATGTGAAAACATGCAGAGCAAATTAACAAACAAAAAAAGAAAAGTTGACGTTGCATTGCTTTACCTGAGGTTGTTCTGCATTTTAGCTGCATTGCATTTTGGGATTTTGAGTCCAGTAACAGTGCAAAACGTTTATATTCCTCTTTAACACTGGATCCCGTTCCCAAAACAACATGACCGGCGTACCAAACCTTAGTTGAAGACAAACAGAGCTCCCCTTAGTTTTCTCACCTGACTTCCTCCTTTGCTGCTGTAATAATTACTGCTGCCACTAGGGGTCGCCAACGAACAATATACGTAAATATGTATCGTAATAACCTGCTTCTCAGTCGACCTCTCGGTTGTTTTTGATGAGGACCGGCTGTTTCTTCATACATTTGTTGAGCGTCAATGGCGCTAGTCTAGTTCTAGCTCAAATTATAGAAAAGTAACAGAAACACAAAGTATATGACGATTATCTGAACAGTGTTACAGCATTTCTAAGCGGATTTTGTCTTTTAAAGGTCTCTCTGAAGGCTTCAAACCCTTATATTGTAACATAAAGGTCACAGGGTCGATGCTAACAAGCTGTGTGCGGTGTCTAAGTGCCCTTGCGCAAGACACTCGTGTATCGACACAGCTTGAAGGCACAAACGTAAAGCTGTCAATGTCCTTTTGTGCTCGAGTGTTACTAAAAAAACCTGCCCAGTCGTTTGAGATTTCATCGCTGCTCTATAGTATTAATACTGAAATGAAGGCATGCTGTGAGACTGACGGATCACGCAGCAATATATATATATATACAGTATATATGTCGGTTTGTTAAAGGAGACTCTGAAGTCTGTGGTGGATCCTTCTGCAAGCTTAAAAAAGAAAAAGTGCCAAATTAGTCTTAAAAGTCTATTTCACCGAGTTCACCAGATCTCTGAACCAAATACTGCACTGTCGAATGTAGGCGGGCGGGAGGTCACGCGTGCAGCGAAGGATCACGGGGATCGCCAAAACGGATATCTCCATTTTCCTTTCACGCAGTCGTCCCCTCCAGCCGACCCCCCCCAAATAAAAAAGGCAAGGGTTGAAATGTTTACAGAGTCTGTTTTTAGCAAAGTCACAAAAAGGGAAAGAGACGTTCAAGTGGCATTGAAGGGTTCAGAAACACGATTCACTCGCTGCTAAATGGAAAACGGTGGTAACACTTCACTGTGCAATGGCCTTATTCCAGTGTGTGAGCGGAGTTTATGTAGAGAAATGTGATGTATTTACCCAACACGACTGTCAGTACTTACTGAAATCTCCCCAATATTTAAAGTACTTAAAAAAGAGTGATAATTTGTATTTAATTGTGTTGCTACACTGGGAGATTTTTGTGTTTTTTCAGCACCAAATTATTTACTGTCATCGGTTTATGCACAGAAACAAGGTCTTTGTAAAGTGAAAGGTTACACACACTTGTTGTTATTTCTGTTTTTTAGTGCAGTTTTTGCAGTTTTTTGGCCCCCGAATCTATGAAGTGCCTGGAGTAATTTAGCGAAACAACAAAAAGGAGATTAATTGAATGATCATGTTTTGAATGTATGATTGCAACAAAAAAAAAAAATACATAAAAATAAAGAAGAGCAGTTCTCACTAAAAGCAGGCTATGTACATATTAGCCAGATTACTTTTTTTTTTTGTTTTTCAAGTGAACAAGACAGACAAAAAGGCACTTGTGTGTAGAGTTGGATGGATCTAATGAAACGGATGGTGTTTTGTTTTATTTATTCTTCCATGCTGGGTAAAAGCTTTCCCTATGGTGAGAGTATTTTTATTCATAGCTATCTGCTTTTCAGTGTTGTTTTTCATTAAAGAGCCAGAAGATGATGATGATGATGATGATGATGTAGAGTAGTCATTTTACTAGATACTGATGGCCCCCATCAGGCTTTGCTCCTGGCTTAATTTATCCTTTATTTTATTTTATTCGGATGCCCTCCCTGGCCTGTTTCATACTGACGGCCTCTGTCTGTTCGATCACTTTTAAAGAGTGTGCGTTGTTTTTAACATCTGTCTTGTTTATGGCAACGAAAGTGAAACGATATCTGTGATAGGACCAAAAAAATGTCCCGCTGGTAAGCGCAGTCAGCAAGTAGTGAAGTGGCACACAGCTCATGGAAACAATTAAGATGCTTAAAAAACTTTTAATGCCAGATTGCTGCAATTTGCATGAAAGTAGGACTCCATCTCTGAGTCATAGCAAAGTCAAATCTGAGCACAAAGATGTAATAAACATATGTTTTTAAAAATAAATCACCTAAGAAATCAGAGAAAAATCAATTCAAAACTTGCCTTAGAATTCTCACGATTTTAGGTTTTTTCAGAATCAAAGAAAAACCAAAATATTTTTTTGGACATACATGGGTACAATGCAAACAGGAGCTAATAATAGCTGATTCGGCATGGTTTTAATTGCACTAATGCTACCATTTTCACGTTGCAACTGTTTTCTTCGAGGCGAGCATCGCTAACAGACAAGCTATCAATTAGCTTACTCTGCTTAGCTTAGCCCATTTGAGTCCATTTAAGGCTAACTACCTCCCACTCAGAGAGAGGAAGCTAATTAGCCTAGCTACCTAGCATTCACAAGATTCCCACTAAAACTGGAGATTAATACATTTAATTTGACACCACAGATAAAATGTGGTATTCATGATGATGTTCCTTTTGAATTATGACGCTGCTTAAACCAATACAAAAGATAGTAAATCTTGAGTTTCAGTGTCCCAAAATAATCAGTTTAAAATGCTTTTCCATCAAATCTTTGGGCAAACACTGAATAATAATGTGAAACAGTATTTGTGTCTGCAGTATATCATCAGCTCTAATGCAAAAAAGTATCAGTATTGGCCTTGAAAAAGCCTGAGACAGATGTGTGTTGCTCAACAGACAGATGTTAAAAAAACAACAAATTCCTCACAGTGTGTTTTTCTTTGCTATGAATGATAAACAGCCGCGGCCTCAGCAGGGAGGGACTCTTACTGTATGTACAGTCACACATCGGCCTTTAACCACCTGTCGTCTCCACTCTGACTGACTTATTTATTCTCTTTTATGTTCGACATAAAGAAAGAAAAATCAGGATTGAAGATGAAGCTGGGAGGAGAGGCCTGTTGTCTCACCTTTCCTTCCAGACATATCAAAAAAACAACCCACTCACTTTTTGTTTTATTTCATTTTTTATTTCCCAGGTTGGAATGGTTTTAGTTTTTCACACAGCTTCTCCTCTGTTTTTTCCATTTTCCTCCTGCAGCTCTAACCTCCGACCACGTTAGTCCAGATTAATTTATAGTTTGCTTTTTTTTTTTTTGCTGATGTACATGAGTAGAGTTTTATGTAGCTGTGTGAGCTATTTTGTACTGAATATTAGGAGAGGAAACGACGTTCATATACAGTTTATTCTCTTTTCCGTTACGTTTTTTGCATTCCACATCAGGTTTTCTACAACAATAGAGACAAAATCATGTTTGTCGTTTGTTTTTGTTTTTCAACCCCCACATAATTTATTTTTCCTCCCTCTGTACTCATGTTTCTAACATAGAAAGGTGGAACTAACCATTTGGCATTATGTGATTTTTTATTTTATTTTTAATTCATAGCTTGTTTGTTGCGATGTACCTGTTTTGATCATGATGAATCCTCTGTAACATTCCACCACAACATCCCCTCTGGGCAAACATCTCCCACTGGGGAGGGAAAAAAAACACAATTTCACAACTCTCTCTCTATGTCTCTCTGTCTCTCTCTCTCTCTCTCTGTGCCTGACAAACTATGCTGTCAAAAAAGGTTTTCAATAAACATGTTATAATAGCGTTCTGCTGTCATCGCTGTGTCTGTCACCGAGAGCGTATATTTGGGGAGGAAAAAAAACAAAAACGGGTCCCGTGGCTACAAAACAAGTCAAACAGAAACCCAGACGGACTTTGTGATTCATGGCGAACAAATCAGAAAGTTTAGATGTTTATGTAAATGAAATGAAACCAAAACACGGCAGGAACACACACACACACGTCAGCGACTTTGTTTGCAGAGTGTCTCGGTTTGTTTTGTCTGAGCTCTTTGTTGGTGCAGTCGCAGATATCAGGGGCTTGTTTTCCTTTCGGCACAAACTCGGTTACACTGAGCGCAAACAAGCTCTGGACGTGGACTAAAGGATCAGACCGTTTACAATTCAGACTTGACATGAAGTCGAGTCCCCCGGTTCATCCTCTTGGGACCATTAATGTCTGTACAACATTTCACGGCAATCCATCCAATAGTTGTTGAGACATTTAAGTCTGGAGCAAAGTGTCGGACGGACTGTCACTCAAACGCTACACGAGCATGGCTAAAAATAACCTCACCTCAAAGGTTTACTTACATGCTTTCAGAGCTTTCACCTGCATTTCACTGTCTTTAACAAACAGAGTTGTTTCAGGTGTCCTCCTCAATAAGAGGTGGTCATAGAAGGAATTAAACCCCTGCATCACGTAGCTGTTACGTACAATTTAATTGTCTTTTTCATGATGTTATTTCAAAGTGTTTACATCTCATTCACCTAAAATGCATGTTCGATGCCTTCATTTAATAACACGAAAATCAAAATGTGGCTGCAGTTTGCCCTCTATCAAAGACACTAGCTAAGAAGTTGATCTAAATCCTGAATAAAGTCTTTGAGGTGCAGTTGAAACCTGCAACTATTTATTGTGAACGGAGTCATGAAGTCACCATGAGTCTACCTGGCAACAAGGAGAGACTCAATTCTCTATTCACCTCCATAAAACCACCAACTTGTCATTTACGGACAAAATAAACGAGATATAACGTGTTAATTAATGAGCTTTCAAGGTGTTGGGAGGTAAAACTCGGAGGGAGCCAGGCCAGCTGACGTCCCTGCAACCTGCATTAAATTTGTCTCTGCATATGCACACAGAGAAGCAGCATTACAGGCCGTCTGCATGCAAACTGGTTATTGCATCAAATGTAATCACATTATCAGATTTATTACTATAATCTGATTTCTTAATCCAAACCGATTACTTGTGTGCATGTGAGCATTTTAAGGATTGTTTTTGAGAGAGTATTGAAACTCCAATTACATAAAGACATGCATAAAGGATGCACTGACGGAAAAGTAAACTGAACGTAGGCGTCAGCAAACGAGCTATAAATCTAAATCAAAGCCGTATTCTCCTTTAAATTGCAGCAGGAAATGCAGGCGGCACAGATTTCTGCCCCCAGTTCCTGTTGATTCTGTCACACAGTGAACAAATTAGCCTCTCATAGCATCTTAACTGCTCTTTAATCACGGAAAGTCTTTGCCCCTCCGTCTTTGTTTGCTGAGTACAGTTCCACGCCCTCCCTCGCCGCCTCGCTGGCTGCGGCTCAGTAAAACGGCTGGTAGGAGGGGAAGGAGCGGGCAGGCAGGCAGGCAGAGGAGAACGGGGTGTTTTTTGGAGAAGGGGGGTACTGAAGCCACTCGGCCCGGGTGGGAGGGCAAAGCTGGACAGTGACAGAGGGAGAGAGAGGGGTCTATGTATTCAGGCTTTTGGCCCTCAGCCCGTCTCAAGTGCGTCCTGAGGGGAACATCCTGCCCCTCGTTGGAACTTCCTCGGCCGGCTGAAGTGGCCCATTCACGGAGGTCTTGTGAGGGGGGCTTGTTTTCGCTGCTAAATGGATGTTTCTGTTTCAGAGGTGTTTGCGCTGGTGGACGCTTTCCATTCCTCCCCCTCCTCCTCGTCCTCCTCCTCCTCCTCCTCGCTCCTTCCCAGTCCCACTTTTTCTGCTTCCCCCCAATTCCTGCTCCCCACTCCCCTTCTCTCTGCTAACCATTGGCTGTCGGTCATCAAGCCCTCGCTGCCTCTTCAGGCTGCTGTGCGACCTTTAAACCACCTCTCACCCGGCCTACCGGAGCAGGAGGAGCTGGAGAAGGTGTAGCTACGCATTTATGAAAAAGTGATGACGACGCAGACGGCAAACTTTGTAAAACTCTTCGTAGAAAAGGACAAAACACAGTGACGCTGAATCATCAACTTGCTGCATTTCTTTATCCTTTCACAAATGTAAAAAATGCCAGATATTTAAATGTAAAATGATGAGAAACAAACTAAATTAATGGCTGAATTAAGGCCACCTCCCTCCAAAATGACATTGTACCCTTCAAGAACATGCAAACACGATTAAAACTTGCATTAATTATCCTTTACGACGCTCCTTTTGTGTCTGGCTACCAATTATCAAACAAATGCAACAACAGCACAGGACACTGGGCTAAGTATGGACAGTTGCCCACCAAAAGACCTCCACCCACTCTGTTCAGGATGTGGGTTCACGGATTTTACTGTAGTAATAAGACAACAAATTCACGCAGAGTAGCTTGCTAGTTGTCCTGCGAGCCCTGGCTGCCGGTTACATGAGCTTTGCCTCTGAGGTTGGAGGGGCCCTCTGGGAGCCAGTACTTTCTTTAAGTACCCCTACTGTGTACTGACATAAAGACCCTGTAAGAAATCACACAATTACAGATGCTAATGGTACATAAGTTAGCCAGGAACATTTGTCAGTGAACTCTAAAAGTTCAGCTAAATTCAACATAGATTTCAGAAAGTAAAACAGGAAAGTGGGCAGGACAAGTATTAATTAACTGTCCTTCCAATGAAAAGAAAGTTATCTGTGGGCACGAGCATCCTGCGCTCATGAACCGGAGAGGAAAAGAAGAAACACAAAGCTGAAAGTGACCCAGGAGTCCAGGAGTTTTCTCTTGAAGATTCTCATGACTCCAGACAAACCGAGCTGAGAGGCCTCACCCGAGCTGAAAAGCCATTTTTATCCCCGTCTGGCTTCATGTGCTGCCAAGAAGCACTTTAATTGTTTCCCATTCAGTCGAAAGCCACAAAGCGTCAAGCGTTCCAGTATACACAAACTATCACCCTTTTTTCTGCACACAACTGAAAATAATTGCAAGCTCCAGCTTTTAAAAGCGCAGCCTTGTGTGTTCTGCACAGTTTGAAGTTATTTTGGTGAGTCAACAGTCGGAGGGGAAAAATCAAAGATGGCTGCTGAGCGGCCGGACTGTTTGTCTCATCAGGAGGTTTCGGTGTCTTTAGTTACAGCGCCATTGTGCTAATGTGGTCGTAACACTGTGTGTGTGTGTGTGAGAGTGAAAGTGTGTGTTTTAATGTGTGTCGGTCAGTACTGTGCATCTATTTGTGTGTGAGAATGTGTATACGCGTGAGAGTGTGTGTGTGTGTGTGTGTGTGTGTGTGTGTGTGTGTGTGTTGGGTTCCTGAAACTGGACCTTGGTATGTTGTCACTGTAAGTGTGCCAAATCAGCGATTAACTGCGCTCCCTGTGAGACAGGCGTGTAGCCGAGTGACGTCCAGGAACAGGTGTGTGTAAAACAATCCGGTTTTCAGCGCTCCTTGGAGAACTCGGGTCCCACTGAGCTGCAGGAATAGACCCGATGATGGTTTAGGGACCAACATAGGTTTGTTTGCTGCTTAGGTTGTGGATGCCTCTCTGACAGCAGGGTCTCTTCTCAGGTGTCGGTCAGAGAGGCAACAATCGGTTTCCAATATTTTTATTCTTAATCACTGCTATTACTCAAAACAAAGCAGACAAACTGGGAAAACACAGGGTACTGTTCTGCAAATAAGTTTAGTTTAGCTGCTGTATATTTCTGAGGACAATAAGAAAAAGAAATAAGAGAAATTGATTTATGGAGAAAAGACGGTACAGTCCCACCCACACTAAGGAAACTAAGGAAGCCTTTCATCCGTTATTATTGTACGCAACAGTTTTTGTTTTATTCCAAGTTGAAGTAAAAGACCTGAGACTGTTTAAAATAAAATGCTACTCTTAAAATGCAGCCCAAAGCTCAAAAATGGAGGGAAGGCTAGCTAACTGAACTACCTGAACTAGCTAACGTTAACGCTCAGCTGAGGAGGACACCATGAGTGTTGGATGTCCTGAGCATGAGCCTCTCCTCCACCAGCAGATGCACGCTTCCTTCTCCGGGATGATGAGGTGGGCGGTTGAATCCTTGGAAAGCGACTTTGCTGTTGAGTTTTTCAAATTATCTTGGTGCTTTGAGCTTCACAAGCCGAGTCCCATCTAATTCCACTTTATTAAAGAGAAGGCAGACATCTCTACAGCTGATATCTCCAAAACTCAGCAGCTCAGACAAAAACTTTCTAGATGGATGAAAAGCACGACAGGTAGGAGAAAAGGCTGTATTTTTGATTTTGGGCTGAGCTGTCACTTCCAGCGAGTAAAACAGAATAACAGGGACATAAATGCGCAATCATATTTCAAGGCAGAGTTCCCGTCTTGCTTTGTGTTCACAGCGGTTTACCACCGCAACTGATTTCACAGCGTTTGTGTTTCTGGACACCACAAGTAGCACATAAAACTGTTTGACGCTGCAGCCAAAGGCAGCACACTGTGTAACTGCTGGACACATCTTCAAAACATCAGCGTTTGGACCTAACCCTGACTGTAAAAATCAGTTTCACACCATCTGCAACAGTACTGTGCAGGCTGTTTCCTGTTTTAAACCAGGATCCAACAATACTATTCTTGGAAAACAGGTGGACGAGGATTCAACAGGCAAATATGACATTTACACTTGAATATTTACATATATTAAATATTCATAAGATTTCAGCCCAAGGACACCTACAACATCTATAGTCATCAATGGTGGAGCAGGTATGGACTACACTAGGCTATGAAATATATAATTACATTTATAAAATCACAAGTGACTCATTATAATCTATTATTTAAAGCTGCATGAAGTGATTTATGACCACTAGAGGGCATAAAAACTCCAAAAATCAAAAAATTACAGTTGACTACGCCCAAACCTACACAAGTGGCCTACACCGTTGTGAACATTTATACACATGTCCTGGCGCGTCTGCGTCGCTGGCGGTGTTGACACAGCAGATTGCTGGCTGTAATTTCCCCAGTAAACACACTGACCTCTTCAGCTCACATCTGTGTCTCTGGGCTAGGCAGAGTGGACAGGTCAAGCGTCCACACTTCATATACACCGAGCTTTGTCGCAGCCGGCGTGGAGGGGCAGCCCACCCTTTGGACATCCAGCCTGTCCACTATCTCTAGCCAAGACACGCTCTGGTAGCAAAGACGGGCTTCGGAGGAGCAGTAAAAACCAAGAAGAGCAGCAGTCGGCCAGTCAAGAGGAACTGCAACAGCTGAAGGGGTTGATGTGTTTACTGGGGCAACTACAGATCATTGTGGCCTGCGTTACTGCGACGTGCAGTTACATTTCTGGGGAGGTGCACGTCAGGCTAGACTGTAGGCTACAGTGTAGGGTGTTAAGTGGTCGTTCTTGTCAAATGTGTGGTTTCGGAAAATGACAAGGACTGACGTACACATCCCCCCAAGGTATTTGGGTGATTGTCAGATCACTTTACTCGAAGCATCGTGACCCCCCTCGAGTGGCAAACCCCACCCATCTCGTAACCGGTGTTGCCTAAAACAAGCCCCATGAGTTATTAGAAGAGTCCTGTTTGACCTCAGTGTGTGCTGCAGCAGGGTGGCTGCTCCCTTTTTCTCCTTGGTCGTCCTCCTTGGAGAGATTAGGAATACCATCGGCGGCCAGGACTCCCTCTGCCATTCCCATTTATGGAACATCTGTTCCATCTCCCTGGCCTTGTCTCTAATTGCTGGATTAGAGGGTGACGGGAGGGCCCTGGTTGTTGAGAGTCGTCTCTGAGCTGTTTTGACATGTTCACCCATGATGTGCGATCATGAGGGAAAAATGTTGGTGTAGGTCATGGTGCTGTATCTCAGCGTTCAATAGCATTTTGCAGGAAGATTCAAGGCAGAGGAGGGCAGGGCGTGTTTACGATTCCCTCTGGTCGTTTTAACTTAGTGATTTACAGAGAGAAAAGGTCATGCAAACCAATCATAACTCCTGCTGTGCTCCTACGAGTGCATGACATTTCCATCTATAGTATTGCTTCAACATGTACTATTTTCATGCATTAAATTACATGTTTGCAGTTAAGACGACTGGTTTTGAGGCTTTATGTTTTGGTTACAGCTTACAGTATTGGAGCACAGCACCCTGCAACAGATACAATGAATATTCATATAATTGTGGGATAATTATGAATTATACAGTTGCTGTTAATAACCAAATATTTAAAATTGCTGTTTAAGATATGGAAGCGAGATAGAACACAAACACTGGAGGCGAGAGAAAACAAACCATCAGCTGTCCAATTATATGAATACATTAATATTAATACAAAACACAGCGTGGGCTGTTACAAAACAATAGATCAATAGATAAAATCTTGTATTCTTTTCCCTTTGTTTTCCCTCGGTGCAGCAGCTACACCGTAGCTCCATGGGAAATTACTGGATAATGAGAATCTTGTTCTTTTCAGCTCAGACGCAATCTCACGTAGATACACCCTCGTCTCTAATTAAGGCATAAAATGTTTGTTGTATTCACGTTTATGTAAGTTTACAGAAAGAAATAGGACTTTCAGAGTTTTCAGGTAACAGATGTTTTTTACACAGAACCGTCGGAAAAGTCGTCCTTGTTTGAAAAAGGACAGGCACTTCAAAAAATACTCGGCAGAAGATTGGTTGATTTGGAGAAAGCCAGTCGTGAGGAGGGTGAAGAATATTTTCCATAAAGAAAAAGCCTTCAGTGACATTTCTTTGCCCTTCTTTCAATGAAATATACTCTTCAGTTCTGATATAACTGATGCTGCAGGAGCAGCTACTCTAATCCCTCAAGGAGCCGCCATTGTTGTATTCAACACATTTGAACAGTGGCTGCTTATTCTTCTTCTTGGTCGTCACATAAAAACCAGTAGCTGCCAGTAGTTCATCAGAGGATACTCGTTGGTGAACGAGGAAGTCAGACAAAAGATTGCAGGACGTTTCGAAGACGCTTGGAGGACGTAACAACACCCGACCGAGGAAACTGATTTCGGCTGCTTGTATCTGCAATCTACCGGTCACCACCCAGAGCTCGTAACCATAGATGAGGGCTGTAATGTAGAGCAACTGTTTAAGCTTTGCCCTCCGGCTCAGCTCCCTATTAACCACGACAGTCCGCTGTATCAACCTACATTACTGCTGACACTGCACCAAGCCAAGCACTCAATTTTCCACTGTTTTCTGGGAACCATGGCTTCAATAAAAGAAAAGGTGTTTAAAGTAGTTACTACAAAAAGGAGAATAATGAGGGCTAATTTCACCTCCAGGGGCCTCGGTGAATGAATCACTCCTTGCTCCTGAAACACAACATCCCGGCTATAGTGATGTATTTCTGTGAATTAAAGAAAAAGATTTGTTATTCAGTTAATGGTAAAATAGCTTTCAGCACTGACATGTGTGCCAGTGATCAGATAAATCCCTCCTGAAAGCAGTGTTGGCTGTATTAATGTCCCAACATGAGGCATCGGACTTCAAACAGACAATCTGCAAAACAAAAACAACAAGCCGAGTGCACCGGCAGGTCGATGGGGAGATAAGTAAGGAACATTTAAGCTGCACTTTGACTGGAAAAGAATGTGATTTTGTCTCGTTGCAATGCTTCATAAATGGAGCGAGACTCAAAGGCATCATTGTTTAGTTTATTAGCCATGAAATTAGGAGTCATTAAGGAGGAGGGAGGGAAAATGGTTCCACATGCGAGAAAACTGTCGTCCGTCTCACGTTCAAGGTAAACAACACAGAAAGACAGCCCTCTCACTTTCTCTGTCGTGCCCCGGCTCTTTTATTTTTATAACCTGGAGGCATTCGCCCCACCGAGAGTACAAATCTCCCTTTCACCAGACGTCTGAGCTGGAAAGTCGCATCAATGACAAACTTAACAACACACACCACCGACAATACATCTCTCTTTCACACCCTCACTTTCACATTTTTGTTTGACCTTGCAGAGTGTACTGATCGCACACACACACACACACACTCAAACACACTTCCTCCTCCTTTTTTGTCAGCCAGAAATGAACATGACTGATGACACCGAGGTAACACAATGCTACCGATGTGGAATGTAAAGCGGGCCTGTGAAACTTAGCTGCTGCCGTCAAGACAGTGCTCATGCACAGAGGAGTCGGGGCACGCCGCGCCGGACAAAAAGGTGTGAACAGGAAGTTCACGGCTGCAGCGGACGGAACGGAAGATATTTTAGCAGAAGGCTGACGCACGACGACGTCATCGGGTTAAAATCGCAGGACCTTGGCGTTGTTGGCTGTCATGTGGGATACATTTTTGACACAAAATGAAAAGGTGAAAACTGGAAAAGGAGACAGACATCACAGTTTCCTTTTCTTTGTGACAGAGTAGGTGAAAGACATTACCAGAGTAAGCAAACCAAGAGGCAGACATAGAAGAAAAGCAAGAGGCAGAAGATGAAGTAAAAGAAACCGATCAATCAGAGCAGAAACAGATGATTACGCAAGTTAAATGTCAGCAAGTCAGAGTTTAAGTCACGGACAGTCTCAGGATCGGCGCTGCTCGAGGCGAGATGTCCTACTGTCCTAAAATTGCGACCCAACAACGATATCGACTCTCTGAGCAGAACATATAAGTCAAAATGAGGAAAAACTATTTCACAACTTCCTTCCTGAGGAAGTTTTGACTGTCAAAATGTGACTTACTGTTAAGTATTTTCTATTTTTTAATACGCTTAACTTCTCCTGGTGGCGGCCTCCATACTGAGCCGCACGCATCCAAATTAAAACTGACTGATTATTCGACGGAGGGCATCTGTTCAGCCAAATCAAATATCATCCTGCAAACAGATCAATAACAAGAACCGGATGAAAACATCACCCCCTGCAGTTCCCACATTGCTGCCATCAGCCTGTATCCTGTAAGGATGATGAAACACACTTATTTATGCTGCAGAATAACAGCACAGCTCATGTATTTTTCAACACTTCGGCTCAATTTGTCCAGCTTTTTTTTTGCAAGTTTGCAAATCAGCATCTCTTCCTTCTAGTTCGTGACTTTATAAACTTTACTGTCGTGTGCTGAGCATGCAGCAGAAGCCTTGACCGACCAGGTCGCTGCTTTTCATGCACATTCAATGGATCGGATTCTGCTTTCATCCAGTACTGTACTTCACTTGAGTACCGTTAGTTTATATAACCAGAGAAAAGTCGGTCACGGCTGGAGATGCTGAGAGGTCAGTCTTTATAATGATGTAAATGGCATACAAATGTCATGTTTTTATATTAATTTGAATGGCAAGGATAACATATATAATAGTTATTCACAATTGACAACAATTTGAGAATGTTTTGCACTAAAGCAGGTACGCTCAACAACAGCAAGGAGATGACGAGGCAGAAAAAAACCAGACTCCCTCATAAAATCACTCAACTTTGAGAGTTGTGGAGTAAGAGAAGCTTTATAAACTTTGTGAAACGCTGTCAAAGACAAAATTCTTAATTATTTGGGCCTTCTTGTGAATTCGGCATATGTTACACACATACACTTTGTGTAAAAAACATTATTTATGTTACAACGATTAGGCAACCGAGCAGTTTAAAGTAGTCGAAACCAGCTCCACCTTTACCAGCTGCAGTATATCCAGTGATATGTTGTTCAGGTGGGTCATTTTGTGCCACAAGTACATTTACTTTTTGGTATTTTAAGATAAGAAAATGCTTTAAAGTATTAGGTTTGAGCACCATCACAGTAGTAGAGAAAGATTCCCACATAGTTCCAGTCGGAGCCATAACATTCATATCACGGGTGTCCTTGTGCACATGAATACCAAGAAACAAAAAAAACAAAGACAAAACGTAAAAGCTCAGTTATAGACAGAGGAGCTCAAAGGGTTTTGTGGGGTTTACCTTGCCCTGTCCTTTCTCTAGTTGAGGTTAGTTAGGTTAATACAGAGAGCAGAACATGAAGCTTATCTCTTTGACTTTCACAAAGCCATTGAGAGTAGCTCTCTTTGAGCTTTCAGTGTTTCCATTGCATCAGTTCAATACTGAATGACTCCATAAACGCTTTGTTGTGGTGATACTGGAGTATAAACTCAAAAGACTGAAAGTCATTTGTTAACAGTTTGATAAATGTCAAAAAATACTTTATCCAAAGGGACTTAAAATGAGATTTTTGTTGTTGTTGATGTTCATGTTTGTAAAGTTGTTTGCTGATCTTAAAATAATATATCTACTCAATATTAACAAGCACAAGTAGAGGCCAGTATTAGCTTGCTAATGTTAGCACTGTTTGCATGTTGCTAAAATTAGCTCTCTGGCTAGTTAGGATGCTAATTTGTTGTTATTGTGCTTAAACTACTGATAACCTTTCTTGAGACTGAGGGAAGACACTTCCCCTGGGCAAACTAACCAAAAAACATATGAGCCAGGTTTTATGGTATTCACCTAATTAATGAAGCTAAGCTACAATATTTAGCCTGATAAGCTTCAAAAATGCCCTTAGCTTGCTGTGGTCGTTATGACATTTAAGGAAGAAGAAGAAGAAGAAGAAGAAGAAATATGTTCGATAGCCTAAAAAATAATTGCATTTTCAGTTATTAGCGTTGTTAAAAATGTCCCTGGGAGTCTGAATGAGAACTGGACAGAAGTCAGAAGTTCTGGTGTCACTTTGTTTCCTGCTCCGGTGCTACTGGCCTGTCGCTTGCCACTTTTTCTTGCCTGACTGGTTATGAAAGCAGCGCGCTTACTGTTCACTTTAATGTGCAAAATGGTCACAAGGTTTCGCTCCTAAAGCGATATAACGAGGCCTAATATACTCCACCTGATGAGATGATTTTTATACTTTGAATTCAGGTTAAGTAATGAAGCCATTTAAAACATTTCCAGCTCCTGCAGCACAGCGGTCGCCCATCCAGGGAGCACTAAAGAGCAAGATTATGTCATGTTAATGTAGCAGGCTTATTATTAAAAGTGGCCAGGACCAGAATACATAACACATATTTTAACAGCACAGGAACCAAACAAAACACAATAACAGAAATCACTCCCAGACCTGGTACAGTCGACCCGTACGGCGGCGAAAAAAAACAAGTCCAGATCCGACCTGCTACTGGTCATACTTAAAGTATTATTCAGGTTAAGCTGCCAGACCTTCACATGAACCTTTGATACTGTGGGATTGAGTTTCCCCTCTTGTCAAAAAAAGTTAATAGAATATTCCTGTCTGCTCCGCGAGTCTGCTCCATAAAATATATGAAAGGGTTGGGCTCTGCTCCCCTCAGTGACTGAGGCTTCCTTTAATGGCCTACAGGGAAAATAAATGAGGATTCCCATGGCAGCGCTGATTGTAGCTGCTGCTCGCTTTGCCATGCCGTTTTATTGACATCCAAATCTACCGACGACCCATGATTAAATTACGAGCTTAGCAAGGTTATTCAGAGTTATGACATTTATATGCATTGATCAGAACCGGGCTGCTTCCGTGCATGTGAATGAAATATCCCTCGGAGGATGCGTCTCGGCGTTTAGATGTTTTGTTTACCGTCTATCTGAAGAATTATTTACCGAGAAAAGGTCCTTTGTTTGTCCCCGACACTAAAAATTGATAACGCTCGAGTAACCGGGTTAAAGACTGAACACTGTGTGCATGTAAGCATAGCTGCTGTCTCCTGTGCTGTCAGCGTGTGATGGATGAGCTGCGAGGGAGATTAAACGCTCCTCAGTGTGCAGTGACAGGTGAGTCCGGCAGGCTCTGTACTCCACGTTGCATTTCTATCTCCAAACGGCACGAGGCCCCTCTGTCAAGAGCCCGGCACTACAAAGCCCCTTCAGGTCTCCATTGTTCTCTGGAATCAATACGGAGATACAGTGTTAGAAAGCACCGCAAGCAGCGTTCGGGGAGCTCAATTAAAATGATGGTAAGATGGAGTGTATCGCGGTAGAGTGATCATATTATAAATAATGCAATACCGCCATGAAGACATGAGGAGGCAGTGAAATCATGTGTAAACCTATACAGGTGTCACAACATATGAGCATTTAAATGCACAATATGTAATGTCTGCCACTAAGGGTCCAGTCAGCTCTGGAGGAGGGAGTCGGGTGCAGAGTTGGATCTTCTGGAGGAAGTCGCATCAGATTCTGCTCTGATCCGGAGCTCAGAGATGACTTTTTACTTTCTGGGATTAAAAATGGATTTATCTTCACTCCTGTTTATCAACCTGACTGCAGCAGTGATCCGCGGAGGTGACCTCCACTGTCAGGTGTTTACTTCATGAACGTTGCAGAGAGGAGAGGGGAAGAAGAAGAAGAGATGACAGGAGTCTCCGGTGAGTGCTGAGTTCAGTGATCGGCCTAATTTCAAACATCTCTTGGTTACGGCTGACGTAACCAGGAAAACCAAGAATCTGGATGATTCAACGGTCGAACCTGGAAATAAATTCAGCTCCTCGTCTGCCTGCCAGACTACAGACTGCTGCTCGAGCTGCCGTTTTAAATATTTGTACGGTGAGACCACTGGATTACGAGACATCGGGACAATTTCCAACCGTGTTTGTACAAGAGAACCATTATGGCCAAAACATTATGTTTTTTCCGAACCCTAACCGAGTGGTTTTTGTGTTGAAACCTAACCAGACCATTAGCAGAGAAGAATCAGCACAAGGAAACAAAACGTTTCAACATATCCGCGGCTTTGCAAAAAAATGTACATTGCCAATATTTACTCTGGCGATTGGGTTGTGTTCATGGACGTTATGGTTCTGTGAAATGGGGCGCTGCCATGTTGAAACGGGAACTGTTGCCACAGAGTTGGAAGCACAATGTTGTCTGAAATATCATTGTTTGCTTTAGCAGTAAGTAATCTACCTTAATTGGAGCTAAGCGGCCCGGTTATAAGAAACCCAGACCAAAAGTTCACAGAGCTCTTAAGACAGGAGCGTCCACATACTTCTGACCATATTGTGTACGCTCTTGATTCTCGTTTTTGCTCCGTTGTATACAAAAGATTACATAAATCACATAATCTGCCCCTCTCATTCCTTGGTTTTGTAGATTCAAAGACCTGCAGTGTTATTGTGATTATATATCGGGAGTGTTTAGGGAGGTTTTACATACTTTACCTCCTTCATTGCATGTGAAAGAAGAGCGAAATAAACTCAACGTGTCGTCTATATATATATCATATCAAGACATCAGTCTGCAGGAGTCTCATCTTAGTTTGAAGTGGTGAGGACGTATTCTCGAGTGTCCTCGTCTTCGTCCTTGCAACGTGACAAAGCAAACAAAACCAAAGAAGAAGTTTTTCTTTTGTTACGTCTTCTCTTCAGTATCGCAGGCCGCAGCCGCTGTAAACATATTATTACACCCTCTCATATGTACATTTATAGTCTGCATTTTGGGAATGTTTATCACACTTCCTGTCATCCTCGCACGGCAAAATAAAAGCACCCAAAATCCTCGCTTCTTTTTCTTAAAAACAACACTCACCTTGTGGTTTATTCCCCCGTCCTACATATCGTGTAAATACTGTCTAGTGTTACATGCACTCGCTGTTTTCCTACAACATGAGTACGATCAGAGCCCCCCCCCCCCCAAAGAAAAGCATATAAATGTCATACTTCTTTTTCTGTAAACAAGAGCCGGCAACAACTGCGGTGTATATAATTACACAGCAGCACACAGTATATACAGAGTTATTATAAGCTCACAGTCATGTGTACATTTACAGCGTGGTTTTCTACGTGTATTTAGAGCAGAGAAAAATAAAATCTTGCTGTTTTCTTTGTGTCTTAACAACAAAGGCTGTGTGTAGTTTATAGCCCGACCCACACAGAGTACACCATAAATACAGTACAGTAATATATACAGCTGAATCGAGGCAGTAACTGTGTTCCAGTTCGAGATGGAAACTGGTGGGAGGCCAGTAACGTCTGCACTGCCACCAGTAAAGGTCTGGGTGTCCTTGAGCAAGCCACAGTGACCTCTGACCCCTCTTTTAAATTCATATACCTAGGAGCAATATTTCGACACAGTTCACAGCTGGGTGGTAAAGACGAGCACTCGAGCGTCGCAGACGTCTCCTACATTGCCCATTTTTTATTCAGCAGCAGCCTCCCCTGTTGAAAGAAGCCGCAGGCTGTGGTTTTTCAGTATAATTACACACTGTAGTATGTACATTGTGTAATTATAGTATCACATGCAGCCCGTACTGTACAGTCGCTGTGTGTTTTCCTACATCGCGCCAAAGAAGAGCCAAACAAAATCAGAAGAAGTCTTCCTGCTCTCTTCTTTTCAGACGAGTCGCCACATCTGTGGCTCCCAGCACAGTTTCTATATGGTGTAACTGCAGTGTTACACACATATATATACAGATGCATTGTGTCTGTTTGATAGACACGAGTCTCATGTTTCTGACCTTTTTCTCTCAGAAACAGAGGCTGCATCTGATTAGGATAATTATATAGTAGATCCATGCATCCATCCATCTGTTTATCCGCTTCAAGGTCACTGAAGGCTGCAGCCAGAACGTATATTTAATGTGTAATTATGGTTCAGTGGAGTCACAAAGAAGAAAGACAGTGATACGATTGCTTTGTTTTCTTTTGCTATACAACACATGCTGTACAGCACAGGGAGTTTTATATTTGTCATGTGTAACTGATTGTTTTATAAACGATGTTTGCCCCTTGATATTTGTTTTATATCAAGTAGTACTTCTTTCAGGGAATCCGTCGCCCAACCCTCCATCCTTCTGTCCCTTTCTCCTGAGACGGGATGTCACATGAGCAGTCTGGCAGGTAACTCAGAGTACTCAGATTACTTTTTTGGTTGTAACGAGTAACGACACTTGTTCCTTTTGCAATTCAAGTAATCGTTATTTAGTTACGATTTCAGTTATTGTAAGAACTACGCTCGAGACCTTGACATTAAAGTCTTCACTACATATATTATCTGAGTCAGATGTGGGTGGAACATTTTCTCTGCACATTGTATCAGAATCTGAGTCTAAAGAAAAGAAAAATGTGATTTTTTTTCTCCCCCACATCGTGTCAGAGAAGAAGCCAAACACAGAAATCACAGAAATGTAGCTTCCACTCCACAGCGACCGTCAGCCAGAGGGTTTATTGTGCTGTGACACCGAGCTCAGCCAGCCAACTAAGCAGCCCACACACACACATACACATCCTCCACCAGCAGCACCACCGCTGGCTCCGGACCGGCTTGTTTGGGGCTGGAAGCGGGGCAGCCCGGCAGCTTCGGGCCGGGGACGAGTCAAAGGAGCTCGACGGGAGGACCGCCAGCTCTGGCCGCCGCTGTCCCTCTCCAAGACAACTGTTGACGGGGGCAGAGGGGCCCAACTGGGCCGGGGCCGGGCACGCTCAATAGTTCCCATTGACAAGGCACTTCCTGGAGGCAGCAGTGCACAGAGACATAAGTAGAGAAGAAGAAGATGACGGGAGGAGAGGAGAGGAAGAGGACGGGAAGAACGTGGAGAATGGGGAGAGGAGAGGGATGTCAAAGCAGACAAAGAGGGAGAAGCTGGAGGAGAAGAGGAGAAGAAGGAGATCAGAGCTAAGGCGAGAAGGATGAGGAGGACATGGAGAAGAGAGGAGAAGAGGTAAGATAAGAGGTAGGACGAGATAAAAGACGACAAGACAGAAGGAGGAATTTCTAGGTGAGGACACAAAAAGGAAAGAGAGAGAGAAGAGAAGGAGGACGAGAATGATGGAAGAAGAAATGAAGAAGGAAGAAACATTATGCTGCAGGCAATGTTCACTTGATTAGTTTAGCACATTAGCATGCTAACATCAGCAAATTAGCACCAAACACAAAGTACAGACGCTGACGGGAACGTCAGTCAAGTCGTAAACCACAGTGTCGGACATTTTGATGATAGTGCAGGCCGGAAAGAAGGATTCAAATTGAAAGTCGATCTGTACACCATGTCGTTGAGATATATTTCACTCTGAACCAAAGTGCTGGATCACACAGGAGGAGCAGAAATGAGAAAAAGAAGAAGAAGAAAAGCATGAAGAGAAGAAGATGACAGAAGAAGTATTGGTTGGAAAAAGAGGTAAAGTTGGACGAGGAGGAGATGAAAGCAGACAGAAGGAAAAGAGATGAGAAGGAGAAAAGGAATAAAATGAAGTGACGAGACGTTGGAGGGTTTGAGAAATTCAGTGCAGACACACACACACACACTTCTACTTCTTCTTCTTCTTCTTCTTCTTCTTTCGACTGTGAACAATTATCACATCTGGACCGATCTCCCTGACGTCCTCGCTCCTGTATCAACAAACATGCACCACCTGCTCAACCTTTTCATCTGACCAGAGACGACGGGGTCGCCATTAACGTCGGCATCTGGAACTTTAAACTCCTTTTTTCGCTTAACTGATGGAGAAAATCTGTGTGCAAGACGTACAAACAAGTCGGAGTTTGTTTTCCCTGGTCTTGTTTATCGGCGGCTGCTCTAACAGAAGAGTGAACGCACCAAATGTTGTTTTTCTCTGTTGCATCATTCTGTAATTTGTTTCTCTTACAAAATGTGTTTCCCTTGGCAATTTGTGTTTTATTTGAAATTCATGTCTGGGAAGAGAATAATATACTTCTGGATTGTTTTTCTATCCCTGGCTATACAAACACTTGAACTTGTTTCAAATCATGTGGGAAGGATTACAAAACTGGCAGCTGGGACAAAGTAAAGGCTACAGACGACAGTCAGTCAAGTCAGACAAAAACATTTCTGGAGGACAAGAGTCTTGGCACGAAACAAGCAAGGACAAGGACACGTTTTCAGCAAAAAGAAACAGCAATTTGAGTGTATCTGCAGTTTTCATGCTCCCTGCGAAACACAGCCATTTGTAAGAAACACACCTACAAGTGTAAAATACAAGGTACGAGACGTGTTCGATGATGATTGGAAAGGAAAATCTTTAACAGTTGCTTTAGGCTGATAACTGCAACACAAACTATTCCGTGTGATGTTGTTTTGGACTAAAAAGGTTTGCTTTGTCAACCCGACCGACAGAATAAATGTTGGCAGCGCACCTTTCAACAAACCTCGGGTGTGTTGGACCCTTATGTTTCATCACGTCCACGATCGACTTTCAGTTTGTGATTCTGGTCTGGTTCAGGTTTAAAGCACAAAAAACACTTGGTTAGGGTCCAGAAAAGATCCCGATGTCCTGTTCGAAATATCCAGACTCTGGGTCAACAGGAGCGTCTGATAATGATGCAAACTGAGAGGAATTTAAATTGAAATGACCAAATAATGTAAGGTTAGTTCATTTAGATATGAATGCATGCATAAATAAAACAGAAATACCCACATTTATAAAGGATTTGCAGCTAAATTTCAGTTTTTGAAGGTTATATAACGTGCCGAAGTCACGCCACGCCAACAATCACACATATTGTCGTGTGGATGCCTGTTTCTCGTGCACATTTAATGTTAATTTCGGTGTCATGGCCGCCAACTCACAGAAAAGGTACTAAAAAAGATGAAAATCACAATAAATCTGATCATATTGACAACATGTGAAAGGGAAGCCAGTTTACAGGAGCAGCTCTACAATGTTTAAGTTACCGGTGTTGGTGAGCGTTCAACGAGACGACGTCACTAACGCGATTGTTCATTAATTACATATTTTCATGTATTTCATTAGTTTTATGACAAACTGCAACTTTCTGCAGATGAAAAAACATCATATCTGTAACTCAATTTAGTAAATCCCTTGTGCATCATACCAGATTTAGCTTAAGCTTCATCTGCCATGCTGAGTTATGCGCGTCAACAGGCAAATTTGAAAAAAGGCAGCTGTATTAAAAAACGCACAAAGCAGATTTGCAAACGTCGGAGCAGATTCTGCTGCCGCTGCACACCTGCCTCTCATCAGCTGATCGTGTCTTTGACCGGCTGCCTGCTCAGCTGCTCCTCGTTGGCTCATCAGAGGGCATAAAGGCAGCTCCTCTTCACCGAGCCTCGTCAAGATTGCCTTCGACATCTTTAGTTACTTCATCTGTTATCTGACTTGCGAGCCTGCTGTTTTAACAGTGAAAGTGCTCGATGTCTGTGGCTGCTGTGTACTCACATATAATAGTTAACATGGTGGAAAAAAAACAACAACGTACATCAACAAAACCCAGAATAAAGACAAATCTAGATTAACTTGACATGTGACGTCCAAAACAAGCAGCGCAGGAAGCCAAAGCAATCAACGCTCAGCAGACAAAATAAAGTCATAAATAAAACACAAAGTGAAGAGACAAAAAATGCCTCCAAGTTTAGATTAAAAACAGTAAAAATACGACTGGTCCAAACCTTATAAATCCTGCATGTTTGCTGCACAGAGTTATGACGGCTTGTTAATGGGATGAATAATGTGCTGAAAGTCACAGCCTGAGCGTTCGAGCTTGTTGCTCCAACATTTAATCACTCCGAGGGTGAAATGCAGAAGGGGTTTGTGGGTGTTTTTCAGTAGGTGCCTGCTCCAGTGAAAGGCCCGCTCCATATCTTCCCCACTGTTTGGACTGAATTGCTTTTTGAATAATTCCATGCCTGATTTCTTATGGCTGTTAGCGCCTTGCTGTTCATCTCTATGAAAGGGAAAGAAAAAGAGGAGAGACGAGGGAGGGAGGGGAGGGGAGGGTGAAACACTCTGGTCGCAAACCCAGTTAGCCCCAGCGCTAAACCTGTCCACGCCGCAGCCCGCTAACACAGCTCTCTGTCTTCAGTGCGGTAAAATGATCCCCATCCCCCGAGGTAATAAAAACCTCCTCGCTAAGCAGAACACCGGGTTAGTTTTCAGGGTGTGTGTGGAAGAAGAAGAGGAGGAGGAGGAGGGGGGAGAAAAATCTGAATAAAAGCGAAGTGGAGGAGAGAGAGAGAGACGAAGGGGAGCTGTTGCCTAGCAACCGTCCAGCCTGACAGGTGCTTTGTAGTGATGGGATGTTGAGTTCATCCAGTTGTTTGTTTGTTTGTTTGTTTGTTTTTTACCCACTTTACTTCCTTTTGGTGCTCTGAGACATCCAGCAACGTCTTTGTCTCAAAGTCAAGGACTGCGACGACTTTTTTTTTTATTTTCAGATGATATGAAATATAACGGCTTTTAATTTCCCTCATGGGGAAAAACACAGACATCACCTTATTAATAATAGTTAGATAGAAAGTCTACTTTGTCCTTTTGTACTTCTGTTTCAGTCTCCACAACTCAAATGAAAATATCTGGGTCTTTAGCTGCTAAATGCTCCAACATGCTTGATTTGTTTTTGGCTTTTTACCTTTTTTTGTACATTTTGTGTGTTATTTTTATGTATGTATGAAATTAAGAACAAATACGTCATTTTACTCAGGGTTGCATGAGGGTGGACTCGATACCCCCAGAAAAATGCAAATCTTTTTCACAGCCTAAGGTTTGCTCTGTTAAACTCTGATATTTAGTCCTATAGTCAGATTTTTTAGAGCCTTTAAATCCTTTTAAGCAAAAAAAAAAGCTGCCTGACTGTTAAAGCGAACCCAAACCATAAAGTTACGGGCTGTAAAACCAGAACAATGCTCTGAAAGACCCAAAATGTTCTGAGGTCAATTCTCTGGTGTTGTCCAACTCAATCGCCATCGTCAAACGTTGGCAATTTTGTTTTCTGCAAACCACAAACATGTTCAACTTTTAACTTTTCTTTATCCTCAATTTTTCAATCTTATGTTGTGACTCTGCGCTCTGGTTGGGTTTAGGAACAAAACCCACTCGGTCAGGGTTTAGAAAAGATCGTGTGTTTGCTTAAAATACCTGGAAAACACGTCTGGAAAACGTCCAAACGTCTCTTGAACAATATCTAGTGGTTACACGCTTACAAATGTTGAAATGCCCTTTTGAACTGTGGTCTCTTGCACACCAGATCACGCCTCCACCGACCCCTCCGTTGATGAAATGAAATAAAAAAGGGATTTTCAACATCAAATTCCCGTGGGTTTGACTAATTTGCACTATTCAAGATAGAAATTAAGGAAGCTCTGTTTGTGTTAGTGTTGTATTTTTCCATTACTTTTTTTTAAGCCTGAACATGAAAGAAAATTACTTCTTAACATTGTTTTTTTTTAAATATTACTTTTATTCTCCGCCTCGCTGTTTTTGATGTACTGACTCAGAGAAGAAGCGCTCAGATCTTGTGACTCTTGTAAAAGAAACTCAATTAATATAATTACTGCAGGTGCACACTTGCATTAATAGACTAACAGGTGAGAATTTAGTTATCTGACAGGCTTTTGATGTCGGCAGCATATCCTGAAAAACCCTCTCTGTACGAATGAGCGGTGATAGTGTGAAACGGATCTACTGCCAAGCCCCATCTTGTATCCGTAACTCAATTTTCCATCGTTCACCTTTTGATAACAGTCACACCTGCGTACATCAGTTCATGCTTACACTGCACACTGAGGCGTGTCCAAAGGCGGCCGCCTCAGATCAGCAACTTTTCCCTCCAACCTCTTATAAACACTAATCCTCCACCCCACCCCCTCCATACCCTGATCCTCTTTCCTTATCAGCAAGAAAAGGATAAGTGCTAAAATAAGGCGACCAAAGTAGCCATCACACTTTAACATCCCCTCTGTGATTAACAAAAACAAAACCTGCCCATTAGCCACTCTGTGCAGATTTTAAGGCTCTCCCTCCGGTGTAAAAACAGGGAATAATGGGGGATGTTGGGAGTCTTAATCACCCTCCTTCGAAACTTCTCCAATCCCACCCACGGACACGGGAGGAGATGTTTTTGGGGGGGTTTGTTGGAGGAGCATTAGGAAGGAGAGGTGGAAGGCTTTACAGGTGAATGGGTGGGGAGGGTACGGATTTAAAAAAAAAGAAACGCAGGAGAGGAGAAAAGCCTGGAGGTCAACTTGACTGCCAAGACACCGCCTTTCATGCTCGCTCGCTCTCCCTTTCATCTGCCGCTCCTGCCCGAGGAGGAAGAGGATGGAGGAGTGAGGGGTGAGGAGGAGGAGGAGGAGGAGGAGGAGGTGGAAGAGGAGGGTAGGATCTCCAGGGTGAGGCTGGAGGAGTGACACAATGCATGCAGGATGGTATTAAATCAATGTTAATCGTCCTGCTTTTTTTGATCTGCGGATTAACATTCATTTCACATCACATTCTTGGGTTGTTGGGTTTTTTTTTTTGCACATTTTCTCTGCAGACAGAAAGTGTCAGCGTTTATATTTTTCATGAGAGCGAGCCGGTAACCTCACACAGATTTTGAAAACTGACCCTCACATCACCCTGAGAACCCCAGAAGAAGGCTCCTTTCATTACAGCTGTACAGTAGCTGCTGGCGCTGTTGTGCGCATTTCTGCTGTGATGTCAAGGCTTTGGTGAGTGGCTGGGGGTCGAGGGGAGGTGGTGGTGGTGGTGGCCGACAAGGGGCACAGCTGGGCAGCTGTTGGGGAGAGCCAAGGCTCCCTCAGGTCCTTTTTAAATAGGCCTTTTCATACAACACCCACTCCAAGTACTCCAGGAAACAAAGAGGAGGGAGAGGAGCTCGGCCAAGAGCAGGACGAGTGCGCCGTAAACAAATCTCACTATCGAAGGCCGATCTCGCTTGTTTATGAAGCGCACACAGACGTAAACTGTCCTCCGCTCTGTTGTGGAAAAGATTGCGCCATCGGTCTTCTTCTGTTTCGTGATTGTTATTTCATGCTGTCAACGCCGTCGGTCAAGTGGTTTCTCCACGATATACGACGTCGGATGGGAACAGACAGTGTTACACTCAACAGGATGTTTGGGTTAAATACTCTTTTGTTAAAGTTCAGACCAAAGATTTGATATAAAAACACGATGACTTGTATGTTTTTCTTAGAAAATTTAAACCAGAGACCTTTTTAAGGCTCAATGACCTCAACGGGCTTTCATGTTTGTTACATCTCAGATGGAAAAGTTTACACACGAAGAGGAGAAGAAATTGTAAAATCTGACCTCAGGTTTGAGGAGTTGAAGAAACACAGTGAGTCGTGCCAAACTTGGCATCAAATTATTGGGGAAGTAGGAACTTTTTTAGCATCTTTCAAAACTTAAGAATCTCGCAAAAGGCAAGTTTTTTGCTTTAACGTATCACCATGAAGTAAATGTCGACTGCACAGTTGTTATAATGATATTCTGTCTGATTTTACGTCTCCACTATAGACTGAAGGAATAAATTAACTCATATTTTGTCCTGTGTTGGTGGTAAAAGAAGAAGGAAGGTGATCTGGCTGTCTTTGGTGACGCTAGAGGAGGAAGAAAGTTGTCTGTTTTCACTTGTACGTGAAATGTTTGAAACTTATTAAGCAACAATCTCAGCTGAAACTGGAAACAATAATTTAGTTCCTCTTCAGGAATGTGAAAGTTGGCAGTGGCATTGTTCTGGCAACACCAGTCGGATTCTCATGTGGCATATGTGATGTCAGCTTTGGTCCAACAGAACCACCGTACTTCAAAACCACTGTGAGGGCTTTTCCACCAACAATAACACCAAAAATAATTTGGTTTGGAGCCAAAAAAGTTGGTTTCACAGCCAGAACCTAAAGAAACAGGTTTGTCCTTACAGCACTTCAGGTCGTTGATGACAAATCTTTGCTTACATCGGCTCCGGTTTCAAGACTCTTGAACAGAACCGGTACAAGAACCAGAGCTAAAGTGGTGGAAAAAGGGGAATGTGTGCCCGGTCAGGGCAGAAATGTCCTAATGAATTGATTCTGCTGTCCGACCCGACCATCAGAGGAGCACAGATAGAAAACGAATGCAGGAATATCCAAGATTGTTTCATCTTTGGCCTTTATGGTGGAACAAGATGAACGGATATATGGTTGACCAAGACCAACATGTCGGGGATTACAGATATTTACCATTTCGTGGCTCACAGTGAGCAAAAAAACAAAATGTGCATCGGCAAAAATCACAACTGCAATCAAACAACAGCTGTGTAAGCAGGGTGGTGCAAATCCAAATTCACAATGTGCAACCCGTAAAAGACAGCGTGGGGGGAAGTGGGATGAGAGCGCGAGCCTGTGGACGAGCAGGAGATGAGAAGGTGACATCGAGGGGAAGAGGAAGGGAAAAAAGGAAGCGGAGATTATGTTTATGAAGCGCGCTCATTATGTAACCTTATAGCACCACATTACAATCACGGCCATTCCAGGAATTTCTCAGGGGTTCACATGGAGTAAAATGGCGTCCGTTGTTTTTCTGGCTTTGGCAGCTGTCGCCCCCGCTCGGCCCCGTGGTCGCTGAGGATTGTGGCCCCGATGAGGCACGACATTGTTGAGGGGAGCATAAGTGCAGCAAAATGCAATACCCCAAGAATGTAAACCCCCACAACCCTCACCGACCTCCTCCTCCCCCCCAACTGAGTGCTGTTCTTACAATTATCACACTCACAAGTTCATCACATGTCCGGTGAGATAAAGACGACCTTTTCTGGAAATGTTGAGTCCTAATTACTAAAAAGTTTGCATGATATGTTAATATTCAGGTGTGTAATCGTCTTTCTTTATCTTCTTTGGGTGGATCCTGAATGAAGTGGCTCATTTAGGTGCTTCTACTTTTTATCAGGTACAACTCTTCTCTTGCATCTCGGAGAAGTGATGCAGAAAAGTACAGACTGTCAGCGGTCCTTGCATACTTCTACCGTACTTTTCCTTTTTAAATCTATTTGTTTATTCCACAACTTTTGCTACAAACTGGAAATAAACTGTCTGTGTACTTATTTGTATTCTTCAGAATATATGTTGCTCAGTTTTTTAAGTGTACAACCTTGGACATTTTCTTTCTTTCTCTACTTTTAGCATCTCAGAAGCAGGGCACACTGTCAGAGAAGAAGCTGTACATGTGTACTTGTTTTAGTCATATGCATCCCAGGGCATCATAATAGCCACTGAGGCTGCATATGTATGTTAAGAAAGTAGGTTTTTCTTAACTGTCCTTAAATATAACTGTGAAGTCGTCTATTCATACTGTACACTTCCATATTATTTGATATTCCACGACTTTTCTGGCCTTTCCTGCGTCTAGGGTGGAGTAAATTCATGCAAGTGTACAGTCTCGGTGAGATTAATGACGAGAAATATGGACGTTTTTACACAAATCTGAGCACTAGATTGCATACATCACTCTATAACATACACACAGCGAGGCTTTTATCCCTGTGGTCTGCAAGCCAAAGATGCAATGGAGCGACTTTTCATGTCGTAATGTAAAAAGCATATTACACTGTAAACGAATCATCAGTAAAAAAAAAAAAAGAAAAAAGCGTCTTAACTGCGGCTTGCTACGTCATTAACTTCTCCATCGACTGTGTAAGCAAAGGCAAACCTATAATTTAGCCCTGAGTGATCCGTGAGTCAGCGCAGAGCACATTAATGGCTGAAGTATTGAAGCGTCTGTCAGAGCGAGAGCCGCTCGACATCAGATGTTTACGCTGCCTCTTCATTCATCACACCGTACTTCAGACCACCTCATACATCCTCCTCTACGAGCCATATTCACTCTTTTGTTTATCCTGTCTCCAATAAGTGGAAGCCCCCCTTTAATATCCTCCTGCTGTCCTTTTATATGACATCATTACACACAAAACATGGACAAGTTGACATGTTAAACACGCAGAATGTCACCGAATGAAACCGAAAGATGTAGTTTAGTGATATCAAGGGATTATAGGAGTTGTTGTCGTCGTTGTTGAATAACTATGATTGCAGATAAGAAAGAAAATCTGACTTGATTTTGGCAAAAATCTCAATGGACGAGGTGATGTTTCAAGTTATAGACCGGAAACGAACGTTTGGGATAATGTCGGCACACATTTCAACAAAATATCGAACAAGTCCAGCTGTTTTTAGACATTTTAATGTAGAAATATTATATCTTTTACATATTCTAAAACCAGAATTGTTCACATTTTTGTTTACTAGCTTGTAGTCTTCTTCCCTGGGCACCTTTAACTTATTATTAATTTAGTATTTTTACTTTTTACTCCTCTGTAATCACTACTTTGGTCTTAATCTTAATCACTTAGCATCACAGCTAACCGATGAGCATTTTAAGACGTGTGTATGGCCGACAGTTGAGGCATCCAGGTGTTCATTATTGATATGAACAGAGCTTCTGGGTTTGAAAAGTGAAGTTGGATGTGTTTTTTTTTCTGATGGCCAGCAGGGGGTGACTCAACTGGTTGCAAAAAGATTGTATGTAAGCTTATGAGAAAATGACCTCAGTAAGTTTCCTGATGAGCTTATGTGCAAGTCTTCTTCAACACAGATGATGTGCAGTTTGTAAATAATGGTGCTATTTAGACTAAAACAGGTGATGAAGCAGGGTTAAGGTGTGGCCATCTTATGATTGACAAGTCGCTACCACGCCCCCCCCCCATTCCACCATCTCATCCAAATATGGTCACGTCTGGCTCCGAGAGGGCTTCAGATCGGTAGTCCACAAACCAATGTTTGACGTCACAGTGAGTTTTTATCCTTTTCCATGATAATATGAAAGGTTTGCACAGTGGAAACACAGAAATCACTACTTTCAATGACACTGCTGAGTTTTGTTGTGTTGCGGAGAGATGGATCAAAGGCTTCGAAGTGGATTGCGCTGCAGGAGAGCTTTTTGAGATGTGTATCTGATGCTTGGATATCTGATGTTCCACCCTCGATCTATCTTCTACACATCCTCTATATACGATTTGTAGTCGACACACTGATAGGCTCGTTTTGAAGTAAGAGCTCTGAGCACTTCCTCTGCCTCCACTCTCTCTGTGGGATATCATATGAGACCCTGAAACACTGGACATGAGATCTGAACATAAACCCCCCCACACCCCTCCAAAAAGTCACAGCTAATCCTGCCCCTGCAGCCCCGTGTCAGCTGTCTGCACCCCCTTCCAGCTGTCTCCCTAATGATATACCTAATGAGACATCTGGGGGGTCTCTCTCTCACACTGAGACAGTATGAGCTAACCGGAGGGGGGGGCACCACATCAACTTTTTTCCCACGTGTCCCAGTATAGCAGTGTGACTAACTCCTCGTCCTTCTTTCATGAAATTTCATCAACTGCTCCTTGAGGTTTTTTTTGACCTGTAGTAGCACAAATCCACAGAGGGAGATAAAGCCGAGGGTGACGTGAAGCCGGAGCGTCGGGAGGGGGGGGGGGGTTATCCGTGAAATCGACCAATATTTGAGATTCATAAGTGCCCACGCACTTGAAAGCGTAAGCCCGAGTCAATCAATCATATCTATCCCAGTAGTTCTGCATAATGTCATGGCAAATAAGTTAAGCCTCTGGCTTTAATTCTTATTTCAGCTGAAATCTTTTGAGTCTCATGCGCCCTTGTGAGTGTTTTCAGTCGAGTGTACCAGGAGAATTAATCTACTGTAGTTGGCAATTCACTGTGTGAGATGGTTTAAACGCTCACAGTGGTGGAGGAAGTACTTAGGAGTCTTAAACGTACCACAAGGAGCTTTAACTGGTTATGAAACAGTCTCAGTTTAATGTTGATGCCTCTGCATGACCTACATACGCAAATGAGACCATCAGTGAGAGGATTCGCCATTTCTACACGGATGTTATATTTCTTAATGACTGCCACCAGGTTGGATTATGAAAATGAAAACTTCTTTTTCATGGCAGAGAGCTGAGGATGTCTCGCAGCCTGGAGAGAGACGCAGCTCTGTAGGCAGCAGAACAACTCAACTTTATCTCCTGAGCCAGATCTTACTGTTGACTTATTAGGGGCGTAACAATACAAGGAAATCTTTATAACTTAAACTCAACAAAATATGTACGACAGAGAAAACAAATCTGTTAGCTGCAGGATTACATGTAACCATGTGTATGAACAGCACTAAGACAAAGCTGACTTTGTTTTTTAAAATGCTACTGCAAGTCACGACACACCCAACCCCTTTTTTTTATTTAATTTTTGATTTTATATGTTTCTTTCCCTTTATTTGCAGCTTTTTTTTTTAACTGCATCCCTAAAGAAAAAGTCAGAAAGCAGCAGAAGTGTTTGCATTATGTTCACACAAGGAACAAAATCCCACTGTCCTCATTTGTTGGTCTGAAATGCCGTTTCTTTTCTCTACCTGACGCCAAATTTCCACTTGGTTTCAAACCAGCACCAGCGGACCGGCAGCTCTCTGCAGGTTTGCTGCCTTTTTGGATTAACACGTCGTTTGGCTTCACTCGGCAGGTTTTGTTCGATTCCAATCAGGTGAGTTTGTCGCTGCCAATCAGAGCCCAGATGATCAGATTCATGTCACACCGTCCCACAGGTAGTCCGCAAACTAACCTCTGCTGCTCAGTGAGCATCGAGTTGTTGATGTGCAGGTCACACAGCGGCTGAAACGTATGGAATAAAAAACCTGAGTGCATTTTCAGGCATTTGTGTTGCATTCACCTGCTGTAGGTGTTAAATATTGTGTTGAAACTAAATTATCTTAAAACCAGGTTTAGGTTTTCAACATGATGCCAAGACGTCTTTGTCTTGAAAATGACCACATCAGTGTTGACTGGGCAGTGACCACAAGATGTTTCCATCTAACTGTCAAAAAAAGATTAGCTGCATTTCCACCATCTGGTTTGGAGCAAATAAACTGTGGGATACAAACAGTGTGATGTCAGCAGTGGTGGGGTATGATGTGTTTCACATGGCTGTAATATATAGAAGAGAAGATGTAGAGGTTGTGAACCGTAACGAACCCAGTTGTTTGCCAATAAACCTCAGGAAGACGGAAGAAGAAAAGGGAAGAAGGAGAAGGAAGAAAGAGGAAGGACGAGGATGAAGGAGGAAAAAGAGGAAGAAGGAGAATGATGGAGGAAGAAGAGAACAATAAACTAAACCAACTGTAACTACCGGCCATGTTTTTACACATTATGGGAGTATACAGGAAGATGCTGGGAGAGGAAACAGCTGATCAGTCATGTGAGTTAAATGTTCAGGAGGGAGTTTCCATCCAAGGCTACAGAGCGGCAGCACTGATGCAGCTGAGGGGTTAGTCGTTAAAAACTCCCCATAACTGTCACATGTGACGTCTCACACCACCCCAGTCTTCATCTCTGGAGGTTTCTTGTCTTTAAGGTGCAACACGAGAGATTTTCAGGGGTCACTTCAAGGTATTAAATCATAAATCATGTTCTTGTTTACCTCAGGTGTCTGTAAGCTTGTTAGCTACATAATAAAACTTTCTTCATGCATCTGAGGCACTCGAGAGACCTTTTTCTTCTGCACGTGCTCGAAGCTGCGACACATACCACGTCCCGCCACGTGAAGAATGACTCCACGCTTTCTCCTTTTTCAAGCCGGTTGTCATATTAACTCCACCGAACTCTCACTGTCTGTCCCTCCAATTTGCACAATGTCACATTGACTATCACGAGAGAGAAAAACAGGAGGTTTCAATATAATCCATTTCAGTGTTTTTTTGATAGGCGTGACACTGAAGCACCTCGGGGAGGATTTTTTTCTCGACGTGCAGCCTGAAGGCTTCAGAAATGTTGTCGTGCTCCAAAATAGAAAAAAAAAACAATTGTCGTTTGTGGTCCATGATTTTTTTTCTCTTGTATTTAAGTGTCTGTCTGCCTCCTGGATAAGAAAACAAGATTTATTCCCGGAGAGAATAACTCTATCACAAAGCCCGTCCGCAGACAACAAAACACATTACAGCGAGGAGAATGGGCTGTCGCTAACTTCGACCCCTGAGACGAGGAAAATCGCAGACAGGTGGGTTAAAATGGACTCCGAGCTGTCTGCATGTGAGGTGTGCAGCCGGCCGTCCTCCTCAGTTCAACCCGACTGCATCTTTTCAAAATATTACGCTCAAATGAATCAGGAAAGAGAGGTCGAGGGAGAAGGTCAGCAAAGTCTTCTTGTCTTTTTGCTGCATTCTTCACACGTGAACGATGAGTCACTCCGCAAAAAATCCATACTCTGCTCTTCCTCTGTCGTAGTTTTGGCTGCGTAATGAAAACAAATGGTGATGTAGCCGCAGCTGCAGCGACTCCACGCGCGGGCCTCATCCATCCCCATCTGAATGAGATCTATTCGCCTTCACAGGTGGAGGACGCAGAGCTCCCACAGCTCCCATCGCTGCAAGTTACACCTGCAGACCTGCTAAATGTGTTTAAATCGACTGACATGAGAACTTTGTACCAAACCTTCGTCCTCGTAGTGGCACCGAACCGACCCGGATGACTTATTTTAAGATGCAGGATGAGTCGGGTTCAGTCAGGGAGAGTTCAAATGCTTAAAACACATTTTATATTATAATGCAGCAGTAAAACCAGGATTTTAATGTAAATGTGGCATCATACACTCATACACACAACATAGTAATGAAGGAATGAATGAAGGAGGAAGACGAGGAAGAAGAAGGGGGAGGAAGAAGGGGGAAGAAGGAGGATGAAGGAGGAAGACGAGGAAGAAGGAGGAAGAAGAAGGAGGAAGAAGGAGGAAGAAGAAGGGGGAAGAAGGGGGATGAAGGAGGGCGAAGAGGAAGAAGGAGGTTGAAGGAGGAAGAAGGAGGAAGTGGAGGACAAAGGAGAATGAAGGAGGAAGATGAGGAAGAATGAAGGAGGAAGACAAGGAAGAAGGAGAATGAAGGAGGAAGAGGGGGAAGAAGGAGGAAGATGAGGAAGAAGGAGAATGAAGGAGGAAGATGAGGAACAAGGAGGAAGACGAGGAAGAAGGAGGAAGACAAGGAAGAAGGAGAACGAAGGAGGAAGAAGGGGGAAGAATAAACAAAGTAATAGTAATGCAGTTATTTTATATAACTTGTGATTCAGGCGTCACCTCGAGTGAAACCGTGTCCAGAATCTCTAATAACTTCCTCTTCCTCTCTGCAGTCAATCTTTTTTTGTTTTTCTCGATGTTTTGTTCAGTTTTGCACGGACGAGCCCCGTCAGTCAGTTGATTGGTAATTTTAAGGCCCCAGCAGGCAAAAGTCCTGAGTATAAGCAGCAAATGAAGCAATTTATAGCTCTCCTCGGGCTGTAAATGGAGTCAGATGAACAATATGTGTGCAGGAGGGACCTCGTGCTTCTGTAATATCAGATCCAGGTGGAGCGATTGAACTTCATTAGTGAACTTTTTCAGGTGTCGTGATGGATGATGGCTGCAACTTTTGGGTGTAATTGGTAAACACAAACATGCTGTGCTGAAGTTTACAGACGTCAGACTTCTGGCTCTGTCTTGTTTGCAACAAGTGATAATTTCCTCCTGATCATTTTGACTTGTTTAATTAATCAAAACCGACACCAGACTAACGACCGATGTCTTTTAATTGGATATTTTGTGCTGTTAAAGATCATCAGGACAAATTATCAGCGTACATTTCTATCATTTCTTTCACTCTTATTGTCACTGTTTGTTTTATACTGACATTTTCTAAATATAACATTAAAATTTTATTCATACAATAAATGCAGAACTATGTGCTTCAAAGTCGACGGAGGCAAAAAGCAGGAATATAAAAATAAAGCTGTATTTCTGAGCCTCTTTGTTTTCTGTCGTCACTGTGCACAGTTTCAATTAAACCTAATCTAATCTTCAAATCTGAATATTAAACTGAAAAAGTGAATTATTTTGTTTTGCCTCTTTTGAGTTAAAGGCAAAGTAAACAAAGAGCGGCGCTGCTGTTGGTGTGTTGGTGGGTGGAGATGAGAGCTGGCTCAGTCACTGTAAAGCCTTCTCTCCCCCTCATCAACAGCAGCAGCAGCGACCTGGCACACATCCACTCTGCGTGTGTGCGTGTGTGTGTGTGTGTGTGTGTGTGTGTGTGTGTGTGTGTGTGTGTGTGTGTGTGTGTGTGTGTGTGTGTGTGTGTGTGTGTGTGTGGACGCCCTTCAAACACACTCGACTTGGCCGCGTGCATGAAAATGCAGTAACACACACAGAGAGAGATGGAGGGTGAGGGAGAAGGAGGGAGCTCCACCTGTCTTCCTCACCCACCCCCCTGCCCAGAATGCATCTGTGGGTGTGCTGGGTGAGGGATGGAGGGGGGGGGGAGTCTCCTTCGAAAACAAGGTGAGCCCCGCCTCCTCCACCTCCTCCTCCAATCTGCTTCCCCTCTCCCTCCTCGCCTCCTGGAGTCTTCAGTCGGGTTAAGGTGGTCGACTCAAGAGGGGGTAGGAACGGTGCAGCTCCACCTCACCTTGCCAGACTATGCGTGGGGGAGAGAGGGGGTGAGTCAAGGGGTGAGTTTCCACCTCTGTCTCCCCCCTCCCCCTCCCTTAAACTCAGCACTCAGAAGCTCCCGTCTGTTTGAGTGCCAAGGTGGCGACAGGCCGTCCAGCCCGAAGCTCTGCCAGGCCCTCAGACGTCCAACACACCGTGAAATATTAAATACTGTGTGCTTTGGTCACCTGCCTGCAGAGGGCGGCGCTGAGCAGCTTCAGGAGGAGGTGTGTGTGTGTGTGTGTGTGTGTGTGTGTGTGTGTGTGTGGTGACAGTTGGAGCGGGTGGAGTTTAACACACACACACACACAAACACACACTTTAATACACAAGCCTGTCAGAGCAACTAGGAACCAAATTTAATCAGGATTTCTGTGGCTAATTTTGTTTTATTTTAATTTAATGTAATTATAAATGATCCTGATGTTAAAGCACGTTACTCTGACCAGTGATGGGATGTAACTAAGTACATTTACTCAAGTACTGAACGTTATACTACTTTTAGTACTGCTAACGAAGGATTGATGACAATCTGTGTGAAAATCTCTGAGCAACACATACGATACTTCATAGAGCCATTGACAAGCGACTAAAAGAGACACTGTTGGACAAACTGGGATAGTGTAAGTACTCTTAAAACTTTCTTGGTCCCGGCCTCGTCAGAAAACCCTCATGGAGCCGTTGACACAAGCAAACAATCACTGCTGTTGTGTGAGTTGGACATGATATGGGAGACAGGCACCATCATCATGATAAAACGGACACGGCTGAAGAAAACGATGTCATGTACAGATAGAAAAAGGAAAAACAAAGAGCCACTGATGAAGAAGAAGTTAAATCAAGCTATTGTGCACACAGGTCGTCTGTCCACATTTTTTTGTCGGGTTTTATTTTGAAACTAGATCCTTTCTATTTGAATAAGTGACAACGCTTCCTGAAAAAATGACTCAGTTGTCTGACTTGTTCATGCATCTTTGAGAACAGTGAAAGGATTCATTGTACAAAAGATAATCCTTTCATCCTTTTTGCAAAAGTGTGTGATTTATGGTTCGCTCTGCCAGAAAGGGCTCGTTTTTCACCCTCATTAGTGCGTTTGTCTGCCGGCCAGCAGGACGTCTCGATACTCGATCGGCACCATCACCGTGACGTGTGATGGACAGACTCGGGTCAAAGAAGAGTTTGGGCTGCTGATCAGGAATTTAGCAGCGTGGGATGATTATCGTTTCTCAGCCATAACTAAGCAACTAATGAAAATAAAGGCTTGATTTCAAAAATCCAGAGGGAGGTTTTCATGACAGGGAAGTCGGTTGTGAGTGACGGCAGAGGAGCCTCTGGCTGTGACAGGAGGTTATGATTTGTTTAAGGTTAGTAGTTTTGGGTTCTGGAGTTATTTCTGCAGGATTCAGACTCCAGCGTCTCTGTTTTCGTTGGATTTTAAGCCGTCTGTCACAAGCAGCCATTTAATCAAGGTCAACGTGCTTCTTCTGCACTAATCGCATCGTCTTTGTCTCACCTTTATTTGTGTCTGATGCATTTTTGATCGGCCCATTTCACCATCAAAGCAGAACCTCGCATTCCTCCACATCCCAACTGTTACTGCATATAACTTCTCTCTCTCTCGCCGTCCTCTCGCCCGGTCTCTGATTTCAAAGCGAGCGCTCAGCGATGGGGACGGCCTCGCTTACTCTTTCGTCATCGCCCAAAGTCGAACACATCAATCGCACATTTGTTTTCCATCTAACAGAGACACTTTTAAGAAAGATGGAAATATCCTATCTTGGCAGCACATCGGTGCGCTCTTCCTCTCTCAACCCAGTGTTATTTAGCTACTTTTATTCCTCCTCCCTCCTCCTCCTCCCACAGCAGAGCTCCCGCCACATCTGTAGTGTGGCTTCAGGAGGGAGGGTGGAAGTGTGTGTGGTGGGAGAGAAAGTTAAACTTTTTTTTTAAAGCAGCTATGACTCCACCACATCTCCTCTAATTACCTCGAGAGTGAGCTTCAAGATGCACGCCAGGTGAGAGCTGAGCTAGCTCTGTCAAAGATGATGAAACTTCATTAGCATCGAGGAAAATATGGAGCATTTGTTCACACCTGGAAGCTGCTGCAGGGGGCCTGAATCTGGTCTTTAGGGTCTCCGGGCCTGCTGGATGCCACTTGCTGAGGGTTTTGTATGTTTTTACTCAATATCTACAAATCTCAGGTGAACTACTAAGAATTTTTACATTTATTTCCAGCCAGTAGGAGACTTAAGAAATGAACCTGACGCTGAAAGAGACAACTTTTCAAATTTCCCCCCTCCTAGCATTTTCCTTTGGTATTGCAGCTGTCACAAGGACAGCGCTACTGGCCAAAGCAAAAAACAACCGTAACAATCCCAATTTGACCCAAAAACCCTGATCTCAGTGCTATGAAAAGGTTTTGTTACGTACTGATCTCGTAGAGAGAATGGCGATGTTGAACCTACTCAAGTCCCAGTGGCAAGAGGCAACATATCAACAGAGGAACAGACGCTTATACAACACAGCAGCCCTCTCCATTGAGTCTACGCTCGTCCGTTTTATCACCATCAGAGGGGTTATTTTTCTTTTACGGTTATTCCAGTTGTTCCGCCGTTACTTGGGGATACTCGGAGGAAAAACGGTGCCACTTCCTGTTTTAGTTCTTCCTTTGCGCCATAATCTGACCCTCATTTTTGCAGACTGCAGCATAGTAAAAGCGAGACTTATAGGAAACCAATCTATACGCAGATGGTGTCATTTTTCTACAGCCATTCTACTGTTTACCTCAGAATGACAAGTTAAAGCAAAAAAAAAGTTGTGTAATGCACCTTTTAAGTCTGATTTAAGTCACAAAAATGCACTTTTGAAGCTCAACCTTGACGTGTCTGCTGCTGCTTACCAGAATAAACCTGCAAATGTACATTTCTGCCAAACCAAACTTTGCATTTCTTTTTGTCGCATGTTTATGTTTCTTTAAGTTAAATTTTTATGTTATGTTATAACAACGCTGTGCTTATGGTTTGGTTAAGGTGAGGTTAAGATCTTGTGTTGGCTCTGGCGCCACAAACACGGCTAGAAATTCTCCCAACATCTGGCTAAAATGTCACATTTTTTCGCACATATAAATGTTGAATCAACGTCTCAAAAATGCACCCTGGCAAGAAAATCACCTCACATTCAAAGATAGGTTGATGTGATACTCATGACACACACAAATATGAATGAGTCCTTGGTTTGCCATCACATAAAAACGCCAACAATTTACTCTGGCGACTGGTCTGCTGCTGCAGGATTTGATTTTCTTCACATTTGGCTGCCCTAAGACTCAACTAGATTGGACTGGAGTCTCAGGAAAAAGCAAACACTCAGAAGCAAATATTCCTTCAGTTGACTTCAAATAGTTTTTTTGATGCTGAGCCGTTCACTCGACTTCATTTTTATTTCAGTCCGCTAGGAAAATCAACTGGCTGTGGCTTCAAAGTCTCCAGAGGAACATAAACATTTAATTTCCCTTAATTTTTAACTCATCATTCGCAGGCTGATGCAAATATAAAATGTTTTGATTATTCCGTCCCTGTTCATGTGTGTGAGCAAAATGTGGGAAAACTGCTATAAGTCTGATAATTTGTTGGTTGCCATTAAAAATGTAGGGATCATAACAAATACTGTAAATGTTGTCTGCATCAGGGACAGAAAGCAATTAAAAAGTTGAGTTTTCGGTTTTGCTTGTGGCTCTGCAGACCAAACTCAAATTAGTGTTTGTGTTGGTTTCAGAACAGGACCTGAGTTCTCTCACTTCACCTGCAGCCGGCTGTCTGCGAGGTTATTTATAAACCCAGACGTCTTTTCTGTTTCCTCTTTTTATTCAGGATGTACGACTGCGCCGGGGCAGAAAAAACGTCTCGTTGTGCGCGGCGGTGTGAATTAACCATAATGGTGATAAAATGCTGATGATGGCCCTTAAAAAGCCCTCAGTGAGAGAGCTGCCAATTAGAGGGAGGATGGTGATTAAATGGGAACAATAAAGCTTTATCTGCTCTGCCTCGCGCACACACACACACACACACACACGTAGGTTTGTACTTCTACTCTTGTGAGGGCCCGTACTTAAATATCTGCTGTATTCTTACCTTAACTTTTTACTTTATGGCTGCACAAACTAACTTTTTCCAAAGATTTCCTCGCCTTCAAACACCCTCTGTTAATAAATCTGAAATGCCGTCACTGTCATAGATGTCCTCACTGTTTAAGCCATGTGAGGAGCGCAGTGTCAGTCGGTCCACCAAAGTGGTCCAGATTAAAATATCTCAACAACCATCATACCTGCCAACCATCTGGATTTTTGCAGGAGTCTTCACTTTTTTTAACAATTTCTCTCGCTGTGCTCGCAGTTGGTAATTTCTCCCGATCTCCCGATTTCATACTGATCAGTTGTGTCTCAGTTTCTGTGGGGGATGTGTGTCGTAATACCTGTCAATCCAATCCAGGGGCAAAGGTGAGTGTGATCAAACGACCTTGTGTGTTGTGCGTAACTCGTCTCTGCGCTTGCATGAGACCTCCACGCTGCTCAAACTGCTGTTTGCCACTGAAAATGGATGAAGTAGGTCCCGAGAAGAAGAATTACGTTTCCAAATTTCACTCTGATTGGTGCGAGACGTTTCCTTATATCAGACATCTTTGTCAACTTGTGCTGCACCCCATTGCAAGTTGGAAGTCGATATTTCCAAGGTGGCATTTCCGACTTACAGTCTTAAAGCATCCCAGTGCATTTGCTTGGAAAAATACCTGCCGTGAACAGGTGTTTGAATGGAAAGTCAGCAGCTGATTTAACAGTGAAGGGCACAACTAAAGATACAAATGTTGAGAAAACAAGGGACCCCAGTATAGTAGGTGGCCGGGCATCAGGAGTGGAGCTTCATGACGCAGTGGTGAGGTTTGCTGGAGCTGGTGACGTATACAAGTTTTGCGTTTGCGGTATTTAAAGGACACGCCCTCGTAGACCACCTCCTTCATAGGATGCAGCCCCTGATTAAATCTGACTCAGAAGCCGAGGACACATCGTGGGAGCAACTTATCAATCACAAGGTGGCCACGCCCTAAAGGATACCTGGTCTATTTTACTCTAAATGGGACCATAATTTACTAAATGAACATCATGCTGTGTTAAAGACGACTTGAAACTATTGATTGAGCCCATAAACACATCAGGAGACTGTTTACTGAGGTGATAAATCAAGTGAGAAGTAGGGTCCTTTTCCATAAGCTTACATACAAGCAGATCTCTTCTTGAAACCAGTGGAAAGGATGCCGGTTTAAGGCTTCACGTCAGACCTGGAAGCTACATCCATATACAGTCACAGAATCGGTAGCATACTGTAAAAATAACATTATCTATAGTGAGATTAGACCTCAGTGCTGCTCCCTATCCCGTAATAAAGGATCTGAAATAATAGACGGATGAATTATTCCCGTGGGGAGAATTTCCAGTTTGATAAAAATGTCCTCACTTTCCAAAAATTACAAGGGCAAAAAGCTCAAATTGGTCCTCTCAAAGACCGACGTGACGGAGCACACAAACAGGAACCACATGCACCTTTTAAGCCAATTCATGCACAAACATCATCCTCAGTGCCCGGTACAATACCTCACATAGACACACAGCCGTTCGTCTGCCAGCGAAGCAGCAGCAGCGGCAGCAGTCGGGGGGGGTTTTGCTTTTGTTTCTCTGGAGTTTGTCAGTTAAACTCGGTGATGCCACCAGACACCAGGACCCACTGGAGCTCTTAATGAGTCTCTGAGGAGCGGCCAGCTGTGCGGTGGCCAGGAAACCCCGCTTAAAAACTATCATTTCGTCCCCTCCACTCGCCCACTTCCCCTTCCAGACATGCCAGCACTGCAACCTGCGTCAGGCCTGACCACCTGCCACACAATGCTGCAGTCTCCCTCCCCTCCCCTACCCTCCCCTCCATCTCCACAGCACTAAACTGTGAACCTGAACAGCCGGCCAAACGCCTGGCCTCCAGTCACCTGAAAACATCATCTGCATTTAAATTGAAAACTGGCTTTGGTGACTCATTATTACTCCAGAGGTTCGGGACGTTTCATTAAGAGGATTTGCACGGCAGGAGAGTCGACGTAAACATGTTGCAGTCGCCGTGACTCATGATAAACAGAGGGAGGGTTTTTTTTTGTGTGTGTGGGTATTGATGAGGATTAAAGGCAGAACAGGCAGCGGTGAGCCACATTTATATTCCTCTTATATATGTGTGTGTCTCAGAGGCAGCAGCTCTGTCTGGGAGACGTGAGTTGATGCAGACATAAAATGCAGAAATATTCAGTTACATAAGCTCAAGACACTCCCCTGATTTCTGAAGTTAGTGGTTGAATTTCTTACGTGTGTCGGGGTGACATGTTTGGCTTTTTAAAACAAGTTTGCACTGATTGACAGCTGTCTCAGTCTGTCACACTCGTGTCAGACACTTGTCCCACTTAAACTCTCTGCAAATATCTCCAAACACTTATTCAAGTGTCATCAGAAACTAATGTTTTCGGATCCTCTTGCGGATTAAGGACGCATTACAACAACGTTAAATCAGCCAAATGTGTCTGAAATCACTCCGTTGTTCTCTCATTCAGTATAAAAAATAGTCTTAGGAGGACGTGAATAGTTTTTTGTTAGCTGACTTGTTGCATTCATGGTGAGCTGTGCAGTGTAAGTCTGAAAATCATCTAGAAAATAACCATTTTCATGTTGAAAATCTTAAATCTTTTAGTCCTTTTTTATATTTTCTGTTTCCAGTTGTTGTTGTTGTTTCTTCTTCTTCTACTTCTCTCTTACTTTTCCAGTCCAGGCACCAAAATAAATGTAAGCTAGGTACATTTCTGGAAACACGTGTACCAAAATTCCCACATGTGGAAAAACAAAACAGAGAACACTCAAAAGCATGTGGAAATTTATATCCACATGTGAAAATGTGCCCAAATGTGCAATTCACATGTGAAGACATACATTTTGCATGTGGAACAGAACAGAGAACACTTGAAATCATGCGAAATCAGTGTCTTCACATGTGAATTGCACATTTTCACATGTGGATATAAATTTCACATGATTTCATGCGTTCTCTGTTTAGTTTTTACATGTGGGAATTTTGATCCACATGCGAAAATGTGCAATTCACAAGTGAAGACATACATTTCACATGTGGAAACAAAACATGGAACACATTGAAAACATGTGAAGTTTACTTATTTACATGCAAACTGCACATTTGCGCACATTTTCACATGTGGACCAAAATTTCCACACATGGAAACAAAACAGAAAACACATAAGATCATGTGAAATTTGCTTCTTCACATGTGAAAATGTGCGCAAATGTGCAATTCACATGTGAAGAAGTAAATTTTACAGAGAATACATGAAATCATGTGAAAATTTGCTCCTTCACATGTGAATTGCACATTTGCGCACATTTTCACATGTGTATCAAAGTTTCCACATGTGGAAACAAAACAGAGAATACATGAAAACATATGAAACGTATGTCTTTACATATGAACTGCACATTTTTGCACATTTTCACATGTGAAAATAAATAGTAAATGTGATATTTTCACATGTGAAAAAGGACATGAACGGAGAGCACAGCCGTCTCTTTGGCTGCAGTAGTTTGAGAAGTTCCCACTGAGTATCTCCTCTGTCTCTCTGTCCATGCAGCTCAAGCAGAGCAAGTTTTATTACCCCCTTAAAAACTTCTGTATGTACTCTCGGTGACTGTGAGGCTGCGTTTCTGAAGCTCTCCAAGACGTTTAATCATCATCTCCCACTAATACTGATTCCTGCGAGTGACCACAGAGGCTGGGTGGCCTTCTGCGACGAGCCAGGCTGTTTACGGACGCCAGAGTGAAGGTTAAGTCGACGCCAGATAGCAGAGGTCACCGGCAGCCCGGGAGACGGAGATGGATGTGTGTTTGGTCTGGAAGGGAGACAGGCCTGGAGTCGCTCTCTCTCCTACAGAGAGGCCTCAGTGCGGCTCGGCTCGCCCACTGACTCTCACACAGAAACTCAGTGAGCAGTTCACAAAGACCAGAGCTGTAAACTCACCAGTTACTCACGGACGGTACTTTAACATTATGTTGCAATGCTGGTTCTTTAGTGAGTGATATTTCTAAAACTCTGAGACCTTCAGCTTGTCACATATGTTGTTTCAGCAAGACACTACATGGCCAAAAGTATGTGGACACCCATATGTGATTGTTGTACATGTCACCTCAAATCTATAGGCATTAATCAGCTGATTTAACAACCTCCAATCCTCAAATCTGCCGCCTCAACCTGCAGACTTTGTCGCTCTTTATATTAGATTTAAACTTGGACTTCCTCCTTTGCTCTCATCATAATTTCCATGGCCACTAGAGGTCAGCACCTAACAATACATGTAAATATGTTACGCACTCAGCTGCTTGCACAGATGACCTATATAGTCATTATTTGTGGTGAGGACGGGCTGGCAACACTAAAGTTGGGCATTAAAGTCCGGCTTGAAGTCGGCATTCAAGTTTATCCCGATGGTTTTGGATAGGGTTGAGGTTTACGCTGCTTCACCTTCATTAGCCGAGTCCTGTTCCCATTGTTCTTCTCAGCTCCTTCCATGTTCCTAGTGTTTCTCTACCTGCACCTCATCCCCTCGTTAGTTTGGTTTGTATTTAAGTTCAGTCTTTAGTTCAGTCTTTGTTGAGTCATTTGTTGTGTTTCCTTGACTTTCCTTTGTGTTCCCCTAAATGAAACTTCATCCGTCACACTTCCTGCCAGCCATCTCCTGCATTTGGGTCCAACTTATCTTCTCCAGCGTGACAGGTCCAAGTTTTTCATCACCAAATTGGGAAAACCATTTCTTCATGGTGTTGGCTTTGTGCACGGAGGCTTTGTCATGTTGAAACAGGGGAAACACAAACTGCTGCAAACATGGAAGAACACATTTCTGACAGGAGGGCGACTTCAAGTAAAACATCTATAGTCCTCTCTCTCTTTGTAAAAACCCCAGTCTGCCCAGTAATACAGTTTATACTGAGTCATTGTGACATTTTTAAACAAGCAAAACAATGTGAATGTTGCCAGTTTACCCATAAATGACAAGCGAACCGCTCATTAGGAGATCCAGTTTGACTTCAGCTCAGTTTCACGAAGCCTTTGAAAACACTTTTTATGGTTTGTTTTCCCTGCTCGGATGCCAGCGAGGTGGAGTTTTCTCTACAATAATGAGACCAGAAAAGATTGTTACACAATCACAGGGAAGTGTTTGAACGCCAATTAGTCTACAGACGTACCTGAGTGGCACGGTGAAACCCTGCCCAGCTGAGCTGCAGCTCCAAAATGTGTGAGGACAAACTGTTTCCTTCATTTTCTGCCTCTCTCAGCGGCTGTGTGACGACCTCAGTCTGCTCATTCATCACTGACATGAACAAGAAGTCACAGTCTGGCAGAGAGAGAGAGCGTTTATTCATCCAGAGCATCGAAACACTGTCACACACTGCCATCTAGTGGTCGGACTGCAAAGACCTACAAAACTGAATGATTATTCTGCTTCTTCAGCAGCAAAAACACCAATTAATGATGGTAAAATCAATTCTCATTCATCAACCTTTGTTTATACTCATCTCAATGACATTAAGCCAGTTAAAAAGCAAAGAAAAGGAAAAAACGACAACAAATTAGAAGACTTTATGATAGCTGTCATTAATAAATGTTAGTTTATAGTTATTTGACTGTTAACAAACAACAATATCCTTTATAAACCCTCTATTAAACGACTGTAAAGGATTATAAACATCAGTTGCAGCTATGATTGCTTTGTAAATGTTAATAAATACTGTGTAGTTCATCTATAATCATTAATTGCAAAGTGTTAGAAACATCTGTCGTGATTTTGCAATAAACAGTCGCTTATGAAATTGTTTATTGTTTGTTATTTGCTGCTGCAGTCAGGTTGATTAATAGGAGTGAAGATAAATCCACTTCCACACGTCCGTAAATGAATCTGATGTGACTCCAGGTGTTGATTCCTCCAGAAGGTTCTGGCTCTGCACCACTAAACTGCCACTTAAACTTGTTTCCATCCTTTTTTTTTAAATTCTGTTTATGGTGTTAAAAAAAACTCTCCAGTGAAACACCAGACATAAACCAACTCCATGTTTTCAGCAGACGAGGGAATTTCTAGAATTAATTCTGCTTTTCATTTGTGGAGTGAATTTACATAACAGCATTATTAAAGGGACTTAATGAATACATTAAACACGGGAAAATACAATTAGCAGGGATTACAGGGAGGAGAACAGCCTCATATTTTAATAAAGAGCAACAGAAGCCCACCAGCGTCAGTTTTTAAAAGGGGTTACGTTGAATAACAGATAAACAGACAGAGAGCAGAACAGACAGAAGCGCAGAGGGAAGCTGTGTTCAGAGATTTATTGCAGTTTGTTTCAAGCGGTATGAACAACAGCGTGATCACAGCAGCTTCTGAACCATCCAGATGTCTCAGATGTGTTCAGTTCTCCTTCGTTTAGGAGCAGATTTACATCAGTTTATAGCCGAGCAGACAGACAGCATTGTGTGGTTTATACAGCAGCAGACAACAGTGTGTGTGTGCGAGCGTGTGTGTGTGTGTAGTTACACTATCAGTGGTAAACAGGATCAGTTTCATAAACGTCGTTGTGAAGATTTACATTGATGTTCGAGACTTTTTCTACATCCGATACGAACACGATGTCTTTCAGGAGGTCTTTTCTTACGTAACGTGGTGCATGAGGCCTGTAACGTGACAAAACATTCAGCTGTCGTGACCGATGGAAGAACATTAATCTCTGATATGGCTTTGAACGACAATCACAGAGAACTTAAACTGATGAAGCCCGAAGCGACATGACACCCGCGGGATAATGTAGCACCTTGAAAATGTAATAAAACAAAAGGATGCATCGGTATAAAAGTATCGGCACGTACTCTTTAACTGGAAGGAAATCTCCAGCCAGTTTAGTCGTGACAAAAGCAGGATATTTCTGACAGGAAGTTGGGACATCTACAGCCGTGTTGGGGCGACAAAGACTTTGGGATTATTGCCAGACATGTTTGTGGCGACAGAAAAGAGATTTTTTATGGGAAGTCAGGGCATCTCGAGCCATTTTGGGACAATAAGACCAGATGTTTATAACAAGACCTTGAGACCATTTCCAGACATGTCTGTGGCGACAAAAGCTGGATAATTTTGCAGGACGTTGGGACATCTTCTGCCACGTTGGGGAGACAAAACCAGGTGTTTTAAACAACACCATGGGACAATTGCCAGACATGTTCGGACGACTAAATACAGATATTTTTGACGGGAAGTCGGGACATCTCAAGCCATTCCTGTGGCATCAAAAAACAGATATTTTTATCTTGAAGACAGGACATTTATAGCTGTTTTTGTGGAGACAGAAGCTGGATATTTTTGACAGGAAGTTAAACATCTCCGGCCGTGTTGGGGCAACAAAAGCGGGTGTTTTTTTATTTTTATCTTGAGGTGAGGACATTGCCGGCTATTTTTTGATATTTTTGACAGGAAGTTTCAGACATGTTTGTGGCGACGACAAACAGATATTTTTGATTAGGAAGTCAGAAAATCTCCACAGAACCGCGTGTTTATAACGAGACCTCAGGACATTTAAAGCAGAGTGACAGTTTCCACTTGTAAGGCTGTTTGTTTGGCTCCACGCTGCAGGACTTCAACACAAAGTTCAGCAAAAACAAAGTAAGTCAGTCAGTCAGTTGTATAGCTGAAGGTCAAAGGTCAGACGGATGGCGACTCCTATTGTTTGATTGTGACGTTTGGATTATTAATCTTTATTTAAAGTGTCATTTTATTCGATAGTGTTGTTCTAATGGATTTCTTTGCCTTTATAAAAAGCACTTTGAACTGGCACTGTGTTTGAAATGTGTTATATAAATAAAGTTGCCCAGCATTTTTCTTTTCAAAAATGTTGTTTGTTTAAACGCTTTGTTCCCAAGAACGTTGAGCGAGAACTACAAAGTGTCCCAATTATTTCAAGAAATCATAATTCTGTATTCTAACCCACTTTTTTCTTTTTTCAGTTTAAACCTCATAAAGAAACTTCAAAGTTTGTCTCCAGGCCTGACAAACAAAACTTTGATACATGACTGAGTAGGAAATCCTATTTTGTGGTGAAATCCTGACCTCTTAAATGACATTTGGCCCTCAGAGACACACAAAAACATCACTGCTGCTCTGTAGGAAATGAGAAATTAACATAAAAAGTTCACTGAAAACCACAATTTCCTTTTGGGGACCCAAACAAGATGTTAACAATTAATGTGTTTACAACAATAAAAGCTCCAAACTTGTTTTAAAGCACAGTGACCGTAACTGGGAACCAAAAAAACGGGGGCGGATGTGGAGCCAGAATTAAAAACGATCCTCAGGCACTGATGTTACAGAAGAAAACTTAAAGGAAACGTTCTTGTACATGAGCACCTGTGATGAGATGGAGAAACAAGTCACTCTTCCTCTTCGTCTTCGGTTTTAACAGTACGTGAAGAGGCAGTGCGTGCAACACATGCCCGACTGTTTCGTCCTCAGAGTCTCTGCGTGTGAATCGTCCAGTCAGTTTACATATCTGAGCTGTGAGCAGAGTCTCCACGCTGAGATATACAGGATGACAGTCTGTGAAGATCCATCAGGGCAGGAAGAAATCCTCCAACATCTGACGTTACAGCTTCAGTTATCACAGTCAAAGTTACACTGACAGAACATCTGGATCTGTAAACCGGCATGCATCGTACCTACTGCTGCACAAGACTTCAAGTGAGCCGCTTGACGTATTTACATTAAAACTTTAAAAGAAAATACAGAAGTCAGATCCATCTGCTGCTTCAAGTGTCCACTTCATGGAGTCCAAGGGTGAAACTCAGCTTCTTCAGCCACTTGTTTTTTAAAACGTCTAATCATCTGGGTGGAAAATCTCTTCAACAGACAGAATGAGTTGGAAAGTTTCGGCTGTACCCACTGCAGAGTGTGTTTACGTGCACACAAGTATCTCCAGCTATAGTTTTTTGGAGTACCTCTGTTATGTGTTGCTCATGTAAACATCTCATCCAGGCCAGCTTCAACGAGCTGCACTGAAAAATGCTCCAAAGAGGAGATTTATCGTTTACATCTTTAGAAGAAGTTAATCTTTAAAGGCATCTATCGGAGAATACCCCTCATTTCACCCTCATCTACGGTGGCCACTAAAGACACAGAACAACAAAAACACAATAAAATAACAGAACTAGTGTTCAGTTTGTCCGTTCGGGGCTTCTGTAGAAACAAGTCTCGTTCTAAAGGAACGAAAACACAGCGATTCCTTGTTTCGGGTGATTTTTCACTAATGAAAACATCATTTTCTGCCAATAGATCCTCCTAAATTCTTCAAACTGGACCTTTTGTTTCAGATTTCCTACAATAATAAACTGTAAAAGAGCATTTTTAGGTCAGTAAAAATGTGAAAAATAGCCGTTTTCAATGACAAAGTGAACTGAAGGACTTGATTTTATAGGTTTCTGATCATCCTCTGACATGTGTAAGTTGTCAACTTCACAACTATCAGTAAAACAGAATATAACGGCTCATAGCAGTGATGCAGAAGATAAACTTTACTGTCACTGTTGTTTTCATTCACTGGTGATCAGACATAGGAGCCAAATCCAGCAGACCGCTGAATCAAACCTGGACACAACACCAGGTAAACAGTCCAAACCAGAATACTAGTGTGCATGTAAACGCTCTCACTGAGGTCATGTGTCCTGCGTTTACTTTAAACAATTCAAAGTTTCACATGTTTTATTTACAACCACATCTGTTCCCTCAAATTTACATTTATATGCATATCATTTGCATCACCAATACGCATCTGGACCATGTTTTCTGTTACATAACGAGGAAACAATCATTAAAGTACCCGCCAAGTCGCAAAATATTGGCGCTAAACTCGACTACACACAGCATTTCATTTGTTTTCCCAACAATATCCGCTCGTAGCAACCAACGCATTATTTAACTTTTTGTGGTTATGTTTAGCTGCTCACAAAACTGAGTTAAGATTAGAGAAAGATTGTGGGCTTTTGATTTAATATTGAAAATGAAGTCGTGAAGGGAAACTCTGGGACAAAAGGACCTCCGGACTTCATGACCTCAGTGATCCGACAGCCCAGATTTTCAAAAGTTGTGCACATTTTCCAAACCGGGGAAAAACCCTGAACTCCTCATGGGTTACACTTACTTCAAAAAATATCCCATTTTTCATCTTATATACAGTCATATCTGTATGCTACCTATGTACAGAACATGTCATGTGCAAACATTGAACATTTCTGAGAACCATTTTTAGACACCGGTGCCTTTTAGAGTCCTACAGTGACGTGCTGCTCTTAAATAGGTCATTTTTCCTATGGAGTTCTGAACCTTTTGACCCTGAATTCCTTTTAAATATCAATTACCTCTAAATACCTCTGTTTACATGAACCCAATTACAACCTGCACATACAAAAGCATCACTGCTTCGTGTTTCTGAAGCCTCCGAGACTTGTGCAAGTCTCTGTAATCAACACCTCCTCATCAGGCCAGCGTCACCTCAGAAACTCCCTGCAGCAGACTCGTCTCACACTTCCTGAGATCAATGTGCCTCTTTGGTTTAGAGGCTGCGGGCCTCAAAACGCCGTCACTGTGAGCGGGTTACAGACACACTTCAGCGTCCTTGACAGGCAGCCCAGACAAACTCCCCGGCAGCCGACTACTGAACTGACTGACGGGTAAATATCTTTGATGCTCTGCAGAGGCGTGATGAAGGATGGAAAACAAGCGGGGAAACATTTAGCTGTCTGTTCAGGGTTCAGCTCTACATGTGTTCAGACATCTGGAGCTGCACGCTGAAATTCAGCCACAAAAACTCTCCGTGACTGAGAGAAATCAGCACATTTTCAAGGTTTGTACTGTTTTAAGGCTGCACTAAGAAACATATGGAGATTTGTGACCTCAAAATGGCGGTGAGAGGTTCATTTTGACATTTTAACAGCTAGTTTTGTGACTTTCAGAAATCCAAGAGTTTGGATTTTACTCTTAAATGACCAAAATGACATCTCACAAACATGCAGAATCTACAAGACCTCAAATCTCTGCAATATTTAACCCTAACCCTAAATTTTGGGATATTTCACACTACATTTGATGCATAACTATAACAGTCCTGAACAAATAATAACGTGCATAACTAACCTAAATAGAGGACGCAACGTCTGCAGGATGTTTGTGTGAAATGAACATTTTGAAATGAACCCATACACAGGGTTTTTGTAAACGTGATGGATGTTTGTACTTTGTAACTTTAAAAGAGGTGTTCCTCTGGAGTTTTTCTTGTAAGATAAGATAAGATGTGCCTTTATTGATCCCTCTTGGGAAAAAATTTGCAGGTAACACAGCAGTACAGAAGGAAATGAGTAGCAGCACAAGAGTATGTGTTTCTGTCGTGGTGTTGGCCCTCTGGGATGGATGAATTGCTGTATTTGTCATGTTTCCTCTAAATTAGACCCAATGGATGTTTGTACTTGTAGTACTTGTACTTATTTTTAAAGTAGTGTTGTCTCTACGGCATAAATGAATTGCTGAATGTATCACGTTTCCTCTAACATGTCACATTTGTTCCTTTAACTTTTGGTGCTTTTGTCTTTGTGGCCTAAAGAAAAGTCGATGTTTTCGGGGTGTGGCACTTGGACAAAGACTTCGGCAACTCCCACTCTTGGATTCATTGTCCAATAGATTTGAGACCCTGTTCAACCAAATTATCTGCTGATTGATGGTCTAGGTTGACCATGTGGTTTGCCTCACTCTGGAAACATTTATATTTCATGGTAGAGGCCAAACATCCTGGAGATCATCAGCAAGATGCAAGCTACTGTTTTAGGGACTCTTAGCTCCATTTACTGAAATGTCAGAGATTTTAGAGGTCAGGTGAAGTCTGCTTCCTACTTGAACAATGACATAGATGAACTGTATTTTTAGTGCAGCCTTAAAGGTCATATTCCAGTAAAGACCTACAGAAGAACTTGTGGTTAAATCTTAAATACTCCAACCCTGAACATCACATCCCCGCCGTTAACAACCAAAACAATCTTGTAAACCTTTCAGCCTTCATACCATCACATTTGACAACCAGATCAGATCTCCTGGTTACAAGCTCTCTGCCAGTTAACCTCAGTGCACATAAAGGGTTAAACACCAGCCTCTTTTATGTCTTTTATGTGTTTTGTATCCTGCTTCAGTCTGTTAAAAGAACCACTTACACACAGACGGTAAAACTGTCGCTGGATAAATAAGTCTGGGTGCATTCCAGCGGCAGGGGACGGAGGCTCTGTGGTGAGCCTGGTAAGGACTCAGGAATGAGGGCTTGGGATGAGAAATAATACCAAAAAAAAAAATGGCTGCATGGAAGGAGGAAGGATTTAGAGATGACACACACACACACACACAACCGTAAATGGCTGTGTGGAAGTGATGAGTGACGTATGAAGCGATGCAAAACAGAAAAAACAAAGAAGGATCCAGGATCATCCATGATTTATTCAACACTTCTGATTCATTTAGTGAATTATGTTTCTTTACATGAACACTTGATTTGTGTTAAAAAAAACAAAAAACAAAAAAAAACCTGAAGCTTTTTTATACATTTGAGATTCAAGTTCAACTGAAATCCAGTTCTGGTCGTTTCCTGAAGAACGTCTCCACGTTTGGATGAATATAAAAAAAAAAAACTTTGGAAAACTTGATTAAATAAATAAATAAATACACTTTTATTAAGATTATTTTCATTCCAATATGATCCAGATGATGTAACCAGTCGATTTTTCCTGATTTCTGTTTCTGTTGTTTTCTTTCTTTTAAAACCTCGAGTAGATTTGAGAACTTTGTTTGGGAATTAATATCATTTTTACTGCTTGTGGCTGCAAAACACAAGGCTTTTAAACATTTTTGAATCTTTATGTGTGTTCAGACAGAAAAGGAAAGCACATTTGATTTGCCACCAGCCTGGAGAATTTGTGTCAAGTCATGTCTTTTCATTTCCAGTTGAGTGAAATAACTACAGCAATATCCAAAGTTTTTGTCCTGGTCAAATATCGCGATTGACGATATTATCGTCTTACGGCACAGACGACATGGAGCCTCATTCAAATCCCTCGGCTCGCCTTTTTCTCCCTCTTTAAACCCAAAATATTGCCAAAATTGGTGAGCTGGCGTTCTTCTTATAAACTAAGTCCTCATGTCTGTATATTAAAGCTCTACATGCATGCAGCTACATCAGGCCAATTAACCTGAAGTAACCGCCCAAGTATCGATGCATGTTGCCTCCGCCACTACAGCTCAGCCTGCATTTTCTTTTCAAAATAAAAGCCTGAAGCTGCCATGACAGCTGTTCAATATTCAATATTGTGAAAAATATTGCATATGATGGCCAAAACTGCATTATTAGCTCAAGCCTACTCTAGAAACTACTTCAGCTGACTTCCTCCTTTGCTGCAGTAATAACAACTACGGCCACTAGAGGACGCCACCTTACAAGAACCATAAATATGGGTCGTAATAAGCTGCTTTCACAGGCGATCTTCTTGGTTGTTTCTCTGATGAGGACAGGCTGGAAATAACAAATAGAACCAGAATTTAATGGTAGAAATTGGCTTTGTTTTCTGTCTGAACAAGTTTCTTGTGTAAAAAGATGGTGGCTGCACTATTATTTAAAATGCAGTTAAAGTTTAGTTTAATTTTCAGTTTGAACCTGAGAGGTCTGAGCTGCTCTGTATCTGTACAAGCAGACTTTAACAACACTGCTGGTCCTACTTTCAGTCTCCTCACCTCCACCTCAAGAGAAAAATCATATATTCGTATATATTCTACAAAAAATAGCATTCCTCTAGTGATAAAAAGGGCTAGTGCAAAATACTTTTTAAAAAAAGGAAAAACACGTGGGTACATCTGTGTTCAAACAGTCAACTACAAGTGCATCAACTCCCAAATAATCAGCCTGATATCAAGAAGAGAAGCAGAATCCAAACATCACTTTCTTTGTTTTTTTTTTTAAATCATAGCATCCTTTTTTACTAAATTATGTGTTACAATATAGTTTTAACAATTTATACACACCTCAAAAATGAGAGAAATTCAAAAAGTTACATGATGCATAAATGACTTATTGCTTTAAATATTTGTTCTTCTAGTATCACGAGAGCTACGACTCGTCTCCTCAAACTCAAACAGGAATCTTTATAGGACGGTTTTGTATATCGCAACACCGAAGCTGCTCGCACCACATTCACACCCTGAGTCCGAACATTAACTCACACCGACTGCATCAAACATGAATAGTGCATTTACACAGTGGCAACACTCGACAGAGAGCGGGCAGAGAATCACAACAGCGAGCTACAATCAGACGTTTCCTCTTCGAAAATATCAAATTAAAGTCGCTTAAGGAAAAAAGCGAGGCGGAGAACGACTCCTGGCTCGACTCGACAGTGACAAACGACTGATTTAAGCTCGCTGTCAAAATGCTTCTGCTGCCAACTGCATCTCTCCTCTCACCCTCCTCCTCCCCTCCCTTAGGTAGGCTCTGTTTAAAGAAGCAGCTTCAACAACACAGTGCAACACTGCTGCCAGCGGTGAGCCGTGAACGCAGCTCGGCTCCTCACGCCGCAGCCAAAGACGACGAGGACGCACAAACACACAAACTAAACATTCACGGCTGCAGAAGTTCTTGTAAATAAGACGTCTGCGGTTTGTGGAAGTAAAAAGCAAACATATTCTTTGTCTTTGTCTGTGTTCAGTGACTGGCGTGTGGTATTTCGACTGATCTTCACATGAGAGTTTAAACATTTTCTCCATTTCAAAATCTAATTATTTTTTCCAGGATTTCTTGATGGTTTGACAGGTTTTCATAAATCATAATCACGTCTTGGTAGCATGTGGGGAAATATGACTGTCATGTCAGATCACCGACTGTACGGCTGAAATACATCTCTCTTAATGAAAGTAAAGGCCTGCAGGAGCATAAACTGCGTGAGGATAGAAATATTCTTATAATTGGTAAATTATTAAAGTAACTTATGAAGAAGTTTGTTTGTATAATGAATATCTTTTAGATTTTGGGCTTTGTCGGACAAAATAAGCAACATTCGCTATTTTAAAATGCTGTTTTACTTGTTTTATATCACTGTAAACTAAATTTTAGGGGTTTTATGACCCAAAACCAAACATTTTAATGACGTCGTCTTGTGCGCCCGAGAGGTTTTAAAGGGCATTTTTAACAATTTTCTAAAATTATTAACAGATTCATGTAAAAAATAATCAGAAGTGAAAACAACTGCAGGCCTAATCAGCTTTTTTATATTTTCCAGATTTCTTTCAGGCGTTCAGAACAAACACAGCACTCTCGTGCTGTTTCAGGCCGCTGAGACAATGAAATCCAATATTTCCATTAATTGATTAATCTCCCTTGAGCCCCCGGAGTAAGTGTTGAACACTGATACCATTTGGTGACTTTAAATCCATAATCATAAACCATTCAGCTTCAGTTTGAGCCGGTTTTAACGTGATTGTTTGTGAATCGTGCATCTTTCATGAACTGTATTTATATACTTGCTTTGATTAACGGTTCTCTTTCTAAATCTTTTTAATATTTCGTAACTTTTATCATATTTTAAACTGTTACTTGACATCACTGTAAATGAGGGCCTGTCATTAATGATCATCTCAACAACTAATCAATTATCATACAGTTGCCATTTTTATTTTTGTGATCACAGAAACAATCATTTTTTATCCTCAGCTGCCAAAATCATCCGGTAAAAAGTAGATTTTACAAATTAATCTACCGGAATTGAGCGACTTCACTGATTTGATTGGCCGACGTCGTCTATCTCAACATGGTGGCCTTTACATTCAAACTCTGAACTTTAAGTATTGATCTCTTCAGCCTCACATGCCTTCCTGGTATACGTCCCTGTCATGAATCCCCCCCCGATCTGACCTTTGACCCCTCCATGCCTACAAACAGTGGCAGTGCTGCTAATGTACACAGCGCTCCCCGGACCCCGACCTGTCAGGCGCGGGGACACAAACACCTCTCGTTCCTGCCAAGTGTAATCGAGATGTTGTCACAACGTTCCCGTGACGTGTTTACACTGACTGATGATTAATGCTGCAGAGAGCGTGCCATGTCCCACCAGATCGTCTCTAACCTAAACACAACCCTCCAGCGGAGCTGGCTGTGGCCCATGTATGGGCCGAGTGTTTACCCTGCACCCATCAGTCTGACTGGTCCCAGGCGAAGCAGAGCCCTCGGCCTGTCAGGCAGAGCTGGGTCTGAACTGGGTAAGTGTCTGACGGAGGACCAACGAGCTCCTAATCATCCACACGTCTGACAGCAGATTCCGGGAACGGATTAAACGGAGCGTCATCCACTCAGCGTTATCTCAAGTACCACTTTGTCTTCTACGGTCACACCCGAGCTCTTCTATGACCACAAACTACCAGGTATTCAATTTAATCGGACAGTAAAGAAGAATCAGCCTTCGACTGAATTCACACTGCAAGCGACATGACAAACAGCTCAGCAGAAGTTTGTTCATTCATTCAGAGCTGAAAATAATGGACGTTTGAGAGTCCTGTCAGCTGAGAAATTCAGATTTCAATATGATCAATTGCTGTGCCTTGCAGAGCAGAATTAATGAGAAACTGATTACAAACACTCAGAGCTTCCCAAATTTCCCGACTCAGCCTTTTATTTGATTGACTATGGAAGTAAATGTCCTAAAAACCAAAGCATGGAGCAGGAAGCGATTTCTGAGGTTAGTTAAACTGTAAAATCATTTTAAAAAATGAAGATATTGTTAAACTTACTTACAAAACAACCATTACGTACGTAGGCAAATATCAATATATGTAAAAGAATATCAGCCAATATATCGATATCATGTCGGCTCTAGTTGTCAGAGAACACCGAGCTGCTTGCAACGTGAACACAGTAGAGGAGGCCACCAGGCAGTGAGATGAATGTATCGTCAGTAGTCGACTCAAATATTAACAGAAATCATCACCTCGTCCACACACATTCGTTGCTACAGCACAAAAAACTAGAATTCATCCGTCAGACGTCTTCAGCCCAAACACTAAATTACATCAAGTTAATCCACAGTGAGAAGAATATCAAAACTCTACCACCTTCTGAAAACACTCCAAAATAAATACACAACAGTTTATGATCCATAACATCTGCGTCAAGAGAAGGCCACTTTGCATCTCCAACTATGGAGCTCAAGATTACCACGGTCATTAAACTACTCATGTCTACAAGATAAACTACATAACATTCATTAGACGACCTCCAAACTAATGACGACTTATTACGCTACCAGCTGTCAGCTGACAGATATTCATTATACTGATTATGATCCTCACTGGAGTCTTTTCTGATTTGTCATTTTCAGGAAAAATCAGAATCTTGTTGCTTTATTAAATGTGCCACAGTGCAACTTTGGCATTTTTACAGAAATCTAATGAACACGACAGGAACAGATATGAAGAGCTGTGCTAAAACCAGACAAGAAATTATTATGTAGTAAGTACAAAATAAAAAGAAATGACAGTACAGTCAGTTTTAATATTGATGTAAATGTTGCTAGCTTCAGTTCTTGGCTTTTTGGACAAATATCCAACACTTCTTCAGCATGAATCCTCTGTTTACTTGTTTTAGTGGGAATGATTGAAAAGCTATGATCTTTAATACAACTTGTACACATAATTCGATGGTTTTTAATTCATTTTTAAGTTGTGAGTAATTTTATATTTGGTTGCAGCCACCATTTAACATCCTAAAGCCGGCAATAAGCTACCCTGCCCAAGTACAATTCAAGAAAATAACTTTACAATATGGGAGCATGATGGATAAACAAAATGTAAGAGGAAAAGAAATGATGGTGATGAAATGATTTTTTTTTTTTTACTGTGCAAAGTCCAGAAATGATCTCTCATTTCTCGAGATGATGACATGAATGAAATGAAAAGGCAAAGACGGTTCACCTCAAACTTTAAACAATAAATCTCCTGATAAATAGATTTTCCAAACATAATTCTTGATCAATTTCCTCCTTTGCCAACTCTCAACTCATTGTCTCATGCCATTGTGTTCCCTCTGTTAATAAATTATTGAGTAAAATTACACAAAACCAAATATTAACATATAATACATGATCAGTCCAGAAGAGTTTAACATAATTACAATTTAAGTTTCTTTCTAATTTTGTGCGTTTTAAAGGCAATATGCCCCTTTTTTTTTTTTTTTACATTATTTTAACTATCTTTTTAAGAGCTAAATTTGTTGCGACTTTCTGAGAAGGCAGCTGTTACCTTGTGACTCTCCCTCGGTCCGAGTCCAGAATATTCTGTGACCGGGTACCAGTCACAAACTTCTCAGCGGTCATTTTTTTTTGTGTCTTTGTGGAAAAGGAGTTAGCTGTTGAGTGTGGCTGCCTTTTCCTTCTCCGCCTTCTCTTTGGCCTTTTCCTTCTCCATCAGCTTCTCCTCCTTCTGCAGCATCACCATGATGTCAGCCACCTGAGAGGTGGAGATGTCCAAGTCCTCCTTGTCGATCAGTTCCACCACCTGAGATGACGCAAGACAAAAGTGAAACGGTAAAGAAAGTCGTCCTCCTGATAAATCCCGAGCTCCATCAGAGCTGCTCAAAAAATATTTACAGAAGATAAATCCTGTTTGCTCTGCAGAGTTTCCTCTGTCCTGTCATGTTTATAACTAAAGCTTTACGTTTTGCTGCATGAAATGTTTAAATTTCACTGAACACAGCCTCTATAATCATTAAAGCAGAGTGTACGGACTCTGTGAATCTTAATTTTTCAATAATGCACCCTTTAATTAGCTGAAAAAATACTGTGTACACTTTTTGTTGCCTTAAGATGCACCTGACCACACCTCATTTTAAGACAAACGGTACTTGAGGAATCAAGTGTTCCTCATTTTGTATCGTACTGTCCAACGTACTTTGATGACGTCGTCGATGTCGATCTTCCCGTCCTTGTTGTCGTCGAGAGCGTCGGCGATGCTCTGCAGCTTGTGCTCTGGAATGTTCTGGATCTGCCGCATGACGTTGATCAGCTCGTCGATGCTGATGAGGTTCTCCCTGAAGGTGTAGAACAGACTGCATACAGGGAACGGTTTGTAACCAGATGTCATGGAGAAGTGGTGGAGAAAAGTCTGAGCTCAACATGCTGCATTCAAGGTTCCCAGATCACACCAATCAAAATGGATTTCCAACTTTTTTCAATTTTTGTTATTTTCATGCTGAAAATGCAGCTTTAAAATTAATAGGTGTTTTTTTTCCACTGATTTGTTTTAAAAGCACAAAGAATTTGGAAATTTGTAAACAATTTCTAATCAGCCTCAGTAGAGGTCAAACATCTCTGACAAAAAACTAAACAAATAAAAGTTTGGGCAGTCTTGAATCTTCCAAATCAAGCAGTTTGAGTTAGATCTTCGTATTAAATGTGATTCAATTAATTCAGGAGCATAAACTGTTTATTAAAAATGGATCCACAGCAACCGGTGGGCAGCACACTGGTGATCCTCTACAGCAGATGACGGTTGACAACAACGATGCAATGTTAGCGTTTGGCAAGCAAGCAAATGGCGGTTTACCACAGTTTCAGCTTACCTTGTGGCATCACTATGTTTAGTAAAGAATAATCTGTAAAATTTTGAATCAATTAGGATGTGGTCTTATAATTGTAAAGTAATAACTGGCATAGTTAAATAACATTTTGTTGTCTTTTTTTCTGGGAAAACCTTTTGTTCCCTGTTTTTTTTTTTTATCTCCACCACCATTTTACAGATGAGAGTAATGATGATGAAGATGACCATGAAGATGATGAGGATGATGATGACAACAACAAAAATATAGCATAAACACTGATCACTGCTTTAAAACAGAGCTGCAACAATAAGTCAATTAGTTGTCAACTACAAAACTAATTCTGACATTTTAAAGACCAAATGACAAATTGGTTAATCAAGAAATAGTTGCAGTAGCAGCCCTATTTCAAATCTAAAATGTAATAAAGACACCATCATAATATACTGTATGCCATGAGAGTTAAAGAAAATGATGCAAAATAAAGATAAAGTTGTCTTTGCATTAATAACTTTCAAAAGCTTTGCATCCTTCACGACAGACACACAAACTACAGCCTGTGAGATGGTGCGCAGCCACGACAGAGCTTTTGTCTTGACGTAATAGTTACCATTTTGATGATGCATTAGGATTATTTCTTTGATTTCTGAGAGTGAGATGAGAGGATTAATAACAATCATTGGTAGGCAGGTTTTTTAACTGCTGAACAGAGCCAGGTTAGCCATTTTCTCCCTGCCAGGCTAAACACCTCCTGACTACGACTCTAAACTTAACTCGCAGACATGAGGTTAATTTTCGGCAACTACAGTCTTTTTTACCATATATCTGTGTCCAAGACGGACTAAAAATCTCTTTTGGTCTTTTAAAGGAAGCAAAAGTTGACAATATCTTAAATATAAAACATTGTCAGCCCTATATTTTAAACATCAATTAGAAAATGTTTGACCAGCAGCAGCATTAACTATTCTGAAGCTCTACATACAGAAGCATAGCGGTTAAAGTAATATATTCAGCTCTTACCCGACAGGTGGGGTGGTACCACTGTCCATCTGTCCGTCCAGGATCACCTTGTCCTTCTCCAGCTCCAGGATGATCTTGTCGATGCGACCGATCATGCGATTCACCCTCTTCGACAGACGCTGGCTCGCCTTCGACTCCTCTATCGCCTTTTCTTGGCCGGTCTTGGAAAGCTCCTTCTTTATCTCCTCCAGATCCTTTGAAAACACACATGAATACACAATTGAACAAAATACTCTTAAAACCTCTAAAACTTTTGATATTCTGCAATGATTACAAGTCTAAAACAGGCACCTCGTTGTATTCCTGAACATCATCCTTCAGTTCTTCCAGCTCTTCTTTCTCCAGAGTCAACAGCCTCTTCTGCTCCTTCAGCTTTGAGCACGCATCACTCAACATGTCGATCTCCTCTTTGGTGATCTCCTCACCCTGGAACACAAACACACGATTGAAGAAATTTGCTCCTACATATTGAGACAATGCGTCCTGTGAAGCAGACTACATTAAAACTGCTTTAAGGACTACTTTTTAGATACTGAATGATAAAAACAGCCACTTAAGGTCATATTTTCCCTCTAAAAACTGCTTTGCACTCCAAAAAGTGCACCGCTTAACAAGCACCGCATGTTCATTTAATATAAACCCACATAAGAGACCGACCCAAACACAGAAAATGGGTAAAAGAGGGAAGCTGTGGAGGATGCTGGGATACTCCCCAAAACCCTAAAAACACATGATGAAGAGAAACTCTGTGGAAACTACAAAGGCTGTTAGTGAGGGAAGGAAAGGTTCAACTCGGTCAACCTGGAAGGATCAACAAGGAGAAGAGAAGGAGAAGTCTGTATAGATGTGGGCCAAACAGAACTTGCAACTTAGCACCATAAGTCGGATTTTCTATAATAAGTAAGGCAATGCTGGTATATGTTGACCTTGGCTGCCAGGATTTTACGCTTAAATGGTTTCAAATATCAGATTCTAGTAAAAATAAGAAAGCATGTCAGCATTCATCTTATCATACCCATAAAGCCTTGCATTTGAGGGTTATTTCCTGTCATTATGTTATTACTGCTACCGAATCTGAGATCAAATGGCGCAGCCTGAAATAGCTCAAAGAAATGCCAGAATTACATGCAAGTACTGTTTTAACCCTCATCTGGGTTCGCTCAGAGGAAAAGACCAGAAACTGTGCGTGCAGGGATAAACTGGTGTGGATGTGAGGGTTGACTGGGAGGAGACATCGTTATAAACCTAACCTGGAAGCGCAGGAATGTCTGCCACTGTCCAAACTGTGTGACAGAAGGTGGCAACAAGTGAATGACACATAAATTACAGTTATAAAGTAATATCACACATTCATGTGTTGTGCTCGTCAAAGGTAAGTTGTGCCATGGAGGTTATAAGAGTTATAATAAAATCCTCCGTGATTAGGAAAAGAAATAACAGCATATTTCAAAGATATGAGGACATATTGTATCGTACATACATTAATTGATATGCAAAGTGTCAAATATATATGTATCTTGGATACCAACAGCTTTAAAGAGGATATTATTTGTTGTTTTTATTTATATTATATTTAGTTTGATTACTGGTAGATAAAAAATGAATGTAGAGTTCTTGGAAGTTTCTGATTTCTAGTTCAACTTTAATGTACACATTGCAGCTAGTGCTGCTCTGAATAGTTAATAATGTTACATTTAAATCCTTAATCAATATTAAGATATAATATTTCCACTAACTCGAGGGTGTTGTGAAGAGAAGAGAGTTAAGCACCTTTTATTATTTAGATTTATATAACCACAAAAAGAAAATCTATTTTAACTCTATTTCTTCATAGTAAAGTTGTTATAAAAGTTAAAAGAAAAGGATTGTTTTACGTATCTGTAGTCAAGGTCATTACTTTAATACCAACAGCAGTAGAAAGATGTTGAGGAAATCGTATGTTTAGAAGTATTTAAAAACCTCTCTAGAAGCATGTCGAATTCTCTGAAGTTTTTTTTAAGACTTTATTGTCTAATTTAGCGACTAAATGTAAAAAAACATGTGACACAGATTGTATTTTCAGAGACGTTACCTTGATTCCCTCGATGACAGGTGCTGTATCCCTCAGTGTCTCTGAGTGAGCAGCTGTGTCAGCTTTAGTTGGCTCTGCTTCGAGCTCCAACTCTCCCTCCTGTAGACGACAGTGACGGGGCAAAAACACAATGAACAACATGGATTAATAAAGTGATGAAGTCAAAGAAGTCCTCTTCATTATCTGTAGGTTAACATAGACTTATGTATCGGTACCAGAAGGTAGTCAAATATGTTTCTGAACAATAAAAACGCATGATCCGAGTTGTTACCCTGGCAGCCTTCTCCGCAGCATCCGCCAACCTCTCCATCTCCCTGTCCTTGTTGTCCTGGCGTATCGCCCACTCCTCCTGTAGTGTAGCCTCCACCTTGGTCTTATTGTCGACTTTGGAGAGCTCCATCTCTGCCACCATCAACTGGGCCTCCTTTGTCTGGAGACGAGAGAGCAGATTAAAACATTTTTACTTGTATAAACCACAAAGTAATTCATACATTTCAATAGCTGAGCCCAGAGGTGTTTCTACTTCTACTACTCTACTAAGAGTTACACATCCCAGCTCAGGCCTCTTAACGTACCACCATCTCAGGCAGCGTCTGCAGGGTCGTCTTCAGCTGGTCGGCTGGGGAAAGTGTGTCGGGGAGGTACATGGCTCGGGACAGCAGCAGCAGAGACGTGGGGATCTGCTGTTTCAGGTGCAGCTCCAGCCACTACAAGAGCCGAATATAACACGACAGAGGTTATACCAACAGAAAGACAACTTCAAATCTCATTAAACTTCTGATAAGTCAAAGCACCTGAATATATTCAATATGTTTTAATTTCAGTGTGACATTTTGAAAGTAGCCTTCCCGTCACTGATTCTGAAAATATCCTCCATCTCTGTTTGCTGTCGTTACCTGGACGAGTTGCTCTCTCAGTCGTTCCTCAGTGACTCCGAGTGATCTCATCCCTCTGACACGACAGGCCGCCTGCACCTCGTTCACGTTCAGACTCGCCACCCCTTCCTCCGCTATAAGCTGGATAAACACAGTTCACACAAAGCATATAATGACCTTCCGTCTGAATAGTGTCAAGAAAGGAAGAAGAAAGAAAGATTTGAAAGCAACTACAAGAGTATTGTATCTATTACCTCTGACCATTTTCTGATTTTACCTTGTCATCTGCACGGATGGCCCTCAGCTTCATGATGAGCTGGAAGCGGAGGAAGTTGTTGGTCCCGATGGACTGCAGCTCCAGGAGACGGCAGAGAGCCACCAGCTGAGGTCGGGTCAGGTTGTCCAGAGTCAGCTCGTCCTCGAACAGTTTGGAGAACTTCAGGATCTGCTCATTACTGGGACGCTCACCAGAGTCCCGAATCTGTGAAGATGAAAAAATTATAACTTAAAACTTCTTACACAAAGTATTTAAGTTGACGAGATAGTGACCTCTTGTGATGACCTTATTTTTCAACCATTTTACTTACTTCAGCTGCACATTACACCAAGCACAGACATTTCATTGTTTCCACCACCAGAGGGCAGTACTGAGCGATCATTTAATGACTCCCTGACTCATTGAACACGGACACCAACCTTCTGGAAGAAGGTGGAGAACTCCTCCGTCACATTTCCCTGGGCAGCCTTGTTCCTCAGAGCGATCTCCTCGATGGTGTCCTGCAAGAACTTGGCCATCTCCAGTTTGACTCTCAGCTCCGTTTTTAACCTCTCCTCCTAAAAAAACAGAAAATCCTAATTTAATTTAATGTGATGTGAAAATAAATCCCCAATTTCATTATTAATATAATAAACGACAATTTGTTGAGTGTGCCGTTAAATTTGATAGACTATGTGGTGAAATAGGATGAAACTGTGGTGAAAGTGATAACAGAAAGAAAAAAGAATATAACGTGACAATAAAAAGAAAGTGATTTTTGTTTTAAATCAAGGACATTTGCATAATTAAATCACTGCCAGGATAAACAGTATAGAACAACAGGTCAGGGATCGTGTTACGCTGTGGTTCAGACTCTAAGCAGGATTAACCCTTGTCAGGATGAGACAACAGCCTGATCACCTCAGCAGGATCCTGCGTGAAAGTTCACGTCATTGGTGACCATTCAGATTTTATTAGTTTATTCAAATCTGAATGGAGACTGCAATATTGATTTTACTTGACTTGTTCAGAAACATCAATTTGCAGATAATTAGATTATATGACTGGTGATGAGCTCGAAGCCACAGCAAATAACTGATTCATTGTTTCGTCAATTATAATCAGTTAATCACTAAAAAAGCCAAATATTCTCTGGTTCCTGCTTCTCACATAAAAGGATTACATGCTTTTCTGTCATATATGACTGCAAACTGAATATTTTTGGGTTTATTCAGACTAAATTAAACAAAGGCCATATCTTTTGTCAACTTGAGTCAACCAATAAAATGGAAAAATCATTTTTAGTTGCAGTCTTAGTTGAGCTTATGTGTCTAGAAGCACACCAGCATTTTCTCCATCTCAGGCACCTGCGATTACCTTCTTTGACTGTGTCTCGAAGGTGGACGGCAGCATGTTGGGGAAGAGTTTCAAAGCCACAGGAAGCAGGAACTCCATGAAGGGGACGATGATGAACACCAGGAAGGGAAGAAGTCTGAAGACGTCGGCACATGTTCTGAGAAACTGCGGAGAAGATTTGGAAAAACTGGAATTAGATCCGACTCTTTTTATGCTTTTTATTGTCCTGGTCTCTGCTTGTGTTTGGATTGTCAACAATGAACATGGCTTTCCCTAACATGTGGACCATGGGCCCCACAGTACCATTCATTTCCACCAGGCTGAAGTTCGTGCGAGCCTCCAGCAGAGAGCAGCAGCGAGCGGGAAAGCCAACAGGGACCAATGTGAAAATGTTTACCTCATCTTCCTTTGTCCCTTGGTACAATCACCCTGCTCAATCCCTCTTATAACAGTTTCAACAGTCAGCACTTCTCACCCTGAGCCCATACATCCCCAGAGCAACAGAAACCTCCTAATTCATCGGTGCGACATTTGCATGGAGCCGCGGACCAAAGTGAACATTCTGCCTCAGAAACTGCCCACTTGAGCCAACAGGAAGCACATTTGTTCAGCACCGACCTGAACAATCCTCAGAGTATAGAAGCACCAGGCCAACACTGGTCTGCTTTATTGTACAGCTGTCCGACTGTGGCTTACTGACCGGCCCCAGGAACACAATCCCAAGCATCCATCTACAGAAAAATGGCCCTGAGGAGAGAAGGCCAAAACACGAGTCCCTCTTTTCTACGGCCTTTCCACCTGCATGTCAGTGGAAAAGTAGGGTGAAGGAATTAGGCCAGCCTGAGTGAAAGGGCCTTTGTCCGCAGGCCCATTGACATGTATATCATCTCCCAGAGCTTCACATCAAAGGAGGGAGGAGGGGGTGACAGATTAAAATAGAAGAAGCCTTAAACGGAGGCCTGAGTATTGTAAGTGAATATGAAAAGGGGAGATTAAGGAGGCAAAACCAGTGCAGGTTAGATGAATGGGGTGTAGATGGGCTCGGGACATGCGCTCCGAGGGAGTCAGCTGCATTTGAAAAGGTGCAGATGTGCTGGTGGAAGCGGGTTTAATGTGGCGGGGGGCTGTGGTCATCGTCAGCACTGACCAGCAGTGAGCCTGTATTTCCACACTGAGCACGGCACATGTTATAAATGAGTAATAAACATGAATGCTGTAACTCTTCTTGCAGCCAAGTGGATTTTTATAACGATCTTCTTGAAAGTCAAAAGGAGGTCAATGGTGAACCGGGCACATTTCAGCTCTACACTGTACTGTGCAACATCCCTTTGCAAACCAATGACTGGTCCCATTGTCATGTGTCAGTGTGACTCGTGAAACTACATTGTAAACATGCCTTACGTCTGGAAGAGTAACACCTGTACATTCCTCTGAAGATCCTGCACTCGAAATACATTTGAGCAGGTATTTCATCATCATCATCTTGGATATTTAAATGTTGCAGAAGATGTAAAGCTGGATGAATAATGCTCTCACCAATGCCAGATACTGTGCAGAAGATTTTGAGCATGATGATTATGTCAGGATCTACTCATCTACCTTGCTTGAAATGCGTCATGGTAACTTCTTGAATGTGGACTTTCAAGAATTGTTTCCGCCGGACACTCTGGCAGATAAACAAGCAGAATTTAAATGGTAATGGTTTTGTTTTAACTCAGTCTAAAAGTAGTAGGTGAATTTTGAATCTGTGGCTCTTATCTCAGCACAAGAGCAGCAGAGGAGCATTCACGACTTGCCAGTTGCCAAACCAGGCCACTAAGTCTGTACCATCCTGGACTGTTGAGGGACATGTAAGAGTAAGAGACCTGAGGTGACCTGCTCATCTTCCCTGAAATGGCAACTGTGCACCAGCAACTGCAGCAGATAACTGCAGTGCTGTGGCTTCAATCCAGACTGCAGGTGGATTCAGAATCATGTCACAAAAAGAAACAGATGAATCTGACCTTTCAAATTATTTTCACTGCTTCACTACCTGCAAAATAATGAATTTTAACATCTGTTTCCACAGTACTTCACTGTTAATTTGAAGAAAAAACGTTTTTTACTGCATCCACTTTGAATTAGTGAGTATAAATAAAAGGTGAAAGAAAAAGCTGAGGTGCTAAGTTTTTATGGCCTTGTGCTGGCTAAAATGCTGTTGACAAATTTATGTAAAAAAAAAACGCTTGTAAACACAATGGGCAGTATGATCGAGGTCATGTACATACATCAAAAAGTCAAGATGCATGTATGATAATTGTTGTGACAGGCCTACATGTTTCAGCCGAGCGACATCTAACTTTTTTTTGTTTTAAAGTTCATTTTAACAACATATAATCCATCATGTAGCGGTTAAATCATCATCAGTTGCAGCAGATCTTTTAGAAAACTGACTTTTAGTCACTAAAGTTAAGATTCTTTTGCAGTTTTTCTTTTTTTCTACTGCATTGAAATATTCTGTGGAAACCAAGAAAGAATAATGAGAACAATGAGTGAAGCTGAAGTTAAACAAGGAGTTTCAGTATCAAAGAAGCAACATGTAAAGCTTCTTCCTAAAGAGCTTTAATCAGGCGGCACAATCTGCAGAGCGCCTGGTGAGTAAACACTCAGCGTGCAGCCAATTTCTATAATTGATCCCATTAGGTGTGGGAAGCTGTGGATTAAACATTACAGAACAAGATGTCTGTGCTGTCAGACTTAAACCATGCTCAGTCATCTCTGATCTCTAAACTCATGCTGATTATCTGCTCAGGAAAGCTTTCCTTCTCTGGAAACACTGACTGACGGTTGAGGGATCTCCTTTTTTAAACAGATTTGCTCTCCAAAGAATAAAAACCCTCTATATCCTTCCCTGCAGACCTCACCTGTCTCCTCTCGCGGCGGGACAGGGGGTGTCCGTTCAGCACCCTCCACAGCATTCTGCCCGCGATGGTGGTATCAATCCACAGCAGCCTGAAGCCGTGATAGTAGTGTTTGATTTCATCTAAAACCCGCTGTCGGATCGTCCTTCTCATAGGTTCTGCGTCCAGCGCGGGGCTGTACACCGGCCCTCCCTCCTCCAGCTTCTTCTTCTTGTCCTTTAACGAACGCAGCGACTTCTCCACCTTCGAGTCGTCCCATCTCCTCCTGGAGGTGTGTATCCACCGAACACGGGAGATGTCCTGCGGTCGTGCTATCGTCCACTGGGGCCCCGTTGTGATTGCAGGGTACGGTGAAGAGGAGCCCCCCAATACAAAGGCGCAGTAGAGCCGCTGTGAGTCCGGGCTCTGGCAGGGGCCCACGTTGACATCTGACAGGGGGAGGGAAGGACTGGAGGAAGAGACCTGGGACAAGCTGCCGAGTCGGAGCCCATCGAGTCTGAGGAGACAACAGGATGAAGAACTTCAGAATAAAATCCTCAGACTGAAAAGTACTGTTTTAAAATTTAAAGGTACCCTGTGGAGTTTCTGACCACTGATGAAGCTATGAGTTTGGTTTGCTCCTGTGCATGACTGACACAATACACCTTCCTTGCTATGGTTTCACTCAATGTCATTGACCTACTTGTGGCAGTTATTGCCACAAATCACTGACAGTTAGAAAACTGCTTAACAAACGCATCAATACCCGAACATTCAAAGTTTTCCAAACAACAAAACAGGCTTTGCAAGTGTTTTATGAGGAGGGGGAATACACTCTAAAAGGAAAAGCATGTTGTGTTTTGGTAAGTGACACTGAATGTAAACAGAAAATTGGTTCCCATGAAAAGGAACGATGTTTTTCTATATGAAAAACTGCAAGACTACAATTAAAAACAGATGTATTTCTGACTAAATTACTTCATACTTTATCACTGATGTGATTTAAGAGAATTTAAGAGTAATTATTTATTCATTTTTCATATATTTTATAATGTACACTTATTGGTTTTCTCTGTGTCTGTGGACGACTCTCACTATCTTTATTTTCAGGGTATTTTCCTCTGAGAATGGTGGAAATTCAATAAGGACAATTGAAAGATGCCGAACACCATGGACTGTTTTCTGTGTCTCTGAACTGATGATTGAACTGTACGATCCCAGGGGAAACACTACTCAGAAATAAACTCTTACTGGTACGTTTTTTCCAGAAAGCAACCGGATTTAAAATCACTGGTTCACTAAATGAAAGCTATTTGACTGTCAGGATATTCATTAACAAAATTCTTGCAAATACTTGCTTACAAAGAGGAAATATCTGGTTTCATTGGGTGGAAAAAGACTTTCACTGGAATGAAATACAAAACCTTTTCAGAAAAGTGGGTGGTTTCTAACATAGAAACAGCATCCAAGAAAGCTTTCGAGACTTAATCTTTTGATATGATGTTAGCGCTCGGATAAATAAAGGTGTGCCTGGTGTTGTGTTAGCACGCATCAGCCGCTACACGCAAGTCACATCCCAGTTATAACTGGCAAATGACCAAGTATAAGGTATCTGTATCCATAAAAAATGGCTCAAATGTTACAGGTTAAAGACAAAATGTGAGGCACAGAGCTCCTAAAAACCAAGAAACCAGTTTTTTCATATTATTTAAGCTCTTGTCTGATGTTTTCAGGAAACGGCAGACACATTTAACTGGCTTACTTCTGACTGGAGAGTCTGAGCGCTGTGCAGTTGAAACAGGCACCATCTTGTAGTTTCCCTGAAAGGAAGAAGAAAAAAAAAAAACATGAGCAGCTGTTCTGATAATGAGCCATTAGACAGAGAGGGACACACAGAGGATACTCATGACCATCACACATCCGCAGCAATCTGTAGGCTCCGGCGAGTCTCATGCAGTATTTCTGAATTCACTGACCCGGCAGTGACACCGGCAGAAACACAGGGGCTTTTAACTGATTATGTAATATAATGATATAACATGACGTCTATTACGAAAGTATTCTGCAATCTTGGAGAGGGCTTTTCACTGTTTTATCAGGCTTTAATCAGGCCTGGATGAAGATAGCATGAATTCTGTTATCCAAAATGTCCTTTAGATCGAGTTATTCTCTCTTGTAGTCTACAACTCATTTCAGAGACCGTCTTAAACATCTTTTAATATATTTCGTAGTGTGTGTTATCTGTGAAGATCTCTGCCAAACACATGAGGTGCATTATTCTTCTGGTAGTATCTTGAAGGTCGGGATATTCACACCCTCCGTGAGGCCCACAGAGGGGCTCCCAAACCCCCAGAGGCCCTGTGCCACTGTGATGTGCTATGTACATGCAGAGAGAGGGGGCGGAGTGGTGAGACACTTTAAACCAATCACGTCGCAGCACATGGCCTAGCCCCGCCCTTCCTCTGGCTCTCACATGGCCGGCTGGAGTGAATCCAGTAAGGCCTGGTTGAACATGACGGGCTGTGGCGGGCGGCCAGGAGAGGACGCAGAGTTTACTGGAACGGTGTCACCTTTGTGGCTCAACAGCCAGCAACTGTAGCACAGACAGAAAACCCTGGAAATGCAGTAGATAATCTAACCTCACCCTCCACCATTCACCTGGGCTGAACATGCAGATACACTCTGCTGCTGCTGGGTTTCCTCTGTGGTTTTATTTCCCCGGGGTTTTTACAATTTTGGTTTCACATTCACGCCCCAACATAGATAAATATGACATTCTCGTTGTACCGCTTATATTTATTAACACATGGATAATGTATTTAATGCATTTGTTCACTTTCTTGTCAGAAATCAGAATCAGAAACATTTTTATGATCCCTGAGGGGAAATTAGTATGTTACAACATGCTTATCTTCAAATAACATAATGGTGGATACAAGTATTTCTTTATCATAATGTAGATTAAAGCTGTGATGTTATTTTTCAAGCAAAAAATGCCAAACATTTGCTGGTTTCAGCTTCAGCTTCTTCTTCTTCTCGTATGAGTTTTTAGGTTTTGGACTGTTTGAAGACGTCACTTTGTGATCAGGGAAACTCTGATGAGCATTTTTTTATACTGTTTTTTACATTTCACAGAGATTAATCGGCTAATTGTGGAAGTAATCAGCAGATTTATTGATAGTATTCGATACCATGGGGAAAAACTATCACAACATAAAATTTGGGATTTTTATTTAAAGATTAATTCAACAAAGTACAAAGAACAGCAACAGCATCCAAGATAATTTACACACGTCACCTTGCTTGATATTCTTGAAAACACTAGTCCTCGCATGATGTTTCTATAACATGTTGTGTTTACAGATGGACACTAAAATGACCTATGTCTTGTACTAAACCCTGAGTGAATTTTCTAATCAAGTCAGTTTTATTTATGAAGCTCAAAATCACAAATTTGCCCCTCAGGGCTTCACAATCTGTTCAGCATATCATGCCCAGTATCTATTCCTAGATGCTTCAGATACATGTACAGAGGAGATTTCATTTCTTACACAGTTACATTTTCTGTTTCCCTGACAATGTGGTCATTACTTGCTGTGTTGGCACAAAGCTGCAGAATACAGAGGAGATCATGACTCACACACAAAACCTCATTCAAACAAGAGTCAAACTCAAAATGATTCCAGTAAATGCACCGATTCTGTCGACTTACCACAGAAATATGGCACCAAGTACGTTGACTTAACCTCAGTTAGGATAAACTTTTTAGGATATATCATCCTGAGAACGTAAATCAAATGCTGCATCGCTAACATGTTGATCCAAACCAGATCAGTGTTGACGGACAAATGTTGTGATTATAGCTCTGAGGGGTTTGTTTGTGTTTTCATGAATGTGGGAAAGAATACCAAGTTAATAATTAGCATTAGTTAAAACAAGAAATCTCTTGTATCTTATGAAGCATGGACCTCCTGACTACAACATGGGGCCTCCACAGAAACATGTTCATTTCTGAAGCATTACTGTCGCATGTGTAAAGTAATAGGTCTGTGTGACTGTGTTTATTGCCTAGGTTTGGTCTTGACCTCAAACTAAACTAGGTCTGGCCCTGGAAGGTCACGACTAGGTCATCAAGCTTTCACGTGCAACAGCCAACTCATGTGTGACCCACAGCCTGCAGCTGTCTGACTGTGAAGTGCTAAACCGGCAGTCTAATAACACTTCCTCATTCACTGTGGGAGTGTGAGCGGAGTATCAGCAAACAGGCCTGGAGCCACTTCTTTGCAGCTAACGAGGTTGAGTGAGGACAGATTATTTGTGACTTGTGTCCTCAGCTACAGTTGTCTTGAAGTTATTATGTTAACATCTAACAATATATTGGATCTGATGTAAAATGTGCATTGTTTTATCAAAAGTGAGAGCTGTGTACAAGTCTGAACCCAGGTCCATTGTGAGAATGTTTACTTTATTTCAAATTACATTCTTATGGCTTAAGCACAGCACCCACGCTGTTTTGGGCACCGCCTAAGCTAACTTAACTAACTGAAAGACTTTTCCTAGACTAATGGTCGAGTTAGTCCCCACAGGACTTCTATAGAAAGGTTCATCATTAAGCTTTTTGTGTATTGCTCTAGCTTTTCCAATTGTTTATACACAGACATACTCATGGTCTAAAATGACGTAAAATTGCATATTTTTATTGAAAAACATTATATTTTCCTGCCAAGCATGTGCACCTACATTTTCCGCAAATCTGTATAACAGATCGAACTTTATCCAGTTTTATCATTTAGCTTTTTGGGTGTTTATTACTTATAATCTGATCTAGCTTTTCTAACATTTCATACAAAGATATGTTAATAAAAATGGTCTAAAATGATGTGAATTTGCATTTTGTTTTAATTGGAAAAGGTAAACATTTTCTTGGAGAGGAACCCCACTATTGGTCTATTGCAGATATACTGATATTGGCATGTATGTTGTCGGATGTCAGAAAAATACGTTCTTCCCCAAACCCGCTGCCAAATACATGCACCTACGCCTTCTACCTGTCTTATATCTGTTTAGCCCCACAGTGAACACTTGGAAACAAATGTGACCTGGACTCAGAAGAAGCGTGTTTATTGCACAGAATCTGTGTCAGCTGAAGTCCAGACTGCGGTTTGTGTTTAAATGCCTGGCTTCCTACGTATGTGGATTTACTGGCTCTCAAATGTCACGCATCATCCCTTCACAGTCTCCATAAATTATGACGTTTCGGGGTCACTTCCCCCTCAGAATAAACCCGGAGTCATACTGAGACTCACATTTCCAGGGATATCTGTGAGTAAACAATGACGGTTGTCTCAGCTGGGAAAAACCACATAAAATGAGTAAACGCTCTAAATAGATTTTTTAAAAAGTCTGCTCCATACATGCATGTTGTTTCAGATGCCCCTATACAAACAACTAATTGTTCACTTACACCCATACATGTGTACCATCACGTGATCACAGCTAATACTTGTTTCTCCTGTAGTTTATTGACGATGTGTTAGATAATGCTATAATCTTTATTACCTTTGACCTTACAACCTTTGCTTGACAACAGCTATAGATCTACTTTGCAAAGACAGCATACTGGTCAATGTCCAGCAGCCAGAGCAGGAGCTAAAAAATGTCTTTATTGTCCTTGGATCACTCATTTAGTGATGATGAAGTATCAATAACTCACAGGCTGCTGTTTTAACAATGGGATATTCACAAGCAAGATATGATCTTGTAATGGAGAATATCTCAACCTGAATATGAGCACAGACATGAAAAGAGACTGAGAAGGTGAAGCCCAGTGCGTCTCAGGTGGAGTTAAAAGAGGCACTGACCTTTCTTCGTGGAAGCAACGCAATTTGTCTGATAATCTGGGCCTAAAGCCAGGAACACAGTCTCAGTCCATCCAGTGCAGACAGACAAATTCCCTTTATGAGCCTCTCGTCTATTTATAAGCACAGCTTTAATGCACCAACCAAACTACAGACAGAGATATTTTGATCTGTATCAGCTCTTTAATGTCTTCGACACCACTCAGCCACTATCACTGGCAGCAGTGATAAACAGCAGCTCACATGCTTATCAAAAACATGATGATATGAAATTGCTGGAGCAGTTTGATCGATGCCCAGTTCAAGTCAGCGGAGATAAAAAAGATGTGGACATGAATACAATGAATGAAGTGAGGTGGAGAGTTTAGGTCAGTTAAGTTCAAGTGATTTTAATCATTTGTTTTCCGTGAAAATGAAAATTGTGGAGCAAAAATGATCAACCACACTAATCGAGAATCATATCACAAATATCTGTCAACATGATCGCAATATGTTTGTTTGTTTGTCTATTTGTGCAGTAAATATATGTTATGTTGAATACAGGTGTACAGGATGCTGCTGGGAAGTCAAAGGCTCCTGTTTCTACTAAATAAATTATGTGGTATTGGATGGTGCATAGACTTGAGTACCTGCCAATATCGATTAAGCATTTTAGGCAGTATCAGAGGCATTTCTAACAGTGGCATTGTTCGTTAAATCTGTGTTTTCAGGTGCGAAGAACACATACAAGTTTAATATTTCTACGAAACGGTCTTGCTCAGTGTTTACAGAATGATTTTATACACCAAGAGATATTAAAGGGACAGCAAACACATACATATTATTCTGACTAATCAAAAGTGGGATGAAAAGCGTTTTTTTATGAACCGTATTTATACACTTGTTCTTTCCCTTTACTTGACATCATTGTAAATTACAGGCTGAGTTTAAGTAATGGCAAATTGGTTACAGCTTCACTTTTGTATATCAGAGCTAGTCACCAAATGTGGTACAAAGCATCTCTTCTTTTTGTATGAAATGATTTCAGACATGGTCCCTGAGATATAAATGTAATTAAACTAAAGCTAACCTTTAACATTTGTTATCTATTGGTGAATTCAAAATGTCAGCTAGACACTGTATACAAACCAAAAGTGAAAGTCCTTTTTTGGAGAAGCACAAAATTCCCAGAGTACTCTGTGTTTGCAGCATCATCATTCCTGTGGTTTAGTATTTCTCAATCTTATCTAAACACCAACAATAAACACACGACCGAGTCAAACTGTGCTGCATGGTCTCAAAACAAGACATCTGGTTTACCTTGAGGAAAATCAGCACACCATAGAACAAAATACGGCCTCATTTTGTTTTAATCCCACCCTTTTCCTTCACATAACACGGCTTGGGCGATGATATACAGAGGAGTACCTGACTGCCATGGCAACCGCATCCTCTCAGACTGCAGTAGATGGAGGGGGCGCTCGCTAGCCGGAACAGCCTGCAGGTTGTCCTCAGATAACCTGATGCCATAATCGTGTTTTGCTCCTTGAATTTAATTTGTAGCTTCAAAAATAGATATACTCTGCCACCTTGAGTCATCCATCACCTTCCTGAACACATTTCAAGCTTTTCCAAAGCAAAAGTGAAAGTCAAATGTGAGTCGTTTGGACATGCAAAAAAAAAAATCCCCACAGTGCCCTGCATTTTAAACAACACCATTCCTGTGGTTCAACATCTCTGAACCTTGTCTAAACAGCCAAGAATAAACAAAAGACTGACTCAAACTGAGCTACTTGGTCGCAAAACAATGCATCTAAAGAAATCAGCACCCATAGAGCCAAAATATGGATTTAAAATCAACATTTAGTTTCCTCACAATGCGTCTTGGTGTTATAAGGACATCTCCTAGGAGCTGAATAAACAGAAGGGGACCTGTCTGCCATTACAACAAGCATCCTCTCAGACTGCAGTGGAAGGAGGGGGCGCTCGCCAGCCATCACAGTCACCAGGTTGTCCTCACATAACCTGATTCCCTAATCATGTTTGGCTCCTTCTTGAATTTCCCATCAGAAAGGTGCAGTGCCTGCAAAAACCCATTCTCCTCAGGTTATAGCACTAAAGCTAACAAGCTAAGCGTCCGTGCATGGTAATAACTGACGTGTAGCTTAAAATAATGAACGATAGACGGTTTCACGTGGGATGCTTAGTTATCTGCTGTCACCTTGAGTCACCCACCATCTTCCTGAAAAACCCAAACACGGCAAATCCAGAACCACCTGCCTCCTGAACACCTCCACATGCTAACGAGGTAAATTAGCGTAACAGCGTCCCTATTATCATAATAAAGACAAACAGCTGAGTTATAAAGATTCACACGGAGAAAAGAAAGCTTACCTTTCCTGAATTCGCTCTTTAAAGACCTGGACGTTTTCATTAAAGGTGCCCGGGACCTGGTAAACAGGATTAACGCCATGCGGAGGCTGTCTGTGTCAGCTACCTTTTTAACAGTTACAGTTAAGTTGCAAGCTAGCTAGCCGGTTAGCTAGCCTCTGTTTTATTCAAGACGTCGAAACGAGTCGACGCGTCGTTGCTACGAAACAAAAAAACAAAATCCTTTCGGGCTTTTAACAAGTTACGACGCACTTATCAATGTACATCGGAAAATTTAGCTCCATGTCATGCCCTTCCCTTTTACGCGAATGACAGCTAGCCGGGCCAGGCTCCCCTAGTGACGTCAATGTGCTGTTGTTTGTTAAGCAGCTTCTGATGCCGTGAATGGGGGATGAACTTCCGGCGTGGCTATAAAATAAAAGCACGTGGTTCCGGTGTTGCGAGGTGGTTGACAGGTAACATTTACAGAAATACCTTTCAGAAATGCTTGGAAATAGATGTCAGTCTAACAAAGATTGATATGTTACTCATCTTTAAAAAGTCCAACTTCTCTCCAGATGAAATTTATATTAATTAATAATTATTAATTATTAATTTAATTGTTATTTTAGCAAAATATTACATGAATTAAATTAAAAGGCTTGAAATATTGCCCTCCTGTCACACTTTTAAGGTTACAGATTTGAAATCATATTTGTTTCCATTGAAAATTTTAATCTGAAAAAACAGAAATTTTAAATGTACTCCTTTTAGTTTGCAGACCTCTAAACTGTGTTTTGTTTTGTTTTATTTTGTTTTGTTTGTTGATGTTTGGTTGTGCTGAGGGTGGACTGGAGTTTTGAACTTGTATGGATTGTTTGTATGTATTTTAAGTTCTTGAATAAAAAGAGAAAATCAAAAGAAAAAAGACAGGCAACATGACATTTCATCTTTAAAAAAGTTAAATGCAAAAACAACACAATTTAAATGCAATTTATAAACTGATTATAGTGAAAGAGAGGTACAATATGGATTTGAGTGGACCACACATATTACCAACATTTACCAATTTCAGCTTGGGGACAAATAAAGTATTTCTGATCTGATTAAACAGAAGTGTGCATACTGCCACTCTGAAGATGCATGAATATATCAAGCTTATAATTATTAATTCATTCATTTGTTTGTTTGTTTCAGGTTTATTTTTGTCACATACCACAGCATTTGTGGTCTAAGTTATATTTTTTAATGCCCTTCCTTCCATAGGCCTAATAAACAAAAGTCAACAAGATGATTCTTGAATCTCAACATGGAAACAAAACCACAAGCTATGATGCAATCAGATAAAATAAAACTCTACATAACTGATATTTCTTTTAAAAAACTGTTTCGATTTTACTTTACATCGATTCCTGTCATCTTCCATGTTTAAGTATTCTTAATAAAAGAGGGGGTAAAATGAAATGTGTCTGGGGAAAAGCTTTAACAACAACCAAAATGAACAATGATACAGTGCGATCAATGTAAACTAAATCAATTACCATGAGAGAAAGATGAGGTTATTTCTTTCCCACTGCATTTTCTCACACTTAAAAGTTTAAACACGGTATTAGAGAAGCAGTGCTGTGTGATCCCCAAACCAACAGGATACTGTGGGTGAGAGAAGCGAACGAGCAGCATCTGCTCCTTCCTCATTACTGCCGCTGATGAGGCCCTGAAGCCCAACTGTAGTGCCGCTGCTCAGCAACCTACAAAGTGGCGGCTTTCAGATGTGAATGTGTAACCATGTGAGTGTGAGCGAGAAAGCATTGCTGGAAAGCTTTCAAGGATGAATAAAGAAACTAAAAATAAACAAAGGTCTCCAGTGTCGCTCACTTCTATAATTAAATGACAATGATTGAACAAATAACTGCACAGTTTTTGCATTTGCACTGTGACTTGTAAACAAATATTTAATTGATGTTTGTTAATCTATTTATTTGTGTCTGTCCTTTTTAACCTATCACAACCCTAATCTCAACTATTATCTCTGCAAAGCCTCATCATAACTCATTGTGTTGTCTGTCATTCATTGCAATAATACTCAATCAAAGGATGATGGCTTTTGTTTTGAAGGGCAGACTTTTGCCGGAAGTTGGGAGTGTTGTGTCAGTGAATGCCTCGCCCCCTAGCGTTCCTCTGCTGGTACTGCAGGCCTCAGATTAAATGTACTGTACATGATCTATGTGGGGCAAGTAGGAATCAGGGCCTATAACCAGGTTGTGCTTTGAGGGAGAGCTTCCTTTTAGCATTAAGTTTTATTTTTTAATCTGAACACAGAGCAAACAAATACATGTGATAACAATTTAAATAGTTTCTGCCTTCTAGGAGAACAAGGGGCTTGTATTTTTTGGCCATTATGTGGTTATGCATTGAATTTGACATGTGTCAGAGGTAGAAAATGTGATTATAGGCTTTGACCTTAATTAACATCTGCTTGTAACATCTGTTTAATTAGGATAAGGGTCCAAGGCCACCATACCTCACAAGATTGCAAAATATAGCCTATGAAATACATCACAATTAGATAAATATTTAACAATATTTCTGATTTAATAGTCACATTTTGCCTGATAGAAGATAAAACAGTACAATAAGAAGGACATGTTAATTCAATTTACCTGAGGCTGGACCGACCTGTTCATGCACTGTATCCCCCACTTAAACTTTTATGGTAATTTTAAACTTTTAAAAATAATTTATTAAACGTGGGGGAAACACATGTGACATATTTCCATGTTTATTTAATTTCATATTTCACATTTTTAACACTGTAAAGTCAGCAATGCTGTGTTTTAATGAGGAGCCACTCCAAAAGCGACACGCAATTTATACAAATCGAGAACATTACAGTTTGAGGAAACAAATAAACATTTATATAAAGTTAGTATAAGCGCTAAATACGTGAAAGTGGTCCAGTAAAGCGGTGAAACGGCGTGAAAACAGTCGGGAGACACCGGGGTCAGCTACTTCCTGTGGTTGGGCTTTTTGAAAGGACCGGTTGGAGCCTCGCTCTGGTCCCGACCAATCGGAAGTGAGTATTTTTCGCGCTGGCTGGCCGGAGAGTTTGAGTTTCCCGCAAGCTTTTGATTCGACTTGAATGAAATCCTTCGCTTTACAGGATGAATACGGCCATTATTTCCCTTTAACCGCCGAGAGGAGATTCAACAGGTAACCACAAAGAAACGGTCTTTCATGTTATTGTCAACGCGGAGGATATTAGCCGGCATTAGTTTTTGCAAATGCACTTGTTCGGGGCCGACCATCCATTTTAGTCAGGGAGGACCTGCTAGCTAGCATGCTAGCTAGCTATGCTAACGCTGAATGCGCGATTTGGCTTGGCGTCAGTGGTACTCTGGTTAGCTTCGGCTAGCACGGTTAGCTTTTTGAAACGAGCTGTCATGGCGCCTACAAATTGAGTATATCACCGAAACAATAGCAAAACAGTTTACGAAAACAACGACAGTCACCCGGCCGCGACTCTGTTTATTTATTCGCGTAGATATGTGCTTTTATCACGTAAGCTAGCCCGTGCGGTAACCTCATTTAGCTTTTGGGTGGCGGCTTTGTCTAATTGCTGGAATGCTTCGTAATGGCTGACTGTAGCGGTGACAGAGATGCCGTTGTACGGTACGGGGAAAATGCTTGTCCATGGCTGGGATCCATGAGATTCCCACATCGTGGCTTCCGCTACGGATTGTAGTCGGTGCCCGCTGTGTGCATGACATGGCAGTGTAAATGCTGTTTAATGTAAGGTTGGGGATTTACTTCAGAAAAGAGTTGATGGATAACCTAAAAAATGACTGAGCGGCTTGCTTTAACGTTACTGTAAATAGACACGTCCAGGCGCCTTGCAGGCACATTCATTGCAGCAAAACCTACAGACGTTAACGCCACATTTTGACGGAAACCGCAGTGCAACATGCTAATGTTAGCTTTTAATTGGAGGTGGATACGTTCATTTCCATCAGTGCTACTCCGAGTTGTCAGCTGCTTCCATTTCCGCGGCTTTTCTCGCCGGTGATGCGGTGGTTACGCAGCACAGCCAGCCACCCACTCATTGGGTATTGGCTGCATGCGGTGGAGCTTGCAGCCTGCAGCCAGCCCTCCTGCCTTCTCCATACCGCTTTCCACAGACTGCAGCTAGCAGCTAGCTAGTCCCTATTTTTCCAGGAGAAAGCCAACTTAAAATTGTCGCGGTAAGAAGCTGTTCCGCCCGCCCTGTGGTTTTTTGTTGGTATGCATGGATGTAATCGAGACTGGGGTTTGACTTGACCTCGTTCACATTAGTTGTGATCAACCTACAGATCTGGAATTCATTAAGGCATTAGTAATCATTTACTATACAGAGGTATTGTTGCTTCCGAGGCTTGGTTCGCTGAGAAGCTCGACTTTTCTTGCAAAAACATCCAAAACTACGCGGCTTGCAGATTCCGTGACAGGTGCAGTTTTCCCAGTCGCCTCCGAGCTCTCTGTTCATGCTCCGCTGGAGCAAGTGAGTGCCATTTTGTAAAATGTGTAACGTTATGCTCATAGGATTCATATCCCAGAATCCCATTTTTACAAATTGCAAAATGAAAAGCACGAAAAATCGACTGCATGAGATGGTGAATGTTGTCTGATTGTACCTGTGGAATAATAAGTTTCTGTGTGTTCCCTGTCCTGTAGCCCTGTAAGCCTGGAGGGGGTTAGATGGGATGGACAGCATAGGTAGCTCCCTGCCTTCGATGCCTGAACCAGCCAACCCGATCAGCATGAAGCAGCCACCAGAGTCCCTCAGTGTACGGAAAGGTGGGGGGGACATGAGCAGTGAACCTGCACTACTAATGGACAAAGCTGCTGCCCAGCTGGCCGCCACACTACAAGACGGTGTCCTTCAGAAGATGGCTGGCCACAGTCACAACAACCACAGCCACGAGAGGCTCAAAGACCTCACCTCCCGTGTGCTCAACGGGGACCAAGATGCGCTGCCCAATCTTTGTGCTCCAGAGCCACCCATGATTAAGGCTGCAGAAGTCCCTGCTACGAATGGCACCCATCAGCACAACTGCACTCCTCATCCTGAACCTGAGCTGAAGGTGACGATACCCCAGGTGGTCACGCAGCCGCTGCTTGAGCCGAGCTGTGCCAATGGCACCAGTTTGGCCACAACCACCGAAGATACTATATCTGGATCTGAGAAGAGACAGGACGCGAAGAAAAGAAGGGGGAGACCTCATAAACCAAAACCTCAACCAAACTCTGGCATCACTGGGGAAACGCTTGACCACACAAATGCTGAGGATGAAACCGGAGAAGCTGATCAGGTTTGACTTTTTTATTCCTACAGAAATAAATATTTTTTGTTATGTATTTGCAGGTGGCAAATACTGCAAACATGTCTAGCTAATACTGGTTTAAAGACAAACATTAACACTACACTTATTCTGATAGATGATGTTAAGACTAAAGGACCACACAGATTCGACCCAACTCTCACAGGCCTTCAATAAACAGTTATAAAGTGAATTTGACATGTTGAAATGTAAACACTTGCTCTTACTTTGGGGCAATTTAATGCAAAAGATAAAGTAAGTAAAGGTGTAAAATACTGGTAGTGATGCGTTATGTGTCTGAGATGGTGTTTGGGGAAAGGAAATTATTTTTTTCTTTTTTAAAAAGATGTCAGAAACATGATTAGTTTCTATTTTTATTTATTGACTAACTGATTCCTCTTTTCTGCAGTCTGATCTCATCCCAGAGTTGACAGAGGAGCCTCCAGAGGAGTCCCCTCTGCTGATGAGTTTTTCTGTTGGTGATTTGGTTTGGACCAAGGTGTCAGGATACCCCTGGTGGCCTTGCATGGTGACCACAGACCCTGAGTTCAGCAGTCACTTCAAACCGAAACAGAAAGGTGAGATACAGTCACGACCACCTACATCAATTTAATCTTCAAGTTTAAGGGTGAAGATTTATTCTTTATTACATTTATAATGTATCGTTTCTTTAATAAAAGTAGAAATTTATTTGATCATTGAATTAATTTGTTTTGGGTTTTTATTTTTGCAGCCAGCAGCCGGTCGGGCCTCCTGTACCATGTGCAGTATTTTGGAGACGCTCCGGAGAGAGGCTATATATTTGAGAAGAACATGGTGTCCTTTACTGGGGAGGATCAATATCAGGAGCTTAGCCAGGGCAACAAACAGCCAGCCGCCCGTGTCATCCACAAAAAGGTAAATGAGCTTCTCCTACTCTGTGACACCCCTGTGTCTTAGTCTGTGGAGGATGTGGCGTGCTGTTGTTTAGAAACACAGAAACCTTACAACTCTGAAATACTTCACTTCCTTAAAATGTTTTACACAAGGTTTTAAATTTGGAGAAGTGCGATCCAAATAAAAGTTAATCGAAGGCAATTTTAACAATGCTGATTGTACGAGTAAACACCAAGATACATCTTGGAACTTGATTAATTCAGTTGTTATCGGCTTTTCCCCCTGAAACTCAACGAGCAGTAACACTTTTAATCTGTTTTTCTCAACACCAGCAAAAAAGAAAGGAGTAAAACATTCATTCAGATCATTTTTGCTGTTTGTTTTCAAGTCTTCTCCTACACAACTTTCACATGAGTCTAATCAAGTATGCAATCTTGTTTTTAAATATTTGCCTAGTATTTGTTTAAACCGGTCTTCTCAGTAGCAACACGTGTTCCCCAACATCACTCTACTGTGTCTTTTATAACTTGTCGTATAATCTTGCTGTTTTCTCCTTGTGTTGTGCAGACGGCTCCCTCTGTGCCCCGCAAACTCCAGGTTCAGTGGAACATGGGCGTGATTCAGGCCAAGGAGGCCGTCAGCATGTCACTGGACGAGCGCATGGCGAACTTCGCGTTTCTGTATGATGATGACGGCCCTCATCTGAACCCACACATCATGGAGAAGCTGAAACCAGAACCGTGCAACGTGATGGAGCAGGAAACGGGCTCCAGGCTTAGCCCGGTTCTGTCATTGCTGCTGGCGGACCCTGCCAACGACCCCACAGCCGCCCCTCAGTCCCAAGACAGCACTTCAACAGGGAAAAAGACACTAGTACCCAGAATTAAACTCAAAATGGGAGACTGGCAGAAAAGGGGCAAAGGCCATCTAAATGACTTCCTGTTGACCGACGCTGTTTCTTCCAAAGAAATGCTTCATCTGCAGCCAGACGCACAGGTTTGGATAACTCACTAAAATTAATCTCCTATGGAAAACGTATGTCATACATAATTTTTACCTTATTTTTGTGCAGATTTAACAAGGGATTATGTTGCCACGTGGAAAAACACACTAGAAGAAGCTTTTCAGCCGCTCGCAACAAGTGTATAGTTTATTTTGTCAATGATCCACCAACAACTGTAAAGAATTAGAGCCAGGGTAGAAGGTGTCACCACACAAACAGTCATATTAACCCACAACTAACTGTATATTTTAACCTTTCAATATCAACTTAATTGTGTGACTTTTCCAACAAAGTCGAGGTGTGAACATGCAGCATTTTGTAATGGAAACAGGCTCATTCTGTGGTCCTGTTTCGGCAGCCTGAGAACGTTTTTAGTTGCTTTTATTTAATACATTTGGTTTTTGTTGTTCTCTCCGTAGGATCCCACCACTTCTGCACCAGATTTACAAGCTGAATCAGTCATACCTCAGAAGAAAAAGAGGAGACCGCGACAAGCTCAGTCTACCACCAAGACTGTGAGGAGAAGGAAAAAGTCTCCAACGGACAACACCTCTGCCCCTGTGAGGAAAAGGAAATCCAAGCCCGTTTCTTCGACAGAAGATGTTTTGGAGCCAGCCTCACTTCCAGTTTCAGTTCCAGGTTGGTTGAAAGTTGAAACGTGTGCAGCAGATCTACGCTAGTCAGGAGCCGGTTAAATGTGGCTGTGGCTGGTATGTGTTTACCAGAACTGTGGAGTCCATATGTGGCTAGTAAAATAGAGAAGCGGTTGTTTATTGTGGAATTTTTTCTTTATTCTTGATAAAACTGAAGCTTAGTAATGCTTAGAGTTAGTCGTGTAGCCTTTTTAAGGTTGTCGCACAACACAAAAATCACTGATATCGCTAAGATCATGGCTAACACCCAGTTTTAATGGCCATTGATTGCGTATTTGACACTTGATAGCTGAATTACTGGAACTGAGTCTTCTTTTGTTGTTGTAGGTGATAAAGTGAAGAGAAGGCGAAAGAAAAAGACTCCAGATGAGCAGACGGCTGATTCCTCAGGTGAGTCTGGGTTTTTCATTTCGGCCTTTCGTATATTTTCTTCAGCCCAGTTACTCACCACACAGCGGGAGAAAGCTTTTAAATGAGTCATCGGTCGACTCTAAAAGCTGCCTGAACACATTAAGCATTTCCTGTTGTAACGATTAACAGCAGATAGAAATCTGTGGCCAAGCAATATTAGAGTGAGGACCTTTTCTCTATTTTGTTTTTAGTCAAGAGGGAGCGGCAGAAGAAAAGGCCATTAACAGATGCTGCTGCAGAGAAAGGTCCACAGCCTAAGAAGAGACGCAGAACAAACAAAGATGCTGAGAAACAGGTGAGATTTCACATCCCAAACTGCACCTGTTCTTGCAAGATAACAGATATTGTGGTGGACCCTGCTGTGGAGAATCTAAATTATAAGCGTCTTACGAGAAGCTTTGTTTAAAATGCAGCCACAAGTTTGTTCCCCAACAAAATCTTGTTTATCTTCAAATTTTCTCAGGCCACCGCTTCAGACGGAACGGAGAAAAAGCAAAGACGAAGGAAGAAAACTGACAAAGACGTGAAAGAACCCAAGAGACGACGGAAAAAGTCAACCACTCTCCTCACAGGTAAACTACTTTCTTTTAAATTCACATCTAAAAACACTGATTTTCGCGCAGTATCCTCGCTCTCGACTGCACAACATTCTAGCTATTTTGTTCTGGCTATACTCTCCTTCATGGTCCTTTTGGTTTCTTTTCACAGAGGACCAAGATGCAGAGAAACCAAAGCGTAGGAGGAAAAGGAAACGGGATGGAGAGAACCAGGCCATGCCCTCCAAGGCGAAGAAGAGGCGGTCCTCGCTCTGTCTTGATCCCGAGGTGAGAGGAGATGACCTCGGATCAGTCTGAGACATACTTGTAATTTTTGCCGTCTGATGTTGCTAAATGATTATTTTATTAATTAGCCTGCAAGTGCAATTTATGTGGTAGTAATATAATCAAACATGTTTATTATTAATGGTAAAAGTTGTCTTCAAGCATCATTTTTGAGATGTTTATGTTTGTATTGTTTGAGAACAATACATCACTCTGTTCTGTTGGCAGTAAATGGACTTCAGTTGCAGACCGTGTGGATGTATAGTTATATAATCGTTCACCACATTTGTTCGCTGCAGGGCTCTGGGAGTGAAGAGCGTCCTGATTCTCCGAGCGACAGTTTAGACGGGACGAAGAAAGGCGAACGGAAGAAAGAGTGCGTCTGCCAGGTATGGCTGCCTCCTCGACATTTTACTGTTTTAAATTCAAACCTCAAACTATTTAAATGTGGGATATTTCCTTGGAAAATGCTGCCTCTTTAAATACAAATGTATCCTGGTGACTGTTATGACCATATTCGCTCCGACCCGGCTAAAAGATAGATGTGTGCAGTCCGCATATACATGCATTAATAGCTCGTGTCCACTGGCTTTAAGTGGAGCCTCTACCTGTTGCCATGGTGAATCGTGGCATGGGAGCTCCACTGATGAAGCCTTTTTTCTTTCGCCATGAACAAAATCAAACCTATCTGCCTAGTAGACACGACCAGCTTCCCCCATTTAGCCCTTGAAGACGCCCGCTGTATCACTTCTCTTGTGAGAACACCCGGTGTGAGCAACCAGTCAATCCAGCCCTTCAGGAATGCAGGAACAGTCAACCAGAAGATGTCTTGCAAACAAATACCATTATGTTCCTTCTTTCACTTTTCCATCTATGCATAAAAAACATTTTTGGGCTGCTGGGCCCGGAAAAATATACAAAGTGCCACTAAAACTCTCTTGGACACGTGGGTCATTGATCAGTCTCTGCTCATGTTTTGATGGATGTATTATGTTTTTTCCCTGCAGATGTGTGAGCAGGCTGGTGAGGACTTGGTCCCCTGTGAAGGCCAGTGCTGTGGGATGTTTCACCTCCACTGTCTCGGCCTGTCACTCAAACCTGACGAGAAGCTGCTGTGTCAGGAGTGCAGCACAGGTGAGCAGTTATTTTATCTTATAAGTGACCTTCTCTCGCTGCACTCGATCACTTCTCGACTGTGACACACTGTCAGCCACTTGGATGGGAAGGTGTAACTGTCCCCTGAGTAGGTCTCTTTTATTTACAGCTAATTGTTACTTTACTTATGTATTAATTTATTTTTCTTTCTGAAAAATGTTTCCTATTTTTGTTTTGTGGTAGTTTTTTCTGACCAAATGTTAAAACAACAAGATATTTTTTAAGTTAATCAGTTTACAATTGTATGAATCTGATCAATCATTGCTGCATTTCTCCTCAGGAAAACACTCGTGTTTCCACTGTAAGCAGTCGGAGGGCGATGTGCGTCGCTGCCACGTCCAACACTGCGGCAAGTTTTACCACGAGGCGTGCATCCGCCTCAACCCCCTCACTGTGTTCGACAACAAGGGCTTCCGCTGTCCGCTCCACACCTGCCTGGGCTGCCACTACGGCTCCCGTACCAAGCACAAGGCCACCAAAGGTGAGGCTGTGCAGCACTGAATGCGTCTCATTTTTACTGTAGAGACTTTTTACAATTAGTGCTTTGACTTGAGTTCAATCCTGGCATCAGTGAAGGATCAAATGCACTCGTTGCTAAAGTTGAAGAATGACTAATTTTCTTGTTTATATCGTAATATATAAAAGCAGTTTCACTTACCTCTTGCAGATGAAACTTCAGTTCTGCAGTTGATGGACAGTTGACTCATAAATGTCCTGCCCACACAAAAAATTCCATTTTTATAACTGTAAAGGAAACGCATCATCCTTATCAGCTGGAAACATAATATTTTCTCTCTCTCGCTCTCTGAACTGTAGGCAGGTTGATGCGTTGCCTGCGCTGCCCTGTCGCGTATCACGTGGGTGACCTGTGTGTGGCTGCAGGCAGTGAGATGATCACCAACAGCGCCATCATCTGCACCAACCACTTCAACGCCAAGAAGGCCTACAGCCACCACAGTCATGTCAACGTCAGCTGGTGCTTCGTCTGCTCCAAAGGTTTGCCTCTTATCCTCCTCTGTCATATAGTTTCTTATTGTAGGAGGTGTGTTTATTTATTTTAATTTTGTAGAATTAACAGCTGAGATTTTAGTTCGGCAGCAAAAACGAGCACCACACTAATACAAAAAAGTATGACGGTATGCTATATTGGATTATACCTTTTTTTAAAAATAGGTGCAGTGGCCCACCTCTGCTTTCAAACACTGCAGGCAATCCTGCTCTGACATGATGTAATGACTCAATAGATAAAGAGATTTTAAAGGTTATATATTTTCCAGATGTTCCTCCAGGGCAACAAAGTGTAGTCTGAAACTGATCAATATCTCCTTAATCTGTGTGAGAAAATTAATTTTTGCACAGCGGACTGCGCTGGAGCTGCCGCAGGGCGGATGTGAAGCTCTTAATCACACAGACTGCTGCTACTGAAAATCTGAGGAAATGCTGAACTCCCAAATCGAAGCCAGTTTTGCAGAGACAGCTGTAAAGTCAGATGGGAGTTATGTTCTGTTGTTGTGCTTCAGAAAATAACTTTAACTTCAATTACATTTCTGTTTGTGTGGGGTCGATTTAACGAGTGGGAGTTTTTTGAGCCGCTTGTCCGACTTCTTTTGTTGTGCTCGATTTTATTGCCCTTGTGCAGATGACTCAGCTGTAATTAGTGTAAAGTTTTTCCACACTCGGGTTTTAATTCAGTCTCCCTTTGTTTTGCAGGAGGGCAGCTGCTGTGCTGTGAATCCTGTCCGGCAGCTTTTCATCCCGACTGTCTTAACATCGCTATGCCTGATGGGAGCTGGTTCTGCAACGACTGCCGGGCCGGAAAGAAACCGAAATACAGGGACATCATCTGGGTCAAACTGGGAACATACAGGTGAAAGAAACTGATCCTTCAGTACTGATGCAGTTTGTTTCTTGTTTGACCTCAACGCTCAATAAATAACCCCTACGTGCTCCTCAATTTTTCCTCCTCAGATGGTGGCCTGCAGAGATCCACCACCCCAGAAACATCCCCACCAACATCCAGCACCTTCGACATGAGATCGGAGAGTTCCCCGTCTTCTTCTTCGGCTCTAAGGATTATTTCTGGACTCATCAGGGCCGAGTGTTTCCGTACATGGAGGGAGACCGAGGCAGCAAGCACCAGAGGAACGGCATCGGCAAAGTCTTCAAGAATGGTGAAGATCTACCGCCTGGAATTAAATGTTTCCATAATGACTTTTAGAAAGTGTACTGAACTAGACATTTTCAGGTTTGAAGTAGTGTGGAAGTTGCACAGAAGTCTGAAAAATAACCCAAACAATATTGTTAACTACACATTTTATGTAGTTATAAACCCTCTTGTTGCGTCATACAAACTACTGCAACATTCATTTGTAAGCCTCATCTTAAGCTCAATGTTCAGTTGAATGTTTCCACAGAGGAAACAAGATGTGATGACCTTTTGTTGTCTTTTCTTCTCAGCTCTGTTGGAGGCTGAAGCTCGATTCAAGGAGATAAAGATAAAACGAGAGGCTAAAGAAGCACAACAGAACAGCCGAAAACCACCCCCGTATAAATTTATCAAGGTCTGTAATCTCTTTTGCTTTTGTTTCGCTGTTCAGTTGCAGTTTTAAAGATACAAACACAATTGATACATGAGAAGAGGACTCTAAATTAATGAATGAATGATAAACTTTGTTGTTTTTACGTCTGTCAGGTTAACAAACCCTTCGGAAGGGTTCAGGTCTACACCGCAGACATCTCCGAGATCCCCAAGTGTAACTGCAAGCCGACGGACGAGAGGCCGTGCGGGTTCGAGTCCGAGTGTCTGAACCGCATGCTGCAGTACGAGTGCCACCCTCAGGTGTGTCCCAGCGGGGAGCGCTGCTGTAACCAGGACTTCACCAAACGTCTCTACCCCGACACCAAGATCATCAAGACACCCGGCAAGGGCTGGGGCCTGATCAATCTGCGGGACATCAAGAAGGTGAGGAGACGGGTTTAATCGTTCAGTGGGGCTAATGTGCATGGTAACAGAAGAACAAACGGCAAACTTCAAGGTTAAACTAACACAAAAAAACACCTGGATCGTCGGAAGTCCTCGCGGATCGGCTCCAGACATTTCTAGTATCAAGTCGTCGCTGGTCTGATGTTGACGTTTCTCAAACAGGGCGAGTTTGTGAACGAGTACATCGGAGAGCTGATAGACGAGGAGGAGTGCAGGGCGAGGATCAAGTACGCCCAGGAGAACAACATCACAGATTTCTACATGCTCACCATCGACAAGGTGAGTGGCCTAGAAACTAGAAAATGGGAAGTACTTTTTGCTCCACAGAGTATCGGGGTGCTGCGTTCTCTGCAGCAGCACCTTTTCTACTGGGAGCGAGAGAAACAGACTGGTATTGCATTGGGAATGTTGCATTACAGACAAATGTAACATTACAGTAGTCAATACTACAAACACAACCTCAGCTGCATAGATAATATAATAAGCAGTTGTAATGATTATATAGGAAACTGTGGTAATACAATCTGCAAATTATAAAAAGTATAAGTTAAAGAGACTGTCACTAACTCAGAATCTGTTGATCCTCTGAAGGACCGGATCATCGACGCTGGTCCGAAGGGAAACTACTCTCGCTTCATGAACCACAGCTGTCAGCCCAACTGTGAGACGCAGAAGTGGACGGTGAACGGCGACACTCGGGTCGGCCTGTTCGCCGTCTGTGACATCCCCGTAGGTGAGACAAGTGAGACTCCTCCCACGTGCCTTGAGAATTATTACTTTTAAAACAAAAGTATGAGATGGACACTTTGCTGATTGCGTTTTTGTTTTGTTTTTCAGGTACTGAGCTGACCTTTAATTACAACCTGGATTGTCTCGGGAATGAGAAGACCGTCTGTCGCTGCGATGCTCCAAACTGTAGCGGTTTTCTTGGTGATCGACCGAAGGTGAGCGTCACACCTGCAGGCTTGTGTTGAAATTGTGTAGGGTTACCACAAGTCTTTGGAAATTTTTTGTGTTGATGTTGTTGTTGTAAGAGTTACCGACCTTGATTCATGTCTGAAACTATGCCAGGTTCTTGTATTTGTGGTCCTACTTTTGGATCATTGATGGAAAAATGCTTTTTTTTTTTTTTTTGTTGGTAGTATATTTTTGTTATTTGAATGTATCTGTGGATCAGAGATGATGTCACATGTCCAGGTGTTTCCAGAAGTTTGAAAGACGTTTGAAAGTTGAGATGTGAAGTTGTCGAGGCAGGTTCAGTTACATCAGAACCGTTAATCCATAGACGGTTAGAGTTCCACGCAGCATTGATCCGATTCATTCTGACCCGGTGTTTTTTCCTCTGCAGAACTCCAACGGCCAAACAGCCGAGCCAAAAGGGAAGAGGGTGAAGAGAAAGTATAAGAAGAGGAAATCTGAGGGAAAGAAGAAGTCTGACGACGAGTGTTTCCGCTGCGGGGACGGAGGTCAGCTGGTGCTCTGTGACAAGAAGACCTGCACCAAAGCTTATCACCTGTCCTGCCTGAACCTCACCAAGAGACCCTTTGGTAAGAAACACCTGAAGTGTGATACCTGCAGACACCCTGATGATGTGCCAGCCCTTAAAAGTTATAAAGTTTCATATTAGGTTTGGTGCAACCTGCTGCTCCCAGAGTTAAACTACATTTATGTGAAGTTTACTTATAATTAACCAGGTTTGGGTGTGTCTTTGTAATTAAATGTTTTACTGCTTGTATCTGCATTTATTTAAATTCTGCTTTCGGCGCTTTACGTCTTTGCTCCGTGAGTTAATTTCACAGGTTGTTATTTATGACTTCAGATTCTGTGTTCTGACCTTTATGTCCACATCACTCGTCCTCCCTGCAGGCCGCTGGGACTGCCCCTGGCACCATTGTGACGTCTGCGGGAAAAACTCGGAGGCTTTCTGCCAGCTCTGCCCCAACTCCTTCTGCAAGGCTCACCAGGAGGGGGCGCTGCGTCCCTGGCCTGCCACAGGACAGCTGTGCTGTCTGGAGCACGACGAGCTCGAAGGACCGGACAGCCAGGATCAAGACGTCGACTCCGAGACGAATCCAACGACTGCCACTACTGCCGCCACCGCCAGCCGTCCTAAAGGCTCCAGAAAGGCAGAGGGAGCCGAGGCCAAAACGAAGGGCTCCAAGAGGAAAGCAGCAGAGGCCTGAAGTGACCTTTGACCTCTCAGAGAGCCGGAAGACCAAACTAGACTCTGACACCTGCTCCCCCCCCCCCCCCCGTTCATGAACAAATAAAAACCCCTCGTACTGTCGTCAACAAAAATTACAAGAACCAAGGCACTGTACATCTTCGTCATCAGGGAACGCCGCTGATCTCTCACATGCTCGGCAACCGCCTCCAGCTCACTGCTCCAACACGTCATGCTTTTTGTTTTTTAAGATTTTCAGGTTTTGTTTTTCTCTTGTCTGCACTGAGGCGAACCATCTGTGGTAAAGCACAACGCAGCGACGCGAGTGCAGGTCAGGAAACTTAAATTCCACCAAACAAACGGCTTTATTTTAAATTTAGTCTCACCGTTTTATTTTCCTGATAACAAAAGAAACCAGTTTGTTTCTGCAGCCGAGCGTCACCGTCTGCTAACTTGAATCTCAGTCAGCCCCTTTGTCTCTCAACACGGATGATCTTGAACAGCAGAGTTTTATAGCTATATCTATATATGTGTATATCAAAGACCAAAATTATGATTACTGGAATAGTGTAAGACATCAAACAGGTTGCCAAATGGATTGTTTTTATTTTTATATATAGTGTATATATGCCAGATGTAATATCGAAGACACTATGGATAGGCCTCAGATGACCTCTTTTCTTCTGTTTCGTAGCCATAGGTTACATTTAACTGTAGACATTTTGTTTAATATTTTACAACCTGTTATTTTGTTTTAGCTCAGTTTTACTGTTTAGATTTGATCTTTTTTTTATAATATCGGCATGCTGAACGATGGCAACACAAACCTGCCTGTCCAGAGAACGAGGGATTGCAGAAAGTATAACACCGAGGGCGCTTTTAAACAGCCGCCTGACGTAAAAACACTACTGGGAGGTCTTGAGCGCTCTCTGCTCGATGTTTAAATGAAGGAAAACGGGAGATCTTCTTGAACGTTTCTCTAAGCTGAGTTTTGAATCCGAACCTTAAAGGTGCTGTTTATTTTTCCACTGAAGTATCTGAAATCTTAAAGGTACAAAGATTTTATCATGTATAACTGTACAAGTCATGCTGATTCAAAGTCTGAAGGTCTTTCAGTGTTGCTGGCCGGGCGTTTTATTGATAGTTGATCAGGTTGTAAAAGAAAGACCTCGACTTTTTTTATTCCTCAGGAGGTTTTTAGTCTCTAAACTGCATCCTGCCTGTTGTTGACTTAGACACAGGCTAACGGCACACTGGCTAACAACTTTAACTGCAATTTCTGGTGAATATTTCATATGTGTACTAGACGTGAAGCATAACAAAGAAAGTTTAGAAAACTATAGAGTACAGTGGCCATTTTGGGACATGTCAGACTTCATCGTTCATCACTAACGCTGCCTTTATGTCGATTGAAGTCGCTATAATTACTGGTTTAGATTTGTTGTCTACTAAACTAACATATTGATCCCCAACTAAAGTATTTTTTCTAGAAATTCTCCGACTCTGGCCTCTAATTTGTTGGTCTTTAAATCTCAGATTATGTTGGAAAAATAATGTCAATACACTTTTTTGGGACCACCTCTGCAGTCTTACCGCCATCTAGGATTTTATGCTGATCTTCCCAGTGTTGGTGTGCTACTGTAACAGATCCAGTCTGATCTACTGAGGCTCATAATTTTGGAAAATGTAGATTTATTACATGATGAAGCATTAACAAGTTGGAGACGGTTTCACTAAATTTCAATCATGCATGCAGTTTCCTACACAAGATGATTTCTTATTTAACACATTTCACTGTGAGCGCTCATTAGGAAAGTGTGTGAGAAGCTATCTTGTTTAATGTATTTGCGATCGATGACCGATGATGTCGATACTAAACGTCTCGTGTACGTTCACTATCGGCACATCTATTTTAAGGTCAGGGACGGTCACATATGTAAAACTTAAAGCAGCAAAGTCGCTGCCACAACCGATAGCAGACGTGTGTTTGATCCCCCAAACTGACTACGTGTGCCCTGAGGTGATGAGCCTAACAGACCGGAGCTGTTATTAAAATATGTAGATCTGAGACTTGAAAAACTGAGTCTGAAATGTCCTAAAATGGCCGCCACACTAGCAGCTTTGACACCATTTCAGACGCCCACTGATGATGCATGATGCAGGTTGAGAAAAAGATGGCCGTCGTAGTTCTTTCACAAATTGGGAGTTGCCAGTTTGGCCATCAGTGATTATTGTATGATTGTCAAATTTAGCTGTTATATTTAAGTCTGTTCTGCATCGAGAGTTGATCATCTGCCTCGTTTATTGTGTCATGCACGAGGCTACAAACACAAACGCATCTCCTGCTTTTTTATTTCATGTTTGACATATTCATCTTCAGAATCTCTACAAACAGGCGGCTTGTTTTCGGACTGTTAAAGCCGCCATCGGTGCTTTTTTCTTTACAGTTTCTACAAAAATATCAGAGTTGTACAGATGCAACAGGAGGCCATTTTTTATTTTTTATTTTTTTATATATCTGCACCTTTTTTTTGTTTTGTCTTTTTCATTTTTCCCAGGGCGTGTGAATGGGACATGTCCAAGAGGTGCAGCGAGTCTCGTACGAGTATTTTCGACTTTGTGTGTATCCTAACCTTGTGTTGAGTGAATGTAGTTCAGCCAGTTATTTTTATAAGCACTGTAATTCCCTGTAGAGCTCAAGTGTTATTGTGTGCGTAGGGGTTTCCTTCTGTAACTACTGTCATAGTAAACCAGAGACTAATATGTACATAATGTATAAGTGGTAATAGTGATGCATCTATTTGTAAATATCATACAATTTCTCTGACATTGTATGTTTTTGTTTAAGTTTTTTTTTTTTTTTTTTCTTGATGCAGTGCTGAAACACTTTTGTGCAGGATCTCACGTCTGTTGAATCGTGCAATAAAAAGTGACCAAACATGCCTCTACTGTTGTCCAGCACTGATCTTTTCTTTATATTTATCTCGTGTGAAAGTTTAAATTTCTTTAAAGGAGCAGTCGACGCTACCTTCAGTCAGCATCAGCACGGTGGTGAGAAGATAACGTTTGAATTTTCAGTGTTGGGTGAAGTTTCGTAGTCCACAAAACATTTCTGGAGCTTCACGGTAAAACAGGGTTGCAGCATCCAGCAGACTACAGCTGAAACAATAAATTCATTGACCTGTTGTTGTTTTTACTAATTTTCAAAATGTTTACGGACCTGATTATTGATAACGAAAATGTTTATACAGAACGACGATTTACATTTGAAGATAACGTGTGTGAAAAATGTTCACTCGGTTTCATACATGAAAAGGTCAAAAAAAAATTATCCAGGAATTTTTTTTTTGTCTGATTCAGACTTATTTTTTTTATCAGTTTTCACTTTTTCTTTGAAAAAGTTAGATTTTTTTTCAGGTTTTTTTCCAAAAATTTTTTATTTTATTTTCCCCCCAAAAAACGATTTTTTTCCCAAAAGTTTTCAATTTCTTCCAATTTTTTCATTTTTTCAAGTTGTTTTTTTTTTTTTTTTTTTTTTTTTATCTTTTCTCCCCCCCCCCAAAAAATCAATTTTTTTCCCTTTTTTTCCCCCCCCCCCCATTTTTTTCCCAATTTCTTTTTCAAATTCAAACTTTTTCAAAGAAAAAAAGTTTCCGGGAGAATTTTTTGCTTCTTTTATCAAATTAAAATGAATTCCAAGTCATTTTTATTCATAAATCTGCAGATTTTCTTAATCAATAGATTGTTTTGTCTCTAAAATCTCAGAGTACCTGTTACAATTTCTCACACCTGAAAGTGACGTCTTTAAATGTCTTTTTTTGTTTGACCAACAGTCTTAAAAGTAAAGATATTTAGTTTAAAATAATAGATATGATAGTAAAAACAGGAAAATCTTCACATTTGAGATTCTGAATCAAGCAGTTTGCAATACTTTTGCTTGAAATATGGCTTAAATTATTAATTTATTGTTGATCTGTTAATCAACTTATCATTTCAGCTCAAAAACTATGTATTTTTAAAAAATCATTTAAACCAAAACTCCTGTAAAAAGTCTTGAAAAGTCAGTTTTAGATCTTACTGGTTTATCCAGCAGGTTACAACTGAAACAATAAATTCATTGACCTGTTGTTGTTGTTGTTGTTGTTGTTTTTGTTGTTTTGACTCATTTTCAAAATGTTTATGGACCAAATCATTGATTATTGATAATGAAAATGTTTATACAGAACAACGATTTACATTTAAAGATAACGTGTGTGAAAAATGTTTTTCGTCACACATGAAAAGGTAAAAATAAATTCTCCTGGAAGATATTTTTTTGTCTGTTTCAGACTTTTTCTTTGAAAAAGTTTCGATTTTTTTTTTCTTGGAAATTTAAAAAAAAAAACTACTTTTTTTTAAAAAGTTTTTGAGAAAGTTTGAATTTTTCCAAAACTTTCCAAAACTTTCAAAAATTCTCAGTTTTTCAAAGAAAAAAAAGTTTGAAACATACCCAAAAAAAAAAGTTTCCAGGATAATTTTTTGCTTCTTTTATCAAATTAAAATGAATTCCAAGTCATTTTTATTCATAAATCAGCAGATTTTCTTAATCAATAGATTGTTTTGTCTCTAAAATCTCAGAGAACCTGTTACAATTTCTCACACCTGAAAGTGACATCTTCAAATGTCTTTTTTTGTTCGACCAACAGTCTTAAAAGTAAAGATATTTAGTTTAAAATAATAGATATGATAGTAAAAACAGTTAAATCCTCACATTTGAGATTCTGAATCAAAAAGTGACCAAACATGCCTCGACTGTCGTCCAGCGCTGATCTTTTCTTTATATTTATCTCGTGTGAAAGTTTAAATTTCTTTAAAGGAGCAGTCGACGCTACCTTCAGTCAGCATCAGCACAGTGGTGAGAAGATAACGTTTGAATTTTCATTGTTGGGTGAAGTTTCGTTGTCCACAAAACATTTCTGGAGCTTCACAGCAAAACAGGGTTGCAGCTTTCTCCTGAACAACTGAAGTAGCTGGAGACTTGTTTTAAAACATTTAATAAAAACATAAAATGGCTCCATGCAGCTCGACTGGAGTAATCCAAGTCTCCTGAAGCCCTGTGAGAGTTTCATGGTGATATTTAATATTTAATAGTTAAAGTTTTGACCCTATTCAGCTGTAGTGTCTCTTTTTTAATAACTTGTGGTCCAAAGTTTGAAAGCTGCTTTCAGTTCAGCCTCGAAGCCTTAAAGTCAGTTTTAGGTCTTACTGGTTTATCCAGCAGACTACAGCTGAAACAATAAATTCATTGACCTGTTGTTGTTGTTGTTTTGACTCATTTTCAAAATGTTTATGGACCAAATCATTGATTATTGATAATGAAAATGTTATACAGAACAACGATTTACATTTAAAGATAACGTGTGTGAAAAATGTTTTTCGTCACACATGAAAAGGTAAAAATACATTCTCCTGGAAACTTTTTTTTTTTTTGTCTTTTCAGACTTATTTTTCTTTGAAAGTTTGAATTTTCATTTTTGTTTCTCGAAAATTTAGAATTTTTTAAAACATTTTTTTTTTTAAACTTTTGAAAAAGTTTGAATTTTTTTCAAAATGTTCAAAACCTTTCTAACATTTTCAACTTTTTCAAAGAAAAAAAAGTTTGAAACAGACAAAGAAAAAGTTTCCAGGAGAATTTTTTGGCTTCTTTTATCAAATTAAAATGAATTCCAAGTCATTTTTATTCATAAATCTGCAGATTTTCTTAATCAATAGATTGTTTTGCCTCTAAAATCTCAGAGTACCTGCTACAATTTCTCACACCTGAAAGTGACGTCTTCAAATGTCTTTTTTTGTTCGACCAACAGTCTTAAAAGTAAAGATATTTAGTTTAAAATAATAGATATGATAGTAAAAACAGGAAAATCCTCACATTTCAGATTCTGAATCAAGCAGTTTGCAATACTTTTGCTTGAAATATGGCTTCAATTATCAATTTACTGTTGATCTGTTAATCAACTTATCATTTCAGTTCAAAAACGATGTATTTTTAAAAAATATATATTTAAAACAAAACTCCTGTAAAAAGTCTTGAAAAGTCAGTTTTAGATCTTACTGGTTTATCCAGCAGGTTACAGCTGAAACAATACAATATTACGGTCGTCTTTTGACGGATTGACTCGAAATTGAACACAGATGTTGTCCATACTGGCGAAAGACAGGCCAGCAGTTTTTATTGGATTTTAGTGAAATTTGTATTTTTGGTGAATATTTTAATGAAAAAAGTTGCCTTTTTCATGAAAACGTCGGCCGATTTTTTCAATAGCTTCCAGGTCTTTGGACCGATTGGCTCAAAATTTCTCCCAGATGTGGCCCTATACTGGCTGAACGAGACACAGCAGTCACCATTGGAATCGGGTGGAATTTGTATTTTTGGTGAATATTTTAATGAAAAAAGTCGCCTTTTTCACGAAAACGTCGGCCGATTTTTTCAATAGCTTCCAGGTCTTTGGACCGATTGACTCGAAATTCCTCCCAGATGTGGCCCTATACTGGCTGAACGAGACACAGCAGTCCCCATTGGATTCGGGTGGAATTTGTATTTTTGGTGAATATTTTAATGAAAAAAGTCGCCTTTTTCACGAAGACGTCGGCCAATTTTTTCAGTAGCTTCCAGGTCTTTGGACCGATTGACTCAAAATTCCTCCCAGATGTGGCCCTATACTGGCTGAACGAGACACAGCAGTCCCCATTGGATTCGGGTGGAATTTGTATTTTTGGTGAATATTTTAGTGAGAGGGACAATGTTTCATGAGGCTGGCTTAAGGCTGGGGTTAGGGTTAGGGTTACGGTCGTCTTTTGACTGATTGACTCGAAATTGCACACGCATGTCCTCCTCACTGGTGGAATGAGGCTCGCCGGTTTTGGTTGGATTCTGGTGGAATTTGTATTTTTGGTGAATATTTTAAAGAAAAAAATGGCCTTTTTCATGAAAACGTCGGCCGATTTTTTCAATAGCTTCCAGGTCTTTGGACCGATTGACTCGAAATTTCTCCCAGACGTGGTCCTATACTGGCTGAACGAGACACAGCAGTCCCCATTGGAATCGGGTGAAATTTGTATTTTTGGCGAATATTTTAAAGAAAAAATGGCCTTTTTCATGAAAACGTCGGCCGATTTTTTCAATAGCTTCCAGGTCTTTGGACCGATTGACTCGAAATTTCTCCCAGACGTGGTCCTATACTGGCTGAACGAGACACAGCAGTCCCCATTGGATTCGGGTGAAATTTGTATTTTTGGCGAATATTTTAGTGAGAGGGACAATGTTTCATGAGGCTGGCTTAAGGCTGAGGCTAGGGTTAGGGTTAGGGTTATGGGGCTAGGGTTAGGGTTATGAGGCTAGGGTTAGGGTTACGGTCGTCTTTTGACCGATTGACTCGAAATTGCACACGCATGTCCTCCTCACTGGTGGAATGAGGCTCGCCGGTTTTGGTTGGATTCTGGTGGAATTTGTATTTTTGGTGAATATTTTAAAGAAAAAAATGGCCTTTTTCATGAAAACGTCGGCCGATTTTTTCAATAGCTTCCAGGTCTTTGGACCGATTGACTCGAAATTTCTCCCAGACGTGGTCCTATACTGGCTGAACGAGACACAGCAGTCCCCATTGGATTCGGGTGAAATTTGTATTTTTGGCGAATATTTTAGTGAGAGGGACAATGTTTCATGAGGCTGGCTTAAGGCTGAGGCTAGGGTTAGGGTTAGGGTTAGGGTTATGGGGCTAGGGTTAGGGTTATGAGGCTAGGGTTAGGGTTACGGTCGTCTTTTGACCGATTGACTCGAAATTGCACACGCATGTCCTCCTCACTGGTGGAATGAGGCTCGCCGGTTTTGGTTGGATTCTGGTGGAATTTGTATTTTTGGTGAATATTTTAAAGAAAAAAATGGCCTTTTTCATGAAAACGTCGGCCGATTTTTTCAATAGCTTCCAGGTCTTTGGACCGATTGACTCGAAATTTCTCCCAGACGTGGTCCTATACTGGCTGAACGAGACACAGCAGTCCCCATTGGAATCGGGTGAAATTTGTATTTTTGGCGAATATTTTAAAGAAAAAATGGCCTTTTTCATGAAAACGTCGGCCGATTTTTTCAATAGCTTCCAGGTCTTTGGACCGATTGACTCGAAATTTCTCCCAGACGTGGTCCTATACTGGCTGAACGAGACACAGCAGTCCCCATTGGATTCGGGTGAAATTTGTATTTTTGGCGAATATTTTAGTGAGAGGGACAATGTTTCATGAGGCTGGCTTAAGGCTGAGGCTAGGGTTAGGGTTAGGGTTAGGGTTATGGGGCTAGGGTTAGGGTTACGGTCGTCTTTTGACCGATTGACTCGAAATTGCACACGCATGTCCTCCTCACTGGTGGAATGAGGCTCGCCGGTTTTGGTTGGATTCTGGTGGAATTTGTATTTTTGGTGAATATTTTAAAGAAAAAAATGGCCTTTTTCATGAAAACGTCGGCCGATTTTTTCAATAGCTTCCAGGTCTTTGGACCGATTGACTCGAAATTTCTCCCAGACGTGGTCCTATACTGGCTGAACGAGACACAGCAGTCCCCATTGGAATCGGGTGAAATTTGTATTTTTGGCGAATATTTTAAAGAAAAAATGGCCTTTTTCATGAAAACGTCGGCCGATTTTTTCAATAGCTTCCAGGTCTTTGGACCGATTGACTCGAAATTTCTCCCAGACGTGGTCCTATACTGGCTGAACGAGACACAGCAGTCCCCATTGGATTCGGGTGAAATTTGTATTTTTGGCGAATATTTTAGTGAGAGGGACAATGTTTCATGAGGCTGGCTTAAGGCTGAGGCTAGGGTTAGGGTTAGGGTTATGGGGCTAGGGTTAGGGTTATGAGGCTAGGGTTAGGGTTACGGTCGTCTTTTGACCGATTGACTCGAAATTGCACACGCATGTCCTCCTCACTGGTGGAATGAGGCTCGCCGGTTTTGGTTGGATTCTGGTGGAATTTGTATTTTTGGTGAATATTTTAAAGAAAAAAATGGCCTTTTTCATGAAAACGTCGGCCGATTTTTTCAATAGCTTCCAGGTCTTTGGACCGATTGACTCGAAATTTCTCCCAGACGTGGTCCTATACTGGCTGAACGAGACACAGCAGTCCCCATTGGATTCGGGTGAAATTTGTATTTTTGGCGAATATTTTAGTGAGAGGGACAATGTTTCATGAGGCTGGCTTAAGGCTGAGGCTAGGGTTAGGGTTAGGGTTAGGGTTATGGGGCTAGGGTTAGGGTTATGAGGCTAGGGTTAGGGTTACGGTCGTCTTTTGACCGATTGACTCGAAATTGCACACGCATGTCCTCCTCACTGGTGGAATGAGGCTCGCCGGTTTTGGTTGGATTCTGGTGGAATTTGTATTTTTGGTGAATATTTTAAAGAAAAAAATGGCCTTTTTCATGAAAACGTCGGCCGATTTTTTCAATAGCTTCCAGGTCTTTGGACCGATTGACTCGAAATTTCTCCCAGACGTGGTCCTATACTGGCTGAACGAGACACAGCAGTCCCCATTGGAATCGGGTGAAATTTGTATTTTTGGCGAATATTTTAAAGAAAAAATGGCCTTTTTCATGAAAACGTCGGCCGATTTTTTCAATAGCTTCCAGGTCTTTGGACCGATTGACTCGAAATTTCTCCCAGACGTGGTCCTATACTGGCTGAACGAGACACAGCAGTCCCCATTGGATTCGGGTGAAATTTGTATTTTTGGCGAATATTTTAGTGAGAGGGACAATGTTTCATGAGGCTGGCTTAAGGCTGAGGCTAGGGTTAGGGTTAGGGTTAGGGTTATGGGGCTAGGGTTAGGGTTACGGTCGTCTTTTGACCGATTGACTCGAAATTGCACACGCATGTCCTCCTCACTGGTGGAATGAGGCTCGCCGGTTTTGGTTGGATTCCGGTGGAATTTGTATTTTTGGTGAATATTTTAAAGAAAAAAATGGCCTTTTTCATGAAAACGTCGGCCGATTTTTTCAATAGCTTCCAGGTCTTTGGACCGATTGACTCGAAATTTCTCCCAGACGTGGTCCTATACTGGCTGAACGAGACACAGCAGTCCCCATTGGATTCGGGTGAAATTTGTATTTTTGGCGAATATTTTAGTGAGAGGGACAATGTTTCATGAGGCTGGCTTAAGGCTGAGGCTAGGGTTAGGGTTAGGGTTAGGGTTAGGGTTATGGGGCTAGGGTTAGGGTTATGGGGCTAGGGTTAGGGTTACGGTCGTCTTTTGAGCGATTGACTCGAAATTGCACACGCATGTCCTCCTCACTGGTGGAATGAGGCTCGCCGGTTTTGGTTGGATTCCGGTGGAATTTGTATTTTTGGTGAATATTTTAAAGAAAAAAATGGCCTTTTTCATGAAAACGTCGGCCGATTTTTTCAATAGCTTCCAGGTCTTTGGACCGATTGACTCGAAATTTCTCCCAGACGTGGTCCTATACTGGCTGAACGAGACACAGCAGTCCCCATTGGATTCGGGTGAAATTTGTATTTTTGGCGAATATTTTAGTGAGAGGGACAATGTTTCATGAGGCTGGCTTAAGGCTGAGGCTAGGGTTAGGGTTAGGGTTAGGGTTATGGGGCTAGGGTTAGGGTTATGAGGCTACGGTTAGGGTTACGGTCGTCTTTTGACCGATTGACTCGAAATTGCACACGCATGTGCTCCTCACTGGTGGAATGAGGCTCGCCGGTTTTGGTTGGATTCTGGTGGAATTTGTATTTTTGGTGAATATTTTAAAGAAAAAAATGGCCTTTTTCATGAAAACGTCGGCCGATTTTTTCAATAGCTTCCAGGTCTTTGGACCGATTGACTCGAAATTTCTCCCAGACGTGGTCCTATACTGGCTGAACGAGACACAGCAGTCCCCATTGGATTCGGGTGAAATTTGTATTTTTGGCGAATATTTTAGTGAGAGGGACAATGTTTCATGAGGCTGGCTTAAGGCTGAGGCTAGGGTTAGGGTTAGGGTTAGGGTTATGGGGCTAGGGTTAGGGTTATGAGGCTACGGTTAGGGTTACGGTCGTCTTTTGACCGATTGACTCGAAATTGCACACGCATGTGCTCCTCACTGGTGGAATGAGGCTCGCCGGTTTTGGTTGGATTCTGGTGGAATTTGTATTTTTGGTGAATATTTTAAAGAAAAAAATGGCCTTTTTCATGAAAACGTCGGCCGATTTTTTCAATAGCTTCCAGGTCTTTGGACCGATTGACTCGAAATTTCTCCCAGACGTGGTCCTATACTGGCTGAACGAGACACAGCAGTCCCCATTGGATTCGGGTGAAATTTGTATTTTTGGCGAATATTTTAGTGAGAGGGACAATGTTTCATGAGGCTGGCTTAAGGCTGAGGCTAGGGTTAGGGTTAGGGTTAGGGTTATGGGGCTAGGGTTAGGGTTATGGGGCTAGGGTTAGGGTTACGGTCGTCTTTTGAGCGATTGACTCGAAATTGCACACGCATGTCCTCCTCACTGGTGGAATGAGGCTCGCCGGTTTTGGTTGGATTCCGGTGGAATTTGTATTTTTGGTGAATATTTTAAAGAAAAAAATGGCCTTTTTCATGAAAACGTCGGCCGATTTTTTCAATAGCTTCCAGGTCTTTGGACCGATTGACTCGAAATTTCTCCCAGACGTGGTCCTATACTGGCTGAACGAGACACAGCAGTCCCCATTGGATTCGGGTGAAATTTGTATTTTTGGCGAATATTTTAGTGAGAGGGACAATGTTTCATGAGGCTGGCTTAAGGCTGAGGCTAGGGTTAGGGTTAGGGTTAGGGTTATGGGGCTAGGGTTAGGGTTATGGGGCTAGGGTTAGGGTTACGGTCGTCTTTTGAGCGATTGACTCGAAATTGTACACGCATGTCCTCCTCACTGGTGGAATGAGGCTCGCCGGTTTTGGTTGGATTCCGGTGGAATTTGTATTTTTGGTGAATATTTTAAAGAAAAAAATGGCCTTTTTCATGAAAACGTCGGCCGATTTTTTCAATAGCTTCCAGGTCTTTGGACCGATTGACTCGAAATTTCTCCCAGACGTGGTCCTATACTGGCTGAACGAGACACAGCAGTCCCCATTGGATTCGGGTGAAATTTGTATTTTTGGCGAATATTTTAGTGAGAGGGACAATGTTTCATGAGGCTGGCTTAAGGCTGAGGCTAGGGTTAGGGTTAGGGTTAGGGTTATGGGGCTAGGGTTAGGGTTATGGGGCTAGGGTTAGGGTTACGGTCGTCTTTTGAGCGATTGACTCGAAATTGTACACGCATGTCCTCCTCACTGGTGGAATGAGGCTCGCCGGTTTTGGTTGGATTCCGGTGGAATTTGTATTTTTGGTGAATATTTTAAAGAAAAAAATGGCCTTTTTCATGAAAACGTCGGCCGATTTTTTCAATAGCTTCCAGGTCTTTGGACCGATTGACTCGAAATTTCTCCCAGACGTGGTCCTATACTGGCTGAACGAGACACAGCAGTCCCCATTGGATTCGGGTGAAATTTGTATTTTTGGCGAATATTTTAGTGAGAGGGACAATGTTTCATGAGGCTGGCTTAAGGCTGAGGCTAGGGTTAGGGTTAGGGTTAGGGTTATGGGGCTAGGGTTAGGGTTATGAGGCTACGGTTAGGGTTATGGTCGTCTTTTGACCGATTGACTCGAAATTGCACACGCATGTGCTCCTCACTGGTGGAATGAGGCTCGCCGGTTTTGGTTGGATTCTGGTGGAATTTGTATTTTTGGTGAATATTTTAAAGAAAAAAATGGCCTTTTTCATGAAAACGTCGGCCGATTTTTTCAATAGCTTCCAGGTCTTTGGACCGATTGACTCGAAATTTCTCCCAGACGTGGTCCTATACTGGCTGAACGAGACACAGCAGTCCCCATTGGATTCGGGTGAAATTTGTATTTTTGGCGAATATTTTAGTGAGAGGGACAATGTTTCATGAGGCTGGCTTAAGGCTGAGGCTAGGGTTAGGGTTAGGGTTAGGGTTATGGGGCTAGGGTTAGGGTTATGAGGCTACGGTTAGGGTTACGGTCGTCTTTTGACCGATTGACTCGAAATTGCACACGCATGTGCTCCTCACTGGTGGAATGAGGCTCGCCGGTTTTGGTTGGATTCTGGTGGAATTTGTATTTTTGGTGAATATTTTAAAGAAAAAAATGGCCTTTTTCATGAAAACGTCGGCCGATTTTTTCAATAGCTTCCAGGTCTTTGGACCGATTGACTCGAAATTTCTCCCAGACGTGGTCCTATACTGGCTGAACGAGACACAGCAGTCCCCATTGGATTCGGGTGAAATTTGTATTTTTGGCGAATATTTTAGTGAGAGGGACAATGTTTCATGAGGCTGGCTTAAGGCTGAGGCTAGGGTTAGGGTTAGGGTTATGGGGCTAGGGTTAGGGTTATGGGGCTAGGGTTAGGGTTACGGTCGTCTTTTGAGCGATTGACTCGAAATTGCACACGCATGTCCTCCTCACTGGTGGAATGAGGCTCGCCGGTTTTGGTTGGATTCCGGTGGAATTTGTATTTTTGGTGAATATTTTAAAGAAAAAAATGGCCTTTTTCATGAAAACGTCGGCCGATTTTTTCAATAGCTTCCAGGTCTTTGGACCGATTGACTCGAAATTTCTCCCAGACGTGGTCCTATACTGGCTGAACGAGACACAGCAGTCCCCATTGGATTCGGGTGAAATTTGTATTTTTGGCGAATATTTTAGTGAGAGGGACAATGTTTCATGAGGCTGGCTTAAGGCTGAGGCTAGGGTTAGGGTTAGGGTTAGGGTTATGGGGCTAGGTTTAGGGTTATGGGGCTAGGGTTAGGGTTACGGTCGTCTTTTGAGCGATTGACTCGAAATTGTACACGCATGTCCTCCTCACTGGTGGAATGAGGCTCGCCGGTTTTGGTTGGATTCCGGTGGAATTTGTATTTTTGGTGAATATTTTAAAGAAAAAAATGGCCTTTTTCATGAAAACGTCGGCCGATTTTTTCAATAGCTTCCAGGTCTTTGGACCGATTGACTCGAAATTTCTCCCAGACGTGGTCCTATACTGGCTGAACGAGACACAGCAGTCCCCATTGGATTCGGGTGAAATTTGTATTTTTGGCGAATATTTTAGTGAGAGGGACAATGTTTCATGAGGCTGGCTTAAGGCTGAGGCTAGGGTTAGGGTTAGGGTTAGGGTTATGGGGCTAGGGTTAGGGTTATGAGGCTACGGTTAGGGTTATGGTCGTCTTTTGACCGATTGACTCGAAATTGCACACGCATGTGCTCCTCACTGGTGGAATGAGGCTCGCCGGTTTTGGTTGGATTCTGGTGGAATTTGTATTTTTGGTGAATATTTTAAAGAAAAAAATGGCCTTTTTCATGAAAACGTCGGCCGATTTTTTCAATAGCTTCCAGGTCTTTGGACCGATTGACTCGAAATTTCTCCCAGACGTGGTCCTATACTGGCTGAACGAGACACAGCAGTCCCCATTGGATTCGGGTGAAATTTGTATTTTTGGCGAATATTTTAGTGAGAGGGACAATGTTTCATGAGGCTGGCTTAAGGCTGAGGCTAGGGTTAGGGTTAGGGTTAGGGTTATGGGGCTAGGGTTAGGGTTATGAGGCTACGGTTAGGGTTACGGTCGTCTTTTGACCGATTGACTCGAAATTGCACACGCATGTGCTCCTCACTGGTGGAATGAGGCTCGCCGGTTTTGGTTGGATTCTGGTGGAATTTGTATTTTTGGTGAATATTTTAAAGAAAAAAATGGCCTTTTTCATGAAAACGTCGGCCGATTTTTTCAATAGCTTCCAGGTCTTTGGACCGATTGACTCGAAATTTCTCCCAGACGTGGTCCTATACTGGCTGAACGAGACACAGCAGTCCCCATTGGATTCGGGTGAAATTTGTATTTTTGGCGAATATTTTAGTGAGAGGGACAATGTTTCATGAGGCTGGCTTAAGGCTGAGGCTAGGGTTAGGGTTAGGGTTATGGGGCTAGGGTTAGGGTTATGGGGCTAGGGTTAGGGTTACGGTCGTCTTTTGAGCGATTGACTCGAAATTGCACACGCATGTCCTCCTCACTGGTGGAATGAGGCTCGCCGGTTTTGGTTGGATTCCGGTGGAATTTGTATTTTTGGTGAATATTTTAAAGAAAAAAATGGCCTTTTTCATGAAAACGTCGGCCGATTTTTTCAATAGCTTCCAGGTCTTTGGACCGATTGACTCGAAATTTCTCCCAGACGTGGTCCTATACTGGCTGAACGAGACACAGCAGTCCCCATTGGATTCGGGTGAAATTTGTATTTTTGGCGAATATTTTAGTGAGAGGGACAATGTTTCATGAGGCTGGCTTAAGGCTGAGGCTAGGGTTAGGGTTAGGGTTATGGGGCTAGGGTTAGGGTTATGGGGCTAGGGTTAGGGTTACGGTCGTCTTTTGAGCGATTGACTCGAAATTGCACACGCATGTCCTCCTCACTGGTGGAATGAGGCTCGCCGGTTTTGGTTGGATTCCGGTGGAATTTGTATTTTTGGTGAATATTTTAAAGAAAAAAATGGCCTTTTTCATGAAAACGTCGGCCGATTTTTTCAATAGCTTCCAGGTCTTTGGACCGATTGACTCGAAATTTCTCCCAGACGTGGTCCTATACTGGCTGAACGAGACACAGCAGTCCCCATTGGATTCGGGTGAAATTTGTATTTTTGGCGAATATTTTAGTGAGAGGGACAATGTTTCATGAGGCTGGCTTAAGGCTGAGGCTAGGGTTAGGGTTAGGGTTAGGGTTATGGGGCTAGGGTTAGGGTTATGAGGCTACGGTTAGGGTTACGGTCGTCTTTTGACCGATTGACTCGAAATTGCACACGCATGTGCTCCTCACTGGTGGAATGAGGCTCGCCGGTTTTGGTTGGATTCTGGTGGAATTTGTATTTTTGGTGAATATTTTAAAGAAAAAAATGGCCTTTTTCATGAAAACGTCGGCCGATTTTTTCAATAGCTTCCAGGTCTTTGGACCGATTGACTCGAAATTTCTCCCAGACGTGGTCCTATACTGGCTGAACGAGACACAGCAGTCCCCATTGGATTCGGGTGAAATTTGTATTTTTGGCGAATATTTTAGTGAGAAGGACAATGTTTCATGAGGCTGGCTTAAGGCTGAGGCTAGGGTTAGGGTTAGGGTTAGGGTTATGGGGCTAGGGTTAGGGTTATGAGGCTACGGTTAGGGTTACGGTCGTCTTTTGACCGATTGACTCGAAATTGCACACGCATGTGCTCCTCACTGGTGGAATGAGGCTCGCCGGTTTTGGTTGGATTCTGGTGGAATTTGTATTTTTGGTGAATATTTTAAAGAAAAAAATGGCCTTTTTCATGAAAACGTCGGCCGATTTTTTCAATAGCTTCCAGGTCTTTGGACCGATTGACTCGAAATTTCTCCCAGACGTGGTCCTATACTGGCTGAACGAGACACAGCAGTCCCCATTGGATTCGGGTGAAATTTGTATTTTTGGCGAATATTTTAGTGAGAGGGACAATGTTTCATGAGGCTGGCTTAAGGCTGAGGCTAGGGTTAGGGTTAGGGTTAGGGTTATGGGGCTAGGTTTAGGGTTATGGGGCTAGGGTTAGGGTTACGGTCGTCTTTTGAGCGATTGACTCGAAATTGTACACGCATGTCCTCCTCACTGGTGGAATGAGGCTCGCCGGTTTTGGTTGGATTCCGGTGGAATTTGTATTTTTGGTGAATATTTTAAAGAAAAAAATGGCCTTTTTCATGAAAACGTCGGCCGATTTTTTCAATAGCTTCCAGGTCTTTGGACCGATTGACTCGAAATTTCTCCCAGACGTGGTCCTATACTGGCTGAACGAGACACAGCAGTCCCCATTGGATTCGGGTGAAATTTGTATTTTTGGCGAATATTTTAGTGAGAGGGACAATGTTTCATGAGGCTGGCTTAAGGCTGAGGCTAGGGTTAGGGTTAGGGTTAGGGTTATGGGGCTAGGGTTAGGGTTATGAGGCTACGGTTAGGGTTACGGTCGTCTTTTGACCGATTGACTCGAAATTGCACACGCATGTGCTCCTCACTGGTGGAATGAGGCTCGCCGGTTTTGGTTGGATTCTGGTGGAATTTGTATTTTTGGTGAATATTTTAAAGAAAAAAATGGCCTTTTTCATGAAAACGTCGGCCGATTTTTTCAATAGCTTCCAGGTCTTTGGACCGATTGACTCGAAATTTCTCCCAGACGTGGTCCTATACTGGCTGAACGAGACACAGCAGTCCCCATTGGATTCGGGTGAAATTTGTATTTTTGGCGAATATTTTAGTGAGAGGGACAATGTTTCATGAGGCTGGCTTAAGGCTGAGGCTAGGGTTAGGGTTAGGGTTAGGGTTATGGGGCTAGGGTTAGGGTTATGGGGCTAGGGTTAGGGTTACGGTCGTCTTTTGAGCGATTGACTCGAAATTGCACACGCATGTCCTCCTCACTGGTGGAATGAGGCTCGCCGGTTTTGGTTGGATTCCGGTGGAATTTGTATTTTTGGTGAATATTTTAAAGAAAAAAATGGCCTTTTTCATGAAAACGTCGGCCGATTTTTTCAATAGCTTCCAGGTCTTTGGACCGATTGACTCGAAATTTCTCCCAGACGTGGTCCTATACTGGCTGAACGAGACACAGCAGTCCCCATTGGATTCGGGTGAAATTTGTATTTTTGGCGAATATTTTAGTGAGAGGGACAATGTTTCATGAGGCTGGCTTAAGGCTGAGGCTAGGGTTAGGGTTAGGGTTAGGGTTATGGGGCTAGGGTTAGGGTTATGAGGCTACGGTTAGGGTTACGGTCGTCTTTTGACCGATTGACTCGAAATTGCACACGCATGTGCTCCTCACTGGTGGAATGAGGCTCGCCGGTTTTGGTTGGATTCTGGTGGAATTTGTATTTTTGGTGAATATTTTAAAGAAAAAAATGGCCTTTTTCATGAAAACGTCGGCCGATTTTTTCAATAGCTTCCAGGTCTTTGGACCGATTGACTCGAAATTTCTCCCAGACGTGGTCCTATACTGGCTGAACGAGACACAGCAGTCCCCATTGGATTCGGGTGAAATTTGTATTTTTGGCGAATATTTTAGTGAGAGGGACAATGTTTCATGAGGCTGGCTTAAGGCTGAGGCTAGGGTTAGGGTTAGGGTTAGGGTTATGGGGCTAGGGTTAGGGTTATGAGGCTACGGTTAGGGTTACGGTCGTCTTTTGACCGATTGACTCGAAATTGCACACGCATGTGCTCCTCACTGGTGGAATGAGGCTCGCCGGTTTTGGTTGGATTCTGGTGGAATTTGTATTTTTGGTGAATATTTTAAAGAAAAAAATGGCCTTTTTCATGAAAACGTCGGCCGATTTTTTCAATAGCTTCCAGGTCTTTGGACCGATTGACTCGAAATTTCTCCCAGACGTGGTCCTATACTGGCTGAACGAGACACAGCAGTCCCCATTGGATTCGGGTGAAATTTGTATTTTTGGCGAATATTTTAGTGAGAGGGACAATGTTTCATGAGGCTGGCTTAAGGCTGAGGCTAGGGTTAGGGTTAGGGTTATGGGGCTAGGGTTAGGGTTATGGGGCTAGGGTTAGGGTTACGGTCGTCTTTTGAGCGATTGACTCGAAATTGCACACGCATGTCCTCCTCACTGGTGGAATGAGGCTCGCCGGTTTTGGTTGGATTCCGGTGGAATTTGTATTTTTGGTGAATATTTTAAAGAAAAAAATGGCCTTTTTCATGAAAACGTCGGCCGATTTTTTCAATAGCTTCCAGGTCTTTGGACCGATTGACTCGAAATTTCTCCCAGACGTGGTCCTATACTGGCTGAACGAGACACAGCAGTCCCCATTGGATTCGGGTGACATTTGTATTTTTGGCGAATATTTTAGTGAGAGGGACAATGTTTCATGAGGCTGGCTTAAGCCTGAGGCTAGGGTTAGGGTTAGGGTTAGGGTTATGGGGCTAGGGTTAGGGTTATGGGGCTAGGGTTAGGGTTACGGTCGTCTTTTGAGCGATTGACTCGAAATTGTACACGCATGTCCTCCTCACTGGTGGAATGAGGCTCGCCGGTTTTGGTTGGATTCCGGTGGAATTTGTATTTTTGGTGAATATTTTAAAGAAAAAAATGGCCTTTTTCATGAAAACGTCGGCCGATTTTTTCAATAGCTTCCAGGTCTTTGGACCGATTGACTCGAAATTTCTCCCAGACGTGGTCCTATACTGGCTGAACGAGACACAGCAGTCCCCATTGGATTCGGGTGAAATTTGTATTTTTGGCGAATATTTTAGTGAGAGGGACAATGTTTCATGAGGCTGGCTTAAGGCTGAGGCTAGGGTTAGGGTTAGGGTTAGGGTTATGGGGCTAGGGTTAGGGTTATGGGGCTAGGGTTAGGGTTACGGTCGTCTTTTGAGCGATTGACTCGAAACTGTACACGCATGTCCTCCTCACTGGTGGAATGAGGCTCGCCGGTTTTGGTTGGATTCCGGTGGAATTTGTATTTTTGGTGAATATTTTAAAGAAAAAAATGGCCTTTTTCATGAAAACGTCGGCCGATTTTTTCAATAGCTTCCAGGTCTTTGGACCGATTGACTCGAAATTTCTCCCAGACGTGGTCCTATACTGGCTGAACGAGACACAGCAGTCCCCATTGGATTCGGGTGAAATTTGTATTTTTGGCGAATATTTTAGTGAGAGGGACAATGTTTCATGAGGCTGGCTTAAGGCTGAGGCTAGGGTTAGGGTTAGGGTTAGGGTTATGGGGCTAGGGTTAGGGTTATGAGGCTACGGTTAGGGTTACGGTCGTCTTTTGACCGATTGACTCGAAATTGCACACGCATGTGCTCCTCACTGGTGGAATGAGGCTCGCCGGTTTTGGTTGGATTCTGGTGGAATTTGTATTTTTGGTGAATATTTTAAAGAAAAAAATGGCCTTTTTCATGAAAACGTCGGCCGATTTTTTCAATAGCTTCCAGGTCTTTGGACCGATTGACTCGAAATTTCTCCCAGACGTGGTCCTATACTGGCTGAACGAGACACAGCAGTCCCCATTGGATTCGGGTGAAATTTGTATTTTTGGCGAATATTTTAGTGAGAGGGACAATGTTTCATGAGGCTGGCTTAAGGCTGAGGCTAGGGTTAGGGTTAGGGTTAGGGTTATGGGGCTAGGGTTAGGGTTACGGTCGTCTTTTGAGCGATTGACTCGAAATTGCACACGCATGTCCTCCTCACTGGTGGAATGAGGCTCGCCGGTTTTGGTTGGATTCCGGTGGAATTTGTATTTTTGGTGAATATTTTAAAGAAAAAAATGGCCTTTTTCATGAAAACGTCGGCCGATTTTTTCAATAGCTTCCAGGTCTTTGGACCGATTGACTCGAAATTTCTCCCAGACGTGGTCCTATACTGGCTGAACGAGACACAGCAGTCCCCATTGGATTCGGGTGAAATTTGTATTTTTGGCGAATATTTTAGTGAGAGGGACAATGTTTCATGAGGCTGGCTTAAGGCTGAGGCTAGGGTTAGGGTTAGGGTTAGGGTTATGGGGCTAGGGTTAGGGTTATGGGGCTAGGGTTAGGGTTACGGTCGTCTTTTGAGCGATTGACTCGAAATTGTACACGCATGTCCTCCTCACTGGTGGAATGAGGCTCGCCGGTTTTGGTTGGATTCCGGTGGAATTTGTATTTTTGGTGAATATTTTAAAGAAAAAAATGGCCTTTTTCATGAAAACGTCGGCCGATTTTTTCAATAGCTTCCAGGTCTTTGGACCGATTGACTCGAAATTTCTCCCAGACGTGGTCCTATACTGGCTGAACGAGACACAGCAGTCCCCATTGGATTCGGGTGAAATTTGTATTTTTGGCGAATATTTTAGTGAGAGGGACAATGTTTCATGAGGCTGGCTTAAGGCTGAGGCTAGGGTTAGGGTTAGGGTTAGGGTTATGGGGCTAGGGTTAGGGTTATGAGGCTACGGTTAGGGTTACGGTCGTCTTTTGACCGATTGACTCGAAATTGCACACGCATGTGCTCCTCACTGGTGGAATGAGGCTCGCCGGTTTTGGTTGGATTCTGGTGGAATTTGTATTTTTGGTGAATATTTTAAAGAAAAAAATGGCCTTTTTCATGAAAACGTCGGCCGATTTTTTCAATAGCTTCCAGGTCTTTGGACCGATTGACTCGAAATTTCTCCCAGACGTGGTCCTATACTGGCTGAACGAGACACAGCAGTCCCCATTGGATTCGGGTGAAATTTGTATTTTTGGCGAATATTTTAGTGAGAGGGACAATGTTTCATGAGGCTGGCTTAAGGCTGAGGCTAGGGTTAGGGTTAGGGTTAGGGTTATGGGGCTAGGGTTAGGGTTACGGTCGTCTTTTGAGCGATTGACTCGAAATTGCACACGCATGTCCTCCTCACTGGTGGAATGAGGCTCGCCGGTTTTGGTTGGATTCCGGTGGAATTTGTATTTTTGGTGAATATTTTAAAGAAAAAAATGGCCTTTTTCATGAAAACGTCGGCCGATTTTTTCAATAGCTTCCAGGTCTTTGGACCGATTGACTCGAAATTTCTCCCAGACGTGGTCCTATACTGGCTGAACGAGACACAGCAGTCCCCATTGGATTCGGGTGAAATTTGTATTTTTGGCGAATATTTTAGTGAGAGGGACAATGTTTCATGAGGCTGGCTTAAGGCTGAGGCTAGGGTTAGGGTTAGGGTTAGGGTTATGGGGCTAGGGTTAGGGTTATGAGGCTACGGTTAGGGTTACGGTCGTCTTTTGACCGATTGACTCGAAATTGCACACGCATGTGCTCCTCACTGGTGGAATGAGGCTCGCCGGTTTTGGTTGGATTCTGGTGGAATTTGTATTTTTGGTGAATATTTTAAAGAAAAAAATGGCCTTTTTCATGAAAACGTCGGCCGATTTTTTCAATAGCTTCCAGGTCTTTGGACCGATTGACTCGAAATTTCTCCCAGACGTGGTCCTATACTGGCTGAACGAGACACAGCAGTCCCCATTGGATTCGGGTGAAATTTGTATTTTTGGCGAATATTTTAGTGAGAGGGACAATGTTTCATGAGGCTGGCTTAAGGCTGAGGCTAGGGTTAGGGTTAGGGTTAGGGTTATGGGGCTAGGGTTAGGGTTACGGTCGTCTTTTGAGCGATTGACTCGAAATTGCACACGCATGTCCTCCTCACTGGTGGAATGAGGCTCGCCGGTTTTGGTTGGATTCCGGTGGAATTTGTATTTTTGGTGAATATTTTAAAGAAAAAAATGGCCTTTTTCATGAAAACGTCGGCCGATTTTTTCAATAGCTTCCAGGTCTTTGGACCGATTGACTCGAAATTTCTCCCAGACGTGGTCCTATACTGGCTGAACGAGACACAGCAGTCCCCATTGGATTCGGGTGAAATTTGTATTTTTGGCGAATATTTTAGTGAGAGGGACAATGTTTCATGAGGCTGGCTTAAGGCTGAGGCTAGGGTTAGGGTTAGGGTTAGGGTTATGGGGCTAGGGTTAGGGTTATGAGGCTACGGTTAGGGTTACGGTCGTCTTTTGACCGATTGACTCGAAATTGCACACGCATGTGCTCCTCACTGGTGGAATGAGGCTTGCCGGTTTTGGTTGGATTCTGGTGGAATTTGTATTTTTGGTGAATATTTTAAAGAAAAAAATGGCCTTTTTCATGAAAACGTCGGCCGATTTTTTCAATAGCTTCCAGGTCTTTGGACCGATTGACTCGAAATTTCTCCCAGACGTGGTCCTATACTGGCTGAACGAGACACAGCAGTCCCCATTGGATTCGGGTGAAATTTGTATTTTTGGCGAATATTTTAGTGAGAGGGACAATGTTTCATGAGGCTGGCTTAAGGCTGAGGCTAGGGTTAGGGTTAGGGTTATGGGGCTAGGGTTAGGGTTATGGGGCTAGGGTTAGGGTTACGGTCGTCTTTTGAGCGATTGACTCGAAATTGCACACGCATGTCCTCCTCACTGGTGGAATGAGGCTCGCCGGTTTTGGTTGGATTCCGGTGGAATTTGTATTTTTGGTGAATATTTTAAAGAAAAAAATGGCCTTTTTCATGAAAACGTCGGCCGATTTTTTCAATAGCTTCCAGGTCTTTGGACCGATTGACTCGAAATTTCTCCCAGACGTGGTCCTATACTGGCTGAACGAGACACAGCAGTCCCCATTGGATTCGGGTGACATTTGTATTTTTGGCGAATATTTTAGTGAGAGGGACAATGTTTCATGAGGCTGGCTTAAGCCTGAGGCTAGGGTTAGGGTTAGGGTTAGGGTTATGGGGCTAGGGTTAGGGTTATGGGGCTAGGGTTAGGGTTACGGTCGTCTTTTGAGCGATTGACTCGAAATTGTACACGCATGTCCTCCTCACTGGTGGAATGAGGCTCGCCGGTTTTGGTTGGATTCCGGTGGAATTTGTATTTTTGGTGAATATTTTAAAGAAAAAAATGGCCTTTTTCATGAAAACGTCGGCCGATTTTTTCAATAGCTTCCAGGTCTTTGGACCGATTGACTCGAAATTTCTCCCAGACGTGGTCCTATACTGGCTGAACGAGACACAGCAGTCCCCATTGGATTCGGGTGAAATTTGTATTTTTGGCGAATATTTTAGTGAGAGGGACAATGTTTCATGAGGCTGGCTTAAGGCTGAGGCTAGGGTTAGGGTTAGGGTTAGGGTTATGGGGCTAGGGTTAGGGTTATGGGGCTAGGGTTAGGGTTACGGTCGTCTTTTGAGCGATTGACTCGAAATTGTACACGCATGTCCTCCTCACTGGTGGAATGAGGCTCGCCGGTTTTGGTTGGATTCCGGTGGAATTTGTATTTTTGGTGAATATTTTAAAGAAAAAAATGGCCTTTTTCATGAAAACGTCGGCCGATTTTTTCAATAGCTTCCAGGTCTTTGGACCGATTGACTCGAAATTTCTCCCAGACGTGGTCCTATACTGGCTGAACGAGACACAGCAGTCCCCATTGGATTCGGGTGAAATTTGTATTTTTGGCGAATATTTTAGTGAGAGGGACAATGTTTCATGAGGCTGGCTTAAGGCTGAGGCTAGGGTTAGGGTTAGGGTTAGGGTTATGGGGCTAGGGTTAGGGTTATGAGGCTACGGTTAGGGTTACGGTCGTCTTTTGACCGATTGACTCGAAATTGCACACGCATGTGCTCCTCACTGGTGGAATGAGGCTCGCCGGTTTTGGTTGGATTCTGGTGGAATTTGTATTTTTGGTGAATATTTTAAAGAAAAAAATGGCCTTTTTCATGAAAACGTCGGCCGATTTTTTCAATAGCTTCCAGGTCTTTGGACCGATTGACTCGAAATTTCTCCCAGACGTGGTCCTATACTGGCTGAACGAGACACAGCAGTCCCCATTGGATTCGGGTGAAATTTGTATTTTTGGCGAATATTTTAGTGAGAGGGACAATGTTTCATGAGGCTGGCTTAAGGCTGAGGCTAGGGTTAGGGTTAGGGTTAGGGTTATGGGGCTAGGGTTAGGGTTACGGTCGTCTTTTGAGCGATTGACTCGAAATTGCACACGCATGTCCTCCTCACTGGTGGAATGAGGCTCGCCGGTTTTGGTTGGATTCCGGTGGAATTTGTATTTTTGGTGAATATTTTAAAGAAAAAAATGGCCTTTTTCATGAAAACGTCGGCCGATTTTTTCAATAGCTTCCAGGTCTTTGGACCGATTGACTCGAAATTTCTCCCAGACGTGGTCCTATACTGGCTGAACGAGACACAGCAGTCCCCATTGGATTCGGGTGAAATTTGTATTTTTGGCGAATATTTTAGTGAGAGGGACAATGTTTCATGAGGCTGGCTTAAGGCTGAGGCTAGGGTTAGGGTTAGGGTTAGGGTTATGGGGCTAGGGTTAGGGTTATGGGGCTAGGGTTAGGGTTACGGTCGTCTTTTGAGCGATTGACTCGAAATTGTACACGCATGTCCTCCTCACTGGTGGAATGAGGCTCGCCGGTTTTGGTTGGATTCCGGTGGAATTTGTATTTTTGGTGAATATTTTAAAGAAAAAAATGGCCTTTTTCATGAAAACGTCGGCCGATTTTTTCAATAGCTTCCAGGTCTTTGGACCGATTGACTCGAAATTTCTCCCAGACGTGGTCCTATACTGGCTGAACGAGACACAGCAGTCCCCATTGGATTCGGGTGAAATTTGTATTTTTGGCGAATATTTTAGTGAGAGGGACAATGTTTCATGAGGCTGGCTTAAGGCTGAGGCTAGGGTTAGGGTTAGGGTTAGGGTTATGGGGCTAGGGTTAGGGTTATGAGGCTACGGTTAGGGTTACGGTCGTCTTTTGACCGATTGACTCGAAATTGCACACGCATGTGCTCCTCACTGGTGGAATGAGGCTCGCCGGTTTTGGTTGGATTCTGGTGGAATTTGTATTTTTGGTGAATATTTTAAAGAAAAAAATGGCCTTTTTCATGAAAACGTCGGCCGATTTTTTCAATAGCTTCCAGGTCTTTGGACCGATTGACTCGAAATTTCTCCCAGACGTGGTCCTATACTGGCTGAACGAGACACAGCAGTCCCCATTGGATTCGGGTGAAATTTGTATTTTTGGCGAATATTTTAGTGAGAGGGACAATGTTTCATGAGGCTGGCTTAAGGCTGAGGCTAGGGTTAGGGTTAGGGTTAGGGTTATGGGGCTAGGGTTAGGGTTACGGTCGTCTTTTGAGCGATTGACTCGAAATTGCACACGCATGTCCTCCTCACTGGTGGAATGAGGCTCGCCGGTTTTGGTTGGATTCCGGTGGAATTTGTATTTTTGGTGAATATTTTAAAGAAAAAAATGGCCTTTTTCATGAAAACGTCGGCCGATTTTTTCAATAGCTTCCAGGTCTTTGGACCGATTGACTCGAAATTTCTCCCAGACGTGGTCCTATACTGGCTGAACGAGACACAGCAGTCCCCATTGGATTCGGGTGAAATTTGTATTTTTGGCGAATATTTTAGTGAGAGGGACAATGTTTCATGAGGCTGGCTTAAGGCTGAGGCTAGGGTTAGGGTTAGGGTTAGGGTTATGGGGCTAGGGTTAGGGTTACGGTCGTCTTTTGAGCGATTGACTCGAAATTGCACACGCATGTCCTCCTCACTGGTGGAATGAGGCTCGCCGGTTTTGGTTGGATTCCGGTGGAATTTGTATTTTTGGTGAATATTTTAAAGAAAAAAATGGCCTTTTTCATGAAAACGTCGGCCGATTTTTTCAATAGCTTCCAGGTCTTTGGACCGATTGACTCGAAATTTCTCCCAGACGTGGTCCTATACTGGCTGAACGAGACACAGCAGTCCCCATTGGATTCGGGTGAAATTTGTATTTTTGGCGAATATTTTAGTGAGAGGGACAATGTTTCATGAGGCTGGCTTAAGGCTGAGGCTAGGGTTAGGGTTAGGGTTAGGGTTATGGGGCTAGGGTTAGGGTTATGAGGCTACGGTTAGGGTTACGGTCGTCTTTTGACCGATTGACTCGAAATTGCACACGCATGTGCTCCTCACTGGTGGAATGAGGCTTGCCGGTTTTGGTTGGATTCTGGTGGAATTTGTATTTTTGGTGAATATTTTAAAGAAAAAAATGGCCTTTTTCATGAAAACGTCGGCCGATTTTTTCAATAGCTTCCAGGTCTTTGGACCGATTGACTCGAAATTTCTCCCAGACGTGGTCCTATACTGGCTGAACGAGACACAGCAGTCCCCATTGGATTCGGGTGAAATTTGTATTTTTGGCGAATATTTTAGTGAGAGGGACAATGTTTCATGAGGCTGGCTTAAGGCTGAGGCTAGGGTTAGGGTTAGGGTTAGGGTTATGGGGCTAGGGTTAGGGTTATGGGGCTAGGGTTAGGGTTACGGTCGTCTTTTGAGCGATTGACTCGAAATTGCACACGCATGTCCTCCTCACTGGTGGAATGAGGCTCGCCGGTTTTGGTTGGATTCCGGTGGAATTTGTATTTTTGGTGAATATTTTAAAGAAAAAAATGGCCTTTTTCATGAAAACGTCGGCCGATTTTTTCAATAGCTTCCAGGTCTTTGGACCGATTGACTCGAAATTTCTCCCAGACGTGGTCCTATACTGGCTGAACGAGACACAGCAGTCCCCATTGGATTCGGGTGAAATTTGTATTTTTGGCGAATATTTTAGTGAGAGGGACAATGTTTCATGAGGCTGGCTTAAGGCTGAGGCTAGGGTTAGGGTTAGGGTTAGGGTTAGGGTTATGGGGCTAGGGTTAGGGTTATGGGGCTAGGGTTAGGGTTACGGTCGTCTTTTGAGCGATTGACTCGAAATTGCACACGCATGTCCTCCTCACTGGTGGAATGAGGCTCGCCGGTTTTGGTTGGATTCCGGTGGAATTTGTATTTTTGGTGAATATTTTAAAGAAAAAAATGGCCTTTTTCATGAAAACGTCGGCCGATTTTTTCAATAGCTTCCAGGTCTTTGGACCGATTGACTCGAAATTTCTCCCAGACGTGGTCCTATACTGGCTGAACGAGACACAGCAGTCCCCATTGGATTCGGGTGAAATTTGTATTTTTGGCGAATATTTTAGTGAGAGGGACAATGTTTCATGAGGCTGGCTTAAGGCTGAGGCTAGGGTTAGGGTTAGGGTTAGGGTTATGGGGCTAGGGTTAGGGTTATGGGGCTAGGGTTAGGGTTACGGTCGTCTTTTGAGCGATTGACTCGAAATTGTACACGCATGTCCTCCTCACTGGTGGAATGAGGCTCGCCGGTTTTGGTTGGATTCCGGTGGAATTTGTATTTTTGGTGAATATTTTAAAGAAAAAAATGGCCTTTTTCATGAAAACGTCGGCCGATTTTTTCAATAGCTTCCAGGTCTTTGGACCGATTGACTCGAAATTTCTCCCAGACGTGGTCCTATACTGGCTGAACGAGACACAGCAGTCCCCATTGGATTCGGGTGAAATTTGTATTTTTGGCGAATATTTTAGTGAGAGGGACAATGTTTCATGAGGCTGGCTTAAGGCTGAGGCTAGGGTTAGGGTTAGGGTTAGGGTTATGGGGCTAGGGTTAGGGTTATGAGGCTACGGTTAGGGTTACGGTCGTCTTTTGACCGATTGACTCGAAATTGCACACGCATGTGCTCCTCACTGGTGGAATGAGGCTCGCCGGTTTTGGTTGGATTCTGGTGGAATTTGTATTTTTGGTGAATATTTTAAAGAAAAAAATGGCCTTTTTCATGAAAACGTCGGCCGATTTTTTCAATAGCTTCCAGGTCTTTGGACCGATTGACTCGAAATTTCTCCCAGACGTGGTCCTATACTGGCTGAACGAGACACAGCAGTCCCCATTGGATTCGGGTGAAATTTGTATTTTTGGCGAATATTTTAGTGAGAGGGACAATGTTTCATGAGGCTGGCTTAAGGCTGAGGCTAGGGTTAGGGTTAGGGTTAGGGTTATGGGGCTAGGGTTAGGGTTACGGTCGTCTTTTGAGCGATTGACTCGAAATTGCACACGCATGTCCTCCTCACTGGTGGAATGAGGCTCGCCGGTTTTGGTTGGATTCCGGTGGAATTTGTATTTTTGGTGAATATTTTAAAGAAAAAAATGGCCTTTTTCATGAAAACGTCGGCCGATTTTTTCAATAGCTTCCAGGTCTTTGGACCGATTGACTCGAAATTTCTCCCAGACGTGGTCCTATACTGGCTGAACGAGACACAGCAGTCCCCATTGGATTCGGGTGAAATTTGTATTTTTGGCGAATATTTTAGTGAGAGGGACAATGTTTCATGAGGCTGGCTTAAGGCTGAGGCTAGGGTTAGGGTTAGGGTTAGGGTTATGGGGCTAGGGTTAGGGTTATGAGGCTACGGTTAGGGTTACGGTCGTCTTTTGACCGATTGACTCGAAATTGCACACGCATGTGCTCCTCACTGGTGGAATGAGGCTTGCCGGTTTTGGTTGGATTCTGGTGGAATTTGTATTTTTGGTGAATATTTTAAAGAAAAAAATGGCCTTTTTCATGAAAACGTCGGCCGATTTTTTCAATAGCTTCCAGGTCTTTGGACCGATTGACTCGAAATTTCTCCCAGACGTGGTCCTATACTGGCTGAACGAGACACAGCAGTCCCCATTGGATTCGGGTGAAATTTGTATTTTTGGCGAATATTTTAGTGAGAGGGACAATGTTTCATGAGGCTGGCTTAAGGCTGAGGCTAGGGTTAGGGTTAGGGTTAGGGTTATGGGGCTAGGGTTAGGGTTATGGGGCTAGGGTTAGGGTTACGGTCGTCTTTTGAGCGATTGACTCGAAATTGCACACGCATGTCCTCCTCACTGGTGGAATGAGGCTCGCCGGTTTTGGTTGGATTCCGGTGGAATTTGTATTTTTGGTGAATATTTTAAAGAAAAAAATGGCCTTTTTCATGAAAACGTCGGCCGATTTTTTCAATAGCTTCCAGGTCTTTGGACCGATTGACTCGAAATTTCTCCCAGACGTGGTCCTATACTGGCTGAACGAGACACAGCAGTCCCCATTGGATTCGGGTGAAATTTGTATTTTTGGCGAATATTTTAGTGAGAGGGACAATGTTTCATGAGGCTGGCTTAAGGCTGAGGCTAGGGTTAGGGTTAGGGTTAGGGTTAGGGTTATGGGGCTAGGGTTAGGGTTATGGGGCTAGGGTTAGGGTTACGGTCGTCTTTTGAGCGATTGACTCGAAATTGCACACGCATGTCCTCCTCACTGGTGGAATGAGGCTCGCCGGTTTTGGTTGGATTCCGGTGGAATTTGTATTTTTGGTGAATATTTTAAAGAAAAAAATGGCCTTTTTCATGAAAACGTCGGCTGATTTTTTCAATAGCTTCCAGGTCTTTGGACCGATTGACTCGAAATTTCTCCCAGACGTGGTCCTATACTGGCTGAACGAGACACAGCAGTCCCCATTGGATTCGGGTGAAATTTGTATTTTTGGCGAATATTTTAGTGAGAGGGACAATGTTTCATGAGGCTGGCTTAAGGCTGAGGCTAGGGTTAGGGTTAGGGTTAGGGTTATGGGGCTAGGGTTAGGGTTACGGTCGTCTTTTGAGCGATTGACTCGAAATTGTACACGCATGTCCTCCTCACTGGTGGAATGAGGCTCGCCGGTTTTGGTTGGATTCCGGTGGAATTTGTATTTTTGGTGAATATTTTAAAGAAAAAAATGGCCTTTTTCATGAAAACGTCGGCCGATTTTTTCAATAGCTTCCAGGTCTTTGGACCGATTGACTCGAAATTTCTCCCAGACGTGGTCCTATACTGGCTGAACGAGACACAGCAGTCCCCATTGGATTCGGGTGAAATTTGTATTTTTGGCGAATATTTTAGTGAGAGGGACAATGTTTCATGAGGCTGGCTTAAGGCTGAGGCTAGGGTTAGGGTTAGGGTTAGGGTTATGGGGCTAGGGTTAGGGTTATGAGGCTACGGTTAGGGTTACGGTCGTCTTTTGACCGATTGACTCAAAATTGCACACGCATGTGCTCCTCACTGGTGGAATGAGGCTCGCCGGTTTTGGTTGGATTCTGGTGGAATTTGTATTTTTGGTGAATATTTTAAAGAAAAAAATGGCCTTTTTCATGAAAACGTCGGCCGATTTTTTCAATAGCTTCCAGGTCTTTGGACCGATTGACTCGAAATTTCTCCCAGACGTGGTCCTATACTGGCTGAACGAGACACAGCAGTCCCCATTGGATTCGGGTGAAATTTGTATTTTTGGCGAATATTTTAGTGAGAGGGACAATGTTTCATGAGGCTGGCTTAAGGCTGAGGCTAGGGTTAGGGTTAGGGTTAGGGTTATGGGGCTAGGGTTAGGGTTATGAGGCTACGGTTAGGGTTACGGTCGTCTTTTGACCGATTGACTCGAAATTGCACACGCATGTGCTCCTCACTGGTGGAATGAGGCTCGCCGGTTTTGGTTGGATTCTGGTGGAATTTGTATTTTTGGTGAATATTTTAAAGAAAAAAATGGCCTTTTTCATGAAAACGTCGGCCGATTTTTTCAATAGCTTCCAGGTCTTTGGACCGATTGACTCGAAATTTCTCCCAGACGTGGTCCTATACTGGCTGAACGAGACACAGCAGTCCCCATTGGATTCGGGTGAAATTTGTATTTTTGGCGAATATTTTAGTGAGAGGGACAATGTTTCATGAGGCTGGCTTAAGGCTGAGGCTAGGGTTAGGGTTAGGGTTAGGGTTATGGGGCTAGGGTTAGGGTTATGAGGCTACGGTTAGGGTTACGGTCGTCTTTTGACCGATTGACTCGAAATTGCACACGCATGTGCTCCTCACTGGTGGAATGAGGCTCGCCGGTTTTGGTTGGATTCTGGTGGAATTTGTATTTTTGGTGAATATTTTAAAGAAAAAAATGGCCTTTTTCATGAAAACGTCGGCCGATTTTTTCAATAGCTTCCAGGTCTTTGGACCGATTGACTCGAAATTTCTCCCAGACGTGGTCCTATACTGGCTGAACGAGACACAGCAGTCCCCATTGGATTCGGGTGAAATTTGTATTTTTGGCGAATATTTTAGTGAGAGGGACAATGTTTCATGAGGCTGGCTTAAGGCTGAGGCTAGGGTTAGGGTTAGGGTTAGGGTTATGGGGCTAGGGTTAGGGTTATGAGGCTACGGTTAGGGTTACGGTCGTCTTTTGACCGATTGACTCGAAATTGCACACGCATGTGCTCCTCACTGGTGGAATGAGGCTCGCCGGTTTTGGTTGGATTCTGGTGGAATTTGTATTTTTGGTGAATATTTTAAAGAAAAAAATGGCCTTTTTCATGAAAACGTCGGCCGATTTTTTCAATAGCTTCCAGGTCTTTGGACCGATTGACTCGAAATTTCTCCCAGACGTGGTCCTATACTGGCTGAACGAGACACAGCAGTCCCCATTGGATTCGGGTGAAATTTGTATTTTTGGCGAATATTTTAGTGAGAGGGACAATGTTTCATGAGGCTGGCTTAAGGCTGAGGCTAGGGTTAGGGTTAGGGTTATGGGGCTAGGGTTAGGGTTATGGGGCTAGGGTTAGGGTTACGGTCGTCTTTTGAGCGATTGACTCGAAATTGCACACGCATGTCCTCCTCACTGGTGGAATGAGGCTCGCCGGTTTTGGTTGGATTCCGGTGGAATTTGTATTTTTGGTGAATATTTTAAAGAAAAAAATGGCCTTTTTCATGAAAACGTCGGCCGATTTTTTCAATAGCTTCCAGGTCTTTGGACCGATTGACTCGAAATTTCTCCCAGACGTGGTCCTATACTGGCTGAACGAGACACAGCAGTCCCCATTGGATTCGGGTGAAATTTGTATTTTTGGCGAATATTTTAGTGAGAGGGACAATGTTTCATGAGGCTGGCTTAAGGCTGAGGCTAGGGTTAGGGTTAGGGTTAGGGTTATGGGGCTAGGGTTAGGGTTATGGGGCTAGGGTTAGGGTTACGGTCGTCTTTTGAGCGATTGACTCGAAATTGCACACGCATGTCCTCCTCACTGGTGGAATGAGGCTCGCCGGTTTTGGTTGGATTCCGGTGGAATTTGTATTTTTGGTGAATATTTTAAAGAAAAAAATGGCCTTTTTCATGAAAACGTCGGCCGATTTTTTCAATAGCTTCCAGGTCTTTGGACCGATTGACTCGAAATTTCTCCCAGACGTGGTCCTATACTGGCTGAACGAGACACAGCAGTCCCCATTGGATTCGGGTGAAATTTGTATTTTTGGCGAATATTTTAGTGAGAGGGACAATGTTTCATGAGGCTGGCTTAAGGCTGAGGCTAGGGTTAGGGTTAGGGTTATGGGGCTAGGGTTAGGGTTATGAGGCTACGGTTAGGGTTACGGTCGTCTTTTGACCGATTGACTCGAAATTGCACACGCATGTGCTCCTCACTGGTGGAATGAGGCTCGCCGGTTTTGGTTGGATTCTGGTGGAATTTGTATTTTTGGTGAATATTTTAAAGAAAAAAATGGCCTTTTTCATGAAAACGTCGGCCGATTTTTTCAATAGCTTCCAGGTCTTTGGACCGATTGACTCGAAATTTCTCCCAGACGTGGTCCTATACTGGCTGAACGAGACACAGCAGTCCCCATTGGATTCGGGTGAAATTTGTATTTTTGGCGAATATTTTAGTGAGAGGGACAATGTTTCATGAGGCTGGCTTAAGGCTGAGGCTAGGGTTAGGGTTAGGGTTAGGGTTATGGGGCTAGGGTTAGGGTTATGAGGCTACGGTTAGGGTTACGGTCGTCTTTTGACCGATTGACTCGAAATTGCACACGCATGTGCTCCTCACTGGTGGAATGAGGCTCGCCGGTTTTGGTTGGATTCTGGTGGAATTTGTATTTTTGGTGAATATTTTAAAGAAAAAAATGGCCTTTTTCATGAAAACGTCGGCCGATTTTTTCAATAGCTTCCAGGTCTTTGGACCGATTGACTCGAAATTTCTCCCAGACGTGGTCCTATACTGGCTGAACGAGACACAGCAGTCCCCATTGGATTCGGGTGAAATTTGTATTTTTGGCGAATATTTTAGTGAGAGGGACAATGTTTCATGAGGCTGGCTTAAGGCTGAGGCTAGGGTTAGGGTTAGGGTTATGGGGCTAGGGTTAGGGTTATGGGGCTAGGGTTAGGGTTACGGTCGTCTTTTGAGCGATTGACTCGAAATTGCACACGCATGTCCTCCTCACTGGTGGAATGAGGCTCGCCGGTTTTGGTTGGATTCCGGTGGAATTTGTATTTTTGGTGAATATTTTAAAGAAAAAAATGGCCTTTTTCATGAAAACGTCGGCCGATTTTTTCAATAGCTTCCAGGTCTTTGGACCGATTGACTCGAAATTTCTCCCAGACGTGGTCCTATACTGGCTGAACGAGACACAGCAGTCCCCATTGGATTCGGGTGAAATTTGTATTTTTGGCGAATATTTTAGTGAGAGGGACAATGTTTCATGAGGCTGGCTTAAGGCTGAGGCTAGGGTTAGGGTTAGGGTTAGGGTTATGGGGCTAGGGTTAGGGTTATGGGGCTAGGGTTAGGGTTACGGTCGTCTTTTGAGCGATTGACTCGAAATTGCACACGCATGTGCTCCTCACTGGTGGAATGAGGCTCGCCGGTTTTGGTTGGATTCTGGTGGAATTTGTATTTTTGGTGAATATTTTAAAGAAAAAAATGGCCTTTTTCATGAAAACGTCGGCCGATTTTTTCAATAGCTTCCAGGTCTTTGGACCGATTGACTCGAAATTTCTCCCAGACGTGGTCCTATACTGGCTGAACGAGACACAGCAGTCCCCATTGGATTCGGGTGAAATTTGTATTTTTGGCGAATATTTTAGTGAGAGGGACAATGTTTCATGAGGCTGGCTTAAGGCTGAGGCTAGGGTTAGGGTTAGGGTTAGGGTTATGGGGCTAGGGTTAGGGTTATGAGGCTACGGTTAGGGTTACGGTCGTCTTTTGACCGATTGACTCGAAATTGCACACGCATGTGCTCCTCACTGGTGGAATGAGGCTCGCCGGTTTTGGTTGGATTCTGGTGGAATTTGTATTTTTGGTGAATATTTTAAAGAAAAAAATGGCCTTTTTCATGAAAACGTCGGCCGATTTTTTCAATAGCTTCCAGGTCTTTGGACCGATTGACTCGAAATTTCTCCCAGACGTGGTCCTATACTGGCTGAACGAGACACAGCAGTCCCCATTGGATTCGGGTGAAATTTGTATTTTTGGCGAATATTTTAGTGAGAGGGACAATGTTTCATGAGGCTGGCTTAAGGCTGAGGCTAGGGTTAGGGTTAGGGTTAGGGTTATGGGGCTAGGGTTAGGGTTATGAGGCTACGGTTAGGGTTACGGTCGTCTTTTGACCGATTGACTCGAAATTGCACACGCATGTGCTCCTCACTGGTGGAATGAGGCTTGCCGGTTTTGGTTGGATTCTGGTGGAATTTGTATTTTTGGTGAATATTTTAAAGAAAAAAATGGCCTTTTTCATGAAAACGTCGGCCGATTTTTTCAATAGCTTCCAGGTCTTTGGACCGATTGACTCGAAATTTCTCCCAGACGTGGTCCTATACTGGCTGAACGAGACACAGCAGTCCCCATTGGATTCGGGTGAAATTTGTATTTTTGGCGAATATTTTAGTGAGAGGGACAATGTTTCATGAGGCTGGCTTAAGGCTGAGGCTAGGGTTAGGGTTAGGGTTAGGGTTATGGGGCTAGGGTTAGGGTTATGGGGCTAGGGTTAGGGTTACGGTCGTCTTTTGAGCGATTGACTCGAAATTGCACACGCATGTCCTCCTCACTGGTGGAATGAGGCTCGCCGGTTTTGGTTGGATTCCGGTGGAATTTGTATTTTTGGTGAATATTTTAAAGAAAAAAATGGCCTTTTTCATGAAAACGTCGGCCGATTTTTTCAATAGCTTCCAGGTCTTTGGACCGATTGACTCGAAATTTCTCCCAGACGTGGTCCTATACTGGCTGAACGAGACACAGCAGTCCCCATTGGATTCGGGTGAAATTTGTATTTTTGGCGAATATTTTAGTGAGAGGGACAATGTTTCATGAGGCTGGCTTAAGGCTGAGGCTAGGGTTAGGGTTAGGGTTAGGGTTAGGGTTATGGGGCTAGGGTTAGGGTTATGGGGCTAGGGTTAGGGTTACGGTCGTCTTTTGAGCGATTGACTCGAAATTGCACACGCATGTCCTCCTCACTGGTGGAATGAGGCTCGCCGGTTTTGGTTGGATTCCGGTGGAATTTGTATTTTTGGTGAATATTTTAAAGAAAAAAATGGCCTTTTTCATGAAAACGTCGGCTGATTTTTTCAATAGCTTCCAGGTCTTTGGACCGATTGACTCGAAATTTCTCCCAGACGTGGTCCTATACTGGCTGAACGAGACACAGCAGTCCCCATTGGATTCGGGTGAAATTTGTATTTTTGGCGAATATTTTAGTGAGAGGGACAATGTTTCATGAGGCTGGCTTAAGGCTGAGGCTAGGGTTAGGGTTAGGGTTAGGGTTATGGGGCTAGGGTTAGGGTTACGGTCGTCTTTTGAGCGATTGACTCGAAATTGTACACGCATGTCCTCCTCACTGGTGGAATGAGGCTCGCCGGTTTTGGTTGGATTCCGGTGGAATTTGTATTTTTGGTGAATATTTTAAAGAAAAAAATGGCCTTTTTCATGAAAACGTCGGCCGATTTTTTCAATAGCTTCCAGGTCTTTGGACCGATTGACTCGAAATTTCTCCCAGACGTGGTCCTATACTGGCTGAACGAGACACAGCAGTCCCCATTGGATTCGGGTGAAATTTGTATTTTTGGCGAATATTTTAGTGAGAGGGACAATGTTTCATGAGGCTGGCTTAAGGCTGAGGCTAGGGTTAGGGTTAGGGTTAGGGTTATGGGGCTAGGGTTAGGGTTATGAGGCTACGGTTAGGGTTACGGTCGTCTTTTGACCGATTGACTCAAAATTGCACACGCATGTGCTCCTCACTGGTGGAATGAGGCTCGCCGGTTTTGGTTGGATTCTGGTGGAATTTGTATTTTTGGTGAATATTTTAAAGAAAAAAATGGCCTTTTTCATGAAAACGTCGGCCGATTTTTTCAATAGCTTCCAGGTCTTTGGACCGATTGACTCGAAATTTCTCCCAGACGTGGTCCTATACTGGCTGAACGAGACACAGCAGTCCCCATTGGATTCGGGTGAAATTTGTATTTTTGGCGAATATTTTAGTGAGAGGGACAATGTTTCATGAGGCTGGCTTAAGGCTGAGGCTAGGGTTAGGGTTAGGGTTAGGGTTATGGGGCTAGGGTTAGGGTTATGAGGCTACGGTTAGGGTTACGGTCGTCTTTTGACCGATTGACTCGAAATTGCACACGCATGTGCTCCTCACTGGTGGAATGAGGCTCGCCGGTTTTGGTTGGATTCTGGTGGAATTTGTATTTTTGGTGAATATTTTAAAGAAAAAAATGGCCTTTTTCATGAAAACGTCGGCCGATTTTTTCAATAGCTTCCAGGTCTTTGGACCGATTGACTCGAAATTTCTCCCAGACGTGGTCCTATACTGGCTGAACGAGACACAGCAGTCCCCATTGGATTCGGGTGAAATTTGTATTTTTGGCGAATATTTTAGTGAGAGGGACAATGTTTCATGAGGCTGGCTTAAGGCTGAGGCTAGGGTTAGGGTTAGGGTTAGGGTTATGGGGCTAGGGTTAGGGTTATGAGGCTACGGTTAGGGTTACGGTCGTCTTTTGACCGATTGACTCGAAATTGCACACGCATGTGCTCCTCACTGGTGGAATGAGGCTCGCCGGTTTTGGTTGGATTCTGGTGGAATTTGTATTTTTGGTGAATATTTTAAAGAAAAAAATGGCCTTTTTCATGAAAACGTCGGCCGATTTTTTCAATAGCTTCCAGGTCTTTGGACCGATTGACTCGAAATTTCTCCCAGACGTGGTCCTATACTGGCTGAACGAGACACAGCAGTCCCCATTGGATTCGGGTGAAATTTGTATTTTTGGCGAATATTTTAGTGAGAGGGACAATGTTTCATGAGGCTGGCTTAAGGCTGAGGCTAGGGTTAGGGTTAGGGTTAGGGTTATGGGGCTAGGGTTAGGGTTATGAGGCTACGGTTAGGGTTACGGTCGTCTTTTGACCGATTGACTCGAAATTGCACACGCATGTGCTCCTCACTGGTGGAATGAGGCTCGCCGGTTTTGGTTGGATTCTGGTGGAATTTGTATTTTTGGTGAATATTTTAAAGAAAAAAATGGCCTTTTTCATGAAAACGTCGGCCGATTTTTTCAATAGCTTCCAGGTCTTTGGACCGATTGACTCGAAATTTCTCCCAGACGTGGTCCTATACTGGCTGAACGAGACACAGCAGTCCCCATTGGATTCGGGTGAAATTTGTATTTTTGGCGAATATTTTAGTGAGAGGGACAATGTTTCATGAGGCTGGCTTAAGGCTGAGGCTAGGGTTAGGGTTAGGGTTATGGGGCTAGGGTTAGGGTTATGGGGCTAGGGTTAGGGTTACGGTCGTCTTTTGAGCGATTGACTCGAAATTGCACACGCATGTCCTCCTCACTGGTGGAATGAGGCTCGCCGGTTTTGGTTGGATTCCGGTGGAATTTGTATTTTTGGTGAATATTTTAAAGAAAAAAATGGCCTTTTTCATGAAAACGTCGGCCGATTTTTTCAATAGCTTCCAGGTCTTTGGACCGATTGACTCGAAATTTCTCCCAGACGTGGTCCTATACTGGCTGAACGAGACACAGCAGTCCCCATTGGATTCGGGTGAAATTTGTATTTTTGGCGAATATTTTAGTGAGAGGGACAATGTTTCATGAGGCTGGCTTAAGGCTGAGGCTAGGGTTAGGGTTAGGGTTAGGGTTATGGGGCTAGGGTTAGGGTTATGGGGCTAGGGTTAGGGTTACGGTCGTCTTTTGAGCGATTGACTCGAAATTGCACACGCATGTCCTCCTCACTGGTGGAATGAGGCTCGCCGGTTTTGGTTGGATTCCGGTGGAATTTGTATTTTTGGTGAATATTTTAAAGAAAAAAATGGCCTTTTTCATGAAAACGTCGGCCGATTTTTTCAATAGCTTCCAGGTCTTTGGACCGATTGACTCGAAATTTCTCCCAGACGTGGTCCTATACTGGCTGAACGAGACACAGCAGTCCCCATTGGATTCGGGTGAAATTTGTATTTTTGGCGAATATTTTAGTGAGAGGGACAATGTTTCATGAGGCTGGCTTAAGGCTGAGGCTAGGGTTAGGGTTAGGGTTATGGGGCTAGGGTTAGGGTTATGAGGCTACGGTTAGGGTTACGGTCGTCTTTTGACCGATTGACTCGAAATTGCACACGCATGTGCTCCTCACTGGTGGAATGAGGCTCGCCGGTTTTGGTTGGATTCTGGTGGAATTTGTATTTTTGGTGAATATTTTAAAGAAAAAAATGGCCTTTTTCATGAAAACGTCGGCCGATTTTTTCAATAGCTTCCAGGTCTTTGGACCGATTGACTCGAAATTTCTCCCAGACGTGGTCCTATACTGGCTGAACGAGACACAGCAGTCCCCATTGGATTCGGGTGAAATTTGTATTTTTGGCGAATATTTTAGTGAGAGGGACAATGTTTCATGAGGCTGGCTTAAGGCTGAGGCTAGGGTTAGGGTTAGGGTTAGGGTTATGGGGCTAGGGTTAGGGTTATGAGGCTACGGTTAGGGTTACGGTCGTCTTTTGACCGATTGACTCGAAATTGCACACGCATGTGCTCCTCACTGGTGGAATGAGGCTCGCCGGTTTTGGTTGGATTCTGGTGGAATTTGTATTTTTGGTGAATATTTTAAAGAAAAAAATGGCCTTTTTCATGAAAACGTCGGCCGATTTTTTCAATAGCTTCCAGGTCTTTGGACCGATTGACTCGAAATTTCTCCCAGACGTGGTCCTATACTGGCTGAACGAGACACAGCAGTCCCCATTGGATTCGGGTGAAATTTGTATTTTTGGCGAATATTTTAGTGAGAGGGACAATGTTTCATGAGGCTGGCTTAAGGCTGAGGCTAGGGTTAGGGTTAGGGTTATGGGGCTAGGGTTAGGGTTATGGGGCTAGGGTTAGGGTTACGGTCGTCTTTTGAGCGATTGACTCGAAATTGCACACGCATGTCCTCCTCACTGGTGGAATGAGGCTCGCCGGTTTTGGTTGGATTCCGGTGGAATTTGTATTTTTGGTGAATATTTTAAAGAAAAAAATGGCCTTTTTCATGAAAACGTCGGCCGATTTTTTCAATAGCTTCCAGGTCTTTGGACCGATTGACTCGAAATTTCTCCCAGACGTGGTCCTATACTGGCTGAACGAGACACAGCAGTCCCCATTGGATTCGGGTGAAATTTGTATTTTTGGCGAATATTTTAGTGAGAGGGACAATGTTTCATGAGGCTGGCTTAAGGCTGAGGCTAGGGTTAGGGTTAGGGTTAGGGTTATGGGGCTAGGGTTAGGGTTATGGGGCTAGGGTTAGGGTTACGGTCGTCTTTTGAGCGATTGACTCGAAATTGCACACGCATGTGCTCCTCACTGGTGGAATGAGGCTCGCCGGTTTTGGTTGGATTCTGGTGGAATTTGTATTTTTGGTGAATATTTTAAAGAAAAAAATGGCCTTTTTCATGAAAACGTCGGCCGATTTTTTCAATAGCTTCCAGGTCTTTGGACCGATTGACTCGAAATTTCTCCCAGACGTGGTCCTATACTGGCTGAACGAGACACAGCAGTCCCCATTGGATTCGGGTGAAATTTGTATTTTTGGCGAATATTTTAGTGAGAGGGACAATGTTTCATGAGGCTGGCTTAAGGCTGAGGCTAGGGTTAGGGTTAGGGTTAGGGTTATGGGGCTAGGGTTAGGGTTATGAGGCTACGGTTAGGGTTACGGTCGTCTTTTGACCGATTGACTCGAAATTGCACACGCATGTGCTCCTCACTGGTGGAATGAGGCTCGCCGGTTTTGGTTGGATTCTGGTGGAATTTGTATTTTTGGTGAATATTTTAAAGAAAAAAATGGCCTTTTTCATGAAAACGTCGGCCGATTTTTTCAATAGCTTCCAGGTCTTTGGACCGATTGACTCGAAATTTCTCCCAGACGTGGTCCTATACTGGCTGAACGAGACACAGCAGTCCCCATTGGATTCGGGTGAAATTTGTATTTTTGGCGAATATTTTAGTGAGAGGGACAATGTTTCATGAGGCTGGCTTAAGGCTGAGGCTAGGGTTAGGGTTAGGGTTAGGGTTATGGGGCTAGGGTTAGGGTTATGAGGCTACGGTTAGGGTTACGGTCGTCTTTTGACCGATTGACTCGAAATTGCACACGCATGTGCTCCTCACTGGTGGAATGAGGCTCGCCGGTTTTGGTTGGATTCTGGTGGAATTTGTATTTTTGGTGAATATTTTAAAGAAAAAAATGGCCTTTTTCATGAAAACGTCGGCCGATTTTTTCAATAGCTTCCAGGTCTTTGGACCGATTGACTCGAAATTTCTCCCAGACGTGGTCCTATACTGGCTGAACGAGACACAGCAGTCCCCATTGGATTCGGGTGAAATTTGTATTTTTGGCGAATATTTTAGTGAGAGGGACAATGTTTCATGAGGCTGGCTTAAGGCTGAGGCTAGGGTTAGGGTTAGGGTTAGGGTTATGGGGCTAGGGTTAGGGTTATGAGGCTACGGTTAGGGTTACGGTCATCTTTTGACCGATTGACTCGAAATTGCACACGCATGTGCTCCTCACTGGTGGAATGAGGCTCGCCGGTTTTGGTTGGATTCTGGTGGAATTTGTATTTTTGGTGAATATTTTAAAGAAAAAAATGGCCTTTTTCATGAAAACGTCGGCCGATTTTTTCAATAGCTTCCAGGTCTTTGGACCGATTGACTCGAAATTTCTCCCAGACGTGGTCCTATACTGGCTGAACGAGACACAGCAGTCCCCATTGGATTCGGGTGAAATTTGTATTTTTGGCGAATATTTTAGTGAGAGGGACAATGTTTCATGAGGCTGGCTTAAGGCTGAGGCTAGGGTTAGGGTTAGGGTTAGGGTTATGGGGCTAGGGTTAGGGTTATGAGGCTACGGTTAGGGTTACGGTCGTCTTTTGACCGATTGACTCGAAATTGCACACGCATGTGCTCCTCACTGGTGGAATGAGGCTCGCCGGTTTTGGTTGGATTCTGGTGGAATTTGTATTTTTGGTGAATATTTTAAAGAAAAAAATGGCCTTTTTCATGAAAACGTCGGCCGATTTTTTCAATAGCTTCCAGGTCTTTGGACCGATTGACTCGAAATTTCTCCCAGACGTGGTCCTATACTGGCTGAACGAGACACAGCAGTCCCCATTGGATTCGGGTGAAATTTGTATTTTTGGCGAATATTTTAGTGAGAGGGACAATGTTTCATGAGGCTGGCTTAAGGCTGAGGCTAGGGTTAGGGTTAGGGTTATGGGGCTAGGGTTAGGGTTATGGGGCTAGGGTTAGGGTTACGGTCGTCTTTTGAGCGATTGACTCGAAATTGCACACGCATGTCCTCCTCACTGGTGGAATGAGGCTCGCCGGTTTTGGTTGGATTCCGGTGGAATTTGTATTTTTGGTGAATATTTTAAAGAAAAAAATGGCCTTTTTCATGAAAACGTCGGCCGATTTTTTCAATAGCTTCCAGGTCTTTGGACCGATTGACTCGAAATTTCTCCCAGACGTGGTCCTATACTGGCTGAACGAGACACAGCAGTCCCCATTGGATTCGGGTGAAATTTGTATTTTTGGCGAATATTTTAGTGAGAGGGACAATGTTTCATGAGGCTGGCTTAAGGCTGAGGCTAGGGTTAGGGTTAGGGTTAGGGTTATGGGGCTAGGGTTAGGGTTATGAGGCTACGGTTAGGGTTACGGTCGTCTTTTGACCGATTGACTCGAAATTGCACACGCATGTGCTCCTCACTGGTGGAATGAGGCTCGCCGGTTTTGGTTGGATTCTGGTGGAATTTGTATTTTTGGTGAATATTTTAAAGAAAAAAATGGCCTTTTTCATGAAAACGTCGGCCGATTTTTTCAATAGCTTCCAGGTCTTTGGACCGATTGACTCGAAATTTCTCCCAGACGTGGTCCTATACTGGCTGAACGAGACACAGCAGTCCCCATTGGATTCGGGTGAAATTTGTATTTTTGGCGAATATTTTAGTGAGAGGGACAATGTTTCATGAGGCTGGCTTAAGGCTGAGGCTAGGGTTAGGGTTAGGGTTAGGGTTATGGGGCTAGGGTTAGGGTTATGGGGCTAGGGTTAGGGTTACGGTCGTCTTTTGAGCGATTGACTCGAAATTGCACACGCATGTCCTCCTCACTGGTGGAATGAGGCTCGCCGGTTTTGGTTGGATTCCGGTGGAATTTGTATTTTTGGTGAATATTTTAAAGAAAAAAATGGCCTTTTTCATGAAAACGTCGGCCGATTTTTTCAATAGCTTCCAGGTCTTTGGACCGATTGACTCGAAATTTCTCCCAGACGTGGTCCTATACTGGCTGAACGAGACACAGCAGTCCCCATTGGATTCGGGTGAAATTTGTATTTTTGGCGAATATTTTAGTGAGAGGGACAATGTTTCATGAGGCTGGCTTAAGGCTGAGGCTAGGGTTAGGGTTAGGGTTAGGGTTAGGGTTATGGGGCTAGGGTTAGGGTTATGGGGCTAGGGTTAGGGTTACGGTCGTCTTTTGAGCGATTGACTCGAAATTGCACACGCATGTCCTCCTCACTGGTGGAATGAGGCTCGCCGGTTTTGGTTGGATTCCGGTGGAATTTGTATTTTTGGTGAATATTTTAAAGAAAAAAATGGCCTTTTTCATGAAAACGTCGGCTGATTTTTTCAATAGCTTCCAGGTCTTTGGACCGATTGACTCGAAATTTCTCCCAGACGTGGTCCTATACTGGCTGAACGAGACACAGCAGTCCCCATTGGATTCGGGTGAAATTTGTATTTTTGGCGAATATTTTAGTGAGAGGGACAATGTTTCATGAGGCTGGCTTAAGGCTGAGGCTAGGGTTAGGGTTAGGGTTAGGGTTATGGGGCTAGGGTTAGGGTTACGGTCGTCTTTTGAGCGATTGACTCGAAATTGCACACGCATGTCCTCCTCACTGGTGGAATGAGGCTCGCCGGTTTTGGTTGGATTCCGGTGGAATTTGTATTTTTGGTGAATATTTTAAAGAAAAAAATGGCCTTTTTCATGAAAACGTCGGCCGATTTTTTCAATAGCTTCCAGGTCTTTGGACCGATTGACTCGAAATTTCTCCCAGACGTGGTCCTATACTGGCTGAACGAGACACAGCAGTCCCCATTGGATTCGGGTGAAATTTGTATTTTTGGCGAATATTTTAGTGAGAGGGACAATGTTTCATGAGGCTGGCTTAAGGCTGAGGCTAGGGTTAGGGTTAGGGTTAGGGTTATGGGGCTAGGGTTAGGGTTATGGGGCTAGGGTTAGGGTTACGGTCGTCTTTTGAGCGATTGACTCGAAATTGCACACGCATGTGCTCCTCACTGGTGGAATGAGGCTCGCCGGTTTTGGTTGGATTCTGGTGGAATTTGTATTTTTGGTGAATATTTTAAAGAAAAAAATGGCCTTTTTCATGAAAACGTCGGCCGATTTTTTCAATAGCTTCCAGGTCTTTGGACCGATTGACTCGAAATTTCTCCCAGACGTGGTCCTATACTGGCTGAACGAGACACAGCAGTCCCCATTGGATTCGGGTGAAATTTGTATTTTTGGCGAATATTTTAGTGAGAGGGACAATGTTTCATGAGGCTGGCTTAAGGCTGAGGCTAGGGTTAGGGTTAGGGTTAGGGTTATGGGGCTAGGGTTAGGGTTATGAGGCTACGGTTAGGGTTACGGTCGTCTTTTGACCGATTGACTCGAAATTGCACACGCATGTGCTCCTCACTGGTGGAATGAGGCTCGCCGGTTTTGGTTGGATTCTGGTGGAATTTGTATTTTTGGTGAATATTTTAAAGAAAAAAATGGCCTTTTTCATGAAAACGTCGGCCGATTTTTTCAATAGCTTCCAGGTCTTTGGACCGATTGACTCGAAATTTCTCCCAGACGTGGTCCTATACTGGCTGAACGAGACACAGCAGTCCCCATTGGATTCGGGTGAAATTTGTATTTTTGGCGAATATTTTAGTGAGAGGGACAATGTTTCATGAGGCTGGCTTAAGGCTGAGGCTAGGGTTAGGGTTAGGGTTAGGGTTATGGGGCTAGGGTTAGGGTTATGAGGCTACGGTTAGGGTTACGGTCGTCTTTTGACCGATTGACTCGAAATTGCACACGCATGTGCTCCTCACTGGTGGAATGAGGCTCGCCGGTTTTGGTTGGATTCTGGTGGAATTTGTATTTTTGGTGAATATTTTAAAGAAAAAAATGGCCTTTTTCATGAAAACGTCGGCCGATTTTTTCAATAGCTTCCAGGTCTTTGGACCGATTGACTCGAAATTTCTCCCAGACGTGGTCCTATACTGGCTGAACGAGACACAGCAGTCCCCATTGGATTCGGGTGAAATTTGTATTTTTGGCGAATATTTTAGTGAGAGGGACAATGTTTCATGAGGCTGGCTTAAGGCTGAGGCTAGGGTTAGGGTTAGGGTTAGGGTTATGGGGCTAGGGTTAGGGTTATGAGGCTACGGTTAGGGTTACGGTCATCTTTTGACCGATTGACTCGAAATTGCACACGCATGTGCTCCTCACTGGTGGAATGAAGCTCGCCGGTTTTGGTTGGATTCTGGTGGAATTTGTATTTTTGGTGAATATTTTAAAGAAAAAAATGGCCTTTTTCATGAAAACGTCGGCCGATTTTTTCAATAGCTTCCAGGTCTTTGGACCGATTGACTCGAAATTTCTCCCAGACGTGGTCCTATACTGGCTGAACGAGACACAGCAGTCCCCATTGGATTCGGGTGAAATTTGTATTTTTGGCGAATATTTTAGTGAGAGGGACAATGTTTCATGAGGCTGGCTTAAGGCTGAGGCTAGGGTTAGGGTTAGGGTTAGGGTTATGGGGCTAGGGTTAGGGTTATGAGGCTACGGTTAGGGTTACGGTCGTCTTTTGACCGATTGACTCGAAATTGCACACGCATGTGCTCCTCACTGGTGGAATGAGGCTCGCCGGTTTTGGTTGGATTCTGGTGGAATTTGTATTTTTGGTGAATATTTTAAAGAAAAAAATGGCCTTTTTCATGAAAACGTCGGCCGATTTTTTCAATAGCTTCCAGGTCTTTGGACCGATTGACTCGAAATTTCTCCCAGACGTGGTCCTATACTGGCTGAACGAGACACAGCAGTCCCCATTGGATTCGGGTGAAATTTGTATTTTTGGCGAATATTTTAGTGAGAGGGACAATGTTTCATGAGGCTGGCTTAAGGCTGAGGCTAGGGTTAGGGTTAGGGTTATGGGGCTAGGGTTAGGGTTATGGGGCTAGGGTTAGGGTTACGGTCGTCTTTTGAGCGATTGACTCGAAATTGCACACGCATGTCCTCCTCACTGGTGGAATGAGGCTCGCCGGTTTTGGTTGGATTCCGGTGGAATTTGTATTTTTGGTGAATATTTTAAAGAAAAAAATGGCCTTTTTCATGAAAACGTCGGCCGATTTTTTCAATAGCTTCCAGGTCTTTGGACCGATTGACTCGAAATTTCTCCCAGACGTGGTCCTATACTGGCTGAACGAGACACAGCAGTCCCCATTGGATTCGGGTGAAATTTGTATTTTTGGCGAATATTTTAGTGAGAGGGACAATGTTTCATGAGGCTGGCTTAAGGCTGAGGCTAGGGTTAGGGTTAGGGTTAGGGTTATGGGGCTAGGGTTAGGGTTATGAGGCTACGGTTAGGGTTACGGTCGTCTTTTGACCGATTGACTCGAAATTGCACACGCATGTGCTCCTCACTGGTGGAATGAGGCTCGCCGGTTTTGGTTGGATTCTGGTGGAATTTGTATTTTTGGTGAATATTTTAAAGAAAAAAATGGCCTTTTTCATGAAAACGTCGGCCGATTTTTTCAATAGCTTCCAGGTCTTTGGACCGATTGACTCGAAATTTCTCCCAGACGTGGTCCTATACTGGCTGAACGAGACACAGCAGTCCCCATTGGATTCGGGTGAAATTTGTATTTTTGGCGAATATTTTAGTGAGAGGGACAATGTTTCATGAGGCTGGCTTAAGGCTGAGGCTAGGGTTAGGGTTAGGGTTAGGGTTATGGGGCTAGGGTTAGGGTTATGGGGCTAGGGTTAGGGTTACGGTCGTCTTTTGAGCGATTGACTCGAAATTGCACACGCATGTCCTCCTCACTGGTGGAATGAGGCTCGCCGGTTTTGGTTGGATTCCGGTGGAATTTGTATTTTTGGTGAATATTTTAAAGAAAAAAATGGCCTTTTTCATGAAAACGTCGGCCGATTTTTTCAATAGCTTCCAGGTCTTTGGACCGATTGACTCGAAATTTCTCCCAGACGTGGTCCTATACTGGCTGAACGAGACACAGCAGTCCCCATTGGATTCGGGTGAAATTTGTATTTTTGGCGAATATTTTAGTGAGAGGGACAATGTTTCATGAGGCTGGCTTAAGGCTGAGGCTAGGGTTAGGGTTAGGGTTAGGGTTAGGGTTATGGGGCTAGGGTTAGGGTTATGGGGCTAGGGTTAGGGTTACGGTCGTCTTTTGAGCGATTGACTCGAAATTGCACACGCATGTCCTCCTCACTGGTGGAATGAGGCTCGCCGGTTTTGGTTGGATTCCGGTGGAATTTGTATTTTTGGTGAATATTTTAAAGAAAAAAATGGCCTTTTTCATGAAAACGTCGGCTGATTTTTTCAATAGCTTCCAGGTCTTTGGACCGATTGACTCGAAATTTCTCCCAGACGTGGTCCTATACTGGCTGAACGAGACACAGCAGTCCCCATTGGATTCGGGTGAAATTTGTATTTTTGGCGAATATTTTAGTGAGAGGGACAATGTTTCATGAGGCTGGCTTAAGGCTGAGGCTAGGGTTAGGGTTAGGGTTAGGGTTATGGGGCTAGGGTTAGGGTTATGGGGCTAGGGTTAGGGTTACGGTCGTCTTTTGAGCGATTGACTCGAAATTGCACACGCATGTGCTCCTCACTGGTGGAATGAGGCTCGCCGGTTTTGGTTGGATTCCGGTGGAATTTGTATTTTTGGTGAATATTTTAAAGAAAAAAATGGCCTTTTTCATGAAAACGTCGGCCGATTTTTTCAATAGCTTCCAGGTCTTTGGACCGATTGACTCGAAATTTCTCCCAGACGTGGTCCTATACTGGCTGAACGAGACACAGCAGTCCCCATTGGATTCGGGTGAAATTTGTATTTTTGGCGAATATTTTAGTGAGAGGGACAATGTTTCATGAGGCTGGCTTAAGGCTGAGGCTAGGGTTAGGGTTAGGGTTATGGGGCTAGGGTTAGGGTTATGAGGCTACGGTTAGGGTTACGGTCGTCTTTTGACCGATTGACTCGAAATTGCACACGCATGTGCTCCTCACTGGTGGAATGAGGCTCGCCGGTTTTGGTTGGATTCTGGTGGAATTTGTATTTTTGGTGAATATTTTAAAGAAAAAAATGGCCTTTTTCATGAAAACGTCGGCCGATTTTTTCAATAGCTTCCAGGTCTTTGGACCGATTGACTCGAAATTTCTCCCAGACGTGGTCCTATACTGGCTGAACGAGACACAGCAGTCCCCATTGGATTCGGGTGAAATTTGTATTTTTGGCGAATATTTTAGTGAGAGGGACAATGTTTCATGAGGCTGGCTTAAGGCTGAGGCTAGGGTTAGGGTTAGGGTTAGGGTTATGGGGCTAGGGTTAGGGTTATGAGGCTACGGTTAGGGTTACGGTCGTCTTTTGACCGATTGACTCGAAATTGCACACGCATGTGCTCCTCACTGGTGGAATGAGGCTCGCCGGTTTTGGTTGGATTCTGGTGGAATTTGTATTTTTGGTGAATATTTTAAAGAAAAAAATGGCCTTTTTCATGAAAACGTCGGCCGATTTTTTCAATAGCTTCCAGGTCTTTGGACCGATTGACTCGAAATTTCTCCCAGACGTGGTCCTATACTGGCTGAACGAGACACAGCAGTCCCCATTGGATTCGGGTGAAATTTGTATTTTTGGCGAATATTTTAGTGAGAGGGACAATGTTTCATGAGGCTGGCTTAAGGCTGAGGCTAGGGTTAGGGTTAGGGTTAGGGTTATGGGGCTAGGGTTAGGGTTATGGGGCTAGGGTTAGGGTTACGGTCGTCTTTTGAGCGATTGACTCGAAATTGCACACGCATGTCCTCCTCACTGGTGGAATGAGGCTCGCCGGTTTTGGTTGGATTCCGGTGGAATTTGTATTTTTGGTGAATATTTTAAAGAAAAAAATGGCCTTTTTCATGAAAACGTCGGCCGATTTTTTCAATAGCTTCCAGGTCTTTGGACCGATTGACTCGAAATTTCTCCCAGACGTGGTCCTATACTGGCTGAACGAGACACAGCAGTCCCCATTGGATTCGGGTGAAATTTGTATTTTTGGCGAATATTTTAGTGAGAGGGACAATGTTTCATGAGGCTGGCTTAAGGCTGAGGCTAGGGTTAGGGTTAGGGTTAGGGTTATGGGGCTAGGGTTAGGGTTATGAGGCTACGGTTAGGGTTACGGTCGTCTTTTGACCGATTGACTCGAAATTGCACACGCATGTGCTCCTCACTGGTGGAATGAGGCTCGCCGGTTTTGGTTGGATTCTGGTGGAATTTGTATTTTTGGTGAATATTTTAAAGAAAAAAATGGCCTTTTTCATGAAAACGTCGGCCGATTTTTTCAATAGCTTCCAGGTCTTTGGACCGATTGACTCGAAATTTCTCCCAGACGTGGTCCTATACTGGCTGAACGAGACACAGCAGTCCCCATTGGATTCGGGTGAAATTTGTATTTTTGGCGAATATTTTAGTGAGAGGGACAATGTTTCATGAGGCTGGCTTAAGGCTGAGGCTAGGGTTAGGGTTAGGGTTAGGGTTATGGGGCTAGGGTTAGGGTTATGGGGCTAGGGTTAGGGTTACGGTCGTCTTTTGAGCGATTGACTCGAAATTGCACACGCATGTCCTCCTCACTGGTGGAATGAGGCTCGCCGGTTTTGGTTGGATTCCGGTGGAATTTGTATTTTTGGTGAATATTTTAAAGAAAAAAATGGCCTTTTTCATGAAAACGTCGGCCGATTTTTTCAATAGCTTCCAGGTCTTTGGACCGATTGACTCGAAATTTCTCCCAGACGTGGTCCTATACTGGCTGAACGAGACACAGCAGTCCCCATTGGATTCGGGTGAAATTTGTATTTTTGGCGAATATTTTAGTGAGAGGGACAATGTTTCATGAGGCTGGCTTAAGGCTGAGGCTAGGGTTAGGGTTAGGGTTAGGGTTATGGGGCTAGGGTTAGGGTTATGAGGCTACGGTTAGGGTTACGGTCGTCTTTTGACCGATTGACTCGAAATTGCACACGCATGTGCTCCTCACTGGTGGAATGAGGCTCGCCGGTTTTGGTTGGATTCTGGTGGAATTTGTATTTTTGGTGAATATTTTAAAGAAAAAAATGGCCTTTTTCATGAAAACGTCGGCCGATTTTTTCAATAGCTTCCAGGTCTTTGGACCGATTGACTCGAAATTTCTCCCAGACGTGGTCCTATACTGGCTGAACGAGACACAGCAGTCCCCATTGGATTCGGGTGAAATTTGTATTTTTGGCGAATATTTTAGTGAGAGGGACAATGTTTCATGAGGCTGGCTTAAGGCTGAGGCTAGGGTTAGGGTTAGGGTTAGGGTTATGGGGCTAGGGTTAGGGTTATGGGGCTAGGGTTAGGGTTACGGTCGTCTTTTGAGCGATTGACTCGAAATTGCACACGCATGTCCTCCTCACTGGTGGAATGAGGCTCGCCGGTTTTGGTTGGATTCCGGTGGAATTTGTATTTTTGGTGAATATTTTAAAGAAAAAAATGGCCTTTTTCATGAAAACGTCGGCCGATTTTTTCAATAGCTTCCAGGTCTTTGGACCGATTGACTCGAAATTTCTCCCAGACGTGGTCCTATACTGGCTGAACGAGACACAGCAGTCCCCATTGGATTCGGGTGAAATTTGTATTTTTGGCGAATATTTTAGTGAGAGGGACAATGTTTCATGAGGCTGGCTTAAGGCTGAGGCTAGGGTTAGGGTTAGGGTTAGGGTTATGGGGCTAGGGTTAGGGTTACGGTCGTCTTTTGAGCGATTGACTCGAAATTGCACACGCATGTCCTCCTCACTGGTGGAATGAGGCTCGCCGGTTTTGGTTGGATTCCGGTGGAATTTGTATTTTTGGTGAATATTTTAAAGAAAAAAATGGCCTTTTTCATGAAAACGTCGGCCGATTTTTTCAATAGCTTCCAGGTCTTTGGACCGATTGACTCGAAATTTCTCCCAGACGTGGTCCTATACTGGCTGAACGAGACACAGCAGTCCCCATTGGATTCGGGTGAAATTTGTATTTTTGGCGAATATTTTAGTGAGAGGGACAATGTTTCATGAGGCTGGCTTAAGGCTGAGGCTAGGGTTAGGGTTAGGGTTAGGGTTATGGGGCTAGGGTTAGGGTTATGAGGCTACGGTTAGGGTTACGGTCGTCTTTTGACCGATTGACTCGAAATTGCACACGCATGTGCTCCTCACTGGTGGAATGAGGCTCGCCGGTTTTGGTTGGATTCTGGTGGAATTTGTATTTTTGGTGAATATTTTAAAGAAAAAAATGGCCTTTTTCATGAAAACGTCGGCCGATTTTTTCAATAGCTTCCAGGTCTTTGGACCGATTGACTCGAAATTTCTCCCAGACGTGGTCCTATACTGGCTGAACGAGACACAGCAGTCCCCATTGGATTCGGGTGAAATTTGTATTTTTGGCGAATATTTTAGTGAGAGGGACAATGTTTCATGAGGCTGGCTTAAGGCTGAGGCTAGGGTTAGGGTTAGGGTTATGGGGCTAGGGTTAGGGTTATGAGGCTACGGTTAGGGTTACGGTCGTCTTTTGACCGATTGACTCGAAATTGCACACGCATGTGCTCCTCACTGGTGGAATGAGGCTCGCCGGTTTTGGTTGGATTCTGGTGGAATTTGTATTTTTGGTGAATATTTTAAAGAAAAAAATGGCCTTTTTCATGAAAACGTCGGCCGATTTTTTCAATAGCTTCCAGGTCTTTGGACCGATTGACTCGAAATTTCTCCCAGACGTGGTCCTATACTGGCTGAACGAGACACAGCAGTCCCCATTGGATTCGGGTGAAATTTGTATTTTTGGCGAATATTTTAGTGAGAGGGACAATGTTTCATGAGGCTGGCTTAAGGCTGAGGCTAGGGTTAGGGTTAGGGTTAGGGTTATGGGGCTAGGGTTAGGGTTATGAGGCTACGGTTAGGGTTACGGTCGTCTTTTGACCGATTGACTCGAAATTGCACACGCATGTGCTCCTCACTGGTGGAATGAGGCTCGCCGGTTTTGGTTGGATTCTGGTGGAATTTGTATTTTTGGTGAATATTTTAAAGAAAAAAATGGCCTTTTTCATGAAAACGTCGGCCGATTTTTTCAATAGCTTCCAGGTCTTTGGACCGATTGACTCGAAATTTCTCCCAGACGTGGTCCTATACTGGCTGAACGAGACACAGCAGTCCCCATTGGATTCGGGTGAAATTTGTATTTTTGGCGAATATTTTAGTGAGAGGGACAATGTTTCATGAGGCTGGCTTAAGGCTGAGGCTAGGGTTAGGGTTAGGGTTAGGGTTATGGGGCTAGGGTTAGGGTTATGGGGCTAGGGTTAGGGTTACGGTCGTCTTTTGAGCGATTGACTCGAAATTGCACACGCATGTCCTCCTCACTGGTGGAATGAGGCTCGCCGGTTTTGGTTGGATTCCGGTGGAATTTGTATTTTTGGTGAATATTTTAAAGAAAAAAATGGCCTTTTTCATGAAAACGTCGGCCGATTTTTTCAATAGCTTCCAGGTCTTTGGACCGATTGACTCGAAATTTCTCCCAGACGTGGTCCTATACTGGCTGAACGAGACACAGCAGTCCCCATTGGATTCGGGTGAAATTTGTATTTTTGGCGAATATTTTAGTGAGAGGGACAATGTTTCATGAGGCTGGCTTAAGGCTGAGGCTAGGGTTAGGGTTAGGGTTAGGGTTATGGGGCTAGGGTTAGGGTTATGAGGCTACGGTTAGGGTTACGGTCGTCTTTTGACCGATTGACTCGAAATTGCACACGCATGTGCTCCTCACTGGTGGAATGAGGCTCGCCGGTTTTGGTTGGATTCTGGTGGAATTTGTATTTTTGGTGAATATTTTAAAGAAAAAAATGGCCTTTTTCATGAAAACGTCGGCCGATTTTTTCAATAGCTTCCAGGTCTTTGGACCGATTGACTCGAAATTTCTCCCAGACGTGGTCCTATACTGGCTGAACGAGACACAGCAGTCCCCATTGGATTCGGGTGAAATTTGTATTTTTGGCGAATATTTTAGTGAGAGGGACAATGTTTCATGAGGCTGGCTTAAGGCTGAGGCTAGGGTTAGGGTTAGGGTTATGGGGCTAGGGTTAGGGTTACGGTCGTCTTTTGAGCGATTGACTCGAAATTGCACACGCATGTCCTCCTCACTGGTGGAATGAGGCTCGCCGGTTTTGGTTGGATTCCGGTGGAATTTGTATTTTTGGTGAATATTTTAAAGAAAAAAATGGCCTTTTTCATGAAAACGTCGGCCGATTTTTTCAATAGCTTCCAGGTCTTTGGACCGATTGACTCGAAATTTCTCCCAGACGTGGTCCTATACTGGCTGAACGAGACACAGCAGTCCCCATTGGATTCGGGTGAAATTTGTATTTTTGGCGAATATTTTAGTGAGAGGGACAATGTTTCATGAGGCTGGCTTAAGGCTGAGGCTAGGGTTAGGGTTAGGGTTAGGGTTATGGGGCTAGGGTTAGGGTTATGAGGCTACGGTTAGGGTTACGGTCGTCTTTTGACCGATTGACTCGAAATTGCACACGCATGTCCTCCTCACTGGTGGAATGAGGCTCGCCGGTTTTGGTTGGATTCTGGTGGAATTTGTATTTTTGGTGAATATTTTAAAGAAAAAAATGGCCTTTTTCAAGAAAACGTCGGCCGATTTTTTCAATAGCTTCCAGGTCTTTGGACCGATTGACTCGAAATTTCTCCCAGACGTGGTCCTATACTGGCTGAACGAGACACAGCAGTCCCCATTGGATTCGGGTGAAATTTGTATTTTTGGCGAATATTTTAGTGAGAGGGACAATGTTTCATGAGGCTGGCTTAAGGCTGAGGCTAGGGTTAGGGTTAGGGTTAGGGTTATGGGGCTAGGGTTAGGGTTATGGGGCTAGGGTTAGGGTTACGGTCGTCTTTTGAGCGATTGACTCGAAATTGCACACGCATGTCCTCCTCACTGGTGGAATGAGGCTCGCCGGTTTTGGTTGGATTCCGGTGGAATTTGTATTTTTGGTGAATATTTTAAAGAAAAAAATGGCCTTTTTCATGAAAACGTCGGCCGATTTTTTCAATAGCTTCCAGGTCTTTGGACCGATTGACTCGAAATTTCTCCCAGACGTGGTCCTATACTGGCTGAACGAGACACAGCAGTCCCCATTGGATTCGGGTGAAATTTGTATTTTTGGCGAATATTTTAGTGAGAGGGACAATGTTTCATGAGGCTGGCTTAAGGCTGAGGCTAGGGTTAGGGTTAGGGTTAGGGTTATGGGGCTAGGGTTAGGGTTATGAGGCTACGGTTAGGGTTACGGTCGTCTTTTGACCGATTGACTCGAAATTGCACACGCATGTGCTCCTCACTGGTGGAATGAGGCTCGCCGGTTTTGGTTGGATTCTGGTGGAATTTGTATTTTTGGTGAATATTTTAAAGAAAAAAATGGCCTTTTTCATGAAAACGTCGGCCGATTTTTTCAATAGCTTCCAGGTCTTTGGACCGATTGACTCGAAATTTCTCCCAGACGTGGTCCTATACTGGCTGAACGAGACACAGCAGTCCCCATTGGATTCGGGTGAAATTTGTATTTTTGGCGAATATTTTAGTGAGAGGGACAATGTTTCATGAGGCTGGCTTAAGGCTGAGGCTAGGGTTAGGGTTAGGGTTATGGGGCTAGGGTTAGGGTTACGGTCGTCTTTTGAGCGATTGACTCGAAATTGCACACGCATGTCCTCCTCACTGGTGGAATGAGGCTCGCTGGTTTTGGTTGGATTCCGGTGGAATTTGTATTTTTGGTGAATATTTTAAAGAAAAAAATGGCCTTTTTCATGAAAACGTCGGCCGATTTTTTCAATAGCTTCCAGGTCTTTGGACCGATTGACTCGAAATTTCTCCCAGACGTGGTCCTATACTGGCTGAACGAGACACAGCAGTCCCCATTGGATTCGGGTGAAATTTGTATTTTTGGCGAATATTTTAGTGAGAGGGACAATGTTTCATGAGGCTGGCTTAAGGCTGAGGCTAGGGTTAGGGTTAGGGTTAGGGTTATGGGGCTAGGGTTAGGGTTATGAGGCTACGGTTAGGGTTACGGTCGTCTTTTGACCGATTGACTCGAAATTGCACACGCATGTCCTCCTCACTGGTGGAATGAGGCTCGCCGGTTTTGGTTGGATTCTGGTGGAATTTGTATTTTTGGTGAATATTTTAAAGAAAAAAATGGCCTTTTTCAAGAAAACGTCGGCCGATTTTTTCAATAGCTTCCAGGTCTTTGGACCGATTGACTCGAAATTTCTCCCAGACGTGGTCCTATACTGGCTGAACGAGACACAGCAGTCCCCATTGGATTCGGGTGAAATTTGTATTTTTGGCGAATATTTTAGTGAGAGGGACAATGTTTCATGAGGCTGGCTTAAGGCTGAGGCTAGGGTTAGGGTTAGGGTTATGGGGCTAGGGTTAGGGTTACGGTCGTCTTTTGACCGATTGACTCGAAATTGCACACGCATGTCCTCCTCACTGGTGGAATGAGGCTCGCCGGTTTTGGTTGGATTCTGGTGGAATTTGTATTTTTGGTGAATATTTTAAAGAAAAAAATGGCCTTTTTCAAGAAAACGTCGGCCGATTTTTTCAATAGCTTCCAGGTCTTTGGACCGATTGACTCGAAATTTCTCCCAGACGTGGTCCTATACTGGCTGAACGAGACACAGCAGTCCCCATTGGATTCGGGTGAAATTTGTATTTTTGGCGAATATTTTAGTGAGAGGGACAATGTTTCATGAGGCTGGCTTAAGGCTGAGGCTAGGGTTAGGGTTAGGGTTATGGGGCTAGGGTTAGGGTTACGGTCGTCTTTTGACCGATTGACTCGAAATTGCACACGCATGTCCTCCTCACTGGTGGAATGAGGCTCGCCGGTTTTGGTTGGATTCTGGTGGAATTTGTATTTTTGGTGAATATTTTAAAGAAAAAAATGGCCTTTTTCATTAAAACGTCGGCCGATTTTTTCAATAGCTTCCAGGTCTTTGGACCGATTGACTCGAAATTTCTCCCAGACGTGGTCCTATACTGGCTGAACGAGACACAGCAGTCCCCATTGGATTCGGGTGAAATTTGTATTTTTGGCGAATATTTTAGTGAGAGGGACAATGTTTCATGAGGCTGGCTTAAGGCTGAGGCTAGGGTTAGGGTTAGGGTTAGGGTTATGGGGCTAGGGTTAGGGTTATGGGGCTAGGGTTAGGGTTACGGTCGTCTTTTGAGCGATTGACTCGAAATTGCACACGCATGTCCTCCTCACTGGTGGAATGAGGCTCGCCGGTTTTGGTTGGATTCTGGTGGAATTTGTATTTTTGGTGAATATTTTAAAGAAAAAAATGGCCTTTTTCATGAAAACGTCGGCCGATTTTTTCAATAGCTTCCAGGTCTTTGGACCGATTGACTCGAAATTTCTCCCAGACGTGGTCCTATACTGGCTGAACGAGACACAGCAGTCCCCATTGGATTCGGGTGAAATTTGTATTTTTGGCGAATATTTTAGTGAGAGGGACAATGTTTCATGAGGCTGGCTTAAGGCTGAGGCTAGGGTTAGGGTTAGGGTTATGGGGCTAGGGTTAGGGTTACGGTCGTCTTTTGACCGATTGACTCGAAATTGCACACGCATGTCCTCCTCACTGGTGGAATGAGGCTCGCCGGTTTTGGTTGGATTCTGGTGGAATTTGTATTTTTGGCGAATATTTTAAAGAAAAAATGGCATCTTTCATGAAAACGTCGGCCGATTTTTTCAATAGCTTCCAGGTCTTTGGACCGATTGACTCGAAATTTCTCCCAGACGTGGTCCTATACTGGCTGAACGAGACACAGCAGTCCCCATTGGATTCGGGTGAAATTTGTATTTTTGGCGAATATTTTAGTGAGAGGGACAATGTTTCATGAGGCTGGCTTAAGGCTGAGGCTAGGGTTAGGGTTAGGGTTATGGGGCTAGGGTTAGGGTTACGGTCGTCTTTTGACCGATTGACTCGAAATTGCACACGCATGTCCTCCTCACTGGTGGAATGAGGCTCGCCGGTTTTGGTTGGATTCTGGTGGAATTTGTATTTTTGGTGAATATTTTAAAGAAAAAAATGGCCTTTTTCATTAAAACGTCGGCCGATTTTTTCAATAGCTTCCAGGTCTTTGGACCGATTGACTCGAAATTTCTCCCAGACGTGGTCCTATACTGGCTGAACGAGACACAGCAGTCCCCATTGGATTCGGGTGAAATTTGTATTTTTGGCGAATATTTTAGTGAGAGGGACAATGTTTCATGAGGCTGGCTTAAGGCTGAGGCTAGGGTTAGGGTTAGGGTTAGGGTTATGGGGCTAGGGTTAGGGTTATGGGGCTAGGGTTAGGGTTACGGTCGTCTTTTGAGCGATTGACTCGAAATTGCACACGCATGTCCTCCTCACTGGTGGAATGAGGCTCGCCGGTTTTGGTTGGATTCTGGTGGAATTTGTATTTTTGGTGAATATTTTAAAGAAAAAAATGGCCTTTTTCATGAAAACGTCGGCCGATTTTTTCAATAGCTTCCAGGTCTTTGGACCGATTGACTCGAAATTTCTCCCAGACGTGGTCCTATACTGGCTGAACGAGACACAGCAGTCCCCATTGGATTCGGGTGAAATTTGTATTTTTGGCGAATATTTTAGTGAGAGGGACAATGTTTCATGAGGCTGGCTTAAGGCTGAGGCTAGGGTTAGGGTTAGGGTTATGGGGCTAGGGTTAGGGTTACGGTCGTCTTTTGACCGATTGACTCGAAATTGCACACGCATGTCCTCCTCACTGGTGGAATGAGGCTCGCCGGTTTTGGTTGGATTCTGGTGGAATTTGTATTTTTGGCGAATATTTTAAAGAAAAAATGGCATCTTTCATGAAAACGTCGGCCGATTTTTTCAATAGCTTCCAGGTCTTTGGACCGATTGACTCGAAATTTCTCCCAGACGTGGTCCTATACTGGCTGAACGAGACACAGCAGTCCCCATTGGATTCGGGTGAAATTTGTATTTTTGGCGAATATTTTAGTGAGAGGGACAATGTTTCATGAGGCTGGCTTAAGGCTGAGGCTAGGGTTAGGGTTATGGGGCTAGGGTTAGGGTTATGGGGCTAGGGTTAGGGTTACGGTCGTCTTTTGACGGATTGACTCGAAATTGAACACAGATGTTGTCCATACTGGCGAAAGAAAGGCCAGCAGTTTTTATTGGATTTTAGTGAAATTTGTATTTTTGGTGAATATTTTAATGAAAAAAGTTGCCTTTTTCATGAAAACGTCGGCCGATTTTTTTTTGGGAATTTGGAATTTGTATTTTTGGTGAATATTTTAGTGAGAGGGACAATGTTTCATGAGGCTGGCTTAAGGCTGGGCCCCATAACCCTAACAATAACATTGTTGTTGTTTTTTACTAATTTTCTAAATGTTTACAGACCAAATCATTGATTATTGATAATGAAAATGTTTATACAGAACAACGACTTACATGTTAAAAATAATGTGTGTGAAAAATGTTTTACGTCACACATGAAAAGGTAAAAATAAATTCTCCTGGAATTTTTTTTTGTCCATTTCAGACCTATTTTATCAGTTTTCATTTTTTCTTTGAAAAAGTTTCATTTTTTCCCCAAAAATTTAGGGGAAAAAAAAAAATCCATAAAAAAAAAAAAAAAACGTTTTTGAAAAAGTTAGAATTTTTTCCAAAATTTTCAGAAACGTTTTTTTTTCTCACTTTTTCAAAGAAAAAAAAAGTGAATTTTTTTTCCCACAGATGAAAAGAAGCCAAAAAATTCTCCTGGTAACCTTTTTTTTCAAAGAAAACTTTTTTCTTTGCAAAAGTGATAGATATGAAAACAGTAAAATCCTCACATTTGAGCAGTTTGATTAATTGAAATAGCTGCAGATTCTCTTTTTTTAAATATTTATACCAAAAGTCCTGTAAACAGCTGGTAAAGATGAACACAGATGACACACAGATGATTTAAGTCCTCCAGAGTTTTTATTCCTCTTTAAGACCAAAGACAAAACAGGTTTCATTTTGCATAACAGTAGTACAGCAGCGGCCGAGGGTACAAAACACTTTTTTTCTCAGTTTTCAGTGTAAAAATAATCTACTCATACCTCACACCTGTGCCGTCCTCTCGTAGTGCAAATTAAAGTTAGGCACATGATGGATACGATCGCAGTTCAATTACACTTAATTGCTGATGACAAGTGAAACGAGTCACTCCGAACTTTCCTAGTTCAGGATCAACAATCTGAAGACATGGTGACAGCTGGAGTTTAAACAGCGATAAAAGGGCAGTTTGACTTCCTGTTTGTAGCTGATGAAGCTTGATAAAAAAAAAAAAAAAAGACCTATAGAGTCCTACTCCACTGACAGGATGAAGATTATCTGTGTCAGCTTCTGCGACTAAGTGCAACTGAGTTTTAATACTATCAAAGAAAAACAACTAATTACATCGCAAGCTTATGGTCCCAAGCAACGATCACAACTTCTCCCTCGTTGATGCTTTTGCTTGTAAATATCTGAGCGAGCGTTTAAGTGGCAACTTGACATCTTTCTACTTTTTAAAGGAACAGATGGCGCAGAAATGAAAAGTCAGTCGTTATCTGCTCACTGATGGAAAGTTTAGTTTAATTTCTGGAGCTTCACAGCTCAACGAATTCACAATAACATTATCGTGATATCTGTAGACATTTATCAATTTTTTCGGCGTCTTTGCCGTCACAGGGCTCCAGACAAGCTCTCTGAGCTGTAGGAATAAAGGTGCAGATAAATGTTTTTATGATAATTTGGAGTAAATCACACATTTACTCCAAATTACTGACATTAGATATTGATTGTTCAAGGAAAATCAATCCTAGAACAGAGATGTTTGGGAAGCGGATGTATCCACATTTCAGTTTAATCAAGTTACATCCTCAAGTCAAACTTCAGACGAGGTGCACACTAAAGCTTTTAGCTTAGCGGCTACTGTGAAGATTTCTGCTTTACAAACGATGTAAATGACGTCTTTTTAAGATGAATTTATGATCTCGGTGCTTCCAGAGACTTGGATTTCACCAGACGAGCTGTATGGAGACATTTTATGATTTCTCCAGTCTCCAGCTGCTTCAGTTGTTTTGCTGTGAAGCTCCAGAAATGTTTTGTGGACAACGCAAGTTATCCCGACTTTCCATCCACAGGAGATAACGAGTGAGCTGTTATTTCAGACTGAACTGTTCCTTTAAGGGAAAAAAAATAAGAAAAACTAGCTCAAAATAAAGTAAAAAGTAAAATATTTCCCAGATTTACATATGTTACAAATAAAAAATAAATATCAGCTCTGTTTTTAATCTAGGCATTTTTTACGATTCATCCAGAAAAATAAAGGTACAAAGAGCGACCGTCGTTCTTTTCCGACTAACACAGTGCAGCTTATTTCTTAAGTGTTGCTCCGCCGTCAGGAGGCCAGCACGCCTCGGCGGATGATGTCAGACCCGTAGCGCCGGCCGAGAGACGAGTCGCCCCTCAGCTGGTGGGAGTGGCATCGTTTCAGGCAGGGCTCCATGTCGCCCTCGCCGGGTTTGGAGTCGGAGGCGTAGCCGTCGTTCTCCGTCCCCGTGCGGAGTCTCGTCCTCGGGTACGACGGCTCCGGCGTGTTGGTCAGCGGCCTCAGCAGCGGCTTGTGGTGCTCCTCCTCCTCCTCCTCGTCCTCCTCGTCCTTCATCAGAGGCCTCTCGCTCCTCTTTGGGATCCTGAACTTCCCCCAGCCCTTCAGATGTCCCGCCACTGGTCTGTTGGGCGTGTGCGAGCCGTTGGCGTGGTTTTTCCTCAGCCAGCCGTTAGTTTTGGTGGCAGCGGCGGCGACCGACACCACGCCGGCTCTGTGGAGTTTAGTGTTGTTCACGTCCAGAGAGACGGAGCTTCTTTTCGTTATTCGTTCATCCAGGAAGTAGTCGTCGCTGTCAGAGTTCCTGATGTCGACCAGCCTGATGGAAACGGTTTTCTCCAGATGTTTTGACCCGAGCTTGCTCTTCATCTGGCTGCTGCTGAAGCTCTCCATCACATCCTTATTCCTCTTCTTCTTCCTCTCCTCTTGTTCGTGGTCGTCTCGTTTCCGTCTGGCCAGCGCCTCGTGTTCGGGCCCCGGGGCCTCCCTCCTCGGGGCTTTCCTGCTCTCCAGTTTGTGCAGCTTGACGGTGATCGTCTCCTGAACAACCTCTGGCTTCTGAAGCTTTGGGAGCTGAATCTCTGCGCTGAGCTCAGAGGTTTGGATTTTGGCGTCGCTGATGGCCTCAGCAGGTGCAGACTCTTTGATTCGTGAGCCTTTACTGTCCTTCATTTCCAGTGGTTTGCTCAGATTGTCCTTCCTGTGAGTGTGCGGGGAGTCAGAGAGGCTTTTTCTGTCGCTGCTGCTGCTGCTGCTTTTCCTTTTTTCCTGCTTTAGAGAAGATCGTTTGGTTTTCAGTCCAGAGTGAGACTGGGAGCCCTGAGAGGACAACCAGCCCAGAGAGAAGAGCTTCTCCAAGTCCTTCGCTGAGGGATCTCCTGCAACACGGAGAAGTGACGTAGTCAGATAAGCCACACAGTAAAAAATGTACCAGAACGAGAAGCTATAAAGACTTTCTTAATTCTAACGTTGTCTCGTCTTGCTGACTCACCTGTGAGCAGCTCGTGGTCGAGCAGTCGGACTTGGTGCTGGAAGATTTGCTCCTGGACTCTCCACATCGAGCGCTTCATCTTCTCCCTCCGAGTCACCATGTAGGTCAGGTTACGCACCTGAAGGAGCAACAACAATGAAATGCTTTTATTCTTTCTAATTGTAGTTATTTACTTTTCCTCAATCAACCTACAACAACATGGTTCTGCTTCAAAATAACTCATAAGTCACGTTACTAGCAGTAGAAACCTACCCTCTCCAGGTCCTGACGGAGGTGCGTGAAGAGCTGCAGTCGTCGCAGCAGCACCTCCTGCTCGCGGCGTGCCAGGCTGTCCTCCTCGTCCTTCTTGGGCGTGAGGAGCGGCTGGTTGAAGTTGGCTTTGCGTTTCAGCTTCCAGTACTGGTACAGGAAGTCCACCACCTCCGGAGCCAGCTTCAGGTGACTGGCCACGTCCTCCACCTCCACGTACTGGTAGAAGTCCTCCTCCATCGCCTCCAGCTTCAGTTTACGCATGTTGACTCTCTTCTCCTGCTGGGCGGTGAGCTGCTCTGCGTCGCTGGGCGCTCTGTTGATGATCTGAGGAGCCACGTAGGATGACGAAGACGAGGAGGCGGCAGCGTCCTCCTCCCCTCTCACCCTGCCTCTCCTCTTGCCCTTCTTGTCTCTGGTGCTCTCCTTCTCCTTCTCCTTCTCCTCCTCTCCTCCTGAGTCTCGGTCTCTGGACTCGTCGCCCTCGAGCCCGGAGTGTTTGGGGCAGTAGGACTTGAACTTGACCTCGTCGTCCTCGGTGAGGATGGTGTTCATTTCAAGGCTGGCGTGGAGGCCGCACGTCACGTGGAAGGCAGTCCGGCAGTTTTTCGCTGAGCACTGCAGCGGCAAACACATCGTTAGAGCTTCAAACATTTAAAACACACAGTACAATATGACTCAAACTCATTTAATATGCATCAAAAGGACCTTCTTAATGATCAGAAAACGAGAATTACAAAATATTGTGTATCCAACCTCAAATATAAATCTGAAATAAACATTTCTGATGTGTCTTGCTGAGCTGTGAAGTCATCTCAGTTTCATTCTCCTCATTTGTTTGGTTGTGAAAAGCAGCAGAGACGCTCTGAGGTGTCTCAGTTTTAACAACGCTGACTCACACTTTGCTTTTTCACGTCTCATTAAATGTCTTTGTGAAGCATGAGCGCTGACTCTACCTGTATACACGCTCCCGTCTTCTCTTTGCACATGCAGCAGATCAGAGCCCATCTGTTGCTGGGAATTTGGGACACGTTGGTGATCGGCTCCATCTTCTCTGGATTCCCGATGCTCACCTGCGCAGCACATTTAATAGATTATCGTTCACGTGTCAGCGCAGGTGGCGCAGACTCGTTTAGAAATGCAAATACATCAACGTGCGGAGAGAAAAATCATCATCGTGTGTGCAGGAATAAAACCTCCAGTTAGTGTCTGTGCTGTCAAAAAAATACACACACATATACAGAAATACTGTGAAGAGGTAGATTTTATGTTCACCTCTGGAATCCACAAGGCACAGCTGACGTGGACCCACTTGGTTCCACTTCGGGTCGGCTTCATGGCTCCGCCCTTCTTGGGACACAACTGGCACTTTGGCAGGATGCCGAGGGCGCAGATCCGGCACAGCCAGCTGCCCTTTGGGACCTTCTGGATGCCGTAACACGCCTGATGGTGAGAAACACACAACCACGGGGAGGCTCAGCTTCCAGGCAGCAAGCAGAAATCAATACAGCAGCAACAAGTGAAGACGCAGAGTCAGCAGGTCAGAAATATGAGAAGCGTCACTTTCATTTCGCTTGTGACCACAGTGTGTTAAATAATCCTGCGTGTCGTTGACCACTGACCTGGTGAACGCAGATGTTGCACTTGTCGCAGAACACCATCTCGTTGTTGTCCTCGCCGTCGGGCGACTGGCAGACGTCGCACACCACGTCCTCGTCGTACTCGATGCCCAGACCCTCCTCCGTCTCCATGGCGTGCGTCATGTTCTCGTGGCAGCAGCGCTCGAACTCCTCCATCACCCGCTCCATGGTGATCTCGTCCAACGGCGGCATGGCTGGGAAAAAAAACACAGTTTAGTTTCCATTTTAACATCCAACATCCTCTCAGACGCTCAGATGCTCTGATTTTTCAGTTTTTAAAGACATGCTGACACAAACATCAGCCTCAGTCCAAACATCCGCTCTATGACTCACCCATCTCTGCAAACTCCTCGTTGGCGATCTGCAGCCAGGACACGTCCTCCTCGTTCAGGTCGTAGCGACACATCCCGTCTGCCAGCGTCCGGATGTCCACGTAGCCCAGAGCCTCGGCGCCGGACGTCCGGATCAACTTCTTTGGCCTGATGAACATGACCTCCTTTCCTTTCTCTGCCAACACCCTGCAGGGCACAGACGACAGACATTTCAGTTCACAGTCCTGCATGTACAGTATGGTACGGAGCGAAAAGAGCAACGTTTCATGGTGCTTTGAGATTTCCTGGCCTTTTTCTGGCCTGGAGAGATTTTTTGTGCCGTAACACGAGACAGAAATCAAAGAGCAAACGTGACCTAGATAAGATTTAAGCATCCGGCTGCTACACTCTCCTCACAGCAGTCGATCCTGCTCAAGTCAGGAGGACCTGCCATCTACAAAAATACAACCTGAAATGCCAGATAAAAGAGCGCCTGCAACCGTCAACCTTTCACATCTAAATATATGATGTGTCTACGTACGTCTGTGACAAGTGTGTCAAATCAAATCGGATCAAAACAACGACTCCCTCAAGAAACCGGTTTTAAACTAGCCTCTCCTGGACAACAGGGGATTAGAAGAGACATTTCTTGGTCCCAAAGCGGTCTTTCTTTCTTTTGTCCTACCTGGTGACGGGCTGCGGGATGGACTGCGGGCTGACGGGGACCTGGACGCCCTTCTCCCACTCCTGCCTCCACGGGTCGGCGAGGACATAGTAGTCTTCAACGTTCAGCTGGTACGAGTCGTGCACCTTCATGGCTGTGATCAGGTCTGTCCTGAAAACCTGCAGCAGTCGCAAGTAAAAAAACAAGAGTCAGAACAAAACAGAATAACACAGCGCCGTCACTCTGCCTGGAGAGGAAACTTCTCTGGAAAAATGTTTGTTTTTGTTGTATGACGGTTTACAGATTTTAGAGGAAACGCGTTAGGATCGTGCTTTAGCTTCTGACGTGAAATATGAGGCTCAGAAAACACAAAGAGAAACTTTATAAATGAAGTAACACCATCAAATACTCTTTAAAGTAATCATATAGCCACAAAAACTCTGGTATATCAGTGTTATAACAGCGCAATTACACAGTTTTTGTGGTTCACTTGTGGTTTTCCCCACAGAGATCCTGTATATCAGTGTTTACACAGGGTTAAAGAAAAAAAGACCACGTTGTGTACATACTGACGAACAGGAACCAGCCAATCAGGATCCGGCTTAGATCAGAGTCATTGTTATGCTTCAATTTGATTGGCTGGTTGGTCACAGGGTGTGTACAGTGGCCTGCAGGGACCAAGTCCACAGACTGTACAGGCAGATAACAGCGAGTCTGTTTCCACCTCAAGTGCCCACGTTACAACATGGACGATCACAGTAACGAGGGTGTTAATGTCAGACCTAAGTGTGCTCCTTCAATATTTAAGATTATTTATCAAATTCCTTTTGTTCTGATAAAAAATAATCATGTGTTTAAGGTCGTTTCCCCCCAAAAGATCCAGAAAATAAAAAGAAATAACATGTCAGCAGGCTACAAGAATGACATCATCATGATAACGAGCTGAAGCCGACGTACCTCCGAGGGTTTCTGCCCCGTCCCCCTCCTGGGCTGTGATGAATGTTGGGACCAGCAGGTTGAATTACCTGAAGGAGAAACAACGGGAGTGTTAAACATCTCAGCATTTCTTCTCCGTCTGCTTGTTGTTCTGATAAACAACTACACATCATCAGAAACGTATGGATTTCCCCCACAAGGGAAACTTTAGGAGCTCATTTGAATAGTCAAAATGTCCCAACTGATATTTTCTGTTTCTGTTTCTTTCCTTTTCACCGGTTTGACTTTAAGCTTATAAAAATGAACAGTAGCAGCAGTTATTTAGCATTTAAAATCATCTGTGTGACGCACAAGTGACAGGACGAGCTCTCACAGTTTGCATTAATATCAGATAAACTGGACATTCAGAGAAGCATCTACATGTTTAATCACTGATGTCAGAGTTGTGCCTGACCGACCAGAGTGTCTTCAAAGGTCCAAATGAGCCTCCTGTCACTACTCTGTCTCTCAGACTGGAGTCTCTCTTTCTTTTCCTTAATCTTTGTCCATCTGTCTCCTCTCTTTTCCTTTTTCTGTCTCCTTCCTGTACACGAAGAAGACATTTAATGACACAAGATGGAAGACACATTTCCATGAAAGGACGAGATGTGACTCGTACAGATGAATACTGACTTCTTATCTTTATATAATGACTTACTTTCAGTCAAAAATAGATGTGTGGTATTTAAAGGATGATCCTCTGACCTCACGGTGCCACTTTGTAGTTTCACTCGTCAAATTAAGGAAGTGGCAGAGCCGCTGTACAAACCTCATTCAGGTCTATATTTGGACGTGGTATGAATGAGTCAGGAGGGACTAAAGTTTGCTTACTTCCATTGTCAGAGTCCTCGCTGCTGCTGTGGTGCCTGCTTCTCTTCATCGTGGTCTGTCGGCGGAGCTCCGGCGTGGGGACACTTCACAAACCCAGAACACACCAGAAGTTTCGTTACAGGAGGGACTGAAGACATGCAAGCTTTACACAGGGAAACCTGATGCACTCCTTGCATTTACTCATCCAAACAGCCCCTTTCTGATCTTCTGAGATGGATTTTGACCCCAGTTATTAATCTAGTATCTTGATTATGTCTCTCAATGTTTATCTGCTCTGCTAGAATATCAGTTCCTGGACACAGAGAGGAAAACAGCACATCAAAACAGTGTGACTAGAGTATTTCCTTATTGATCTGGCAGCGCACCAAGCCACAGTCACTGTTCAGCGATGTCAACAAGAAGTAACCACATGCAACACACACACAGGAAAATACGCCCTGCGAGTTCAGCCTCAGGCGTGCACAAACACACCGGCAAAGGACTCTAAACTCCCGAGAAAAGTGGAAATATCTCTGGGTCTGCAGCCAGCTTGCACAGGGGCGAGAAGTGCTAACCATAACTTAGCAGGCTAGGCTAACAGCAAGCTCGTGTGACGCCCCTTTTTCAGGCAAAACACATCAGAAAGTATCAGCTAACTAGCAAGCGGCTAACTTTGAGCTAGCAAGGCTAAATGAGCTGGTTTTTAAGCGTTAAGTTGCACACATGCACTACAATATTGTGTTCTCACCTGCTGCTCGCAAACGTGCTTAAAAGCAGCACACACATCGTTGCATTTTGTAACGAGCCTGCAAACACTAGCGGGGTAGCTAACATTAGCTAGCTGGCTAATCTCCCAGCAGCTACCGTTATGAAACGTGCGGGCCCACCCACACCCGGCGCCTCCAGTGGAAATGTTTACGATAAGGATTTTTTTTCTTCTACAAATTATCCGCTAATTCATTTTGCATTTAACACAAACCAGAAACCGGCTAATATAAGAGGGATTCCCGCTGGGTATGCATGTTTTTTTTTTGTATGCTGCACGTTAAACTTAAGCTAGCAACATCGGCTAGTTTGTTAGCCGAACGTTAACACCCACGTAAGCGGAGTTAGCACTTAGCATTAGCCAACGCTGCTAACATACGGGTTGGCTTCTCCGGCGCCCCGTTTATTACAACCGTGTAGCCCCCTAAAGCCAGCTATCCTGTCAAAGGTTAGGGGTCAACGACTGATCCAAACAAACTGACCTGAAATCAACGTGAACACGTGAATAAAGTTATATTAATGCACACGAGAGTGTTGTTGTTGCTATCTGTGCGGCTAGCCAGCGGGGCACAGTGTGGCAGATCCACCAGCGATCCACTGGCTCAGGTTAATCTTTGGCGCCATTTTAAATGACGATGTCGCGTTTTTCCTAGCGGACTTTGCTAGTGCGACCAACACCAGCGAGACATAAACTCGCTCAAATCAGCCCGCCCAGAACCTTCTTGGCACATATGCACGCGAGTTAAAACCGTGACGAGTTGAGAAGAAAGTGGACGGTACATACAGGAGCACGTCGGGCCGATGCGAGCCGGTGTTTTGAGTTTGATGCGAGGCGCAGTTTCAGCCGTGAGTTCCGCTTGACCCGCATTCCACATACACAAACACAGCGCGGCGGCGGCCGGGGAGGAGGTTACCCAGCCCGGGCTGCGGCGGCGCCGGGCGGCCGCTGGAGGGCGGCAGAGGCGCCGCTCAGGTCTGGATGAAGGAACACTTCATGATATCTGTTAAATCATTAAAATAAACTATTATACAGACTAAAACATCATATTTATAGTTAATTAAACTTCAGTTAATAGTTATTTTACTGTTAAAAAGCAATTAAATGCTTTGTAAACCATTTATTTGGCAACTTATGGTCATAATACTTTATAATATCTGTCAAATCATTAAAATAAGCTATTATACAGACTAAAACATCATATTTATAGTTAATTAAACTTGAGTTAATAGTTGTTTTACTGTTAAAAAGCAATTAAATGCTTTATAAACCATTTATTTGTCAATTTATGGTCATAATATTTTATAATATCTGTCAAATCATTGAAATAACCAATTAAAACTACTAAAAAAATTAAATTTATGGTTAATAAAACTTGAATTAATAGTTATTTCACAAATAAATGCTTTATAAACCATTTATTTGGCAACTTATGGTCATAATACTCTATAATATGTCATATTATTAAAATGAACTATTATACAGACTAAATTATTCAATTTATAGTTAATAACACTTGAGTTAATAGTTATTTTACTGTTCAGAAGCAAAGAAATGCTTTATAAAGCATTTATTTGGCAACTTATGGTCATAACACTTTATAATATCTGTCATATCATTAAAATAAACTATTATATAGACTAAAACTTGGCAAATTTATAGTTAATAAAACTTGAGTCAATCGGTATTTCACAATTAAATGTTTTTTAAACCATTTATTTGGCAATTTATGGTCATAATACATTATATCTGTCAAATCATTAAAATAACCAATTAAAACTACTAAAAAATTAAATTTATAGTTAGTCAATCTTGAGTTTATAGTTATTTCACAATAAAATGCTTTATAAACCATTTATTTGGCAATTTATGTCCATAACACTTTGTAAATGGTAAATAAATACTGTGTAGTTCATTCATAAACATTATTTGGAGCGCTTGATAAATGTTTTATGAACCCTTTCATTGTTTCTCAACAGTGAAATTAATTGGCTAAATATAATTAACTATAAATTATGATAAATAGAAATAAGTTTAATACATTTAAGCCAAAATCGGCCATTTTTGTTACTATCCTCTTCTTCTGTCAGAATTTGAGTCCAGTTTTCACAGATATTATTTCCTAAGTGATTATTGTACACATTTATACTACAGTCACATTTATACTGTAGTCACATTTATACTGGTGGTTGGATGGTCGGGGGGGTTCAGGACCTCAGTGTGTCTAAGATCTGAGCTCCGGCCCTGGACGCAGCTGTCCCATTGACTGACGGTCACTCCCTTTTTTGGCGACTGCTCACAGCTTCATCTATTTAAAGGGACACGACCACCAACGACACTTAAAGCTGTGATTTAAAAAAGGAAATGTGAATTAATATCGCTCCAAAACACTCAGATCTGTGGGAGAGTATTAGCGCCGGGGGTGAGGGGGAAAATTAGGTCAAAATGTCGAGAATAAACTTGACATTTCGAAATTAAGGTCGACCTTTTGAGACGACATCTGGCCCTAAAACTCTGCACCCGAGCTCCTGTGACAAGAAACTCGACCTGTGAGTCCAACATTTCTACTTTTATAGATTTATAAGAGGAACATCTCATTATTTCACGTCTTATTCCCCAATTATCTGATATTCATCAAATGAAACAACCTCGAAAGAGCAGATACATCTTTACTTAGTTTTTCCCCGTTCAATTTAAATGACATCTTCCTTAAAGGGGCACTATGTAGTTTTTGAGAAGAAATTCAAACTCAGAATTTTAATATTTACAGTATTAATGAGGTGATAATAAACAAGCTAGAAGGGTGGCAGGGTCCGCCACATATAAACAAAGTAAAACAGGATGAAACTGTGTCGTCCTTTAAATGACATCGTCCTTAAAGTCAGGAAAACAGTCTTATCTGTAGATTAGATGTAAACGCTGCACTTTGTGTATGTTTTCCTTTTTGTTTGTGTGTCTCTAGAAAGATATGTAAGAAAATTGTTGGTCAAAAAGTGAAAATAATATTAAGAAATGAATATCAAACAATCCAGAATTATAAAACTTCTTGCAAAAGATCAATAATTATTTTAAAAAAGGCATTTTTCCTTCTATCTAAACATATATTGTATAATTTTAACCTGTGCAAACTAACAAAACACAATAAAAACACTACTATTAATTAAAAACTGTCCTGTTGTGATGAAAAGCTACAATATACAGGTGTCATTGGGGCGTCCAGATGTTGTTTACACGTGCGTCGAACAACATTTTTAATAAATGAACCACAAACAAGAAGTCCGTGTTTGATTTAATGTGAATGATCAGGAGAAGATGGAGGTTACAGAACCAGGCGCCGATCCAGAAGATGACACATCACACAAATAACACACACAATAACCTCGCTGCTCCTCTCCAGTTTCAACACGTGACAGCTGAGATGATGAAGATTATTTTCTGTTGTAAACATGTGATGCAACAAACAAACAGACACCGATAAGAAACAGGTTTTAAACATCTGAACAGCAGCAGCAGCAGCAGAGGAGGAACAGCAGAGGTACAGTGAAGATACAAGGTCTGATGTACATGCAGTCTGACAGTCGGAGAGGGAACCTGAACGCATCGCAGTGGAGAGGAAACACAGTCACAACACACATCTCAAAAACTCAGTGTTTTTCTGAAAACCGTGCTTCGTTACTGTTCTTCACGGGTTTGGTTTGATTGTTTTGTGACGTAGAAACGACACCAGAATGAAAATAAATCCACACAATTGTAACTGAAGACTGACTTCACGACTAAAGACTGAGAGAAAAATGATTTATGGATTATAAGATGGGACAAAATGGCTGATTGTTCTTCAGGATAAAGAAAATGGCAGTCAGCTCCCGTACGAGTGATGTCATCCTTTTCTTTTATCTTGTATTCTTCAACAACTTGATGATATTGACTTAAAAAACAGATTTTATATCATAAAATAACATGTTTGCATAGATGTATTTGGTCACAGTGCGTCCTATCGCTGGTTTTAACTAGATTAAATCCAAATGTTGCAGTTTAATGACACGTTTAGGGGGCTCTTTTTTATTTTCTTTGTATATCTCTAAAAAATATATATATAAGAAATTGTTCAAGGTGAAAATAAGATAGAAAACAACAACAGCCAGTCCAGGATTATAAATACAACACTTCTTGTAAAAACAGAATTATTTACACACTGTCATTATGTGATATTCGTCCCAAATCTGCCTGAATATTCATAAAAAGCTCGTCAATAATCTGTTTACATCTTTTTTAAATACACCTCCATGATACTCAAGATAACACTGTAATGTAACATGACACGAGTGTCTGATTCTGGTTTATGTGATACGTGGCTGTGACGGCTGATAAGGAGCATATATATCATATTTTGATATTTTTGAGAACGTTACAGGCGACAAAGTAAAAAAAAATGTATCAGTGCATTTATAAAGTATCAAAAACTGACACCACATTTTGGGAAACGCTCGCTATCGACGAGAAGATTGAAAGAAAGATTTAAAATTCCCAAAATGTCAAAAATTTACTTGAACTAGAATCGAGTCTGATGCAACATTTTGTATCCGATTCTTTTACAAAGATGCAGAACGAGTTTTTAAAAATATTATCTAGCAGCAACTTCAGTCCAGAAGGTTTGTATCAGTGCGATCTTTGAAAAAAACAAGTTGAATTTTGTTTACAATATCTCAAAATCATAAACTGAGATTCACGTGCCACCATTGATATGTTTGAGTCCACCTCCCAAACTCCTCAAGGCCTTGAAAAGCTCAAGTTCAACTTTCCCGAGAGGCCGTCCAGGTCTCAGTCCTGAGCTCATCTGACGGCCAGGATGGCGTCGTACGACTTCCCGGTCCGGCACACCTGCACGTTGCGGAAGCCGATCTTGGTGAGCATGCGGGTGTACTCGGACGGCGGGCGCTCCCGGCCCTCCGCCTGCACCAGCATGTTGAGGGAGAAGATCTGAGCCATGACGGGCCCGCGTCTGTTCTCAAACAGCATGGCCTCCACCAGCAAAACGCCGCCACCTGACGAGGACGACGGACAAAAAGACACCGAGCGTTTCAGCGTTTATCAACAAAGTTTTTTGGGGGTCAGGAGTTCAGATTCACCTGCACTCTTACACTCACCTGGTTCGCAGGTGTCGTAGATCCTCTTCAGCAGCGTCAGGCACTTCTCTTCGGGCCAGTCGTGGATGATTCTGGCCAGAACGTACAGGTCAGCAGGAGGGATCTCACCGGAGAAGAAGTCTCCTGCAACAGAAACAGAAAATACACGACAGCTTCAGTCAACAGTCGTTTAATAAATCTTTATCTAAGTTGTATTTTATTTTTCGAGGCTCGCCTGTTTGAAACACGACAGCATCGTTCTCCTGACAGAAATGTTTCTGAGCCGTCTCGACGACCTGCGGGAGGTCGAACACCGTGACGGAGGAGGAGGGATACGCCTTCGCCATCTCACGGGCCAGAGCACCGGTGCATCCTGGGAGTTATTCAGACATGAATAATGAAAACAAGGATTCACTGTGTGTAGTGTGAAATCACTAATGTTTTCTCGTACCTCCAAGATCTACGATGTTGTGAAAGGTGGAGAGGTTGAACGCTGTCACGATGTCGTGTCCGTCGAGGACCCACGAGGAGTTCATCAGACCCATGAACTTCAGCATCTCCTCCTCTGATCTAGTTGACGATCAAACAAAAGGATTCAACAGGACAGAGTGACGACGTTACAGACTAACCACACGTCTGATGCACCGACCTGTAAATAGCTTGAAAGATCTCCTCTGGCGGGAGGCCGAAGGTCTTCTCATTCTGGTTCTTCCCCTCTCTGAGTGGAGGAGACAGAAAGCTGTGATCACTGAGATGAACTCCAGCAGCTCCGGAGGATATTAGCTCACCTACAGATGACTTTATAAGTTTAGACTTCAGTTCCTACGTCTCAAACATTAAAGAGCCAGACAAACGTCACTTCTTCTGCTGCAGCTGAGCTCTGAAAACACTTAAAAGTCCCGGTGGAGCAGCGACATCCTGCTAACTTTAGGTCCATCTTCTCTCCGGTCACGCTACCTCATCCACTCACCTGACAGCGTCCACCATGTTGTTCCACAGCGGGTAGATGGTCTGCGATTGGTAGATGATCATGTCGTGGAGAGACTTGGCGCTGCCTTTGGCCAGGTAGAGATTGGCCACGTCAGAGCTGCTGTACAGAGCTGCTGTAACGCAGGACGTTCACATTTAACAACTTTAGATCAGCGCGTCAGATTATAACTGAGTCGATTAGTCGAGCAAGAGACAACTGAAGCGAAACTACGTTGATAATCAATTAATCGTGTCGTTTTTCAAGCTGAATACCAAACGTTCTTCACCTAAAGCTTCTCAAATGTGTAGATTTAATGCAGATAGTCTCACAGTCACGTGTGTCTGAAGAGGTCTGCTCAGGTGTCCACATACATCCCCCCCCTCCTCGTCCTCCTCACCTGTGCCCTTCGTGTTCTCCACCTCCAGGATCTCGATGCCCACCAGAGCGTCCAGCAGCCGCTCCATCCCGTCCTCGCTGGTCTTCAGCTCCTGAGCCACATGTTGGGCGCTCAGAGGCTCCTGAGACTTCAGCAGGAGGTCAAACACTCCCAGCTCACAGGCGGAGAAGATCACCTGGAGGACGAACACACTGAAGCATCAACACCAACAGTTTCTTTTATTACTCCATTGTGTTGTTGTTTTTTATTGTCGCTTGTTTATAGCATCAACGTCAGGTCACAGCTGACGGTGTTCCCATGAGCCTCGGCTGTGCTAATTAGCAAATGTTAGCATGCTAACACGCTAACATGGTTAACACTGTAAAGATCCACTTAATATGTCAGAATCGTCATTGTGTGCACGTTTGCATGCTGATATTAGCATTTTAGCTAATTTAAAGGGACAGTTCACCTGAAAATTCAAAGCAAAATTGAGACATTGACAAGATTTCGATCACTGATGACCGTTAAATCATAAAAATACCAAACTTTTGTATCATTACAGACGATGAAACGAGTAAAATAAGAGTGTGATGTGCATTTTTTAGAGCCCGATGTCGGCCAATCACAGATATATTGGTAATTGGGCAATAACTTAACTTCTTTTTTAGAGATTATAATTTAGAAAAAGATGCTCGGGGAGATTTATAATCATCAAAATCTCAGCGAAGGTTACTGAAATCGTCGCAAAAAATGTATCGGTGCAGGCCGTATCGACCGATTGATCGATATCGGAAACAAAACATCACAAGACAATTAATCTTCATTCATTCTGATGATCTTTGTGTGCAGAAATATCCCAAAATTACTGGTTTCAACTTTTGAAATTTGTATTTTTGCATGAGATTAGCTTCATCAAACACAAAACTGCAATATGAAAATGTCCACTTGGTTCTTTGGGGATAATTTATGGATCAAAAAATCAATTAACTGAGGCAATAATCACTGTTTGCAGCCAATAAAACATGCAGGTAACAACCCTGGATGCATTTCTGCAGAATGCATCTTAAATATGAATTAAATTAAAGTGTGAGATGTCACCTTTGAGACCCTGAAGCCGTTGAAATACTCCAGAAGTTTGAATGGGTAGTCGAGCTCACTCTGGGACAGATGCTCTGCCATCTCTGCCCTCCTGATGGAGACACGAACCAAACAAAAAAACCTTTTTAATCTGCAGGAATCCAAACAACTTCACTCTGCATCCACTCCTGCATCTAAAATGTGGACGAACACCTGTGTTTATGAGCTCAACACTCACCTGGTTTCCTAGAAAGCCTCTAAAGATGATCCGTGAGGAGGGTTTTTTTTTTTTTTTTAGGGGGCAGTTTTCAGCCCAAACAGCCAAGATGTCGGTGTTGTGTTCAGGAGCTGCTGTCTGGGATGAGCTCGGTTCGAGATAATCGATGGATCAGCACCGGGTTAAACACATCCCGTGTCCGGTTCTTGCAGTTTCCTGTTGGGTCGCAGCTGTGATGATCGCGAAACAACAGCAGCGACTGAAGCTTCACCTGAAACACACACGAGTCAGTGTGAGGCTGCAGTTCAGGGAGCATCCGCAGCAGCAGGGGGGGCGCTGTTGAGCTGTGTGCGCACAGGGCAGTGACTTCACGCCAACATGAGGTGGACAGGAAGTGGTAATAGATTACATGTAACTGGGATTACATTTGAGAAAAAAATGTGTAATCAGATTTTAAGGATATGAAGGATTACTTCTTCAAAATGTGGCAATTAAAAATGTTTTTTCTCCTTCTTCTTCTTCTCTAGATATAAATATGATACATTTTTAGTAAGAGTAACTAGTAACTAAAGAGTAACTTAAGCTGTCAGACAAATGTTGTGGAGTAAAGAGAAGAAGTATGAAGTAGCTTATAACAGTCTGAGGTTGCCAGTTTTGTTAATGGCAACTTAACTGTTATTTGTTTCATGTTTTAATGAGGATAATAAAGTGTTTATTCTCTTTTATTTTAATTGAAAATGGAAGATGGACACTTTGAGTATTAGTTTAGTAATTAGTAACTAAAGAGTAACTAAACTGTCAGACAAATTAAGTGGAGTAAAATTACAATATTGGCCTCAGAGATGTGGAGAAGAAGAATGAGGTAACTTTTGTTTTATTAATGAAGATAATTTAGTTTATATTGAAAATGGAAGATAAACATTTTGAGTATTAGTAACTAAAGAGTAACTTAAGCTGTCAGACAAATGTAGTGGAGTAAAGAGAAGAAGAATGACATAGCTTGTAAGTTACTCCTCTGAGGTTGCCAGTTTTGTTAATGGCAGCTTAACTAGTATTTATTTTGTGTTTTAATGAGGAAAATAAAGTGTTTATTCTCTTTTATTTACATAAAAAATTTGGAAGATTGACACTTTGAGTAAGAGTAACTTGTAACTAAAGCTGTCAGAAAAATGTAGTGGAGTAAAATGGTTGCCAGTTTTGTTGATGATGACTTTACTTGTACTTGTTTGTGTTTTTCAGTGATGACAATCAGCTGGTTATTCTTTTTTATTTACTGTACATTTAAAAATGGAAGATAAACAATTCTGAGTATGAGTAACTAAACTGCCAGACATATGTAGTGGAGTAAAATTACAATATTGGCCTCAGAGATGTGGAGAAGAAGAATGAGGTAACTTTTGTTTTATTAATGAAGATAATTTAGTTTATATTGAAAATGGAAGATAAACATTTTGAGTATTAGTAACTAAAGAGTAACTTAAGCTGTCAGACAAATGTAGTGGAGTAAAGAGAAGAAGAATGACATAGCTTGTAAGTTACTCCTCTGAGGTTGCCAGTTTTGTTAATGGCAGCTTAACTAGTATTTATTTTGTGTTTTAATGAGGAAAATAAAGTGTTTATTCTCTTTTATTTACATAAAAAATTTGGAAGATTGACACTTTGAGTAAGAGTAACTTGTAACTAAAGCTGTCAGAAAAATGTAGTGGAGTAAAATGGTTGCCAGTTTTGTTGATGATGACTTTACTTGTACTTGTTTGTGTTTTTCAGTGATGACAATCAGCTGGTTATTCTTTTTTATTTACTGTACATTTAAAAATGGAAGATAAACAATTCTGAGTATGAGTAACTAAACTGCCAGACATATGTAGTGGAGTAAAAGTACAATATTGGCCTCAGAGATGTGGTGGGTAGGTTACTCCTCTGAAGTTGCCAGTTTTGTTGATGGCAACTTAATTTGTTTTTGCCTTTAATGAGGTGTGTAAAAAAGTGTTTATTCTTTTATTAACATTGAAAACAGACATTTTGAGAACAAGTAACTAGTAACTGAAGAGTATTAGTAGTTAAGATACATTTTAAGCATTATTTTTAGCATTATAAGCAATTTTTTAGTCTGAGGTCTTATTTATTAAATTTTTATTTCATTCTTTATTTCCATCAGATTTATTTTCCTCTGTATGTCTTTATTAATAACGAGGGTGTTTCCTCGATATTAAAGCATTTTCTGGGCAGTTTTATTTACGTCCTCTTTGAGGAGCGATGATTAAACGAGGTGCAATAATTAGTTTAAAGATTTGTTTTTTGCTTTTTCTTATTTTCCCAGAAGCAACTTGACATCTTACTTCCCTAATATAGTAAAAAAAACCCAGTCTCTTCTCTCTTCCAGCTCCGTCGCTCAACAACTCCTCAGTCTGCTTTTGGGCTCCTGAACATCTGGAGTTAATCGTCTTCACCCAGAGGTTTCTCATGAAGCGATCTGTACGCTGTACATTCTGTTCCTGGTGTGTTTTTTATGAACACAGCACTTTTAAAGACATCTCTTGCTATAACTCTGTTTAAAAAGTTAGTTAAAACGTCTACATCACTGTCATTATCACCTGTTGTTGAAACATGGAGTTAATTTTTATTTGTTAACACACTCAGAGGGACTGAACCAAACAGGCAGATATTAAAGCTCCCGCTCCATTATCGCTCCTCTGTTTACTCGACACTCTTAATGAACATTAAAACATTTTTTCCTGGTAGTGATCCAATCACGGCGTCCCTAAAAGCAAATAAATCCCAGACATCTTCAATTATTAACCAAATCGATTTATTATGCATGAACAAATCCCTTCCTGCCTCTGTCACGCAGACACGCACACACACACACCCAACATTTAAATACATGACGTGGTGGGAAATTCGCCATAGCTCACTTTGTTGTTGCACATGCTTTTTTTTAATAAAATGACAGATAATATTTACAGGATAAGCAACGTCTCCGGAGGAAGAAGGAAAAAAAAAAAAGAAGAAGAACAGCTCCCGGTCCCGCCCTGCAGCACTTTGCAACGCTCCTATCTTTTTTTTTTTCTCTTTTATTTGTTTTCTTTTTTGGAAATTCACCCACGTTTAAAAAGAAACGAAAAGAAACAAAAAGAAACACAAACCATGGGGAGGGTGGGGGGGGGGGGGGTTTGGCCAATACGACATAGCATTATACATATATGGAGTTCATCAACTACATAAATATGGCAGTAACACTGAGTAATTCATACGGTCTATTTACAAAGTTTGTGATGTGGGGAAATCGTACAGTCTGTGCGTGGACGACTGACAGAACGCATGCCTTCTTTAAAGTCTGGGGGACCGACACCTCCATCCATCCCTCCGCTCGCCTCCTCTGTTAGCACGGTCAGGACTGACGCAACGAACAAAATAAGGCACAATTAATACTTGGACCATTTTTCAGGGGAATCTACAGACTTTGCAGCTGGCTTGTGAGGCATGTAAACAATTGAGTCGATTGATTAGGACTGCCTTATCACCTTCCCTTTGTATTCCCGATCAGTGATTCAGTCCGTCTGATGTGATTCAAAACAAGATTCATATGGCAAGGACCTTTTAAAAACCCCCGAACCCAGCCGGAAAAACAAACAAACAAAACAAAATAAACAAAACTCCTTTCCCGCCCGCCCGCCTTCCCTCTATGCTACTCAACAAATACAATCACATGGTGACAAACAAAGAAAACTAGTAGTGCATACACTACAAACACAACAGGAAAATGCGACGCTCCCGCCAATTTCCACAGCGCTGTTTCTCTCGGGCCGCAGCGCCGCCCTCTCGACAACGGGTGAAAATGATTCGAACAAAAAAAAAAAGAAAACAGAAGTGATTGATTAAGTGATTGATGAGCTGTCCCGAAGCTTGAAGCAGTTTCAGTTTGCGATGTGACTGAACCAAAGATAAAAAAAAGAGAGAGAGAAATCCGTTTTTCCCCGTCCCGATCCACTGATCATCTTTTTGATCATCTCTGATCATCTCCCGACTACCTCTGATCAACTTCCACCCAGCGCTCAGCGGCGACCACGATGACCACACGTTCCCCCCTCTGGAGACTAAAAGATTTTGTGGTTTTTGTTTTCAAATACACCTAATGGCACAAACCCCGAACTCTCTCCCTGCCCCAGACGTGTTTTCTGTCGTTTAAAAGAGCCCCCCTTCGTCGAAGGGTTTTTTCGATCGCTTTCTGTTGGTGGTAATCTTCGCAGGATGAAGAGGGAGGGAGGTCTGGGCGACTTGAGTCCTGCCCTTCCAGAACAGCCACGGCACCGGACAGATTCGGGAGGTGAAGAGTTTGGGGTGGGGAGGCGGGGGCGGGAGAAAGGAGTGGCAGGTAGATCGATGGGGCAGGAGGAGGAAGAGGAGGAGGTCTGGGAGCGGTCTGTCGCAGCTGTGTGGGGCTCCAGGCTTTGGTCGGTGTGATGGAACCGCTCAGTCGTGCTTCAGGTGGTCCTTTATGTCCTCCTCGTCCGTGTACTCCGACGGCTCGTCTCCGGGCTTCAGCAACCTCCCGACGTAATCGTATTTTTCTGGAAGATATCGAGGAAATGTTGTGTTAAAACGATGCAATAACAGTTTTTCGTAATACTTTCATTGTTTCAGTCGTTTTTCAAGGTAAAATGTCTCACAACAGCTTCTTAAATGTGAATATTTGCTGCTTTTCTTTGACATTTCTAACAGTCATTGAAGAGTCTTTGGGTTTTGGACTCTTACTTTGGGCTCTGACGTTTTTTAGACTAAATAATTAATCATGAAGATAAGTTTGTTGCACTCGGAGGACGGACATCCTTTAAAGACCTGCGACTACTTTTATGTTGGAGTTTAGATAGTTAGCTGTGATTTTTGCCTGATTTGCTGGTTTTCTTTTTCCTCCATGTGGAGCTGAAACTGTGATTTTTCTCATATCATCATTTACAAAACATTAAAGACAGAAAGAAAGAAAGAAAGAAAGAAAGAAAGGTTGGACAAAATAAGACAAAGTCCACAGACGTGAACTGGGACTTTAAATCTGGTTGTTGTCTGTTAGCATGTTGTTATTGTTGTTGTTTAGATGATCCTCTTGAACAAATGTATTGTGTCGTTTGTATTAACGTTTTTTGTTTTATGGGTTTTTATTTCCTGGGTTTTGATCATCAGGGTCTGTGACCGCTGAGCTGAATTGAAACACTAATCCTTAAAGTCCAAATACCAAAAGATATTTAATTCTGATTTTCTTTCCTTACTACTGAACATCAGGCCGGCAGGACTCTGGCCTCAGTGAACAACATGCTGTGAGTAATCTACTGACATCTTCTTTCATGATTTAATCAGCCGACGTTTTGGGAACCGCCAGCTTCCAGCGCTGCCCAGTCGAGCTTTAACCGTGTTGTTTGTATCAAGCCGACCGGCTGTGAGGTCCAGAGAGAGATGTGTTGTTTAAGTACGTTACCGAGACGGGTTTTGCTCCAGAATTGGACGCCCACGAGTGAAAAAGTACACGAGCTCTGAGAAACAGTTTTAAATGAGATCCTATAACAGAATCTGAAGCTGTTTTACATTCACACTCTAAGTACAGAGAGATTAGACACACTGACACGTAAGAAGGTCTGCGTTTACTTCCAGTTTCAGCTTCCTGTGCTAACTGATTTTCAGCAGAAGATATTTTTAGTTTAGTTTAGTTCAGCTGCACCTGCAGGATGAAGTCTCTTTTCTTTTATTAGATGATTCGTGAGTGATTAAGCGTCCAGTTATTTCCTCAGTTGTTTGATTAATGTATAAAACATCAGCTGGGTTTGTACAGATGTTTGTCCGACGTCTTGTCATCTCGATATTCAGGCTCTACCTTCACATCTCTGACTCTTTCCTTGTGTTTTCACTTGAACACCACTCTGACCTTTACTTTGTATCCCTCTTTATCGTGCAAATAACCAAACAAAAATGATGCGCTGCAGTATGAAACATTACTTCTGGACATTTTCATACTTTCTGCTGGCTGCACAGTGAAACTGAAGACTTACAGTACGTTCTCTACAGGCAGAGGTCGACTTCCTCTGAATATAAAGTCTGTGTTCTGGCTGGCAGCTTTAAATTCTCCTAATTTAATAACAGAAATCACTTTGTTCAAACACACAGGACACAGGGACACACTGTGTTTCCCGGTCCTTCGCTTTGACCCGACTAAATATGCAGAGACATGCGATGAACACGGTGGATGCGTCTGTGAAATCTGAGCCCAATCGATATCCTGCGGAGCATTATCTCTGGTAGCATCAGGAATGAAGCTTTACCCATGAACTGCATCTCCCACTCCCTCACGCTCTCCATCTGTACAGCGTTGAGGTCCGACAGGTCGTCGTACTCGTCCCTCAGGGCGTCTTTCTCCAGGCAGAAGGTGGCCAGGCCTCTCGAAGCATCCCGACCCGCGAAAATGCCGTAAGGACCATCTGAGGAAGAAAACACAACAATCACTGACTTTACCGTCCTAAAAAAAAACATTTTCCTGCAGCGTCAGATTGATTCAAGGTGAATAAAAGTGGTCCGGTCCAACAACAAGTTGACCCTTAGCGATTAGCTCGACCTGCGTCATGTGACCGCTGCTGCTGCTGCTGCTCCACATTAAAAGCCTCCAGAGCTGCCAGTAAGTAAACCACTTGAACGCAGCGTGGATACAGTGAGTTCACACACAGACTTCAGGCTCCACAGAAAATCAGACAAGCTGCTCTTTTTCTCAACGACTCTCGAGGGTGACTAAGCAGAAATTTCTCTCAATAAGATGTTTTAATACGGGACGTGGGATCGTCTCGGTCTCAGGAGGGCCTTCAACGCGGTCTCAAAGAGGTTTTCATTTACATTAGAGGTAACGCAGAGCTGCAGTAATTAGTCCATTAATCCATTAGTCGACTGTCACAAAATTAAATCAGCAACACTTTTGATTAAAGGTTTCAAACAGTCACTGTTTCCAGCCGCTCACATGTGATGATTTGTTCTTTTATTGCCCTTTTTATCAACTGAATGAAGGAAATAATCTGCAAATTAATCAAGATAAACATAGTAAATACAGTAATAAACCGTCTGATCTTTAAAAATGAACTTTAATGCCTCTACCTGCTACATAACAACACCCACACTTCTATGGATTGTTTCCTAATTCAGCCCGATCAATACTAAACGTTTGATGCCAATACTGACACTGATATTTGAGAATATGCTGGAAATTTTAACTTTTTCAGGCCTGTTTTACCCCAAACACATCTCAGACATTTGTGTATTTGTTTATTGATTAATCGATTAGTTGTTGGTCTATAAAATGTCAGAAATTAAGCCTGAGGTGACGTCCTCTAATGTTTCTTTGTGTCCAAAACCGAAAGATAATCAGTTTTCTGTCACAGAGGAGGAAAATATTCACATTTAAAAAGCTGGAATCAGAGAATTTTAACCTAAAAATTACTCAAACTGATTAATCGATTATCAAAATAGTTGGCTATTAATCTAATAGCTGAAACCTGATTGATTAACTGTTGCAGCTCTACTGTAAATTCTTGTTATTGCTTCTTATCCACTGACTCACTGACTCTCGTCTGCTGGTCTGGCTCTGGTTTTAGTGTTTTCTAAATAAAGTCTACTATGTGAGCAGATCGTACGTTATTCAGTGCTTTGTCTCAGTGCCTCTCTCCGCTCCGCTAACAGAAAGCAACAGTAGCTAACGTTAAGTTTAGAAACTGAGTCCGCTGACGTAAACTAACGACCGACTAAGACCCACAGAGCCTCTTCAACTACAGCAAATTAACTCAGATCTTTCACACTGAAGATGAACGTTAAGATTAATATTGCAGTGTCGGTGTTTCTCCAACGTCTCCAACTGATCTGATGTACAAGTTCAAGTACACAGATACTTAGAGATACCCTGAGTTATGCAAAAAACAATCAAACTGCAGTTATTGTCACTGATTTCACTGATAAAAATGGGCGTCTCTGTAGCACCATGTTTTATTTAAAACGGTACATTGTGACATATTTTACCTTCATCAGCACCACTGAGCTGAGGACTAAGACTCTGCATCGATCAGTAGATCAACATAATGTGAATATGATATTTCTTTGTGCAACGCTGTTCCTTCCTTTCTGCTGTCCTGTTGTGCAACTTGTAAGAATGACGACGACAAACTGAATTAAAATGTTCTTGTGAGTTTAAGTGCATTAGAAGAGGATTTAACAAAGAGCACCGTGTTAACATAACTTACATGATACTGAGAAATGTATCCGACTGTCGGCACTCTCGACATTCAGTCTGATCATAAATCTCCTGAACGTCGCCTCGGGGGCTCCCCACAACTTCATCTTCCAGATGAACATCATCTGACCGGCATGTGAAAACTCTGCAGGCGCCTCAGGTTCTTCTAATTGTGCAACAGAGAGAAAACACACTCCGGTCCAGTGTTCAAACGGCCGGCCATAAAGCCATGAAGCCTTATCGCCTCAGAGATTAGATGTGCTGCCACCTTGCACAACTACAGGAGCGAGCGTATGAGGATAAAACTGGTAAACCGACTTCAGAGCGAGTTAACAGCGACAGCAGCGCACGGATGTTTTTATTTTACCGTCTATTATTAGAATCAACAAAAGAAGAAATTACTGAGCCTGAATGATGTCTGATGAGCCCGAGCGTCAGCTGTACATGACAGCTCCACATGGACCGGGCTGGAAAATACAGCTCAGGTTTATAATAATGACAAATGCACATGTTCGCTGAGGTCCAGCTGCTTATCTTGTCCGAGCAACAGAGCTGCAGCTAACAGCAGTGATACATCAACAGAAAAGGAGCGGACAACTATAGAAAAGTTGTGAGGACATAGCAGCTTCAACATGTCTTCAACAAACTCTCACTTTTTAGAAGCTCAACTGAGAAAATGTTTTGTGTTTTTTTAGTCGTAACTGTGCTGATATGAAACTGATGCACTGATGTCATTTTGGACAATAAAGTTTATTATTAAACCGTAAAACATCCGGATTAGGGCTGCAGCAATATACTGTTTCCAAGGTACACCGTGGTTGAAAACTTTGGCGGCTATCATACTGATAAATAAGTGCACAACACTGAAACTGTGATATTTCCTGAGATGGTTATCGAACTGTGAAATATTAAATCGCTGCAAAGTGTCTTCATGATTTCCTGTGTTGTACAAGTAGAAGATATTACAAAAGGATAAAAGTAAATGTTTGCAAACAAAGACAAGCTGCAAACTCTCACTTTCCAGGAGCTTAACCCTGAAAATGTTGCATATTTTTCATTAATAACTGAACTTAAACAAGCCAAACATGACTTTTCACACTACCACACATGTCATATCATACGTCCACTGATATGAACCACACTATGTAACATATGGTGGGTGTCTCTAAACCTGTGTGTCATAATAATGTGAGCTGGATCAGGTCTGCAGCTTGGCTCGGTGCTGTCGGTGTAAAATAGCAGACGTGACACTTGAGGCTGCTGGGAATGTGTTTGAATAATTATAGGCCTGGTTCATCACAGAGTTGATGGGTGAGTCAGCCAAGACAGAGAAAATGTGGAGAAGCAGGCTAGCCTAGTAACCTTGTTTCTCAGGCTTAAACAGACTCAACCTATGGGGACTGAAATGCAGTATTTACTCTTCATATTTGCTAACACGTCTCTTTCCCGAGCTACATTTAACTTTGCACAGCTAGCAAGGGGCTAAAAACACCCATTTCCACGCCAAGCTAGCCTCCACATTAGCAGAATATAGCAAAATTATTGTAATTCAAGATTAAAAGTTTGGTGCAAAGCTCCTAATATTCATGCATGTTGAGTCCCATCAGTGTAAACAAGCGGCGGCTCCAGACCAGACACCCAGACAGTGCAGTGTCTCTGTGTGCACGTCCACATGCTAGCAGGCTAACACTAGCAAGCTAGCTCGTTAAAATCTTGCACTTTAGCCCCAACAGAGGAACTTAAATTAAAAATAAAGTTGCACATGTTGAGCGTACAGGGATATAAAGTTCAGAGGTGGTCAAACATCACCGCAACAGTCACGACCCTGGGGCGCAGCGCTAGTTAGCTTACAGCTAGCATCCCATTCAATAACATAGACAAAGCCACAGAGCTAGCTAGCTTAAGCTAACCACAACGGTTTGCGCCCAAATTTCTGTTCAGGACAACTCGCCACAAGCGGGGACGTGTCAGCCAGCTCACCCAGCTGTCAGTGCGTGATCTCCCCGCTGCCAACTCACCTTTACCGTAAAACTTTTTGCCGCTGGTCACGTCGAAAACTTTCATGTTGACAGCCATCAGGATGCGGGGGTTCTGGAGTCCGTCGTACTCCCGCAACTGCTCCAGAGTGAAGTCCCGTCTCCTCATCTTGGGAAGCGCCGAGGCCTCGTCGCCCTGGGCCGCGTCAGAGACGAGCCGCCTGCCCCACCGCCGGTACACCGCCAGACAGACCGCCACCACCAGAACCAAAATACTGATATTCAGCAACATCCCGCCGAGGCCGAGCCCGTCCGACTCATCCGCTGCCCCCTGCCCGCCGCTTGTGTCAACTGGTCCGCTCGAACTGTCTCCATCGTCCGCCATACTGCACGGTTAGCGCCTACCCGCCCCTGGCCAGATGCTGCGTTCACGTCCTGTCGGGAATAGCGGAACCACTAGTTGAGCGAAGGGGGTACGTGTTGTCACATCGTGTTCTTGTTCCTTGGTGCAATGAAAAAAAGAAAAAGAAAAAAAAACACCGTCCCATCACATGGCAGATATACTGCTGCCAGTAGTGACCAGCCTGCTGCCATTATCGATTCTTCTGATTGATTTTTAGATTAATCAATGAATCATTTCATCAGCAGGAAGCTTCTTGGAGACAAAGTGACATTTTACATGTCAACAAAAGTCCAAAATCCAAAGATATCTACTCAACATCTTCTGTCTCACTGTTTACTATTACGAAGTCTTAAAAAAGAAACATTTGAGAAGCTGGAACCGATTATTTTTTTATTTAAATTACTTATTTGACTATAAAACTCCTTGTCAGCTAGTTAATTGATTATTTGCCAAATAAGCCTACATTTAAAACTTGTATTTTGAAATCAAAACCCCACTGTTTCCCCCAACTGTCCTAAAATTTCATCATCATCAAAATACTTTAAGTGAAACAGATCGACTTGTATTTGCAGATAACATAAACTAAGATAAGATAAAATAGGTTGTGCATGGACACCAAGGGATATAAGGGGGGTAAAATCCAGGAATTGGGTATTATATTTGTGTCTATTGTATTTCTCTATATACACACACATCAGAAAATATAAATTTAATATTTAAAATTTCAACAAAAACGCACCAGAGACCTTTTAAAGACGGAAGAGCACCTGAAAGCCCCATAAAGATCCACATCTTATTCAGGTCTGAGATTTACGAGGAGCACCTGAAGGAGGCAAAACACCCGCCCACCTCTGCTCTAAGTTGAGACTTGGTTTGTTGATGCTTTTTGTCCTCCGTTGGGACCCGTAGTGCCACAAACTGCCATTTAAATGTCATAAAACAACAAAAACCCACTAATTTAAATACTTTACATACTTCTTCACATGTTTACTGACTGGTTGTCTGTTTCCTCATCTGTTAGTGTCATGTTTCTTAAATATTAAGTCATTTCTATCACAATAAATGACATTTTTCCTTTAAATAAGACACTGTTTTGCTGTTTTTAATCTCAAATGCTTTACTGAATGTGTTATTATAGTGTCTCTGGTGTTTACCCAACACTTTCTCCTGTTCCCCCTGTGACGCTGTTATCTGTACGCTATTTGCACACTTTATGTCAACACCTTTTCCTCGTTGCTGCTTGTTTACTCCGTCAGAGATAAGCACTGGATGGTACTTTAGATTTACAATCGACCGAGATCATCAGACAGCTTTTGATCTGAGTGACGAGACGCCCTCAGCTGTTGTTGGGAACAAAAACCTGCTGATCAGGCTCGATGAGTCGCCCTCAGCAACACCAGAAAATATCAGAAAGGTACGAGAGAGAGAAAGTAGGACAGATCACACAGACGCGTTCATACAATCAACTGTTATTTTATATTTTTTTGCATTTTACAATTCAAGACTCAAGGCATTAACATGCATCGCTTTAACCTAAAACACACTCAAAAAAAAAAAACCACACTACCGATAAAACAAATCACTTCTTAAAATCAAGAGAATAAATTGAATAGCAAATGATTTTTTATAGTATTTACATTTTTTTTCTTTAAATTCAACTCTAAAAACCTCTTCCATCGATAAAGTAAAAGGATAGTTAAACAATTTTAAGTGCTCTAGAGCACTAAGCCTCAAACATAATACGAAGTAAACTTCAAGCTAAGATATATACTGTAGTTTCATGATGCTAGCTTCACACCCATAATCCAGCAGAAACATTTCCTTTATTATCATATTCAATAGCAGAAGAAGCCAATAAAAACTGCAATGATTACCTAAGACTATTAAAATCAAGTACATGGAGAAATAAAAACAAGAATAAAACAATAAATTATACTAACTCTGGGTGTAAAACGGGACTTAAAGCTCCCCAGATTTAATTTGTCATCATTTCTGCAGGTTTTAATTAAAAACCAGCGCGATAGTTTAGCTGTGACGCCCCGTCAGTCAGACTTTGAGGGCGACGTGTGTTGAAAAAGGAGCAGCAGCCTCGGGGGGGTCGGTCCTTCACAAATTTATGACTGCAGCTGTCAAACTTGATTGTCACGGTAATAAAAATAAAAACAAAAATAAACGGAAGATGTCACTGAAAAACCCGCGAGTGGTGTCAGTTTTTTAAAACCCCGAATAATTAAATCGGAAGACGTTCGAGAGCAGATTTAGGGTTATTTCATCACCGGCCGCCCTCCTGGTGGTCACATTAAGGCACACAAGAATCAAGATCTTGGCAAAACTAGAATCACAGTTCAACAGGCCGAGAGCTCGTCTGTCGTACAGGATTGTGTCGAAGAGTTTTGGCATCCGAGAGAATAAAAAGGCTAAAATGCAGGGAATGCATTTTTTTTTTTTTTTTTTTGTGTTGTTTTTGTAAACGTTTGGAGCTGTCAGGCGCACAGATTCAAGCTCGCTGCCTACGCTTTGCTTGCTTGCTTGCTTGCTTTAAAATGAAATGCACAGATAAAAACAATCAAATTAAGTCAACCACGCTCGGTCGCTCTCCAAACCCAAACAGTTTGCAGCTGAAAGAGCGAACGCTGAGCTCAGAGCTGCTGCCGCCGCCGCCGCCACGCCGCCTCGCTCTGCATCTCTTCTATCCAACGCCCACACCTACAGGAGGGGGGCTTCATTTATTTGGTGCAGCGCTTTCCTTCTTCGCAGCTCCAGGCTCGGCGGTCTTCTTCCCCTGGGAGGCGGCGGCGGCGGCGGATGTTTTCTGGGTGTTTTCTTTGGGTGTGTCTTTCTGTGCAGCAGCAGCAGCAGCAGCGGCGGTGGTGGAGGATTTGGAGGCCTGCGTGGGTTTTGAGGTAGAGTTGGAAGGATGTCGCCGACGCCTTCCTTCATCCCCGGCCGAGGATGAGTGACGTCTCCTCCTGCCTCCCTCCTCTCCCATCGGGGGCTGCGGACACAAAGGTCAGAGGTCAGAAGTCGTTACCTCTTGTTTGAGCAACATGTCGATAACTTCAAGCATCGTTCTGGACACTCACCACCACCCTGAAGTCCTCCAGGTTCTTGAACTGGGAGAGGTGTTCCTGCAGCTTTGGGTCGATGGGCTGGTTCTTCATCTTAGAGTATTTCAGGAAGGCCCAGAACTTCTCCAGCCCGTACAGCTGACCTGGAGGAGCAGAAACAGCACAGAGCGCACCAACATTTCACTTATTCTCTCCTCCTTAAATAACACACATGCAAAACTTTATCAATATAGTGAACAGTAAGTTGAGATTTCAGTACTGCAAGTTTTGCATCACAAAACAAACTGCATTGTGGGAATGTTAGCAGAGAGTAGTGACCGTGTCATTCGCTAGCTAGAGGCAGAAGAAGAAGAAAGAAGATCGTTATCGTGACTCTGAATTCACGCAGACAGTAAATTTGGTGCACGGAATAAAGGGCTGTTGCAGATTATTCAGCGCAGGTGACGGCGTTGCCCGTCTCCGCCTTGTGAGTCTGTGCGTGTTCTGGAGAAACCTTTGGTCGCAGCAACACCCACAGAAGCTTTGCCAAGTGTTTATATGTCTACAGCGCAGCGTCACACCTGTACGAGACGCGGTGATGAAACTTTACAGGTGTGACGCTGTGATCTCAACGATGGCAGAGATAAAATCAATTTCCCTCACGCTTGAGTTCATTAATTAACCTCTCTGGTTATGGCTCACGAGTAAAGTATCAGGGTGGCGACTGTGGCCACACATTGATTGCTTAGTCTTCAGCGTCTCATCTCTGTGAGCGACCAGCCTCCAGTCTGAGGAGGAGGAGGAGGACTGAATGGGCAACATTTAACTGAACACCAAAATAACTCAGCTGGAAATAAGAGGCTGAAGGCTTCACTGGCAATCCTCCATTCTGCTTCACTGGGTCACTCGCTGTGTGTTGAAATCGTTTGAGAAATCGACTTTAATCCTTTTTTTTTTTTTTCTCCCTCTCTCTCTTTTCACACAACGACACGTTCAGATTTAGAGAGCCGAGCGTCCGCAGAGTGAACTTTTAAGTCGGGTCAAGAAGGTTTACGGGATAAATGTAGCAATTATTTAAGCTGCATGTCAACGTTTACTAAATGTTTATTAGAGCTCTACCGCAGCTTACATTTATGACCAAAGACGATAATAAACACTTAGAAATCTCCTTACATGGGTTATAAAACATATTAATGTTGCTGTAGGACTCTTTAAGTTATAAAGAACTAAATAAAGATTGATCGCGTGTCTGTTTAGATTTCAAACACAGCCGATGTTTAATTTCCTGAAACTCTCACTTATCTTTCATTCCCGGCATCACCTCTCTTGTTATAGTGTCTACTCCCGTAACAGCACAATAACATGAACATCTTCTGGTTTCTGGAGTCTTTTATTACACAAGTATCTGTATTTTCTGGTTATTGGTGCAGCTTTTGGTTGCTAAAACTGAAAATATGGTAAGAGTGACCAGTTATGTGATTTTATTCTGAAAACCAGTGGAAATGGGAGGTGATATTTGGGACTTGTGTGCCTTTTTTTGATGTTATTACCTTTCTCAAAGTCTCTGAGGGTCTCTTCTTGAAAGTCCTTGAAGAGATCTAACCTGAATCTCTTCTCCAAACCGTAGCTGTAGTATCTGAAGAGACACTCCAGTCCGTACCTGCAGAGAGAAAACAAATATTCACCTGAACTCCAACCACAACAAGTAAACAAATGAGCTTCTAGACACAAGTATGTTGACATGGCCTCAGCTCTTCTTTACTCTAACACCTGTTTTCCCACCTGTACCTCCCAACACTTCAAACTTTGTCTCACAGGATTATTAATGATTTATGAAGCTGTCAAAGGATCCGGACGGACGAGTCGACAGGTTTTCAGTCACATTAAGTCGATGTCAGCTGCCGCATAAAAAGCTGACGGCGTTGTTTGCCAACACACCCTGAAACTTCACCGAGTCCCACTTCAACACGCAGCGCAGACGCCTACTTATTTAGACAAGAATGTGGCTTTGGCAGGTGAGTGGAGTCGCCTCTGGCAGATGCACAACAATGCTTCAGTGAGGTCGCCTCCCCTGTTAACCCTCTGCTGTCGGCAGGCGAACGCTGAGGGATCAGGGAACCCATCAATTAGTCAAGTTTACACAGAGGAGACTGCGACTACAGTGCTCCTCTTTCTTTACAAGGTTCTGGTGATTTGAAGAAGAACAAAACTACAACTAAGTCATAACTCCTCCAGATCACTCAGCTGTTAGCATTTACACGTTTAATGGGTCTGTGTCAACAGCTGGCAGCGAGACGACTCCGAGTCGGGCCGTCTCCACAGCAACATGATGATGAGGATGACATAAAACCGTGTGTACGCATCATGACTGACAGCTCAATCACCTGTTGTTCTCTTTGGCGTCTTCCAGCGCGTACTGTTTGAACTCCTCGTACATCTTCCTGTTGAAGTTGTCTCTCAGGAAAAAGGACCAGAACCTGAACAGAGTGTTCATCTCCTGAGACATGCCGACCCCCAACCGTTTCCTCTCTGAAACGCACAAAACCAGCCTCGTGTCTTTAACATACAGAAGATTTAAACACATGTACCATCATCTGTTTAGTGTTGTGAACTTTACCGTTTAGGCACCGTCGGCGGTACTTGTGGTACCCCTGCTGGGTGAAGCCGTTGTCTTTCAGCAGCTCGTGTGATGGATGCCAGAACTTGGGCAGAGACTGGGGGGTGCAGCCGTAACTTCCTGTCAGCGGGGCTCCTTCTGACGGAGACGCGTTGGAGCTGCTGCAGGAGGACGGAGGAGGAGAGAGGACGTTTGAGTGACGAGGCCCCAATAAATGTATATTTGTATTTATTGAATCCATTAAAGCTTGATCAAGGTCTGTAGTCTGTAGTCTAAACCAGCTGTCCTGTTCTGCTGAGATAATTCATGAATCGGTCGGCTAGCAGAAAATAAACAACAATTTTAACCAACAAGTGGTCGCTTGTGTCATTTATTATGGAAAGAAGCCAAATATTTACTGGTTCAAGCCTCTCGAACATGAGGACTCGCTGCTCTTCTCTCTTTTTTTCTTGAAAATTAAATATTTTGGGTGTTGAGAACTCGATTTTAAATAACTCAGGCCAAGAATAACTTGATCAGGAGGATCAGGAGGAATTAATAAAATCGTTTGTGGCTCTCTGAAGCATTTTAGCTCCTTGTTTTGTTGAAAAGGTGACTGTTACTACAGAGAAGTAAATAAAGGTCAACGCAGAAGAATCAAAACAAAGAGATGACAGATAACGGAGAACAGGAAACCGACTGAAAGTGGGAAGTGACCAGTTTGTGTTCTTGTTTCCCAGTTTAGGACTGAAACAACATCTTTTTCTGAATGTGTTTCGAGCAGACGGACCTGATGGATGCAGAGCGCGGCCGGTGTTCACGGGAGTCCATCACCCAGCCGATGTGGGCTTCCTGAGGAGGGTTCGAACTGTGGCTGGTTTTCTTCTTCCTCGGCGTCTAGAAAACAACAACAGGAATTAAATCGGTCACCCCGATAACAGACATACTGGGAATTCAGTGTAGAGTTTGCATTACTGATGGTTTGTTATGGTTGAGAGATAATCTAACAAACAATAGGTCTGTTTCCGATCTTGAAATAATATTTATAAAGACTTTTTGTAAGTTGACGGCTCAGTGTTGATAAAACGAGGCCTTTAAACTCTTTTAGACACCCCCATGAAAAAAAAGAGAAGTATTTACAAAAGCTTGTTTGACTCAGCGACTATGTAAACAAACACGCATGCAAAACAGGTAACAGTCCAACAGTCTGCCTGCAGTTCGAGCTCAAACTGAAACATGTGCAGGTTACTGTACTATGCAAAACAAGAAACAAATCAGGTGACATCAAGACTCGGACGTCAACACAAACATAAAGTAGAGAGCACAGCGTCGACGCCAGACCTGAAGTATTGAGCTGCATGTGACTGGATTGCACATCGATATTCATTTCAGAGCAGATTTCACAGATATGGATCAACTAAAAGCTGCTTAAAAGCCTGAAAAAATTGAATAAGGAACAAAAAGGAAGGGAGACTGAAAGGGAAACTATTTCTATCGACCTGAAGAGGATAAATCATCCAGGAATTCACTCCTGCAATAACAACCAGAAGCACTCACCTGTCCGTCGATGGTGCCGCTCTCCTTCATGACGGGGTAGAAGCGGGGCGTCTTGTTGGGGTCCTGGCGTCCGGGGGTGCGAGGCGTTCTGGGGGTTCGGGGTTGGTGAGCGTGGGGAGACTCCGGGACCGTTGTAGGCAGAGAGCGGGCCAATTCTGCTCCGCTGTCCACTGAGAAAACACACAGAAAACATCATTAACATACAGACAACAAGATTATTTTCTTATCGTTATGATTACGCAACATGGATGTGATGTTATTTGGACTGAAACCTGGACAACGACCTGAACTGTAACAACATTTTGATTTGTTTTAATGTCTTAAAGTCTTAATATTTGTACCCAGGACGCCCCGTTTTCTTTTGATACCGAGTGTTGAGCTTTTTAAAAGAATATGAACATGTTTAACTACTAAACCAACGAATGTGTGAATCTAAGAAAAGTAAAAAACAAGAAAAAGTAAAAGAAAGAAAGACAAAATATTACAAATGAGGTTAAAATGCAGCAAGCAGCAAACAGGAAGCTGCTCGGCTCATGTGAAACCGACTTCACAGCAGCTCCACAAAAACCCACCTGGCATGGAAGGAGGCGGGATGTCCTGGTTCTGGTCAACGGGTATTTTGGGGGCGAGAGTTTCGAACTCATCTTGTGTGATAACGTTCAGCTTCTTGAAGTTCTCCACTTCCTGCTGGGGAAACAAATGGTGAAATAACGAGCAGCAGAAGAATTGTTCAGCTTCCTTCCTGTGAAGAAAACTAATCTTTAATCTGCAATATTACAAAAAAGCAGCATTGTGGAGAGTAAAAGTCAAATATATTATTTATTTTCTGTAATTCAACTTAATAAACCTGAAAAAATTATGTAAAATGCACCTGAAGAAGCGAATAAAAGGAAAATCAGCTAACTTTACATTTCTCAATGAGCTGAGCCTTAAATACAAATCGTGTACGATCGGATCTTTGATTTAATTTATCATCTGGTCGGACCAATCAATTTCTTTCTCATATGATTTATGTAATTGTCCTTTTTAAAGTCTCTGACATAGTTATCACCCCCTTTTATTTTGAAAACACACAAACATAATTCATAAACAGACTTTAATACCTTGTAAAGCTGCAATTTATTGATAAGTTGGTCAAAAGAAAATTAACAGCCGACTATTTCGATCATCTTTTCAATCAATACTGTCAAACATTTACTGGTTCCAGCTTCTTAAACATGAAGATTTGCTGCTTTTCTTCGCCATTTTTGACACTAAGTGAAGAATATTTGGGTTTTTGACTGTCAGTTGGACAAAAAAACAAGTTTTTGATATAATATAGACAAAAAGATCAATCAATCTATTGTGAAACTAATCAGTAGTTGTAGCTTTAATTCCTTCAGGTGAAAAGAAGAAGAACAGAGATAAAAGAGGTGGTGCCGGTAGGGTAAACTCTATTTTCAGTTTATTTTATTTCATCTGAGCTTTTCTTCTGCGTCTTTGTGTAGGAAAAAACTCAACAGCGACACGACACAACCGACATTAAAGCGCTCCTGCAGCTCCTCTCAGATACGAGGCGTCTAACGCTCGGCCCTCTGCGGCCGCCGCTGGCTGTTTGAACTGATAACACGACAGCGACATGGTGGTAAAAATACTCGACGTGCCAGCGGCTGCAGCCGTGTCAGCGTCAGTGTGTGACACACCGCAGATGTGAAGCAGACTTCGAACTTTTACACGTCAGCGTCACAGGAGAATCAGGTGACCTTGGCATGTGTGTGTTCAGGCGTGACTTTTCCCACATGTGGCGACATTACTGGCAACCTTTTACCGAGAACGAGCCGAAAAACTGACCGTCGACTGAACTTCTTTCATTCGGCCTTCAAACTCTTGTTGGTGCGACTGTTGTTTACTCGAGTCCTGCTGAGTGTTCAGATGTGTGTGGTTGTGAGTCTCTGTATGCTTTGAGTGTGTGTGTCTGTACTTTTGATAGTTTTTATGTATTGTATGTGCTCTGTGCTTTGCACTTGTGATTTCTCTTTTACATTATTTTTATTTTATGTTGTTGTTGTATACTTATTTAGTTTTCAGAGTAAGATATTAATGTAAAACACACGATAAGCTGATAAAATATCAGGCTTTAAGTCGTACTTCTATCATTTTCTTTTCACTTTTTTCAGATTTTATGTTGCGTTTTCTTATTTTAACCCTGTAAAACAGCTGAGTGTTTTATTTATAATATGTTTTATACTTAAAACCCTTTTTTGAGGGCAGAACGTGAACCTTTCCTTTAGTATTTTGCATGTTAGTATTTGTTTGCTTTAGTAAATTGCATGAAAACTTTTTAAAAACTACCATTAAATCTCTGCTGACGAGTTAAAACCACTGACAAATGATCAATATTTGATCTTCACTGATCTGTTTGTTCTGTTTTATCGTCCTGAGGTTTGGACCTCAGTGAGGCGGACAGCGTTGAGGTGGCGGACCTGAGGTTACCGTCACTGTTGGCTATCAAAGGTCATGAATACATGGCTCCTTTTTTTTCCTGCAGACCTCTGACCCGACACCGTCCGTCCACAAACACCTCATCAGGCTGCAACTCAATAGACTCTTGTTTGAAGGAGATCTGAAGTGTCTCGTCAACATCTAACCAGCATTGTATGACAGACAAGCGTCACCCTGTTCCCTTTTTATTATCTAATAATTATTCTTACTAGAGGACGCTTGTACTCGTAGGCCTCAACGCTCCGCTCAAGATGCAGCTTACATCCATGTCCGTCCGGTCTCGTATAATACAGCCCATGGGGCGAAGACTTTGGAGGAATTTTAAATGGACAACCCGAAAACACAACGCCTCCTTCAAAGGCTATCGCAGGCTTGGAGGCATAAGAATGGAGGATGCTGGTGCACGACAGCATCCGACAGAAACGGCCAACAGATCAGCTGTGACAGCAACAACAACACCAGCAGCTTTCCTTAAATATCAAGAGATTTTAAACTTAAAGTAGTCGGAGCCGCTGCACGAAAAGAGGACGAGCTCTGGAGGAGGTCGCTGCTATCAGCTGATCGATCTCATGAATTATACCTTAAATTCAAAATGTTTGCACAGTTAATTGTTTTCAATGTTCACTTCACACTTCCTGAACTAACGCTGTACTTTAGTTCGACTTCCACCTCACAGAAGCAACAACAAAGTGTTCAAGTGCTGATAAAATCTAATATAAATCACTGCTAATTAAAGGTAAGCACGACTACTCAACACTGTTTATACTGTAACTGATGTAACGTTAGAGCGATCCCGTATTACTACATAATTTTGTAATTAAATAAGATTACGTAATGGTGTGTAATCTACAGACGGTGTTCCTGCAGACGAGGCATCTCTTCTGAAAAGCAGGTCACTCGATTCTGGCAGCAGCTGCATGACACACACACACACAGACACACACACACACACACACACACACACACACACACACACACACACTCGGCAGGCTCGTATAGTGGGCGATAAATACTCGTTTATTTTCGGCCCCTGTACAGTGGGAGATTTAACAGCTCTGTCACAGAGTCCCGATGTCAAAGTGCTCAGAGCGCCAGGAGGGCTGAGCTGTAACGAGGCAGCCGAAACCTGAAACTGTGGAGAAAGAATAATTCCCTACACGAGTCTTTATGAGAAATCATTTAATTGTTTTTATTGACGGCGCTAAAAGGCACAATGTAAACACTCTGCAGGCCCAGAGGTCAACGGTCCAGAAAATGACTGACCTACTTTTCCGCCCCGGGGATCAAATGTCAGGTCCCTCAACAGACTCGTCTGCTGCCTCTTGTGAGATATCGTGTTTTTCAGCTCAATGATTCAACTTCAACAGGGTTTTAAAATCCCAACAGTGTGCGAACATTTGTGCTAAACGACAGAACATTTAGCACAAGAAAAGGGATTTCTGGATAGAAATGGTTGAGTTTGGTCCGCACGTCGGTAAACACTCAAAGTAACCAGTAACTAGTGGAAGAATTAAGTATGACAGCAAGGATTAAAATTTTGCCCCGAATATCAGTTATCGGTCTCCTTGATTACTGATATTTGGTATCGGTCCTGGGAAAAAAACATATCAGGTGATCACTAATATTCAGCCCTTTCTTTTCTGGGTCAACTGAAGTCCAGGGTGACATTTTAAAATGTTCTCCAGGTAGGTCGCCAATAAAACGAACAAAAAAGCCGTTGTCTCAAAGCGTAACGCTGCCACGCCAGAAAAAGAAAAGAAGAAACAGTATCGCGTTATAGTTTTCACGTTGAAAAGTTTTAAGTTATCATGTTGCAACGTTATAACGTGATACTGATACCGTCGATCATTGTTCAGGCTCTGTTCATGGCTGCAGTGAAGCAGGGAACTCAAAATGATACGTTCTCCAGTTTTCTGGAAATGTTTCCAAGTCTACAATCACAGCATGAGGACCGTCGTTTATGGAAAATGAAAGTGTGGCGCTCTCAGCGTGCTGTGTGTTTGTATCCAGCAGCTCCACTGTGGACAGAGTTTCTCTCCTTTGACCCGCTGGCACGGCTCAGGCATTCAGCGGTTTTTCGTGAGGGGGGCAGCGAATTCAATAACAGGAAGTGAATCATGATAAAGAAATGCCAAAAGACTAAAAACAATCCGACTTTCACTGGCTGTTGGACAGCTGGAGCTCCGGGGTTCAAGTAGCTGGCACTCATTAGTCACTCCTCTTTGTTCTGACTCGACAGGAATTATTATTTCACGCTTCATTATTTATCACGTCACAGGTGTTGACGCTGAAAATATCTGAATAATTGATGATGGGGTCAGAAGGTGACGCTTGGATGGACACCAGGTTTTATCTTCTGCTGTCTCCATTTAAGTCTGTTTCTCCTGGGTGGAAGATGAATTTCCCTTCTTGGACAGTAAAAGTTTAACTTTAACTCCAGAAAAACTTGTAATTATCATGAAACGTGAGCTTGCTTTTCTTCCTTTTCTGTGAACGGTGCCATGATGTAAAGACCCACATGCTCAGACACGACTTGTATGTATGTGTGTTGCATGTTAATTTAAGTACAGGTTGTTCTTCAGCTCACTGTAACAGACCTGCTCATACATGTCATGCTCCCCGCGGCGATATATTTTTAATTAACTGTCAATCCAATGAGAGATAAAATACTGAATTCAAGTCTTTTACACTTCAGTGAAGAAGGGTGTCAATTAGAGTAAAAGCAGCAAGTTCAAGCACTTTCAAGGTGCCTAAACCAACAATTTCCAGACTTTTGAAGACTTAATCATCACACCTCAATTGTTATTAACGCAATAGCGTAAAAATAGTAGTATAGTGTCACTTTGCTTATTCAACCAGCTGTTTATATCAAATTTGACTATATGCTTTGACTTGAAACACTTTGCTACGCCGAGTTTCGGAGTAAAAATGTCGAATATACAGATTTTGGGAAGTCCAAACTTCCAAGAAATTGACAGTAGAGACTAAAATTCAGATGTAGTGGCTTCAACTCGAGCTTTAGCAACTCTGTAACCAATCACTCATTTGTAAAAATTCAAATTCTTCTACTTGAGACACTTTTCTCCATGTTTTTTCTTACCTTGGTGCACTCGACCGTCTCCTCTCCCTTCCACAGGTCCTGTTCGTAGTAGAAGAGCCCGTCGTTGATGGCCTTGGCCAGGTCCGTGGTGATCTTGGCTCGGGACTCGTGGTTTCCCGTCCGGTCGCCTCCGGGGTGTTTGCGGATATAGGGAGGGGTCTGCGTGACGATAAGGATCTTGTTTACGTCTTGGTCGTCCATCTCGTAGTCTGAGTCGTCCTCGTCTGACCAGTCGGTGAACCTGTTCTTCCTCGGCGCCATCTGCTCCATCTCCTCATCGAACAGGAAGTCCAGCTCCTCCTGGTCGGGCTCTGTCTGCGGAGGAGCCTGGTGGCTGCGTGGAGACGTCTCGCTGCGCTCCTGGACGACAGAGTGACGAACAGAAATTAACAAATGAACTGTGAAGAGGAGATTAAACCACAGGAGAGGATGATGACAGAGAGGATTTTTGGAAATCTGCTATGTCGTGTCCTTACAGAGAGTTAGATGAGAAGATCTCGTGTTTTGGGTTCAAGGTTAAACTTTAATTGCAGGAAAAGGAATCGTGGATATTACAACAATCATCATCATCATGTTTGGTGGCATCAAGTGCTTTATCTCAACTGTGGGACACTGCGGTGTCCCGATAATGAGCCTCCAATTTCGACAATCAAACGCAGAAATGTCAGTAAAGACTTGTTTTAGTGATTAGACTGTTCAGAAATTAGTCTTGCTAAGTGTTAAGATAACTGGTTAGCCTAGCAAGCTAAGATAAGTTACTTGTTATGTTGCTGTAAGTGCAATAAAAGCTTCCCAACAAGAGTAAAGTATTAATGTTATCCGTATTAACCCCCAGATTGAAGGATATCGACCCCAAACACCTGAAATTCAGGTCAAACTGTCAGATTTTTGAATGCACACAGCCTTAACTGACAGTGAAAAGCAATCCTTGTACAGTTACAATAAAGTACAAGCATCCTCTATGATTTTCCAGGAATGCATGGTTGGGAAAGTTAGATAACGTGGGATTAAACAAATGTGGCAAGTGTGAAAACTGCATGAGAAAAGTTGGAGGTACGACAGAGACAGAGAAGGTAGAAACGACAGAGGAGAAGAGGTGACGAGCAAGTGAGAGCAGGAAAGTACTCAACTGCAGAGGGGAGGTGTTCAGGTTGGAGCGCTGAGGGAGGAGAGGAGCTGACAACACACACATCATCACTGACAGGCTGCAGGCGAAGGGTGGAGGACAGAAATGGAGATGAACAGCAGGAAAGGTGAAAGATGGAGGACATTAGAAGGATGAAATGTAATGAAACACAGAAAAAAAGGAGGATGGAGGGGAGGGGATGAAAATATGATGCTAGAACTTGTAGGTTAAGTTTTTCCACCTTTGCCTTTCCGGAGGGCTGTCGGTGGCGTTTCTCCACCTGGATCCAGGCGTCGGGGTCGAGTTTCTGGGCGTCTTTGGAGGCGTCTGTGGCGGGGGGGAGTGACTCCTGGCTGGAGGAGGTGGGCTCAGCTGAGTCCTGAGGCTCGGCGGACTCATCGGGAGTCTTCTTCACAGGCGATGAAGCTGAAAGGCCCAAAACATCGCACTCAGACAACCTTCAGCACGACTTTAGCAATCACACATCTCACTGTCGGCTCGCGTTTAGCCAGCGAGGTGCTAAAGACAACAAATCTCAACACTGCAGAAGAGTCTGTGTCTCTAAACTTTGTCTACAACACATTTGAGTAAAGAGGAAGAGGGGAAGTTTATGTGAGCGTGTTGTTTTTATGAAGCCCAGCAGGTATCAGAGGTCACATCTTTGTTATTATGAGCTACTGACCGGAGTTTGTTGAGCTGAGCGTCTGACGAGGGACGAACTCAGGACAGTTGATGAGCTGGGAGAAGTCGGTCCGAGGGGAGCCCACGATCGTTGGCGAGGGGATGGGCCAGCGCTCCGGGTCGACTTTACAGCGGACCTTGTCGTCCACCAGCTCCACCTCTTTGCTGCTCTTCAGAGCCTGGAGAGCAGGACCAATACATCTTCTTTTAGTCTAACATGAGCTGTCGACAGGCGCGCTCTTTAACTTATTGATGATGTGATATTACCTCCATGATGAGGTTGATGTCCATGGTGAGGGCCTGCACTCTGTGGAAGCTGGCGATGAGGGAGATGGGGAGGAAGCCCTGCGCATCCATCTTTCTCCTCAGGAAGAAGTCTCGCTCCAGGTTGTGGAGGCTGAAGTAGTACTCACTGGAGGAGGACGTCAAAAACATCAACCAAACAGGAACATATCTATATCCATATCTGAGGGATTATTACAAAAAATGTGCGCATATCTGAATATTTCACTTCCAAATATGAGTATCAGCATCGGCCTCGAGTATCAGTCGGGCTCTGATTACATCAAAGGAAAATAAGAAACTTTTGTGGCGATTTAAGTACAGATTTCTGATTCAAGTGCACTTGAACGCACCACCAAGTTCCTCTCTCTTTGCCTTATGTGTGAAACTGTTTATATACAAAGATTTACTTCAGAGACGTAATCGCCCAACTAAATATCTGCCCTCATGTGGCACTTGGCAGGAAACGGTATAATAAAACATCGATCTCAGGACGTTCAGGATCAATAACGGATCATTGAAACGACTGAAATCTATTTTTTAAACCCAGCTTCAATCATCTAATTAATCATTCACTGATTATTAATCAGGAGGTTTAATATTAAGCGCTCATCGACATTAGAGAAATCTACTTATGTAAAACCATCACACTATAAATCTTCTAAACGCTCCTGTAAGCCACAATAAAGGCAGAATCTTCTGACCCAAAAACCAGATCTGTGGTTGGAGAAGGCCTCTGTCTATTACTTGTCACACCACTTAAAGTCACCACACACACACACACACACAGACACACACACGTCTGTGCGTCGCTCAGCCTGCAGGCAGTGTGTACTCGCTGTGGAGTAACGTCGGCTGAGCGAGCAGCCTGAATAACACCGAGGGAGACGAGAGAGGAGAAGACAAGAATGTCTCCCCCACCTCCTCCCTCCCCCGTCTCCCCGAAAGGTTTTTTTTTTTTTTTTACATTTCCTCGCTCGGCCCTGCGTATAATAATTCATCTCCTGTCCCCTCTGAGGCACTCAGACTATATTTAGGCGTCCACCTCAGCCTCCGCTATTCTGAGTCCGCCGCTGCAACGAGGCCAGAGCTGTCAGTCAGACTCAGAGAGGACGCTGCCCCCTGCAGGACGCAACGAGCGCTGAGGAGATTCACTTACAGGCTGCTGCTCGTCACACACACACACACACACACACACACACACACACACACACACACACACACACACACACACACACCTGCTCGGTACAGACACGAAACACGACTTTGACCATTTTTACATCTCGACCTTTTCTCCCATGTGTTTTTACATCGTACTGATAAATTACTGAGGTCAAAATATCACTGAAGAGCTAATTAGCTCCATAAATCAAACTTTTAAAGATAATTTAAGCACAAACGTACACAGGTATTTCTTAAAACTAAGCTTTTTCTACGCAGCTTTTGGAAAACTCCTGCCAGGGTGAAGATATTCAGAAACGCTGTTTTCAGTGTTTGTGTGTAGACAGGAAAACCTGAGGCCTCTGATTGGCCAGCGTGGCCTCACGGTAGAGGATATAGCGCCACTTGTTGCTCTGACATGCGCTTGACAACCTGCGTCTGCATACCGTTGGTGTGGAGGAGGAAGAAAATGTGTTTTTAAAAAAATACCTGTGTACGTGTGGACGAGGTCTCAGAGGCTTTCATGAGGAACGATGTGTTTGATACACTTAAATGTGTTTTTTAACAATTTCCTGCAGTTTCAGAGTTCAGAGGTGAATCTTCACCAGTTAACAGCCACAATATATCAGTCGATTGAAAGAAAATGAATCGCCGAGTATTTTGATAATCGTTTAATCAAAAAATGTCAAACATTTTCTGATTTTAGCTTCTTAAATGTGAGGAATTGTTGCTTTTCTTTGTCATTCGTGGCGGTTAATGAGGAGTTTTGGGGTTTTGGACTGTTGGTTGGACAAAAGAAGCAATTTGAAGACATCTCTTCGGGATCTTTTCCACCATTTTTGGACATTTTTTTGCACTGACGTCAACTGATAATGAAAATAATCATTAGTTGCAAAAAACGTGCAAACTTTCAGATGGATAACATCTGTTATTAAAGCTCCAAATACCACAGTTTTCTTAAAAAAAGGACACTTTCTATTTCTTTCTTTCTTTTCCTTTTCTAATATACATCACTGAGTGTTATCTGTGCTGTCAAAACCAACCAAAATAATAGAGAACAAGGGGAAATAAATGGATTAATGGCTGCAGTTATGTTTTCTATCTCGAGCTCTGAATATTTATCGGCTGCTCTTAAACTAAAGCGATGTATTTCTTCTCCTGTAGATGCTCTGCAGCCTAATGGATGTCAGATACTCACATTTGGCGTTTGATGTATTCTTTAAGAAGCTTTTCGTCCACGGTGTACATCTGGACCTTGTTGCCGTCATCGTAGTAGTAAACCATGTTGGTGCCGAACTCTGAGGGGACCTGAACGGAGCCGTCGGACGACTGAGAGTCCCGGAAGCTCTGAGAGTATTCGTAACGGCCTGGAAAGAGAAAAGAGATGAGATAAACAATCAGTGAGCAAGTGGTAAACACTGTAATGCTTTCTGGCAGCAGAAGTGAAGCAAAACGTTATTTTTATAAACTGCTTCCAAGCTTTTCTCTCATTTCTAACTGCTGAAATAAATCCCTGACTCAAGAGTTTTGCTGCGAGGAATCAAAACCAGACAAAGAGATGACACACAACATAAACAGAGCGGGTCGAGTGAGGGTGAAGTGTTTAACTACAGACAGAAAACAGCACCATCGATCCAGCTTCACAGATCTGGCGAAACTAAAAACCGCACCTCTTCCACGACCTCTCCCGCGCCCGCGACCTTTCCCTCGGCCTCGTATTCCTCCGCGAATGCTCCCGCCGTCACTTCGGACGCTGGCGTTGTCGTCCGCGAAGTCTCGCTGCTGACTTCTCCAACCTGTCAACAAGAAACACGAAACCTTATCTGACACATTCTTCATGTGGAGGTTTCAACATAGAGGGAGTCGTTTAGAGACTATTAACTTCTGATAAAGGAGCCGAGTACAAAGCAAAACTACAACGGACGATTTAACTTGTTCTTAAATTTGACTTGTTGGTTGTATCGTTTTAATCTTGACTATAGTTGCTGAGGACCGGGAATGCAGCAGCATCACTACAACCACACCAGAGCTGCAGCACTTAATCAGCTATTGAATTAATCATCAACTATTTTGATAACCGGTTAATCGAGCAGTATTTTAAGAGAAGTAAAAGTCTAAACTGTGAACAGTAAACTGAATATCTTTGAGTTGAGAACAAAACAAGACATTTAAGGACGCCATCTTGGGTTTTGGGAAACACAGACTGACGTTTATCATCATTTTCTGACATTTTATAGACCAAACAACTAATCGAGAAAACAATCAACAGTATAATTAATCTTTCGCTGCAGATGGAGGGCAAGAAATGTCTGTAAAGAAGCGTTGAGTTTAGTCAGGATACCTAAACCACGAAGGCCATCAAAAAAAGGCCGCAATTAATCATTGTTTTCAGCATCAGCTAATCTGCAGACGGCTTTTACCTTAAATAAATTAACTGTTTGGGTTATAAAAGGTCAGAATATAGTAGAAATTATCCAAGTGGACGTCTACAAAGACTCCCAAATATGTAAAAGACAGATGTGTTTCAGTTTTGTGAGTCAAACTATGAAGTGAAAATGGGAAAACTGGAATATTTCTGGTTAAATAAAACAAATTAATAGGGTGTTTTCTCTCCCAAACAAGTGTGGTGATAGTAGGGATTATTTACGCCAGTTAATGTAGAAAAAGCTGAATTTTCACTGTGTCCTCTCACGAGTAATGAAGGCTGAGAGGTCAACAGGCTGTGAATCACCTGTCTGAGGCAAAACAAGGTCACAAATCTACCTTGAAAGAAAACTAGTACAGATTTTAATTTGGTTAATCAGTAAATTTGAGCACATGCTTTCATTCTGTTTTGCATTAGTGTAATAAAAGCTCGCAGACTCTGTCGAGACAGATGGCAGCGGTGAAAAGTGGTGAGCAAACATGAAGTGGAAGCAAACAGTGAAGCCGACCCAGCGAGTGAAGACGTAAAAAAAAACAACAGAGAAACAGCGAGGCTGCTGGCCACTTACTCCTGCTGCTATCATGCGCCCTGTTATTATGGAGTGTGTGATTGGGCGACGTGGGGTCAGGCGAGTCGCCGGTTGCATCCGTGTCCGGACCGCCGTCGGGCGTCTTGTCGCCGTCGTCCCGGGACGCGTCCTCCAGCGGCAGAGAAACCCACTTACGTTTGTTACCTGGCGATGATTGCAGACCGGAAACAGAGCGTGAAGAGTTTTGTTCCGAAAGAAAAATCCAGTCCACAAATTAAAGCATCAGCTAAAGAAACGACTTCGTAAATTAGGATTAAAACTGAGTAATTATGAGGTTCAAGGGGTTTTTTAGGTAACGGCCTCCAAAAGAGACAAACCAAATCTGTAAAATAACATCCTGTTCAACACACCGTACGTCACAGACGCCTTAAATATTATCATATTCATCGGTAACGATGATGTGAAGTCCTCCTCGGCTCGTTGTGGAACAAAACTCTTCACTTCATCTCTGGTTTAGACACTCAGGAGCTGATGAAGATGTGCGACTGCTGTCAGCCTCCACAAAGATCGTTAACCTCTCGTTTAAAATGTGAATCAGGATGAGTGCGACACGTATGATCATCAGAGCAGAACATGCGTCAATCAGCAATCACCACCTCGTGATCAATACAGTAACCGACATGCTCCTGCAGTGAAAACGTTCATCTCCACATTTTGGTTATAGTCTCATGGCATCAGATGAAAAATGACATTCTGGAGATGAATCATTTCAAAGGTTCAGTTTCAACATGCTTCACCAAGCGTGAGAGAAAAAAAAAATACTCCTCACCCTCACCTCCGCGCTTCTTCAGGGCGGCGCTCTTGGCGTCCTGTCCCGCCTTGGACTCTCCGTCTTTGGGCAGCTCTCCCAGCGGGTCCAGCTGAGCCTCCTGGTTCTCTTTGCTCTCGCCGCCGTCATGGCTGCTCTCCGATTTCCTGTCCGGTCGCTCCCTCCTCTTCTCCTTCTCCCTGCGAGAGGAGGGAGGCTTCTTTCCGTTGTTGTTGAGGACATTTTGTTGTTGCTGGAAGAGACCGAATTTTTTATTTTAGGACGGTGAAACGTCACGTGTCCTTTGTTGCTTTCAGAAATATGTCTACAGTGAGAGGAAAACTAAACTCTCAATGGTGTTTTTTTAGTTTGTTTTTAGCTTTTTCTGAAATACTCAAATCTTTCCAGAGAGAAAAATCTGAGGTTGACAAGATATTTGTCTTTCTTCTTGTTCGTGAAGTGAAGATCTCTCTTTAGTTTAGTGACTTAAAGCGGTTCACACGCCAACAAGTCTAAAAAAGGTTTTGGAAACAAAAGCTTTTCCCTGTCAAGTTTATATTTTCTGTTCTGGCAGCGACTTTGATCAAGAATTTTGGTTTTCCAGCTCATTTTAACAAAACAACACAAACAGCAAAGGACATATTTTCAGTGAAGCGTTATAAAAAAGTGGAACAAGTCACTTCGTATTAATTTTTCTCTTTTACAGCAGAGCTGCGATGATTACTCGATTAACTGGCCGGTTATCTTGATAATCAACTGTTTCATTTGTTGGTTCCAGCTTCTTAAATGTGAAGATTTGTTGATTTCTTTGTCATTTCTGACAGTAAATGAAGAGTCTTAATCTTAATTGGCAGATTAATTGATAATGTGAATAATCACAGCCCTACTTTAGAGTGTTTCAGAGAGAAGAAAGGTCAATTATAATCAACTAAATGAAAGATTTTGTCAGATCTTTTCAGTTTTTTCTGTCCTCAGAGTTCCTAAAGAACATTTTCTCTTCTGCAACGAGGTTTTAAAACACCTCGTACTCTGAATTTACATCTGGACTTTAAAATCACTGCAGAGTTACTTCCTTGACCGTGTTTGATGTCTTTAGTGCTCCATCTAGTGAGCAGAAATCAGAAAAGCTCTGCTGTTATTCAACCAGTCTGTCCAGTAAAAGCGGCAGAGAACGAGCTCAAGTTGTTGCCTTTTTGTTTGATTTTACATCTCACACACTCTCAGACACAGACACACACACACAGTTGTCGTACCTCTTTGGCCAGTTCACCAGGTGTGGGCCAGTTTGTGATATCACTGAAGTCACTTGACTGTAAAAAAAAAAAAAATCAGGACAGAAAAGAGAAGAAAATCAACAACAAATCAACATTTTTAACACAGCGAGTGGCTCCTCGTCAGCCGGACTCGCTCTGATTACGCTAACGTCGTGTCGGGGGGTTCAGGTGAAGTCTGGTAGGAACCAGCTGCGGAGGATAAAGGAGGTCAGTGCTCCGTCTGTGGGGAAACTGCAAACAACAACGATAAACAGGCCGAGTCACTTTCCCCCCGCCGCGAACGTTGTAAATTTGGACAGACTGATATGAGATCAAGGTTAGACACACCAGGGTTACGCTCAGACCTGCACAGTGAAAAAAAAACTGCAGCACTGATGAATCACTCTACTACAGGTGCGTTACCCCGGCTGGTTTTGTGACGCAACAAACGCGATTTCATCCTTCGGGGTTTTCTGGCTTTTAAACGACTCTTCGCTGACCCGAAAGTCTCTGTCCCTCCCTAAATCACAAAAGAAAAACAATATTTTTATCCACTTTCTTGAACGAACAGCAGCTGAAGGAGCTAAATCCATGTCAGTGACAAAATATATAAACTCTTACTGGTGTTTAAAACTGCGTCAGGAAACATCAACACTTTAGATTTTTTGTTTTTGGTGCATATCTGTTAATCTGGGCGTGAACGCAGCCTTTAATCCTGCTGTTATATCAGGGAGAATTAAAGGTGCCCTGCGGCGTTTTCTTGTAAACAAACAAAGCTTGTGTTTACATTCAGAGTTAATCACCAGAACATGTTGTGTTTACCTTTGAGCTCTTACTTAATGTGTTTAATACGCTTCCTTCTTATACAACATTTGCAAAGTTGTTTTTTTAAGAAGTATTTTAAAATGTGTGTAGTATTTTGTGGCAGCCCTTGTGTAACTTCCCCTGTGGTGGCTGCGAAATAGTGTCGTCAAAAGTTTCGAAATGTTGATAAATATTGATACTGAGTTTCTGCAATGGTTTCAATACTCATTTCCTATAGTATCAATAGGTTTGTATGCTTTCTGACAGCAAGTTGACACAAGCACCGCTGCAGTCCCACCTCGTCCAGAAGTAAATTAACAACTGCCTTGTTATATTTATGTTTTAATAAAAAATTAAAACTGTTATGCCCTCATTTGTTGTGTCAATTGCTCCCTGGGACATTGAATATCGATTTTTTTCAAGGTATTGTATCGAATTTATACATTTCAGCATCGCGACTAAGGGCCCTCTCTAGAGTCTGTGTTTGGTTTGTCCTTCCTGGGCTACCGTAGCCACATGGAGAAGCTGCTCCCTCTGTAGATATAAAAGGTTCATCCTAAGTTAACGATAACACACCAATTATTAGTTTCAGGTGATTATACACTAATGAAAACATAATTCTGATTATCATATTTCATTTCTAACATTTCTTACATCTGTGTTTACGAGTTAGCGTCTTCTTTCCTCCTTCATTTCCTCACCTTTCTGCACTACTAGAGGTCCCAAACCCCACTTAGTACCTTTAATTTCTTAACATAATAACTTAGGAAAATACACTAATCAGACTTCCTGGTTGAGCAAAAATTAGAGTCTACAATATATTAAAAAAGAGCAAAAAAACCTGATATCTTTATCATATTACAACAAACTAATTAATGATTCGCAAGCTGAATTTAAGTAGTTTAAACATTAGTTTGACTATTTTGTGCAGGATTTTGAAAACATTTACTTCACCGTCACACATTTGTTCTGTACATTGAAATATATACACTTTAATGTTTAATGAATTTATATTGTTACAGTGTTTCAGCTCTAACAGTATCCGAGTACAGCGCAGCTTTAGTGTAACCTGTAACCTCTGACACGTGACTTTGAACATGAAAATGTCTCATTTTGGGTCTGCAGGGTAAAATACAAGCAATAAAATCCCACTGTTTGTCCTGCTGTCGCTAAATCAATGAAGTAACATTACAAAGCTTTAAAAATTAATAATAAAATGTGACAAAAAGTGCATAAACTGTAGCGTTACGGAGCCACAGAGTCGACCTGCTGACTCACTTGAGACGTGTCAACATTTCCCCTTTTCAAAGTCATTTTCAGAGTTCATTCAAATTCTGAAAATTTTACTAATTTTCTCAGGTTCCCCCTTCAAACAGCTGCAGTGGAAAAACTGGTTGGAAAAAGCAAACACAAGGTTGAAGACAGCGAACGTTTGGCTTGTGGCAGATGCTCGTTTTCCCATCCAGCATGTCGGTACCTGGCAGGTACAGTGCTGCAACATGAACATGTCACACTGAGACGCCTTCGCATCAAAAGAGCCGAATATCTATTTACAGGCGACAATTCAACACAAACAACCACGAGGTGTGACTTCTGGTTAATTTTAATTATCAGTGGAGACATTAAACAGGACAGAGAGTGTGTGAAAACACGTGTCTGACATCTAATCAATTAGTTGTCAGCTGTTATGATGATTGATTATTCATTTTGAGTCATTTATAAGAAAATAAAAGTCACAATTCTCAGTTTTCAGCTTCTTAAATGTGATTATTTTCTGGTTTCTTTCCTCCTCTATGAGAATAAATTCAAAATCTTTGGGTTGTGGACAAAACAAGACATTTGAGCGACACATCAACTTATCGATTCATCAACAAACCAATCGACAATGAAAATAATCATTAGCAGCAGCCCTACAGTCGTCTACAAGACGCTGACACCTGATGTTTTTAAGGTCCGACACAGAAACTTCTGAAGCTTAGAAAAAGGGGTAAAAACGTTAGTATAACCCAGAAAAATTAGACCATTACCTTGCTGGATTTTCTCGTTCTGGGCTTGCTGGCACGGACGACTTTCAGAGCGTTTTGTTGATCTGCAGACACAGAATCAATAAGTGTAAGTGACATGATTACATCTGAGGGCACGGGCCTGAATCCAGCCGAGTTTGATCCTTTCTTTTTTAAGACCACCAGCGAGCAGGTAGCTGCCCGGGAAGCTTGCTCGCACTGGACTCAAGCAGTCATCTACTCTTGCTCGCTCTGATGTGAAGCTTTGGGAATTTCTGTCACTACAGACTGAATAAATATCCTCTCTCCCCCCCCCCCCAAGCGACTGTGCTAGTCGAGGGTGTTTTGTGTACAGCCAGCGGCAGTGTGTGGCTGCGTCTCTGCAGGCAGCAGCAGGCTGGGAGTGGCCCGCTGCAGCCTGCCGGTCCCTATCGCTCTGCAGAGGATGGTCGGATTGATAAGAGACCCGGGGCCGAGGCTTCCACATGAATGGGCGTACGCCTGCCTGGCTGAGCATGCATACGTCCACCCACAGGGCTCGTCGTACAGTAACACTGTAAAATGATGCCTGTGCGCTCGTCAGACTGCAACACTTCAAATATAGCTCCCCCCCGGTCGCTCTGAGCTCTGACACACATTTCACAACTCAAATTCAGTCGACTCTGTTTTCAGCGAGGCTGCTTCGCCAGAAAGTTGCAGGATTAATGCGACCATGCCGATCAATCAGTACGTTCTTACACGTGCAGGGAGCCGTCTTTGTTTGTTTCAAGATTTAATTCTGATTAATCAATTAGCTGATCAGATAGACAGAGAGTTAATCATCAGCTAGAGCCACAAAAATTAATCGTATTAATCGCTTAGTATGTTTGATAACACTGGTCAAACGTTTTTATACATTTTCTGAAGTTTAACAGACCAAACTACTAATCGATTAATCAAGAAATTAATTAAATTAATCGCTACAATCAATCATCAAAAGGCTACTCCACAAATTAAATGTTAAGCTTCTGTAAAGTTTAAAGGACGTGTCAGAAAGAATTGATCAGGAGACGTGTAGATATCCTGACTTTTAACCTTTAAGACAAACACACTGAATCCTACATTTCCCATAATGCAACAGTGTCTTCCATTACACTCCATTAACATACACAAATTTTCAAACTCCCCTCCCCGAGTTTGTCCCTCACGCTTTTTGCTATAAAGTCAAAGTTGAGTTGAAGATAAAGATAACCCTGATGACATCACGATGACATCACCGGGGTTATCACAGGAGACATTAAACAGCTGTTTTTAAAGGTTAAGTCTGACTTTTTATGACAAGTAATCTGAACTTTTCACCTAAAAATGAAGTTGCATTTAATTTTGTTACGGATCGAGTTAAAGTACGAATCCAATTAAAGAATAGACCTCATTAACTTTACGAATCCAGGGATTTTTCTCACTTTCTTTAACATTTTTGTTAATGTTTCAGGGAATAACGGTGATATAAAGATGTCTGGTGTCTGTGAGTGAGTCGAGTTTGATGCGGACCCAAATAAATATCTGGATCTAGCAGATTTAAATGTGCTTTATTTGATATTGGATTGGGATCGATATAATAATTATTTATTTGCACTTCTGAGTGACGTTCTAGCTAATAAAATAAACTGAATAGCAGATGATCAGCAGTATATCTGGTGTTTAAAGAAGTAGTTCAATAGTCAGTTATCGAGCAAAACTACACTACTCTCTGTCCTTTTTTAAAAATATAACTTAAAATTAATTCAACTGCTGTTTAATTATGCTTCCTTATTTTTTGTGGGTACATTATCAATCATGTCTGTTACTGTTAAAGGGATTTATAGCCTGTGTAGTCTTTATTTTGCATTTAATTTTAAGTGAATTCCCCTAAAGTTTAATCTTATCGCATCTCTTATCTATTGTTATTAAAAGCTGACAAGTCGCGGCTCCACTTATTTTCTCACTCTCATATTAAAAGTGTGTTTTTTTACTGCTCGCTCAGACTTTTGCACTGTGTTTCTTTCAGCTTGTGCAACACAGAAATAACCATTAGATCCATCCACACTGACTTTAATCATTAAGAAGTTTACGACTTGAACCTACTTTGAGTCCTCCACCTGTCCTGCCACCTTGTTCACATGCTTGTGCTTTCACTAGTGACAGTGCAGAGAGGCTGGTGGGAGGAACTGCAGGCAGGCAGGCCATTGGACATGCAAAACGTGTCTCTACAGCAGCAGCAGCAGCTAGCCTGGCTGTCTTAGCTTCCCCTGCACTGACACACCACCAACCTCCAGCCTTCATTATGTCTCATAAAGCAGCTCCCATGTGCTGTGAGCTGCGGCACCCCTGTCCCTCGCACCTCCACGGGGGTGAAGCGGTGTGAGAGCTAGCTGGCTGAAGCTAACGCGCAAGCGAGAAAGAAGTAGCAGTTGTCAGCAGTCAACACGTGGTGCTCCGGAGCAATCCGAGCACAGGGGGGGGGGGGATGGGGCAAATATGCCACCATCAACACCCTCCTGACTTGCACTGACATTTAAGTTTAAGCACTTTCATTCAAGCTGTAATAAAGCTAAATTCAGGTGTGAGCAGGTGAGATTAAAGAGTTTTTTCCCTGCAGAGAAGCTGTCAAACAACGTGCTCGAGGAGCTGCTGGAGGGGAGCTGAGCTCGAGTTTTAATCACGAGGGAAGATGTTTAATTTATAATTAAAAAAAAAAAAAGTCAGTCTCACCTTTCTCCTGGGAGGTGTTGATGTTGTTGCTCGGGACCCTGCCCGTCGTCCTCTTCGTCCACGGGTTCACTTTCGGCGGAGGAGCTTCAACAACTTTCCTCTTCACCGCCTCGACAGCCGAGTCAGCGTTGCTGCTTTGGTCATTTTCTTTATCGTTTTCTTTGCATTTCTTGTGCATGTCCGTCGGGCTCCTGGTCGCCTCTTGGCCGTGGCCATCCCCGGAGCCTCTCTGCCCCGGTTCTGCCTGCTCTTTCTGCAGGTGAGGGACCTCGGACTTGTTTTGGCTCTTGTCCTCCGCTCCGCCGGAGCTGGCCGCTGTCAAACCCGAGTCGACCTGGCTACTCTCAACCTCTGTAGACATCCTGCTAGTTTCCTAACAGCGCGCAGTGTTAAATCCAGTGTGATGTTTTGGTCCTTGCTCTCTTATCCCAGAGAAAAGTCGTGAAAAGCTCAGGGGGTGACCACATCCACAACTCGAGGTAAACAACTTTTGGGCTGGACCTCGCTAGCCAGCTAGCCAAGTAGCTCCTGCTGCAGCTAACAGTTAGCTAGCTAGCGAGCATGCAGAAGTCAGCGAGCCCGAGCTAAATGTTGTCGTTTCCCGCCCTGAACGACCGTTTCATAGCAACGCGTAGTTACCTGAGAGTCCGTAGTCGGTCACCGTGTAAGGGACACGCGCTGAATCGGTTCACCTGCGAGTTTGTGTAACTTTTTTCAACAACAACTTCACAGCGACCTCCGGTCCGTCCGCTCTCCGCTCCAGCTCCACGCTACCAGCTAGGAGCTCGTGCAGCCAGCTGCTCCGTGCCTGTAAACAGTGACTCTGCCGCCCCCCGCGGCCACACGCCGGTACTGCAACACACATACTACACAGAGGGGCGAGAAGTACTCATGTTGGTTACTTTAAAGTACTTTAATAATACTTATAATACACTAAAGTTATATAGAAATGTTCTTAATATAGTTACAAAGTGGTTTACAGAAGAAAATAGCGGAAAATACTAATACCACAGTGTAAAAATACTCATACATTCACAATCTTGCTATTAAAAGTACCTAAAGTACAGTGATGGAATGTAACTAAGTATAATAGTACACGTATACTACAGAAGAAGAAGAGGCAGAAGAAGAAGAGACAGAAGAGAAGTAGTAGAAGAAGAAGAAGAAGAAGAAGAAGAAGAAGAAGAAGAAGAAGTAGAAGAAGAAGAAGAAGAAGAAGAAGAAGAGACAGAAGAAGAAGAGTACATTAATGTCAGATACTTTAAGATTTACTTGTACTCAAGTACTTTTTATGTCAGTGACTTTAAATTTTATACAATATCTTTACTATTACTAAAGTATGATTTGGGGTACTATTTACTGTATAATGATGATGATAATAATAATAATAATAATAATAATAATGATAATAAACTTTATTTATATGGCACTTTTTCATTATACAGTTACAAAGTGGCTGAAAATACTAATACCACAGTATCAAGATACTCTTTTATAACTAAAAGTCATGCATTCAAGATCTTATCAATAAAATAACTTTATAAACTTAAAACATTTTTAATATTTTTTGTGAAATTTTTTTAATACATCTTATCACCGAAGAGGAGACGTCAGTAATGCACAAAATAAAGTTTATTGCACAACATGTTGATAATAAAATGTTATTTCTTCAGTCATTGAAGGTACAATCTGCAGCCTGAGGATTTACCACAACATTTTTAAATAACAACAACCAACAGACATCGTTAGCTGCTCTTGATTGACACATAACATCTCAATATTGTGGAAGTTACAGGTGTATTTTTCAGATTTGGACCCTCAGTCCAGGCTGTCTACAGGTAATTAAACCCAGAAAACAGAAACATCAGCATCAACGTGTTCACGGAGAAATCTTTCATCAGCGGTGCAGACGATCTGCCGGTAACTCGTGGTCTGGTGTAGATGTAAGGATGCTCCTGCAGAAGAAGTACGAGAAAAAACACGTTTAAGGAGTTTTATTATCTACAAACACGATCATGAAAATCTTCAGCACGTCGGTCATGTCGTACCTCCGTCGGGCAGATGAGGTGTATCGGCTCTGAAAACGTCTCTATCATCTCTTTACCTTCTTCAGGCTGGAACTGAGGAAACAGGTGAAGCTCAGCGTTATGAGTTTTGATGAAATCCAAACCACATGATGTCACTTTTTATTCAAACTACTGCTGCAAATATCAATAAACTAGTCTTATCAACCTGCATTACATCCGTACTGAAACCAAACTGTTAGCTGACTTTAACAGTTTTCCAAACATGAGTCATGACGACATTAAACTTCACCATGTTGTTCCACAGTCCCTTTGCCAGCTCCTCGTGTCCTTTAACAGTGAAGTGGAAACAATCTGCTGTGAAGAAGCTCACGTCGATCTTCCCGTCCTGAATTTACGGAAACAATAACTTATTTTTTATGGGTTTGTCGACATATTTAAACACTTTGGAGTGAATATTCATGTTGTTTTGCTTAAAATGTGACATACAACTGAAGGAAGGAGAACAAAAGTACATGTTAGTTGTGTTGGAGACTTACAGGGAGTCTCGGTGGCTGTGCGATCTCTAAATAAGGTTGCAGAACAGCAGCAAAGTCCTTTTTGAAGAAGCGATCGCTGTCCAGAAGCTTCTTTAATCTCCTCTGTAAAGAAGGGAAGTTAAATCGTGATTAAAGAGTGAACACGTCGAGACTTTTACTACCTAATGTCACGCCAACATTATGTAATTATTGGCATGAACAGTGAATAATATTGAATTAAGCAGTTTTTTCTTTACTCTTCTTTCTTTACTGAAACCTGAACTCAACCGACACCGTGCGGATGGTAATGACCCATCTCACCTGGAACTCGTAGTTAATCTCAACCAGCTCCTCCAGTTCAGGGGATCCTTCTTCAGGTTGAACGAGGCAAGAGCAGAAACTCCTGTGAGCGCATTATCAGATTATTACTCTATTGGATTATCAGGTTATCAAATAAACAGATTATCAGAGCAGCCATCTGATACAAGGAAATATGAAACCCCTGTTTAGTCAGCGCACTGCATACGTGCTGGTCAGTGATAATTTTAGGAAGTAAAACAACAGTTTGGCAAGAATCTGAACCTAATATTCACGTTTTTACTCGTTATGACAAAGAAGTATTCATCCAAAAACAATCTCAGGAGGTTTAGTCATCTGTGCTATATGTTTTATATAATTTGGTGGTAATATTAACATCCTTCAGCTTGATTTAAGAGCTGTGAGAGGTCTAGAAAGCAAAAGAAGAAACTGCTCCGGTGACCTTTGCAGGTTGCAGCCGAGCACCGGGCTCTGAACTTCTCTGAGAGCCTTCATGGGGAGAATCTGCACCACGTTTACGATCGTCCTGGGGATCTGAAACCAGAGGATAACGCGACTCAAATCATGTCTGAGGACCGAAGAGTGTGGCTTTCTAATGTCTCCACATCCTCTCTCAGACTTCACACTTTCAGTCATCACAGTGGAGAAGTGAACAAACTGTTCCCAGAAAGCAAAAGGGAAGGAGAGCGTGAAGAAACTGTTCATACAGACGAAGGAACGGTCAATAAAAAGCCTGAACAATACATTCACGGCTTACGCAAGAACTTGTGATTTTTATCTCTGAGACTGCTGAATGAAGTTTCTACGTTGTGTAAGAAGAGTTAAACTCTCTGTGTTTGCTCTATTTTTAGCCACAGGCTGACGAGTGACGGATTACCAGTACGTTCACACAAAAAGGGAAAGAAATGGAGCTTAAAGGAGAAGTTCAACTGCTGTTTACTTTCACACCTGTGCACACCTGGGCTCGTTGTCTTTGACGTATAAAATCTCACCTCGTTCATCATCATGTCCAGAGCTGCAGTCATGTAGTGGATGAAGCTGTCGGGGGAGAACATCTCCTGTGGAGAGACTCAGAAGATCAGATTTAGATTCTGACATTTTTTGCTCTCTTTTTAATTATTTTCATCTAAATGTTCAGTGTTTAAACATTTCTTTGCACGTTTATACATCCTGTATACTTTCTTCTGCTAGAAGATCTTTCCCGTGATAATCACATAATCAAACCGTGAGGAAAACACTGAATACTTTTTATTTATTTAGCCTGACATACATCAAAGTAACTTCATATCAAGAAGGTAAGCAGTGTTTCTCTGCCCTCCCTGGTTTTAAGTTTCACCTCTGACCACACCTAACATCACTGCTGGGCGTGGTTTGATGTCTTTTTTGATGCACTTGTAACCACACCCAGCAGACAAAAGTCAAACGTCACGGTGAAGTAAGAACAAGATTTTCAGCTATTGGAAAGAAAAACGTACGAGCCTTTTTACTTTTAAATTAATTTATATCAGATATTTCTACTTGATTATGACATTTGGGTACTTTTCACAGCACATCTCAGTTTTCATTCCTCCTCAAACTTTCCAGGAAACAAACACTCTTACTTTGTTTTTGCAGTAATCACAGATGTCGTTCATGCCGATCAGCATCGTCACCACCTTCCAGTCCTCCTGGAAGTTCAGGCCCTAAAAAAGAAGAAGAAGAAGAAGAAGTAGAAGAAGAAGAAGAAGAAGCTTCGACTCAGTTTGATGAACAAAATTAAGTTTATTTATCATCTAATGATCAGAGTGATGAACGCTGAGACTTACTGGATAAGACTTGAACGTGTCGATCATCGTTCTAATCTGATCTGAGACGTTTCTGCAGAAGAACAGATAAACGCAGTGACTCACAGTAACACTGACATCAATAAAACATTATCATGTGATTATTAAGTAATAAGCAGCTGTAATTATGTTGATCTTTGAACTGCAGGGAGAACATTTTGCCACCTGCAGCTGCATGACGAAAATGATTATGCAGCTTAAAGCTACGTGCTGTTATTTTTTATTTAATCGCACCAAAAATGTCCAAATATTCCCCCAATTATTTGAAACTTGACACAGCTCACCATCACATCAAATTGCACTTATACATGATAATAATGATAATAATATTCAGGATATAATATAAAGTGAGAGAGTCTTACAGCGTGTTGTGTCCAGTGATGGCGAAGTTGAAGCCGGTCTTGTCGACGGTTGTTGCGGTGCCGTGCAGCGTCATCACAGGTGAAGGAAACATCAGTTTGGGATTGAAGAGTTTAAAAATATCTGGACAAAAAGACGAGTAAACGTTTCTTGATGATGCAGAGAGGATAAGGTGATTTTGTCAACTGATAGCTCTCATATTCATGGCATAGATGTTTCTTGGAAGAAATCACATCTGTGTTGTTTTGGCTTCAAAGATATAAATGAGATAATTTTTGCTCCTGTGATATTTTCTTTAAACTACAATCTGGTAACAATAAACTGACTTACTTGCCAGCGTTATGACATTTTGAAAAGTGCCATATCCTCCGATGCTGCACACAGAAGAGGAGAAAGTTTACATCAACGACATAAATCATAACATAAACGTCATTATATGAAGACTACAACATTATTAACAACTTGTATAATGTAACCGTCAAGATAAGATAAAGTGAAATGAGGTCAGTGAGTTTTAAAGCACTGTTGCAAAACAAATAGCAGCTTTGTGAGCAGATAGGTATCAAATATCTCTGATAACCTTTGACACTGATGACCAGTGGGAGTTGGAGGTCTTGATTTGTTGTAGAGTTTATTCAAAAAATAAGATTATTTCAAATGCAGTCGGGATTTGTGCTGCAGTGTTGATTTACCTCCAGGACACCTGCCGAAATTCAAAAGGTATCGCGAGAATCGTTGAACCGTTGGCACCGATGGCCGTCTGCAATAAAAACACACAGCAGAGAAACACTGTTAGAAAATGTTTCATCACTTCATGTCTTCCACTACAAGCTGTAAAATTATTAACGATGAATTCATTTGTAGATATTTCTGTGTTTTGCACCGCGTGACTCACGGTTAAAGAGTCGCCCAGTGCGGCGATGACTTTCACGTCTGCAGCTTTGACGAATTCAACTGGAACAAACAAAAAACAAACGAGGAGACATTCAGAATAAAAATGAACACATGACGCAGAGGAAGTGTGAACTGTGTTTCTTACTTCATAACCTTTTCTTAAGCTATTTTAAAAAAGGAGGATCCAGGATTTAAAAAGGTATTTTGGACCAAACTGCTTACTGGCAGAGGTGGAAGAAGTACTAAAAGTAGCAGTACCACAGTGTAGAAATACTCTGTTACGAGTTAAAGTCCTGCAGTCTCACTTGAGAAACATTAGAAAGGTTTAATATACATCATATTATATTAGAGCATTATAATTGTTGATGCATTAACAGTTTATCACTTTAATGTGGCAGCTAACTATTTTATATACTGCTGGGTATCTTAATTCATTAGTTAATTTATGTTTTGTACAAACAATCTGAATATACAAAGTCATGTTGTTAAATAAATGCAGGAAAAATCTGAATACTTGCCTCCAAACTGTAGTGGAGTAGAAGAATAATGTAGCATAGGATAAAAATACTCAAGTAAAGTAGAATAGAGTAAGTTTTACATCAATAAAGTACTTGTAAATGTACTTAGTTACAATCCACTACTGGGAAAACATGTATAGAAAACATCTGTACAGATGTGGGAGGAGAATTCAAATCATTCACTTAAGTAAAAGTAGTAATACAACAGTAGCAGAGTGCTGTAAATGTAGTGGAGTAGAAGTATAAAGAAGCAGAAAATGGAAATACTGACTCACAGTAGTTGTAGTAAATGTACTTCAGGACTTAGGTGGCACTGACCTGAGGTGGGGACGGTGGGAGACGGGCTCATATCGGGGCAGCTGAACGCAGGATGCAGACGACGCTGGAGGAAATCTGTTCCCAGAAGATCCTGCAGGAGAATTCACACTGTTAACGCTCACAGAGTTGATGTCTGTTTATGTAGAGTTGTGTTTAAAGTGACTGGAGGCCTGTTTGTTGTCTGACAGTGTGACAGGGTTAAGGTTAGTGATGTGTCTTTTAAAGGATGATCGTTTGGTTTTGTTCTGTCATCTCTTGCAGGTTGAAGAGTGTTGAATGTTTCAGATAGATGGAGACGATACCTGACTGAAATCTCCTTCTTCTAACTTTAACATGTTTCCTGCAAGAGAGAAGAGGAATTATAAATATATTAATTATAACGTTTGCTCCAGCAGACAGACTGGTTCAGATCCACGATGTAAAACAACAAATTAAAAGGGGAATTTTCTGTAAATACACACAGTCGAGGAGAATACAAACTACTCACATCCGTCCATGTTGATATATTTTAACTCTTACCGTCTACATGACAGGAGGCAAATATACAGACAGCGAGCAGCACGCAGGACGACATGTTGTCGCTCCACAACGAAAAGACAAAGAAATAACAATAAAGAGTCGCTGAGCTGGTTTGTGAGGCTTTATTAGTGTCATAAAACCTCTTTAATGAACACTGATCAACCTTATCTTTGACCTTTGTAGTCATTAGTGCAACCAGAGCTCTCAGGACGGAGCGATTTACTGCAGGTAATCAACTGGTAATAACAAGCAGGGCCAGATTAAAACGACCGTGTTGTAACGATTTCAACACAATCAGATTAATATACTAAAGTCAAGTTGAAGTTTAAATATAGAAAAACTACAGAGTCATGTGTAAATTATGTTCATGTCTTTTAAAAGAGTCGCGGTGAAACAAACGATACCATCTGAGTTTTTTCATTTTTTTTCTTCCCCAGATTGCAGAAAACATCACACTGATGTCACTGTGTGCTGCTCCTGACAAATGAAGTCCAGAAAACTATCTGTAATCCGCCTATATCATCTTTTTATCCAGTCTTCAGTTATAATAATAATAATAATAACATTATTTATGTAGCACCTTTACAAACAGAGACAGACAAAGCAAACGCAAGATATTCAGAAGGCAAAAATGTCAGCGCAAGACCAGATCAATCTAAAGTTAAGAACAGTTTTAATTGTTTAAAGTTAAAACAAGACAAAAGATGCAAAAATGCAACAGAATAACTCGGCTGTGCTGCGTGTGTTTTTGAGAAATTGCCCTTAAACTGGGAGATACTTATCGTCAAATAATCCCAAAAAAGCATATTTCGATCCATAAACTCAACTAGTTGCAAAAAAGTTTGATGTGAATTTAATTTGTTAATCAGTGTACAGCACTAACGTAATTCACATATAGAGGGCAGTATTTAAGATTTCTTTTAAAGGCTTTAAGCCATCTAATTAACTAATTTGAGTTACTAATTAATACTCTAACAGTTAAATTAAAAGACGGTTATATCTAATTTAAAATACAAGAAAGACAAATAATTTTAAACTTTAGATTCCTTTGATTTGATGATTTTTAAAAGTATTTCCATCATCTGTCACTTAAGACTTAATTTATTACTTTTTATTAACAACAATAGGAAATTGCGGGGGTCATGACGTCATTATTGGGGTCACGGGGTGTTGCCTTCAGGTGCGTCGGTGTGTTTTTTTTTGTGTTTTTTTTAGTTTTTCAGGTTAGTTCCTGCTGAAGGTAAACAAATGGACTCGGCGGCGCTTTGCGGTAAAAACATGAAAAATGTGATCGATCCGCGCGGATTAAAGCGAGGAAAATGCCCGGACAGAAGAGAAGATATAATGTACGGTTCCCCCCGGTGAGTTTTCGCTTTATTTTGCGGCGTTGAAGCTGTTTAAAGGCGGATAAAACAAGCTAGAAGCGAAGCTAGCCTAGCTGCGTCCAGATAGCATGGAGTGTAGGGAGCACCTGCTGCTTTCAGGGGCTGTCGGAAATCTGAGAGAGTGGCGAAACATTACGATTATAAATCATAATTTTCAAGGATTAGACCCGGGATATTCTCAGTGTGGACAACACTGGTGCTGAGCTAACAATTTATAGTAAATCAGAAGCTGTGCACACCAACATTGAGACACTAGTAGTAAAAGTACATGACATATGTTATATTCTCGGTGCTGGTCTTGTTTTAACAACACAAATTCAACCTGGAAAATCACAAACATGATGTATAAAATAACGTAAAGTAAAGAGGGTAGAAAGAAAGACAGGAAAAGGGAACTAGAAAGTAAACGACAAGGGAAAATGTCTAATTTCTAAGATCATTTAGAAGTGTTCACATGTTGCCTTCATGGCCTCAGATCTAGGAAGCAGTAGTTTACTTCTGCACCTGAATGCAGCAGCTACACTTGTATGAATGTGATTTCTCTGAAAGTGTTGAAGTCTTTTGTTTTTCTCTGCAGAGTCGCATCAAGAAGATCATGCAGAAGGATGCAGAGGTGGGGAGGATTGCGATGGCGGTTCCTGTGATCATCTGTATCCTCTTACACCTTTTGTCTGATCAGTGAGCGCATAAATGTAGCCTACAAGAAGTGTTTCTGCGTTTAATTCACATTTCATCCACCTGTTTTTGTAGCAGTCCCATTCCCTATTTTCCTCCAGCTCCAACCTGAGCATTCTGGGAGTTGTAGTCCCTTCAGTATGGCCTTGATCTTAGACTAAGACAAAACAAATCTAACATCGTGAGTCTCTAATGTTAACTTTAAACTTCAGAAATCATGTTTTTTATTGCTGTTTTAAGTGTTTTCATTACTCAAACTTATTTGCATGAGGCAACAACAATAAATAATTCAATTAAAATGTATTTAAAAACCTCCCTGTAGGTGATGCAGTCTGTTTTCTGCTGTAATCCTGGAGGAAAGTGTCAAATATAAATGGACAGTGACTGTATTTCATTAAAGGACTGTAGAGATCAGTTGAAACTGAAGCGTGATAGATAAATCTGTGAAGTCCTGAACTGCAGCGACCAGCTCGGGCTCTGGAGATGTTCCTGAAGTGTCTGCTGACAAAAACCTGTCTGATAACTCAGTCGAAGCTCAGCACCGTCGTGTCTGTCGCTCACATGTAAGTAAGGCCGACGCTCCAGCGTGACTTTTCTGTCATATTTATATTTAAAAAAGTGACACATCAAGTTAAATGATTGTGTTGTGTTGCTGTGTAGGAAGCAGTGCATCGAGTCAGAGAAGCTCTTCGACTTCCTCAGAGACCTGGTGGAGCGAGCCACGTCTGCGGCAGGCCAGAAGGACAACAGAGGCATCAGTATGTGGCCGTTATACAGGTAGACACCTCTCAGTTATTCACCTGATGTGACCTGATGACCTCAGCTGAGTATTTTCTCTCCTATCAGTGAGGCATCATCATCAAGTTACGGTCTTTTCAGATGATATCATTCGCACTTTTATGTGCAAGTTGTACTTAAACACAATATTTTTAACGTTGTTCTCTCCAGGAACAGACGGCACGACATTTCTGTTAAAAAACCGGCCGAGGTGGTAGAAAAGGCGCCACGATCGAGCCTCGACTCACTCGACAACGACTCCATCTCCAGCGTACGTATCCGACAACTGAACAAATTCACTGTAGTGAAACGTTGATCTCTTGATTTCTTACATCGATATGAACACAGATTATATACGAGGATCTCTTTTTGTTTGTCACAACATGAGAACACTCAGTAAGACGCATCCGCCCTGAATAAAGTGGCCAATAAGTGTATTAAAACAGTAAGATGCTGTTGCTCAGCGGCACTTTAGCAGCAGAATAGGTTGTTTGTGTTGGTGATTGAACCCTCAAGTGAAGAGAAGTAACAACAGCGGCCCCGTGAGGCTGAAATGTTCATTACACTGCAGACACCAAGCTGCAGGAGGCTTGTAGAGACGTTGCTATTCTTGTTCTCTGACCTCAACTGGAGTAAAACATGTTTGTCTTGTGGTGCCGGAGGAGAGGACATGTAATTTGTCTAAACTGAGGAACGAGTAGTAAACAAGCAGCTTTTATAAAAGATGTAAACAGGAGCATTGTTGAACATTTTTGATAACCAGTTATTATAACTTAATTAACCTCACTTGCTCTGTTCTTCCAGGAGTCGGAGCTGTACATCTGCTTCTGACAGCGAACCTTCAACCAGACGGACGTGCTGTGAATTAAGAGCAGCGTCGTTCTTTCATCACATCTCTTTTGTTTACATGTTTATCTTTATTTAAAGGGTGCTGGTGAGGGTCAATATTTTATTTTAAACAGTTTGTTTAGGGAAAAAACATTTAAGTTGTGTCATATTTTAGACCTTTGCCTGTTTATTATACAGCATTTTTGTTGTTAAGCTTTTGTTTTGTAGTCGTGAACTGAAAATAAATGTGATGTTAAGCTCTGGATAAATAATGTCACAATTTACATGGTAAGATAATAAATCTGTTAGAAATCTAACAGCACAAACCTTTAAAACCAAAATAAGTGCTTTTTTTTTGCTAGAGAGTGGCCTTTGCGGTGCTGTTTTGAGCATTTAAATTTTAAAGCACTTGTAAATTAATGTTTTAAAGACAGTTAGCCGTATGAAATGTAATCAAACTGTACATAAAAAAGTTTGTGTGATTGACAGATTTAATGTGAAGAAGTCAAACGATGTGCTCACATAAATAAAAACAAATCAAGAGCATACAGGGATTGGTTTATTCCAACCAACTCATCTTTTTACATCGTGAAAGGATGAAATGATGAATAAATAGATGCCATTTTTATTCTGAAAACTTTTTTTTTTTTTTTTTTTACTGGAAATGCACATTATGAAGCCAAATATAGCAAAACGTCTCTCTGAAGTTGCTACGCTAGCTACCTGCATAAGGTCGAAACTGTTCCCCTGTTCCAACATCGACAAACGTTTGCGTTCCTGCTGAAGGTCCGAGCTGATCCGATCACGCAGACCGAGCTGGACTGGTAATGAAACAACTGGAGGTTCGGTTCGGTTTAGCTATAAGTGACAGACTTCATGAGTAAAGTTCAGATCCAGTCGTCTTTCTTCTCAGTTCAAAAATGAAACATGCATCGTGGCTGAAAGCATCGTCACTACAGTTACAGTTGAAAAGAGTAAAATAAGTAAAAAAAAACAAACAAATCATTTTCAAATCAACATTGTATTTTTTTTCAAAACCAAACAAAACAAACATTTATCTTAACTCTTGCAGTAATTACATATTTATAGACGTGGAGGCCAATTTTTCATTAGTGGTTCAATATGTCGTTTACTTTATTCAATCCTTTTTTCCATTCAGAGTCCCAAAGGCACAGTCCATTTACGCTCCTTTGAACAACTGACCCAAATACTGACAGGGAGAAATCTAGATTTAAATATGTTCAGAAATTAAAACATTTACACGTACACACACACACACGGGTGACTGATCGGCCTTCACCTCGTTGGTCTCTTTCGTTAACTCGTGCTATGAGTTTACAGCGGGGACTCGTCGTGCCGGACAGGTTGAAGGACAAGTTTTCTTAAAAATTCAGAACGGAAATGAAAACAGTACTACGGTACGCCGTCTTCAGAAGAGTCGCGCTCCGTAGCCAAAAGTCTGTTTAATAGCCTCGAAGTAGTATCTCTTCCAGCCCTCTTTCGTCCGCTCCTCCTCGTTCTCCGGGACGCCTCGACACTCCACCTTCAGCTCCGTCTCGCTGCTCCGGTCCAAGAACGTCAGCGTAATCGTGGAGTAATGCTCTGAGGAGCAGAAAGACGAGCACACGTTACCACCAGTGTCTGACGTTGTACATCAAGTTCTCCTATAGACTTTATTAGTGAAGAGCAAGTTCAAGCCCAAACATCTGACTTATGACCCCACACAGAGAGAAAGTGTCTCAGTTCAGTGATTAACATATTTATTCTACCTTCTGCAGTCAAACACATTTAGACAATTTATAAATTATTTCTTATCTGCAGAGTTTCAGTATTTTGTCTCTTCGACAAACAATTAATAAAGGTTGATTGGATTGAATTACTACATTTTTGGGCTTATGTCTTACATATTTTGATGTGTTAATGACTACTTGGTACAAAGGTTTTAGTCATGACAAAGGCTGCAATGTAATCCTTAATGGCAACCAGACTCCATTTACAGAAACAATTACTTTATCATCATAAAACACACCTATCCAAACTTGGGAATACAATAAAACTCACCAAAAACAACTTTTTTAGTCTTTCCAGCGATCACTCCACTCATAATATTAAAACACTCAGTTCACCCAGGTAGAAGTGACAACACCGGTAGAGGAACATGATGGAGGTTGGACGTTAAGAGATATTTTCGCATCTAATGCGGTAAATTAACAGTTAAATTTGATAAAAACAAGAGTTGGTGATTGTTGGAACAGTTTTTTTTCTGACTTTTGTTTTGTTTCTGCAGCATCTGAAGTGTCTAAAGATGATAAAATTACTGTTTTTGTAAATGGACTTGGCGAGAGTGAAATAGCAGCAGCCATTTTTACTAAATAACGTGTTTCAGCAAACGTAGTTTTTAGTACAAAAACTGACTGAGCTTATTGTAAATGTCTCTTTAAATATAAAAATACATAAATCAACATACCGCAGGGCCAGTTGTTATACCTCCACTTCATAACTATTTTCTCATCAGGTATCTGGTGGAGAGAAGAGTCACTGTTTCAGAAGGTAATGTGGTCGAGCACAACAAAGTACACACGTACAAAAACCCAGAAAAATAAACTAATTTTTAACGACGCATTATTGATACAAACATGAATATATTCCATATTATTTTAATGGTTTAAACTGTTGAACTTGAGTCTTACCAGCTCTGCGAATTCACCGAGAACGTTTCCGTCAAACAGACGAAACTTTCCTCCTCTCTCTGCGTCCACTGTGGCTGGAGCATGTGTGAACGCCTGGATCATCTGCAGGTTTATAACAAACAAGTTAGTTGACTCGTTCTCTCAGCTGTAACGCCGATGAGAATAAAGTGAGCGTTCGTTGAAACCTGAACCCGAGCAGGGTCAGATACAGCAGATAAAGAGGTGAAGCTCACCTCCTGGTTGAGGAAGACCCTGTAGAGATCAGCCGGAGAGGTGAGGAACTTTTCCCTCATGCTGAATTTACAGGTGGGGATCTTCACGCCGGTGTTGACGGGAACAGCTGTGCTGCTTGAGGATGAAATCTGTTCCACACAACGAGAACAAAGGGCTGGTGAGGGAAGATCTGCTGCAAGCAAAACACTGACGCTTCATTAATGATGCCTCTGTTACAGTAAATTATTCAGGGACAAGAGCTCTGTGTGAAAATGTAAAGTGGGACTGTTTGTAGGTAATTCTGAGCACTAACTTGAGTTTTATCCAGCTTGGCTTTGGACTGCGATGTGGACTGAAGCTTGGCCATACCGTTGGCTGTAGGCAGGATCATTCCCTGTGTGAACTCTGCAATAAGAACGACACAAAATTTAGCTCAAAACCAACTTTTGTGAGGCTGATAACTGATCTTGTGTTGTGAATTCTGGTGTGAATTGAACCTGATTGTCTCAGTTAGGATCTCTGATTGTTTCTTTAAGATTGCAACTGATTTCACTCACCTGTTTTCAAGAATCCAACGTAGCTTCCCAGGGCTTCACGGATTTTCTCTGCTCCTTTTGTCCTCATCAGGCTGGTCAGCGGCGTCTCAGGTTCGTCTTTATTCAACGATACGGAGATCTGGACAAAGATCGCAGGACGGGGATCAACACGCTGTTCCTACACGACTCAAGAATCATTATACACAAGTTCTTCAGAGAAACTCACATCAAGATCCTCCATGTCGTTCTCGTCAGACAGGTTCGGGACTTCAATTGTTCCTTTATATTTGATTCCTGCTTTCGACTCCCCTGGTGAAATAAAGAGCGTACAGATGTCAGCACAGATTCAAAGCTGCTTCGGTCCAACTTCTTTTCAATACTGGTGACAAAAGAAAACCTTTTTTTGATCAGCTCAGGAGTTACTGTCCTGTACTAACTTCTATTTTAAGAAGTGTTTGAGAGATGCGGGTGATTGGGTTTGTTTCCTGATCATTTCCTCTGTATTCATTCAGCAGTGATAGCAGCAAAGTTTTACACATGTATATTTAACCAAAATCAGCAGCTGAGTCTCCTGCTTACCGGTCCAAGTAGCTTTCAGGTTCCATTCGTAAAAGAAAATAAGTTTCCCTTTGCGGTTGTTAATCGAGGCTTCTCCTTCCACCTTGCTGACTTCTGTCACCTCGCAGCTCCCCTCGTCGTTCTCCACGCTTATCCCGAGCATCAGCGATTTTAATTTGTCTGATGACCAGTTTGTTGCATCTCGTTCAGTCCTGAAAAGTCCAACAGAGAGCGCAGCGATGAGAGAGCGAATCCAAAACAGGTACACAACACAAATCTACATCACCTTTATTCTGTTCTTCATTTCCATACTGTTTCATGTTTGTTTACTATGCTGACAGCAGATATTATTACACTAATTACAACTTATCTTATCTTACACTTTGCTGTAATGCAGCAGTGTTGAGTGTGATCATTAGCAACTAATGCATCTTTACAAGTCACTCAAGACTTTAATTAACCTTCACATACAATGATAATAAATAGCTTTTCCCTTGACGGCAAGCTACTGAAAGTGACTCTGTGAGGAAACTCTATCTTTTAATCTTGTTTTACATGCATACATTCATTTCTTGAAAGAATATGTATTTTTGCATTTACTATGAATTATATACAATAACAAGTGTTGTTTAATGCTGACATTTATGCTGCTGCTGCTGCTTTGTATTAATTTTCATTGAGTCGTAAATATCAGAAGCTTCGAACATGACAAAGTTAAGTTATTACACCGAACATCAAGTCTGCTTTTATATGTCAGAGTTACATTATCTTGGTTTAAACCTGAACCTGTAATTAGAGCAAAGTTTTCCTGCATCTCACTACAACTAAACTCCTTTGCATTCACTGCCAGCGAACATTTGAGGTTGAAGTCACAAAAGCTGCATTGTAGGATATTCTTCAGATATGTCAGGTGAAGATAAAGATTTCTGAACTGAATTATGTTACCACACTAGTGAATTAGGTTTCAGTGGGGAAACGCTTAAAAGCAGCACACAGTTCAGTGGGCTATACAGTGAGTATATTACTACCACTCAGTGCTAATAAGAGAGAAACAGCAGTAAGGACATTAAAATCAGGCTCTATTAAACATAGCTAGCAGCTACAAGCTATAAGATGAGCATTGCTGTCACTTTTAAAATGGGGCTACTTCAGGTGTAATAACAGGAGCTGAAGACTAATTAACCATCTGATGACAATCTACAGTACGTTGTTACACTGAAACACGTGTATTGTAAGCAGACACACTAGGGCTAGGCTAACAACCTCATTGCATTCATTTGAAGCTACAGTAGCGTTAGCCAGCTACAGGCTAAGCTAACTTCAAAGCGTTCATAGGGTTAACTTAGCTTTATCCATCAAATGTGATCATTTACTACAATAATATTCAATATTTTACACTCTGGGCTATTTATAGATAGTATCCTAATATAAACAGGCCTGCACAGATGACCAAACCCCACAGAGAACAGCTGCAGCTTGGCATGAATACGAACTGAATGTGTGATGTTAGCATTAGCGCGCTAGCTAGCAGTCAGTGTCCTTTATTAAAGTCTCACCAGTGCCAGTTGTTGACATTTGTCGCATCGGCTCTCTCCTCAACAATCCAACGAGGGTCCCCTTCGCCCCACTTGGCCATTTTGTCCTCTTAGATGATTAAAACGTGTTGGTGTCTGTGAGCAGAGAGAGACAGAGGAGGCTCGTTTGCCGGCGAGTGTCCGGTGCACGTTGCTTCTAGAAGCCTCTGGCTGCGCTGCCTTTATCCGCCGTGCACAGAAATTGCTGGAAACGGAACTTTGTGGAACGAGGCAACAATGTCCCCCCGGAAGTTCATTCGTGGAGACTACTTCCGCGTCAGAGAAGGACCTCTGGAGCTAAAGACACCTAGATAACACATCCTGAGACAGAACCGAGCCTTTTATCAGCTAAATGTCCGCTCTCTTGGTGTCTCGGAGATGCGTTCAAGGAACGGTATGCCTAACTCTACGAGGCTAATGCTAATTTGATTAGCTGGCTTAGTCAAAATGACATGCAAAGCTTAAGCTGTTAAACAATCAGTTAGTCCAGTGACAGAAGAAGAATCTGCGAATATAAATGAGGATAAAATCAACAACAACAACAACAACAACAAAATCTGGTTCAAGATTCCAGAAAAAGGGCCAAGGGGAGGCCCTTTTTCACACTTTTCCAACATTTAATAATCCAACAATTGGCTAGTGTTTACCGTTGGGAAGCCAGTGAGGGATCATGCCCATAACACTGCATTAACTGCTGTAACCTTTGCTGTAACGCAGACTGCAACGACTGTGATTCGTCTGCTTGGTAGCATAACATTTCTGGCTTCTTCTGCACTCAGTGGCAGTGCTTATACAGTTTCCCCAGTAAACATACCGCCTTCTTTGGCTGTGGCCATCTCACCTGACCAGCTGGCTGCTGGTTTACTCGAGTTACACCCCTCATCCTCCTACAGACCCTTTTCACGGCAGACATTTTGACCCATTCACAATGCTCCCCTTAGCCCTACCCCTCCATTTCGAGTGTTCATGCCTAGGGCAAAGTCCAAACTGAGGTTTTGACAGAGGCACACTTCAAACCAAGGGAAAACAAATTTCTTCTAGATGCTGAGGTCTCCGTACCTAACTAGCTAGGTAGCTCACGTTTCATTATTATTGCAGATGCATGACAGTCCTGCATTTTCATGTATTTCAATGATGCAGAGCCTCTCTTGATGGCTTATGTTGCCCAAATTTGATCTAAAATCGTTTTCATGGGGACATTTCAACCACTACCCCTTGTAACTCTCTTCTGAGGGTCACAGGGGTACGCAAAAGTGAGGGGTAGGGGTTAAAATCGGATTTAGTTAGTGACTCGTCATAGCAGGATAAGCACCAGTGAAAGACATTTTGTTAAGGATAGCTCGGTTTAAAGACAGTGAACCGGCATGAACAACACCAGGACCCTGGAACCAGCTCAACTACATGAAGTGCAGTAGTTTTTACTGTTATTAAGACTCTGTGTACCTCGAATCGGCTGGTGAGTGTTTAACTGGTACTGCATAACAGAGAAAACACTTGTTTTACATCCTTTCAATCACTTTCTGTGACACAACTGTCTGAATTTTAACAACATCCACCAGGTTCGCTGTGGGGAGTAATTATTGTCCTGATCCCATCAATCAGATCTAATCAGCTGTCTTTTGATTCAAGCCTGATCTTCCCCAAAAACGTTCAAATATGTCTTAAGGTTTCTGAAAAACACCGTTAATAGGAGGACAGATTAGACTAATTACCAACATTGAAAACAAAAAACCTCCATGGCAGAGGTAATAAGCATCAGCAGCGCAGATAATTACTGATAATTACACCTCTCTGATTCAAAGGGTGTTACATGTGGTAGTCATGGCATTAGAGAGAGAAAAACAACACGACTGAAACGACTAAACTTGGCTGCTAAATATGTCAGTGATGAGCAAAAGGGAAAATTCAGGAAAAGAAGATTTTGACACTCAATTCATCTTGTAAATTATGAGCTTTGAAACCCAAATAGAGGTGAATACACGTCATTTTAAGACCTCGTTGACATCTGGTGTTAAAACTAACAACAAACATAAATGACATTTACACTTAGTCTCGATTATGTTTTCTTATTTTCTGCAATTTGTAATCAGCAGTTGTATTCAGAGAGGGTCAATAAGTCCCACCAAAAAGCTCCATCTCTGCATTTATCTCCTTATTAAAATAGTATTCAAATATGCCAATGTGTAATCAATAACAAAAACCTGTCCGTCAATGTTTGTCAGTATAAACAGGAGCAGGTGCAGCGGTTAGTACTGTTGCATCAGAGAAAGGAGCGTCTGGGTCTGAAACTGTCAGGACTTCAAACTCACGAGGAGATCGTACAGTTAGTTTCTTCAGTTTGCTCCCCACAGACTATAAACATGCCGGTTAGGTTGATAAGTGACTGTATATTGCCTCTAGTGAGTGACAGTGGCTGTGTGTTTCTTTGTCACTGCATGTGATAGATTGAAAAGATTTTATAATTAAGAAGGAAAAAAACTGTCAGAACTCCAACTATACCTTATTTTGGGATAGTGTTTTATCTCTACTATCTGAGGCCCTGCAGGTTCACCATTTACTCATGAGCCTTTTAGTAACCCCTTCTCTCCACACACCTTCATTCACAAGAACTCCTGGATAAAGAGAATAATTCAAAATGTGTCCTAAATAGCTGGAAGTGCTCCATCCAGAGAGATGAAATATTTGTCCACTGTCCTCTCCACTGCAATAAAATCTGTCTTCTTAAAAACACACGGATAAAAGCACATGGAGTGAGATTATTAAATGGTTTCTTTGTATAATTTTAAAGATGTATTGTCACGACTGTATGACATAAAGTTTTGATTGGCAAAAACACCTTCTTACTGCCAGTACAGTTAATTCTGATTAATGTGATGATGAAGCATTTGTACTGTGTATTAAGATGCAGTAGGATGTAAACTGTGCGTCTGCTCATGTAGCTGTGATGATGATAATGTTAAAGTACCAATACAACAAGCTTAAAATACTTAAAACAAGTAAACTGTTGCTGCTCTTGGCCCCTCCATAGGATCATGAGAGGGGGTCTGGAGATGATGATATGAGTATGTGTTTGTGTTTTTTGTGAAACACTGGAAAATTATACCTCTTTGGGCCTTGAACAGTTACTCAAACGAAACGTGTTGTGGGGAAATGCTATAAGCTCGACATCTGGAACCTGACATGAGGCCCCAACTTGACACTGCTTGTTGTCTGTGGCCACAAACCTTCTCTTAGAAAACACTCAGACCAAATCAGGTTTGTGTGGCGGCGTGTGACCGCGTGTGTGATGCGTTTGGTTTGCCGAGAGGCGAAGCTGCTACGTTCCCACTACTGATCTTCTATCCACATAGACAGATTTAAAATAACAGTAAACAACCAGAATGCCAGGGAGATCATTACTGTGTTTTAAACTAGGGCACAAAACCAAACCGAGTGAGCACAAGTAAAACATCACGCCACACAGACTGTTGTGTCTCCTCTGTAGCATTTAGCCATGCTAAATACCATACCCTGCTCCTGACGCGTTCTGCTCTGTTTAAGATCTGCAGTCACGCCTCTGCAAATGTAGGTTAAGCATGCAGTCTGACAGTGAACGTCGGCCTCCACAGATTAAAAAAAAAGTGTTTTAAAGGTCTAATTTGTAAGAAATTTGTTGATTTTTGAGTCCCAACTCGTCAGATACTCACACTCAGGGATTGTAGGATGGGTCGGCCACCAACCCAACGTGTCCAACGAGCTGGGAGTGAGACTCAAAAATCCACTTTTCTTACAAATAGGACCTTTAAACTGATCCACAATGCCAAACTGTGTGAATAACACATGAATGCCAGCTATTGTGATTGGCCAGTGTGACAGTCGTGCTGCGTTTCTCCAAACATTTTCTTTTTTCGTAACCCCTGCAGCTAGCATCGCCACAGCCACAATGGCCTACTCTCATTGAAATGAATGGGAGGACCTGCGTTTACGCCACACCGCCGGACTGGATCTGAATGTAGCCTTAGATGATGCATTGTAGGTATAGATTATTAGTGCTGTACCACCAGACTACAGACCAGCTTCCTTCCTCAGGCTGTGAGATTTATACAACCTGCATGAGTTGGGATCCGACCTGGTGACAGGTAAGGTAAGTTAATCTTTATAGCACAATTTAGACAAAAGGCAACTCAAAGGGCTTTACAGGGCCATAAAAAATACATTAAAAGACATTAAAAACAAGGAGGAAGACGTCAAGAAACAAAACATTAAAACAAATTAGGAAATAGTAAAATAGGCTAAAAATATAAGAGGTTTAAAAGAGATGAGACTAAAGAATAAAAGTCACAGTGCAGTTCAATGACTGAACGCTGCGTCTCCGTGTTTAGTTTTGACTCTAGGGGCTGAAAGCAGACGTGTACCTGACGACCTCTGAGGTCTGGATGGTTCATAATGTACAGTAGCAGCAGATCAGAAGCCAGAGTTAGTCAGAATAAGTGCAAAAATTATATAGAAATAGCCAGTTTCCTCCCTGATGGTCTAGTTTGTGAGTATGTAGGTCACACAGATGCATCAGTATTAAACTGAAACTGTTTCATAACCAGTTTAAAGTTCCTTGTAGTGCGTTTAATGAAAGAAGAAATAAACTCTGACTATAAATCTTTCAGATAATTGAAGTGGAGTATAAAGTACAACATGTTAGTGGAGTTTAAGTCTAATAAAGAATACAATGGAAATTCTCAAGTGAAGTAAAAGTACCTCAAAATGGTGCTTCAGTGCAGCACTTGAGTAAATATTTCCACCAGCAGGTAATAATGTTATTTATTCATCAGAATAATCTAAACATTAGAAACACAAACACTAATTGTTTGTGCTTCTTTTGATTAAAAATTGTCCAGAACCCTAAAAAAAAAAAAAAAAAAAAAAAATGTAAATGCAGCGCAAAATACCCACAATAACTTCTTAAACCTTGTATTTTTGTTGTTGTTGTCGATGGCTTTCACTTTGTTTGTGACATTAAAGCATTAGCAGGAGAGGAAAGCAGGGAGAAATGATTAGAGAGGAATCCCAGGCATATGGCTGGCTTTTGTCGGCTCCCCTCCCCCTCCCTTCCTTCCCTCCTGCCGTCCGCTCCGCAGCAGCAGCAGGACAGAGGTAGTTCAGTTTTTGAAGCCGTGGCATGAATGATCTCATCTGAACCTGATCTCCGCTTTCCCTGCCGTCGATCCTATGACCGAGACGGGAATAAAATAACACAAACACGAGGTGAGTACGGCTGCCCCGAGCCACCCGTCGATAGTCGTTTTTAAACCAGCTACCCGGGTGAGCGTTTGTTGTTTTTAGGGGAACTTAGCAGCCCAGCCGCGGCGGAAAACTCTTGTTTTTGGCTAGAAAGGAGGAAGGACCGCGGAGGATGTGTGGGTGGGCGCTTTTTGGCTAATTAGCTTTACGCTTGCTAGCATTCATTTTTTTTATGTGTGTGTGTGTGTGTGTGTGTGTGTTTAAAAAAAGGGGGGAAATAGCCAAAGAAGGCCACGCTGAGACGATCGCCGAAACGTTTTGTTACCTCCGCGTTTTCTTCCCGTTTCACTGAACATCTTAGCCACAGTTAGCTAGCGGGGCTGCCTCCATAAGCGTAAAGTCAGATCCGTAGCATAGCTAGCCGGCTAGCTGTTAGCTACTAGCGCAAAATGGCCTCATTGTCGCTCGGTAGCTCTGATGCTGAAAAGACAAAGCATGCGGCAGTCACGGCCAGCAGCTCCCCGCCGCTCTCTACGGCGGCTACAGGGCCTCTAAACGGGCGGCTGATGGTGGTTATGTGACATTTTTGATGGAGATATTGTAAAATTAACGCCGCCGTGTTTAAAGTTTATTTATTAATTTAGTACGGCGTGCTGTGAAAGTGCTGGTTTTCAGTGAGCAGTGGGGGATGGGGCATGCTAGGAGCCATTGACGTAAAGCGAGCCTGCATTTTGTTTGGCTTCTGGCTCCTAGCATAATACAACAGCTCTGTTTAATAATAGTACACTTGTGTTTTTACATAACACTGTAGTATACTTCTGCATTATTGTGTAATACTAGTAGTACTTGCCTAATTGCAATGAGTGGATTTTTTTTTTTTTCCGTTTGCACTTGATTACTCATTTCCTGATTTCTGCTAGACAAGTTTTTGAACATCATGTGTGTGTCAGCATTTTCTTGTTAAATCTTGTCATGTAAGTGTGACTAACTTAACTGTTAAGCATATACAGTAACAGGAATGTGTGGGTTTAAGTGTGATTTTTTTTATTGAATTAATTAATCCCAGTCACTACAATGAAGCATCTATAGCAGACAAATTATGTCTTAAAATCAACATGTTGGTTAAAAGTGATGCACAATGGCACATTTATGATGCACGATGAAGTTTATGATGTTTTCGTACGAGAAATCCGGCGTAGGCTGTAATTTTTTGGTGTTAATGCGTTGCAATTTTTTGGTTACTTGCGAGGAATGTCTATGCACTTACTGTCAATATAACCGATAGCCTGATTGATAAAGACAAATATTGTAGCACTATTGGCGTTATTAATATGTCCTTATTAATACAACTAATGCGTAAAATTCTGCATGCACACTGTTTTTTTTGCATTGGTTGTGTGACTTAGTTTGTCTGCTACAGGTGCAACAACAGAATAATCAGGTTTAAACAGTCTGATGTAGGCCTCTTTTTTACAATCAAGAAATTATATAAAACAAATATTGGACATTGCTTTTGTAGATTTAGTAGTTTCCTTGAGATTTAACTCCAAAATGCTAACCTATAGGGTGTTCAAAAACCACTTTTATCTATATATGTCATGTCCAAAACTGTTTTTTAATTCTCTGTGCAGTGTGCTTTCTCTCAGGTTGTAGGTCTCCCTGGTTGTATATCTCATTTCCTATTTGAACTTTTACACATTGTTGTTGTTTTTCCTTCAGGGAGATAGTGCTCTCTAGTGTCTCTTGTTTAACAGGGGCCAGCACAAACGCACCACACAAGGAAGACAACACATGTCTATAATTGTTTTCTCACCCTTTTGTATTTTTAGATCTCCGGGTACCTTCATAAATGACTTTTTTTTTTCCTATTCTGTCCACTGTCAGGAAATGTTGTTCTGTATTCAAGCGAGGACTCAGCCATTGAGTGTACATTAGATCCACTTCCTTGTTTTTTTGGTATGGGTTATAACTTTTTTACAACACGGTGCTGATTCCAGATAATCCATCTGATCAATCACGGGAGGATGGTAGCTGTAATGTAATCCCTTTTTCTCGTTTTATGTCAGGTTTCTTTGTATGTGTAAAGAAGCACAGTACCTCCCTCTATTGAAGTGACGACGAGTTTGCAACCATTTCCTGATTAGAAGTCATACAATTGTTTGATTACATGTTTGATTATATGTTGATTAAATGTAAAATGTTACATTTTTGTCATCCCTGTTTCTGGCTGCAAAAATCTTGCGACAATGTCTTTAATTGTAAAATAGTATGTGTTTTCCACAGATCATAGGGCTTTAGTGAGTTTTGTCTGGCATCCTGAGATGAATATTTAAAGAAAACAATTCTTCTTTGTTGGTATGGAGATGAAGTGTGAGAATAACCGCAGAAAAGTGGGACGTTTTTTGTAAAAATTAACAACTTTCTGTTGTTTTTTGTGTTCTGTAAACCTTGATGCTATATTTTTTACAATCCAACATGTATCAGTACTGTTTTCATTGTACCCCTGGTTTTACTTTTTGTGATTATTTCATAAAAAATGTATCACAAATAGAAAATTGGAGCAAGTGGAATCATTCACCCAAACGCCCTGCCCGCAGGTTTTTACACAGAGGACACAGCCGGACACTGCAAACTATTTTTCTGTCTGATGGAAAATTAAATGCCACAGGCTGCAGTTCAGAGCTCAGTCTCCTATTTACTTGCATCCCGTTTATTTTGGGGAGTCAGAGGGCCTTTAATGTTGGCAGGACTGTTGTTTTGTTCCTCTAAGACATCTGTGTACTCCAAACGGTGTGTAATAAGGAAGTTGACTCTACTTTTCTTCCCCTCCCTCAGTGAAGAGAAAGTGAAAATCTTGTTCTACTAGTTTTTGAAGCGTGTCGTGTGTAGACCTGGAAACCTGATATCCCTTGTAAACATTAGTGGATCATGGTGGTATGTTATATTGTGATTATTGTGAATGTTATTTTCCACATTTTTATCACTTTTACCCCTTAAAAGCACCTTATTGATTAGGATATTTTCTTGATCACAGGTGGCAGTGGGAAAGAATATAAGTGCACTGATCATGTAACTTGAGTGCTGTTTTTGTTTTCTGACAAAGGTCTCTCTAGTCTGTGCTTACTTTGATGCAGCGTCGGCTTTTAGTTGGTAACCATGCTATTTTCGGTGGCTCAGTGGTCTGTTAAAAGTGTGGTTGTTCCGCCCAGCAGGAGTCTTGCCTCTGACTGGCCTAAAATGGGCAGAAATGGTGCTGAACAAAAGCTGCTTGTCGCTCGTACAAAAGTACTTGAAGCGTTGCAGCCGGGACCAAGCTGCATTGCTATTGCCTGTGCCTCTCAACAGGAAAGGTATAGCAAACTTTAAGAAAAAAACTACAACAAACAATTTACTGTTTACTGTAGTTCATACAGAGTTAAAACCTGTAGAGTTTATTGATAAAGTCACAGCTGCTGTTGAGCAGATTGTAGCCCTAGCTCCCTCATGTCCACACACAAATACTACGTCACATAGCCTCACTACATCACACATTTACATAATTAATTACATGGCACTTATTCTTTTCACTTTGATCTTAGCTAGTGACATTCAAGCATTTTGTGTGTTTGTCAGAGTGATCAATTAGTTGATGTTCAGATAAGTGTCGCTGTTGGATATCTGACTGTGTTTCTGTCTCCTCGCCATCACCACAGAGAGACAACATGTTCCCGAAGGGCACCAAGCGCAAGTTCTCAGACTCCGGGGAGGAGCCGGTCTCCAGCAGTGACCAGGGCCCGTCAGCAGCTTCATCAGCGGCAGCGGTGGCGGCTCGGACGCTGTCGTCCTCTTACAGCCTGCAGAGGCAGTCGCTGCTTGACATGTCGCTGATCAAGCTGCAGCTCTGCCACATGTTGGTGGAGCCAAACCTGTGCCGCTCAGTGCTCATCGCTAACACGGTGCGGCAGATCCAGGAGGAGATGACCCAGGACGGCACCTGGCAGATAATGACCCAGGCCCTGGCAGCTGCACAGTGTCCCGCAGACCGCCTGGTGGCTACCGAGGTGCTGTGCCGGCAGACGGACGCAGCAGCTCAGGCCGGGCAGAGCCCGAAGCCCTTCTCAGTGGTTGGTCTGGAGGAAGGCTACCACGCCGAGGAGGTGGTGATGGAGGGAGACGTCGAGACAGAGGTCACCATGTCCACTTTGTCGCCCGTCTCCCCCCAGCTGTCCTCTGCTTCTTACCTGGCAGGTCCATTCGGCATGGGACCGTGCTGGGAGGAGGAAGAGGAAGAAGGTGAGTGCGAGGAGGATGAAGACGAGGACAGCGAGGAGTGTGTGTCGGAGGGAGAGGAGGGAGACCGGGACCACCTGAGCGCAGAATCCAGGACAGGGGAGCAGGTTTTTGGGACTTTTGAGATCAAACACCCGGCGCCGCCCCCTGACCCTGCGCTCGAGGAACTGTTTTCAGACGTGGACCCGTCCTACTATGACCTCGATACGGTGCTGACAGGCATGCAGAGCGCCCCAAAGATGGGGCCTTACGATCTGCTGGAGAGCCTTTCCTCCCACGGGCCGACCACCCTGAGCTCCAGCTCGAGCTGCAGGTCAGACCTGAATGAACTGGACCACATCATGGAGATCATAGTGGGATCCTGAAACTCAGAACATTCCTTTGGCCTGTACTGATCCCTCAGACTCTTTCCAGACTATGCACAGTACACATGTGCATGTTCTGTATGTGGTATTGTTACACATGGAGATTGTTGGAGGTTTTGGGGCAAGGTGGGAAATTAACAGCAAGCCAAGTAGATTTTGGGATCGGCTGTTAGAGGTGTAGTTAGTCCGCTCTAACGGCCGCTTAGGCAAGTCGGCAGCTGCTGTTGGGACCTTTCATCTTTTATTCAAAAAACATGTAATTGGCAACAAACAGTGAGGGTGAAATTTAATGAATTTTGGGATTCACACGCCTACGCGGCCTGTGGGCAAAGCGGTTAGTTTCCTACTTTGTTGATGAAATCCAAAACATGACAATATCTGTGAGAAGGCAAAGATAATTACCTATACCATGATGCATTCTTATTTACGTACTTTCCATGTTTACGTCTGTCATACATTCTGTCATACTAGCTCCGTCTGGTCGTACTCTCTGCCATTTTGTCCATCTCTATTTATTGTTACATGGACTGAGGAACAATTCATCACACTACATGCATCAGAAACCAGAACAAATTGTAAATCCAAATCTATGAATCAATGCATATTTTCCTAAAGATTTGAGCAATTATGAATGGAATATATGTATATGTACGTATGTGTATATAGAAATATATTTTTTGCATTATACAGCTGGGGGATTTTGCAAGTATCATTTGATATTATTTTTATTTTTCCCTCCCAGGCGGTTTTTAAGATTTTAATGTAGCCAGACTCGAGACAGTGTCTTCCCATGGTTTGGTATAACAAGTCGACTGTAACAGGTGTCAGGGCTGGCATTGTCACACTTTATAGGCGCTGTTCTTTCATTTTCTTAAAGCTTTATGCAGGACAGGGAAATTACTACCGGGTTTAAGATTTGACTGTTTCTGGTAAGTTAACAGTACCCAGAGTAAGTTTCCTGCCCTGCTTTACATACAGATCTAATAACAATAATAATAACAGCTTTTCCTGAAGCATTTGGAGAAACCACGGGGTGATAACTGCATCAAGAAGCCATATTTCTTTCTCTCATTTGTTCATACTACAAATGAAGAATTCTGTGTGTTAACCCAACCTAATTTATTGTTGTTTTATTTATTGTATTTATTATATCTAGGTACAGACACGCCACATTGACTTCAAATCAACCACGAGGCCTGATGAAATTATATTTATCCAAATTTCGCCCTCCGTTTTTTGAATGCAGTACCTATTTATTCCTCACATTTTTTTTTTAATTATTATCAGTAATAATAAAAAACCGGGTTACTATTCAAGTCACTATGCAGCTCTGTCATAACGTGTTTCAAAATGATTGTATACGACTCAAATGTCCTTTAATTCCTTTTATGCAAACAGTTGCCTTTCTCCTAAAGATGTGGAAAATCAAATGCATTTTTCAAAATTGTTCCTTACGATGAAGAGATTAACTCAGGCAAACAAAATGTATTGACAAAAATACAGTATTACGACACGCTTAATACCTTACCACAACACTCCTGAAGGATGTCACTCTGGTCTGAATGGGAGCTAGAACTTCAAAGACTAATTACCGTTGTAAAATGTATGCATTTTTTTATATTAAGGAAAAAACATTGTAGCATCTTTGTAAATATTTTTTATAATAAAAGGTGCAACTATTGACTGTGTGGTGTTTATTGGATCACTTAGTTTAGGATTTTCTATGGTTTATTGTTTCCCTTTTTTAAAAAAAAAAACTGCTTTTATCAAAAACCTGTATTGACTTCTGCATTTGGGTGAAACGGTAAGTAAATATATAATTATTGGCAACTGTGGACCAAATCAACGTGACATTGCACTAACAACAGTTACTTCTGGGTAGACAACTGGCGGTTGTGTGTTATGTACAATCGACAAACAATCGAAATGGTTAAAGATAAATAGATAAACTCGGTGTTCATGTGCTTATTTTATGTACTGTGCTGCTTTGCTAGTGTCTTTGGTAAACCACATTTATCTAACGGCGACATCTCACACTGACTGCTAAAGTCAAGTTGCCATCTTCTTTAGTCTGTGGCCCAGCAGGCAGACAGATGAATGAGATGTATATACTTTTCAACCCGGAGGTTGTTGTAAACAAACACTGTCATTGGTTCAATATTAATGAAAAGATTCATTTCATGGAAGAAACAGCTTTAAAAACAAAAATTTACTGAGCCTTTTTTTTTAAAAGTTGATTTCCTGAAACAGCTGTGAAAAGTGTTTTTTCACAGCTGTTACTCAAAAAGCACTAAATAGTGCATTTATTAGGGACTTTTTACAGCTTGCAAGTATTTCCAGCAGCAGGACGGTCTATGCTGGACCAGTTACAAATACACTATTGTGACAATGTTTATCACATTGAAGTAAAATGCCTCCTACTACAAAAGTGTGGCTCATTAATGTGTTTTTACATTAATGAGCTCAATGGCGCAGAGGAAGAAGATATCTCACAATACTTTTAAGATGATGATGGATTATTCAGATGCAAGCATGATTGTCACTTCTCATTCGGAGCAATAGAAAACTGATTGAGACAGCTACTGTATAAGGAAATAAGGAAATGGGCAGTTGTTTGGCTGGAAATTGTAAACAACTTTTCAGTACTTGTGCCAATCCAAAGACCAAAGAGGTGTGGACCAGATCAAGACTCTACACTGGCCAAACATACATATTTATAATCTTGACAAAAAAAATATTATTTAAATGCACAGTATGTAATTTCTGACACTGGAGGTCTCTCAATCAAAACGAAGCAGAAGCTATAAGAAGCAAGGGATCATGGGAGTTGTTGTCCTCATTGTTAAACAACCACCATTGCCGATTATTTATGTTGTGTTTAGTCACGTTCGACAACTTTCCCAGAAGTTATGGTGACGTGACCGAATGAAAATGCACTATTACCATTATTAAAAGGATTTTTCAGGATTTCAACATTGTTGAAAACAAAGGTCAATTCATTTCAGCCATTTCAATGTCTACATTTGATTTGATTTCAGTGCTGCAACTGCAGAATTTGTCCTAAAAATGCATTTTGCTTGGCAGCTGTCAAAATCAGATCGATCCTGAAGGTTAGACGCTCTGTTAAAGGGCACTGCGACACCACTGAGAAGTATTTCTGTGAGTAGATTCTCATTTGTGAAAATGCTGAAAGTGATTGAGTTGTGACTCAGCTGCAGTTTGGCTGCAGTCGGACCTTTGCCCTCACGTGCTCTCACATGATAAAGTTGGACTGAGAGATTCTGTGTCAGATATGCAGAGAGAGTTTCATTCCTCACCAGAACAGGACGACGGTCTGTTTGCAGATCAGGACCTGGACTACAGCTAACCTGTTCACAGTGACATTAGGGAAGTCTCGCCTGAACTTTTTACTTCTCATTCAGAGCCAACTACCCAGAACTGAGTTACAGCAAATGTGCAGTTGTTTGGCTGCAGAGTCTCATTCCCAGGACATCAAATTTTGTGTTGGTAAAGTGTCGTAAAATAATCTATAAGTCCCCTCAGATGACTTCAAACTAAAGTAACAAGCCTGTTTTGAAAAATGTAAGAAGAAGAAAGTACAGATTGCGTTCAAATGTAGGGCGGAAAAGTAAAAAGTCAGAAAAATAAATACTATAGATACCTGAAAAATCTACTTAAGTACAGTACTTCCCACCTCTGGTTAACTGCATCAGTATTGAGAATCGTCTTGACACAAAATAATTAAAAACATCAAAAATATCTGACCAAATAATGAATAATGAGCATTCAGCGCTGCAACTGAGCTCAAATGTTACAGAATGAATTATACTATTTAGTTTAGAGACACTTAATAACATGCAGCACTTAAATACAAATCTCAAAGTTGTGTCTACATCTGTCACAAGGTGTTTATGTGTAAATGTCTGGCTTACTCTGCATGTTGGCCTGCCTCGGTTTGGTTTGCCTATAGTTAAAGATTAATGGCCGCTCAGTGACTCAGCAAATAGGGCGCCTGAGGAAAAAGCAAGTCTTTGGAGAAAGAGACTATTGTGTCTTCAGAAGCAGCAACACAGAAACAGTAAATGAGACGCACTAAAAATCGAGTTTACACCATGTGATGTTAAACAGAGCGGGTTTTTTTCACTTCTAACACGTCTGGAAGAAATTACTCTGACCTTCAACATCATGTACAACCTACTGTAGTTATACTGTACTGCATGTGTTGTCTGCTGTCGGAGGACTGCTCCCTCTTTACAAACGTGAGCGGGTTATAAAGCGCGAACCAGGCCACAGGTCTCATGCTGCCTTCAGGTGCTTCTCATAAACTTAAGATCTGGAGACAAGACAACCATTTCTCACAAATTCAAGTGCTCATAGCGGAGTATGTTCTGTGTTTGTCTACAACCATAAAACATCTTACAACCACAAATGTCCAAAAGACTTAATCAACTACGTGAGTAAAGGTTATAATTTACTCACTACATCTTTTAGTTTTTCTGTTCATTGGATCTTTTGGCACTGATGTTGAATTTAAAGAGCTCAGGCACATCAGCAGTTTGGGTTTTAAGCTGGATTTTGTGGAAATACCACAAAATGTAGTTCAGAAAACACACACGGCAATAATGTCTTAATGTTGAACACTTTCTTTCTGTTCGTGAGAAGACGACGACGAAAGGAGAAGTAGAAGTGCAGCTGTGTGACAGCTTCGGAAGGAAGAAACGGAATAAACGTGAATGAACAGTTTCCTTATTTGGTGTTTGCCTTCCTCGTCTTTCCGGTCACCTCTCCCCGCTTCCCTTCTGAGTCATCTGTCCCTTTAAAATGCTGCGTTCAGGTGCTCCCTGCGACTTCCCAGCTTCTGATACACTGATATACTGAAAGTTGTTTGATAATATTCGAATACATTAATACATTTTTAAGTCTATGTTGTTTATTTGTGCCCTCAGATATATTTTAACTCACATTTCACTTGTTTAAATCACTGGGTCATGACGTTTTTGGCATCTAGAACCAGTTTTATAGTAAAATTTAAAAAATCCAGTAAAATTAAATTAAATGTTTAACAACACTGACAGGGGACGTTTTTACAGCGTGATTAGTTCTGACAGTTTGCGAACATTTTGCCGATGATGCTTTAGTTTTACTTAAAGGTGCACTATGTAACTTTTTCAGCTCGTCCTCATCAGACAAACAACCGTACAGGTCGACAGTAAAATGAGCTTATTATGACCCATATTGACGTTTGCTGTGTGTATAGTGTTGGTTTATATTCCTGTATTACACTTTAACACATACTTGAATCACACCATGCATTCCTTGTTCTGTGGACTAAAATAGAAATGCATAGAAAAAGAGATTTTTGTCTCGTCATGTCATTACAGGCTACATTATAGAAGGTATAAGTCTCGTGTGTTTCATATGACTGAGCCTGCAATTCAAAATATTTATTCCTATTTCATAATATATCAGACTTTCATCCTTTGTCTGCCTGCTGCTCCTGTGTTCATTCATTTATTTAAAAAGATGTAGGCTATTTTATTGTTCTATAAAGGTTATTTGAGCATTTTGTTGAAGTCTTTAATTCCAATAAAAGGTCAATATCCTCACCGAGCTTCAGTTTAACTTTCTTACTTAATGAGATCTTTTAATGAGCTGACAAGATACTTAAAACTCTGCTTTTTATTGTCATATTCCAACTGAAAGGTGATTAAAAAGGCTTTAAATTCCAGTTCAGCTGCTCCATGTGCAGACTGTTTACAGCCTCCACCAGGTACGACACCTTTTTGGCTCGTCTGTTCATCTTTCAAATGAGTGGTTTTACTGAAATTTGGTGGAAAGAGAGCTTTTTCATTAACTACTGCTTACTCAATTTAAAAGTTGCTTCAGTTCAATTCAATTCAAAGTACTTTATTTGTCCCCAGGGGGCAATTTAAGGCAGTAGTAGTTGTACACAGCAAGTTAAGCGCTCAGACAAAAAACAAGTAAGATATAGGTTGGGTTGTGCATGAACAAGCAGCAGCAGGAAGTGCAAATGTGCAATAGAGAGGGAGGGGAAATGGGAAATGCAGCGACCATCAACAAGTTACAGCTTAAACTTTATATTAGGGTTACAAAACAAATGCTCATTAATGATTAATGATAATTCAACCCATAATTATTTTATTAACTCTCATAATGTGACGTAATATGTTCCTTTAAAATGAATTTAACTAGTAATATGCGCTATAATGCATTCTGAATGTAACCTGCCCACCACTGGGTCGTGATACAATCTGAACGTCTCGATCATATGCAGTATCCTCGCCTCTCACGTGTGCTCCGAATTCGTGTCCGATTTTTCCGCGGCGCGCCTGAACGCGCCGGCAGCTCGCAGCCGGAGCAGAGCGGCCGCACATTCGCTGCCCCGTGAGTGGCGGAGGCGGAGGCCGGCTCAGCGGCCCGGCGAGCCAATCACAGCCGGCCTGCGAGCGCCGCTGCTCCCCCTCCTCCGCTCGCAGTTGCTGTGGATGGACCGAACATTCCTCATTCCTGGGGCTCGACAGCCGAGGACCGCGGCGACGACACGAAACCAGCCGGAGACACGACGGATTCAAGCCGCTCATGACACTTTCGAAGAGCACGTAAGGTTGTTTATTAACCTCTTTTTTTAACATTCATTCAAAATGTCCGCAAGTTTGTTGTTTTAACTCGGTTTTAAATGGGGACAGTGTTTCCTCTCTCAAGTCTGGGGGAGCCGGTGGAGGGTTAGGGGGCTCTTCTTCAGGGTCCTGGGCGAAATAAGTAGGATGGAGGGGGTTTATTTTCTTATTTTACTGCTATAAAAAGAGGAAATTGAAGGAAGAAGTGCTTTAATCGTAGGTTGTAATTTATTCAAGTGTGAATCTCTGTTTAAAAAGACACTAAAGTAGCTTTTAATCTCTTTTAAACTCATGAAAAATGTTTTTTTTTTTGTGGGAAACCTTTTGAGACACACTGATGTAATGCTAACTAACTAATGTGAATGAGTAAAGTCTCCGAGCCTGCAGGGGTGTCTCACTGTGACTCATAACAGTCATAATGTTCATGTCTTCAGTGAACAGACTGAAATGTCTGAGCAGCATTTGTCTCTTCCTGATGTTGGGAGATGTGTTTCTGATCTGTGTCGTTGAAGGTGAATGGGAAACCGCTCCGCGTTTGCTCGGCTGCCGCTGTTACATAAACTGGATGCAAGGTTTATTACATGGCAATTCAGCTTGATGTGATCCTGAATGTGTCTCTGTTCCCAAAAATAATCTCAGCCACTGCTGTCAAGAGTTGGTTTTCTATTAGTCGACTGAACGGACTGAATATCTCCACCGGTGGCGACACAAATTTAAAATTACAGGCGCTTGTGTGCAGTCGGTTAATCGATCCCAAAGAATATTAATCAGCAACATTTTTGATCGTCGATCGCGTAAATGGTGAAGCGCCTTGACTGTGATCTCTTTTACCTCCAGGTTTATATACCAACAAAATAAGAAAGAAAATGGTGGACTTATTGATAATTAAAATAAATATGTAGTTGCAGTTCGAGAGTCTCTTTCTTTCAGCACGTTTTGTCCGTCACATAATGAAGTTTGGCCTTTTCAGGGCTGATACAGATTTATTAGTAATCAAGGAGACTGAAAACTAATATACATTTGCACTTAGTGTCAAAATTTATAATAAAGTGATGGAAAGTAACTACTAATCAGATATTGTTGTGGGCTGTGAATACTGCATCAGAGCCGATGTACTGCGTTCTTAAATTAACACATTTTATCGGCAATCAGACACAAAAAAAAAGACAGATATCGATTATCAGACAAGTGCTGAGTGTGAAACCTGATAATCAGTCTCTCCCTAGTTTGCATGAGTTGATTTTTATAGTAAAGATATTAATATGCTTTAGAAATATCAGTCTTTAAAATGCACATTGATCAAATGTACATCAAGTCTAATCTATGTATCTGTTAATGTAGGTCAATGTTGGGTCGCGGTGTCAAACGGAAGTGGAGCTGCTTGGAGGAGCTGGAGGTCGAGACCCTCCCTGCTGCTGCAGAAAAGGAGAAACATGGGGAGGAGGACCTGGAGGACGAGGGCGGGTTTCGCGTGAGTCCGTCCAAATCCCACATGGACCATCTTCAGCAGCGTCAGCTGGTGCTCGGCCTCTGCTTGGAGAAGCTCCAGCACTACCAGGCCGGGGTGGAGCTCAGCCTGCGTCGCTCCGTGTTGCTCATCAACACGCTCAGGCAGATCCAGGAGGACATGCAGAGCGACGGGGTGGGAACCTGCACGTCGGAGGTACTCCTCAACAACAGCCACGCTGACTCCTGCATTCTCAGGGATGACGTCAGGGAGGACATGGTGGTTACGTGCCCCGGGTGTGCAGAGGGTGATGGGGACACCCTGTCTCCGCCACTGTCCCCAGAATTCCCCTCTCAGGAGGCAAACAGCTCGTCTGAGCAGCAGAAATCACTTCCTGCTGCGACGATCAATGCTTTTAGTGATGCAGTAAACGCCATGGGCTACCTCAGCGACCTCGCCCTGGACGACATCTTTGAGGACATTGACACATCGATGTATGAGACTTCAGATCTGCCCTCTGCCTGGGCGGCGGGCTCCTTGTGGCCCGTCAGTGTGTCGCTTTGGGCGGATGAGGACGTTAAAATGCGCTCGTCGGGCCACACCTCTGCTGGGAGTCTCCAGTCATGTCTGATGGACCTGAACGAACTGGACCACATCATGGAGATTCTGGTGAAGTCATGATCACCAAGACGAACTCCTTCTGAACATTTACTGCACTGCTGATCACAGCTGGGAACAAGGACTGGGTTTGGGTAGTTGGATTTTAAAGTGGCGCTGGATTTTTAAGGCTCCATTTTACACTTTGGTTTAAAACGTGCTCAAGCTTCGGCCAGTTTAAAGTAGAATAAAACACTAATTTCATGCACGTAAACCATCGTGAGTTATGTACATGAACGTGTGCCTCAAATAAGACATGAAATATTTATTATGTTAGATGAAAAATCCAGTTTAAAATGTCTCATGAGATGAGAAACCAGGGAAACATCCACTCTTAAACACTCGTATACACATACAGATATTCCAGTGGAAGTCTCAGTGGACTTGGTAGAAATGTTACTGTTGACATTCAACAAGGAGAAATGCATCTTGAACTTACAGAGTGACCAATTTCTGCAGCAACAGAGGCAGGAAACGACTGCAGTTTCAGGACTAGTTGTGTTTTGAGTCGCGGTTGAATAATCTGTAGTTAAAGTAGACGAGATGTGTCTAGACGTACACAGTCTGAAGTGCTTTAATGGACATGATTAGACTGCACAAATTGGTGCCAGGCAACAGTGTGAGGGTGTTTAAGGTGGATTTTCTTTAATTCGATAAAATGGAGCCTTAAATTTCTAGTTCGTGCCACTTTTCTCTCCTGTTTTATAAAGTTTGAGTCAAAGCAGCAGCTCCTCTCCGAGCGAATCCACTCCTCAGGAAGAAGAAACCTGAGCTGCCGTGGTTTTGGCGCCGCTCAGGCTGCTAGATCAGACCCGGGTTGATTATTAATTGAAATCCCTTCAATTACTTAAGAGGGCGTGCTTCGGCCAGCGAGGAGGGCAAAGGCCTGGGATTCCTGAGTGGGTTTTTTTTTATCGCTCCGTGTAGGATCTTTAAATTAGAAAGTGTGGTCATGCAGCAGTCGGAGGGTGGACGGGTTGTATATTTATTTTACATAAGAGAAGAAGGATGTGGGCGCTGTATTTGGGGATTTACCAGCCAAAGAAGTAAGCTTCCAGTCCCTGGATGACATCTGATAGAGAGAGGGTAAAATGTTTAACTTGTTTGAACGCCTTTATCTATTATTATTCTTATTTATGAATGAAAAATCAACTATGAACTGCAGCAGATATTATTTGTTCTTTGTATGTAAAGTCTTTTGTTTTTTGGGTGCGAGTGTAACTTATAATTCAGATTCTTTATGACCTTTTTCTTGGCTGCCATGTCTACTGCTTTTCGCGCCATTTGTGACATCAATTGGGAGAAACTATCAGAGCCTGTACAAGAACTATTCTCATCTTTTTCACAATGAGGTTCACGTGAACAGTTTGTCCTTCTCGGCAGCTTGTATTTAAATGCAACATGTCATGAACGTAAAACATGTATTTTAAATAGTAATGTAATCCCAGTCTGGTTCTGACTGAGGAGCCGATTGCCTCAAGTCAAAAATCAGGACGACTTTGCCATGTCTGAGAATTGTAAGTGAAACAGAAGCCAATGTATTTTTATGGCCGTGATGGTATGAGTTTTTACTGCGATGCCGGTAGTTTTTTTAAAGCAGTTTTTTATGTGTTTCTACCTGAAGCTCCAATCACCTGTCCTGTAGAAGAGATACAGCAGAGTGAAGGATGTTTGACCTTCTCTCTCTGTGGTTTACTCCTGTTCTACCTCCTGATGTCTGTCTGTTGTTGGTTTATCTGGACACTCCTGTTTTTACACCATGAGCCATTGATGGAAATCTTTTAGCAGTTGTTGGTTTCACTGTTTTAACTCGGCTGAACATCCAATGCTTTTCCTTTCAGACCGAAGCAATCCGTCCTCATCTCCATCTCACGTCGACAACGTGCCTTACTACTGAACCTAATTTTTATTCGTGTTGAGGGTTTTCTTGTGGCTGTCTGAGCTCGAGCTTCATTGATAAAAAAACCCTAAGAACTGTGGCGAGGTGTTATGTAAAGCACTGCAAGCCAGAACCGCCATCGCTCCTTCCTTCTTCTTGGCCTTTTTTCTGTGCTCACTGAACACTAGTGGCATATGAGCTTAATGTATCCTGACAGGCTGACAGTGAACTAGCTGAGGGAGGAGGTGGCAGCGAGAGCCGGGAGGGAAAAATAAGAGGAGGAGGAGGAGGACATGGAGGAGGAGGAGGGGTGGGAGGAAGCAGCTTGCGTCACTCGTTCAGTAGGAGGGGTTTAGAGCTTGTTTTTGCCCAGACTCAGACCACCGACCAATCACATGAGACGGCGAGGAGCAAGATTGATGTATGGGGAGCGCACGGCTGCTCCAACAACAACTTGTTTTTGCTCCTGATGGCTCTGCACAGAAATACAGTGTGGATCTGTTGGATTTTCAGCCGGTGAAATAAATCCACTTTTATGTTTTTCTCATCCACCATAATCTATCTGACAGGACTGAATATAAAACGCAGACAGCTGCAGTGTTATTTATAAAATTGTATGAAAGAAAGCACAAGCTGTATGTTGTTGATGCTGATTATGATATAAATGTATCTGAAGGACGAGTTTGACAGGTAATAAAATGATAATTAATAATGTATTGTATTTTTTGTGGAATATTTTATAGATTTTATTCAATAATACAGTAAAAATACCCGAACTGCCTTGTGTGAGTCTTTTTTTCTATTGACTGACTGTGAAGCAGGCCCCATTATGCAACATCACATGGATCAACAACACTAACATTTCATCCAGGTTACAAAAAAGCTGAAACAAATTATAACTGCCAGCCTCTCGAAAACGTGCCTTTCTGCACAGCAGCCATGCATACACAATGAGGTATTAGTCAATATGCGACTGACTGCATGTGGTTTCTAAAGAGGCATGTCTACCCTGAGTTCAGCCTCCCAGGCACACCTTTCACTCAAACCCGGATCCTGCCTTCCTTACTTTGACTGCTTAACCCAAAAGTGTCAACATCTCCAACCCACAGCTTTGGAGAGGAGCTGTTTATGTGCAGTACGTGTCCTGAAAGGCAGAGCTGAGGGCAAAACCTCCCTCTCGATGTTTTTCCACACATGGCTCAGGAGTGAAAAGGAAGCAAAGACTGCCCTCTGGTGGCTGTTACACTGAATAACAAATGTCTGTTGATTGTAAAAGCATGACAGTGCAGATTCAAAGAGTGTGTTCAGTGGTGTTAGATGATGCTGTAGTCTGGTGTTTTTATAAACCCGATCCTTGCACAAAACCAGCTTCGGTACAGGCACCAGTAGTTCTTACAGTGATGGCGATGGGGCTCATAGGAATGTCACTGTCCAGTTAGGGAAAGTAAGCTACTGAGAGAGAGGCCTCCTCTCATGTTTCACCCTCACCTCTGCTTCAGAAACATCTGCAGCACTATGGATCAGAAATAGCAACACCACAAAGGACAAATACTGCTTTAAAGAAGTCGATACCTAAATGAGGTTATTAGAAACTTTCATTTTGAACACTGTAAGGATAAGCTTTAAAAATAAGGTTTTATTTAAAGGGTGAAATGTCTTAGTTTGGGGTCTTATGTCTGTTATACTCTTATTTGCGTTGTTCAATAGGATGTTGTCTGTTTAGTAAAGCACCTGGTCTGTTTTATTGTCCTGTCCTTTAAGATGTTTAAAAATAAAACACTCTGGCTCCTCAATGGACGTCTTTCGGATGTTTGACAAAGACATTAAATTGACTTCTTTTGGACGTGCTCGGGGGGAAAGGCGGCATTTTCGATCAAAAACAAAAAAATAGTCCTTATTAAATTATTGATGTGCTGACATGCAAGCAGCATTTTGAGCAGTGCGTTCTGTATTTTTGTGGTTTTCAAAAATATTAATCTTGAGAGGAAGCACTAACTTGTGCCGAGACATGAAAGTCTGGGATTAATTAAATAAAATCCCATTTCCTCAGACTTTGACTGGAGTTCATCACTAATAATGGTCCTTAGTACCTCCTACCAACAACAAAATGTTTTCTATACGGCTGCCTGTGATGAAATCTACTTGAACGTGGTTCTGGTTTGTTGTTTTTTTTTCTAACAGGGTCTATACAGATAAACAAAGCTCCTGTCCCTGGTTGGGCTTTTATTGTGATAAAACAGCTAAACAAACAGATAAAACACAACATTTTCAACTCTTTTGCAGCGTACATTATTTTCTTACTGCGGTGTCTGTGCATCACTGAGTGTGATTTCACTCCAGAGTGTCAGACAGAAGCACAGTTGCAGTAGATGTTGTTGGAGCTGGAATTTCAGGGAGTGGTCACACATGAGGAGGAGCAACACGTGAGCTACTGCACACAACTACTGCTGATGCTCCCATTAAACACATGTGAAGAGAGTGTGTTCAAACATACTATCTGTCTCAAACTGTGGTATATATAAATGTCAAAATGTCGGCCTGAGTTCTACAGTGTGTCAGTTTGGGTTTAATGTTTCTCTGCAGCCAGACATCAGTCTACTGCAGCGGAGTGAAGCTGAGCTTTGGCTCCGTCCTCCAGGCTGACTCAGCACACACTCACAGAACAAACAAGCTCTGCTGCTGCAAAACAATGGGATGGACCGACTGGACTGATGCACACACACCGTAGATCCAGCAGCACTCCCTGTCAGTTGAAAACATGTTTTTAATGTTTCTTCTCTGCTCGCAGGAAGTGAAGAATCAACTTATACTGGCCATTAACATGCGCGTAATGTATTTATTAGTTCTGAAGCTTACATGAGATTTCAGCAAATCGGGTCTGTATCTTTACAAGTTACAGAACAAAACTCCCTCTTTTTGTTTCCGTGCTGAGCTGCAGTGAAAGGATCAAAACAAAAAGAGATACTTTTGTACGAAAAAGACTTTTGAGGAGCTTGATTCCTCTAACCCAGACGGCTGACACCTCACATTAACTCGAGATAAACTTTTGAACACATTTTTGCACAAAATAACTGTGGAGCTTCTCTGCATCACTCACACTGGAAGTACATCAGGAAGACATGTGACTCGTTCACATAAGATCCTAATTATTGGGGATTTCAATATCCACTTAAATAAGCCTTCTGACCCTTAAAGCTTTTTTGGGACCGCTCGATATTTCCGCTGGATCATTGCTCTCCTCTGTTTCACTATCTCTTTATATCTGTATTTCTGTAATTGTGTTCTCTCTTCACTCTTATCTCTCTGTCTGTTACTAATCATCCTGTGTGGCCTGCCCTCTTCCAGGTCACCACGGTGGACAGGAGGTCGTGTGGCTCGTTATTGTGTTATGACGCAGCTCTAATATGATGAACAGACTGTTTATTTCCTTATTTTTACATTAATTTAACTGTATTTTATATTATTGCTGAGAATTAATTGTTTTTCTTGCCATTTCTGTTTTAGATGTCAAGTTGTGGTGCCTTAAAGAGCTGCTAACTGAAAGGATTTCATTGGTCTGGTCTTAGTGAAGAGTTTTGGCGCCCCGCGCTGGACTACAAATGCTGCTTCAGCCTTTTCTCCTCTGGAAAAGAAACAACTCTGGACTTATAATTTCTGGATATCAGCATCTTAAAAACAAAATATCAGCAAAAATATATTACTTTCAGTTTTTAAACCATCTTATAAAGGCTGCACATAAAATCCACCAGCAGAGACTTATTAGTCTAATGGTTCAAGGTTCTGATCCAAATGTTCTTTTTTCTTTATTAATCAATAAACTGTTTGATCTCTACAATGTCAGAATAAAGTGAATACCTGTAGAATTTCAAAACTTTAACTTATAACTGGACTTTCTTTTGTCATTTTGCACAATATTGCGCTGCATGTACAGAAATGATGTTTACACTGGCAGCAGTTTTAACTATTTTGACAGTTTTCAACAATTAAACAGTTCTTAGTTATTTTCTTTGTATTATCTTGGTAATTTTTGTACAGTTACTTTCCACAGCTCATGTCTTGTGCTGCTTTTTCAATGTGCAACGTATATAGCCTTGTGGTTTAAAGTTGTTTCTTTCACTGTGTACTTGCTGCATAAGGTTGAAATGTTGATAAAGACAGTCTGCTGTCTACAAATAACTTGTTTTTTCCCCATAAATAGTCCAAAACACCACAATTGTTGATGTTCTATCACATTGAAGTCAAAGACAAACAGCCTATCCTCAAAATTAAGAAGCTGTGATGAGGGATTGTTTGTTTTAATTATCAAAATAGATGCCAATTAATCTTCTGTGGATTGACAGATCAATTATTTGACTGATTTCAGTTCTACTTCATCCTGTTCTTTTGTTTAATCTCTCCATGTTTGAATATTCCCTTAATTCTCAAGTCTACTTACTTAATTATAATGTGGTTTCAAACTTAATACATAAACAGATGGTTTTAAAGGCAACAAGTTACAAAACCCCTGAAACTGTCTAACTAAAATGTCAAGAAGAGGGTAAACACAAAACCTAATCAGGGGGTCAGTCTGAGAGAGAAACAACGTGTACCTGTGTGAGAGACTTTCTTCTCAACTTTTACTTCGTTCCTGATGAAGTCAGATGTGGGAATGTGTCTGACAGGCTACATGACCCTGAGGAACAAATTCCTTTTTGCCTGATTATCTGTAAGTGATTTACAAGCTCCTCCAGACACCGTGGAGATTCAAGCGCAGGTCAGAGATGTGACCCGAATACCCGCGTTCACGTAGAAATGGATTTGAAGCGGACTCTTCCGACTAAATAGGCTCCCATTCATTTTTCTTGGGGAAACAAATTAGCTGCTGGTATGTTGTTTTTCTTGACTAACTGTAAGAGACAAAGCTCAGGCTGTGGTGATGTGTAGCCAGGCGTCCTTGGAAAAGGTTTTGACCTCGGACCACGTGGACTCGCTAATTAAAAGGGGAAATAAGGGGAAGTTAGGGACCAGGTAATTTATAAACAGCCGCTGCCAAAACGTTGTCTCACTGTGCATTTTTTTTAAACCACAGTGGGACAGATAAATATTGCAAATTGTGGCCGTAATCAGATTTTAGTAGAACAAGATTTAAAAATGAGTATTTTGGCACCAGAGAAGACAGCGATTAAAATATGGCATAACGATGGTAATTGCATTTTCAATATTATCCTGGAAATCCCCCAAAGTTTAGCTTTCAATTGGTTCATTTGTTGTGGTCCAATGATGTGATGGGACCAGTGGTGAAAAGTACATTTACTCACATAATAAAGTAAGTTTGAGGTACTTGTACTTTACTTGTGTGAGTGTTGCTACTTGATACTCCACTTCAGAGGAAAATATTTACTTTTTACTGGATCTTTGACAGCTGTAGTTATTGGTTAATTTGCAGATTTAACAAACGATCTTGTGAGTTTTTTAATTTTATTTGCAGCTACAACATTAAAAAAGTACTGACGAATGCAGGAAGTTTCCAACAAGTAGTTTTACCTTGAGTAACTTAAGTTACTTAAGTAACAGTTACTTTTAAGTAAAAGTACTGAATACTTTTTCCACCACTGATTATTATACACTGGTATGAAGTATAAATGAGTATAAACCATAATAGAGCCTTGCCGATGTATCGGTTGGTGGATATTTTCAGTATTGGTGTATTTGTTATCTAAAACGTGCCGATATGAAAACATAATGCAGAAAAAGATGCCTGGAGTAATTTATAATTATTAAATTCACAGTTTATTTTATTGTTTCATTTGAGTGATATCATTTTGGACAATAGTTTATTGTTAAATTGTAAAATATCTTTCTCTATCATGTACATATTTTTTATTACATTTGAGGGTCCATTGCAAAATGCAAATGGCTCTAAATATCCAGTATCGATCGAGTAAAATCTAAAATGTGATTAATATCGATGTCGTTAGGTGTAAAACATCAGTCTTCAGGATGTTTCCAAAACATTTCAGGAACTGAACTGAGTTAAAAAGCTACTGTAAAATAAGTGCAGGCCTGCAACTGACGAGTATTTCCACTACTGATTAATCTATCAAACACAGAAAAGCAGCAAATACTCACATTTGTGAAGCTGAAATCAGAGAAGGATTGATCACCTGATCAATTATTAATCACTGATCAATTGTTTCAGCACAATATGGATTTTTCAGTTCACTTAATAGTGATGTGAAATGTTATTTGGCCTAAAGATTATTGGATTTCTCCAACTTCTGACGTGAAAATCAACATAAATTGATGATGATAATGATGTCAGCCTTGACTGGAGACCAACTCAACCTCTGGAACAAGCCTGACACTGTCCCATATGGCTGCTCGGTCTGCACGGCTCAATCTAATTTTCTACAAATTAATTATACATGTGGTTAATTAAAGGCAGAGTAGAAGCTATTAGTCACATCTGCCGCAGGTCGCATGTAGATAAGACAGATAAGGCAGATGTGCTCGCAGCAACATGCGTGGAGGCTCATCATGTGGCCGTCACATGACAGAGGGACACATTTTTGAGCCATAAGCTGTAATTACATCGATTACAGATACTCGTTAGACCTTAAAGTCAAGCATAATATATGATATATGATCTTAACCTATATAATATTATATTAATCACTTCACAGATCCAGATTTTAATCAGCTTTTTTATGTTTTATCGATCTGTGTATCAGTAAAGTGGCAAAAAACTAAAGCTGGTAATTATCCTGATAATATTTATTTGGTTGTGACAATGTCTGTGTTTAATCTGATTCCTTGACTTTTCTATAAAATGTCGTCATATCTTCAAAACAATTTACAAGACATCAGATGGGCTTGTGAAACCTGGAAACACCTTCCTGCGGTGGGCAGTAATCGATCAGTATGTTATGCTGAAAAACTGATAAGCAGTCCTTACTGCACAGCTCACTATGGGGGAAAACCGCTAACTGCTGCTCTCTTTGCTGCAGCTGTCTTTGGCTGTAGATAGCTGCTGTTCGTTAGTAAGCTCATTTAGCCGTGCCCATTATCTCATTAAACTTCAGAAAACACAACTTGGCTCAGCAGCCTCCCAGTGAGCGCTGCCTCGAAGACCGACAGAGGCAGGTTTGAAGACAGGGAATAAAATACTTAGATGATTTCAGTGTTTCTGATCAGGACTCTAAATCCTGCGACGAGAAGACGTAGCATGTGCGGACATGAAGCAGAGATCAGAGATCATCAGCATGGAAAAGCAGCTCAGAACATTTTTCATATGAATGAATGATTTATGCTCACCAGGACCATGCTAACATGCTGGTATTTCACTGATATAGTGTTTACTATGTTCACCTTCTTAGTTTAGCATGTTGACATTTTAATTAGCACTAAGAAGCATTAAAAACTTGTGTTATTAGTTTTGAATGTATGTTTTTCAACCAAAGTACTGAACAAATACATTTTTTGAGTCAGGAAATCTGGGGAACAGTGTCGCACAATCCCTTCAATAGCTCTTCAGACACTTTCTGTCTGTACTGAAGAGGTGGAATGAATGACTGATTTACTCCTGGATCACTCAGACTTCACTGAACAGTAAAACATAGCACCTACTTGCACATGCAGTTGTAAAAATCAGGATGTCAGTCCATCAGTTGGAGACAGAAAATCATAAGAGGATAAATCCGACCCGTCTGAAGATTCAGGCTTTTTTACAGATTTTCTTGGAGGCAGGAAAACTTCAGTGAATATTTAACGTGTTTTTGCGACAGATTATCGAAAAGGATAATCTTCTTAAATCAGTCGACAGATAATTATCAAGTTAGTGTGGGTGAACTTTTTCTACTGTTGTTTGTAGAGCTCAGTTTTAACATTTAAGGGGAGATAAAATGGTAACTGATGGTCTGTGTGGGTTCAGGGAATCGTCTGTCTGGAATGTGTTATATAATATTCCACTCATCTTTCATTATCATGTTTTGAAACAGATGTCCGTCTACACGAAAAGGTCTGAAGCAACACAAGCATCAACTCTTATCCTCTAAATGCCAAACAAACTTATAGAAAAGTGGTTAATGAAGGTGGTGCACGAACCTCAACTATGAACACATTCCAAGGTATTTTATTAATTGAGGGGAAAACCCTTTGAGGTTTATTTCACCAGAGACGCCCTGTTTCATAATCACACACTGCTTAACAAGCCAAGAAACTGAGGGAATAACTCTTTACTTACCTGTGTGTGCAGTGATGTGAACCAGCAACTTTCCAGTCCATCTGGAAGAGAAAAACAAAATATGAGAAAAACATAAAAAATGTATCCAATATCAACAATGTAGAATGACCCATGATTTAATTACAACAAAAATGGAAGTAAACAAGTGACAATCGACTGATTATTTCTGTATTCAACATGATTGTAATGGTTTCTGTGGTGCAACAATATGAAGAGGCCACATGATGAAAAGAAAAATCCATCCATCCATAAATAAATGCATTTCAAATGATGTAAAGTCAAAGAATGTCACTGCGGCATTTCAATCATGCCTCTTCTGTCCACCTTCGGGAAGTCTTTTTTTTTATGTCCGTGGAGAAAGAAATCACGCTGTCTGCATGGACACGTAATTAATTTCCAACGCTGCTGAGTGGAAAGCGTGATGTTGATCAAAATCACCAGCTGAGATGTTCGCAGCTGTATCCCTCTTACACAACTGGATGCTTCTGCCATTTCAACACGGTCGGCGGGAATTTTCTTTGGTGAACTCACGCAACAAAACAAGAAACCCTCAGAATATAACAAGCAACAATCATGACACCTGGTGCACCGTAAACAAATGAGATCATTGGTATTTCCGACTGCTACTCCTGTCTGTACTGGTGTTCGTCATAAAACTAGATGCGAAGAGAAACTGTGTTTTTTCATAACAAAGTTCGCCTGATCCTCAAAAAGGAGAAATGACAATAAAGGACACTTTAAAATCTCCTAATACATTTTTTTGGGTGTTGTACTAATTGCAAGTAATGATTTTCCCATAGAGAAAAGGGAGGAGCTAGCTTATAATGCATCACGATGATTACCAACGGCCACTTTTCTCCCGTTATGAAGTGTTTTACAGATGAGTTCACCAACAGTGACACAAAACAACACTTATATCGACTTCTCACTGACACCAAGATGGCCGGACACAGACGATAAAATGAACCGGTTTAGTCGGCTGAAATGGGAAGAAACCGGTCTCTCGCTTTGCAGCCGTCTCTCCAAGCTGTCAAATGATTTCCTTTTGTTGTATTATTGAATTATGCTGCACATTTGCACCATTTAAAGTTTAAATCAAGTTTAAAAAACTATGTGTTTATGGTCTGGTTGGGTTAGGAAAACATCACAAGTTCAAATATTAGCAAACAAGACAAAGACTCTACATGCAGCATCGCCACTCACAATATTAACATGCTGATGTTTAGCAGGTGTAATGTTAGCTGAGAATGTTAGCATACTAAACACAAAGTACAGCTGAGGCAGATGGGGATGTGATTAGTTTTGGAGATATTTGGACATAAAACAAAGTATTGGATAGAGCTGAACAATTAATCACAATACTACTAAAAGTGCAATATCAAATCATAGAACCTGCAATTTTTTTGATAAAGCTAGATGTGTGACAAAACGGTCACAATATTGCTGCAGAGATGTCCTGGCCTGCAAATCTTGTTCTCCAGATGTAAGAAAAATAGTCACATCATCAGGATTTTAACTGTTTTTTCAATGAAAATTAAAATGGACAAAAGATCTTTAAGTTATGTCAGTTCATCCTGAGGCGGACATGAACGTCTGAACCACATTCAGTGGTAAACCATCCGATATTTGTTTTATCATCTTACGCAAAACCACAAGTTACAACCTGATGGAGGTGCCAGAGTAAAATCTGAGGATCACCAAAGTCAGTGGGTTATGTTTGGGGATTATATATATCTGTTCAAAATGTTGTGCTTCATCCTCTGGGAACAAAATTCAACTAAATCCATCCAGTAGAGTTTCAGTGTGGCGCAAAGTGGTGGACCGACATTAGCCTGACATTGCCTTCCAATGCTACCTTGTCTAAAAACAAAATATCTTTTAAATCATAAAAGGGGCTTTGTGATAAAAAAAAAAAGGTTACGGGCTGATGAGTCAGCAGCTTCTGTATTTGCTTTCTGCTCCTCAGGTCCTCAAGTGCACTAATCTGCAGACAGCCTTGAAGTCAACCTTAATAAACCTTTATATCTGTGCTGTCTCTGCTAATGAACACAAAGTACTTGAATGTCCGAGAGTATCTGAATCAAAATCAGTGCGACTCCATCAGAGCATAGAAATCACTTACGGTCTCATCCGTGCACATTCCAGCAGGACAGTATGGAGTCTGTTGTGTGTTTCTGCATGCGTGTTGTGTGTATCTTTACATGTGTACTATAAGGCTCGGCTGCCATGTGACGCCGGCTCGTCTGCATCAGGTTTGCTTTTCACAGCGTGTCGTGTGAACTGAGCGCTCATCAGGTTTTTTCTGGGAAGTGAAGAGCATTCTGGCTTCTCACAAGGTTGCACACCTTTCTCGACATCTTCACAGCAGGTTAACCGCAACAAATCCATCAGCGCCGCTTCAAGTGTTCAAGAAAACAAACACTTTCAGACTGTTGCTGCCAAAATAGGAAAAGCTGGTTCTGTTTGTTTGTTTACGATGCTGAAGTCAGCTTGATGTAGGAGCAGCACTTTAACGTTATGGACTTTAAAATAGCTGAAATCAATATAGTTATTTTAACAGCTGATCAAATGAATCGGTACGTGAAAGGAGTCACTTATAGTAATGAACATCTCACTCAGCTCTGCAGAATTTCTCAGCATCTTTCAGTCTGATGTTTGGGTTTTCACAACTGTTTGCCAACACACTCTTTTAACTTTATCAGACGGTAATATTTCAACTTTGCTAAAAAATCAACTGTTCGCTCACAAGTTCCCAAATCAATTTAAAAGTTGATCATATTTCAGTGTGTCAGCTTGTTTCGCTGAACCAAAGTGGACAAAAGCAATGAATGCTGCTTTTAAGAATCTGTTGTAGCTCCATGATTTGTGCAAAGTTGGTCATCTAGTTGTTTTAAAATGAGACATCAGACTGTTTGTTATTTTGTTGTCACACACATATATATTAGATGGTGTGGGTTTATCTTTAATTGTTGAAAAAGGAAAGACGGTGGCTGTTCTGTGCACATTTCTTAAAAAACATTCATGCATATGTTTTTTTAAGGTGCCCCCTGTGGACAAAAACAGTATGAGCACCTTTTTTCCTAAAGTTCTGGGTAGTCTTTGCATTTGTTTTGGAAGTGAGTGAAAGAAAAATGTAACATATTAAACTCAGCTGCTGTTTGCAGGATGCATGGTCGGAGGTAATGTATCTACTTGTTGCTACGTAAGATTAACGACTGTAGAAGTTCATGGCGAATGAAAGTTTCAGTAGTTTATGTAGAAGAACTAGATGCCAGATGCAAAGATGCACATACACCAAAAAAGTTAACCTCCTGGTTGTGTGGCTCGCTTTTCTCAGCTCGAGGGAAGTTTAACAAATATATAAACCTCCATGGATCAAAAATTGGTAAAAGATAGAGTCATTGTTGACTTTGATTGCAGTCGAGGTGTCCTGTCAACAGTTTCACAGACGTCTCTTTTATAATGGTGCTCTATAGGGAAACTACTTTTTGGGCAGCAGGGGAATTTTAATACCCTGAGTAGTAGGTTTAAATAAATTTGTGGCTAAAAAGAGGCCATGCAATTACAGAATGGGGCTTCGTTTTACAGCTTCATTGCCTGATTGTTTAATACGTTTAGATATTTTGGAAAGGCAGAAGACAGAATGCTCCAAACTGTTTCTTACTGGTCTGAATTAATGCTTAATGAGATGGTTTCCAGACTTCCTGATGTGGAAACTGGGCTCAAAGAATACAGTCCTCTAGTTGGTGGACGTTGTTAGCATTAAACATTATCAGCAGAATGGACAGATGGTATCTTTAAAGCCAGTAATACCAGTTAATAAGGTGTGGCAAATCAGAAACAATAAGCTGTTGTCATACACCAAAGCTTCTGATATCATGAACCTTCATCAGCGCTGAGAGTAATGTCATTTGCAATTGCTTGTCTGCGGGGTTAAAGTGGCGGGATGTTACATCCACGCTGGGTAAAACGTGTGGGAATCGCAGCACTTTCCATCCTCTGGCGGTGTGAACTCAAAGGGCTGCAAACTCTTTGCAGTTCATCTGATGTGGATGCAAACACCCACACTGACAGGATGCAACTGAGCAACGTGCCTAAGTTGAATTTCATGCATATTTCTGAACATACCAACACAGCACAGAGTAACAGTTCCCAGTGCCAGTTTAGCTATTTTTAAACACAATGGGCAACTTTAAAAACATTTTTTTTTCATATTTTGTGTTTTTAAAGTCCTACACGGTGATTTCCTGCAGTTTTCTAGATATTGACTCGACAATAAAGATTTGATCATTAAATCCAATTAGGGAGAAGAACATGATTGGGATCTTTTGTGTGTTGGAGGCGTGCAGATGAAAAGAAGACCCTACATAATCGCTTAAGTCACTAATAGCTCCAACTTTACCAGCTGTTTAAGCAGTTTCATGTCTGAGGACACGGCCTGGACAGGAACCAGATAGCATCAGGCATTTAAAAAAAAAAAGAAAAAAAGAAAACATTCCCGGAAAATGTTATTAAGGACACAGTGAGACAGTCTGTGGCTTCTTTCAGTGCCAGGTTTCACTCTTACTGCAACTTGCGTGTCATTAAAAAGATTTAATATTGATTAGCATCGTCTGGACAGATACTAGATTGAGAAGCTTGACTTACTACCGTTGCTGTGGAAAAAACTGGAATAAATCTAAACATAACATCTTAAATGACTCTGCTACTTAATATAATAATTTATATATTTAATAATCAAGAAATCTGTGACATTTTTCAAGGACATTGTGTTGTCACCTGAGAGGGAAAAACAACAAACCACAGAACAGCACAATTGGCCTTTTCTGACTCTGGTACTGATGTCCACATTGTTCTGACTCGTGTCTTTCTGTCTCATGTTGCAGCTTTTAGACAAATGCTTCAAAATCTAAATTATATGACCGGAAAATGAAACAAAAGCCCGAGTGTGGTGGCACATCGTCTAGCTGTATTATCCACATGAATGAAGAATAGCAGCTGTTATTTTTTCCTTTTTCACCGAAGCCAGAAATTGATTTAGGTTTTGAAATGTTTTTTGAACTTGTGCCAAAATTAAACGCTGTGTCATATCGTCTGCTCATAGCCAAGAAGAGGAAGAAGAAGAGAAGGAAAGATGTACAGACATGATCTCATTTGTCTGGACTTGAATGCACATTCAGAAAAATAACATTTATGAAATCACGAGTCGTTATAGGCAGAAAAGGGACAGAACAGAAATGTTCTCATTAAATTGGCTTAACTAATGCGTGATTCAATGTATAATGAGATAAAATAACTGCAATTATTCCTTCACATTTGAATAATTGCTCATTTTGTTTTAGCTGATTGAATTGCTGCATCGCTGGAAAGTAACTGCATGCTGCAGCGAGCACAGGTTGACAATGTGCCTGAAACATCTTCCCTGATACCTGATATTGTTATTTTTGCCCTGCTTGGGTAGACACACCCATCCTGAGCACAACTGCAAGTTTGATTCGGAAATGTTCCTGCACTTGGGTTTTTATACTTGCTATGTTTTTCCTTTCAAGCTATTTGGAGGAAGAAACGTTTATCAGAGACAAGACACAGGCTACCTGATACCTGCGCTGCCTGTCACACTGTAATGCTGCCTTGCATTTCTGCCGTATTGATCTGAGTGCTTGTCCCATCATAGCTAATGCACTGCTAGCTTCACTCTCAGGTCCCAACATCACTTAGCACTGACGATCAAACACAAGGGAGCCCGCAGAGGGGATGAGTGCGGCGATGATTTGCTCAGATTTGTGGGATATTGGCCAACAGGCGGCCTAATAGATTTTCTAATAAAACCCGATGCTGACAGAAAGGATGTGTGCAAAGTTTTAAAGGGACGCCATCCTGCAAACTACCACCTGGGTAAATATACGGTCAACATTAGTAATCTCCTCCACAGGGAGTGTGTTGGTCTGCAGCCATGTCTTAATTGCCCAGTTTTAAAAAGCTCTTAACCTGTTTCTTCTCCTCCTTCACGTCCATCTGACCTTCATGACATTACTGATGTGAAGGCTGAATCACTGAGGGATCCCTTCTTTGTTCGGTCAGTTTAAAGGAAAGATCAGGGCCTCGTTACAGAAACTGACAGAAATCTCAGTTAGGATGACACGCAGGATTTTTGGTATTACAGAAACTCGTTCCCTAAGTGTATTTAGAAAAAAATCATGTCTATCTTATCTAAGGATAGGAATTTAGCTTACAGAATCTGAATATTGAAATACTGAATAATTTCCTCAGTTAGGATGGCAAAGAGCCCGTCCTAAATTAAAAATAACTACCAAAAATGGCAACACCACAGTTATTTGAGAAGCTAAGATTGATGTTAGCCTGTTGGAGAAGCTACTGTAACACTGATGTTAACCTGTTAGCTTGATTAACTGCTGGGTGCTATAAAATGGTAGACAATTACAATTTCCTATTTCTTTAAACATATTTTATTGGATGTATCTGTCCAGAACCAAATGATATTTAATTTATTGTGACTTAAGTCAAGCCTGGAGGTAATGTCTATTGTTTTTTTCACCTGAAAAAGTCCTTAAAAGATAAATCAGTTATCCAAAAACCTTAAGAAGACACAGAAATGACATGTTAACAGACGTGGTTGCGATAAATGAAGATGATCATTGATTAATTGATGAATCCTTTGCTTGACAATAGGGAAAAATGCTTGTAATATGTTTCTGGACCCGATCTGATATATTTAAATATCTTTTTTACATCAGAAACCTAAAGATATTTGATTTCCGAAGATATAAGAGAAAAGCAGGAAGCAAATCTTCGCATTTTAGAGGCTGGAAACAGAGAATGTTTCATCTTTTTGCTTGATAAATGACTTTTTACTTAATTAAATGATGATTAAATGTGTTGTCAATTATTTTACTGCTACTACTACTACTTCATTAATTGATTTAAATTAATTTCAGCACTACACGAACTGAAGCAAAACTCTGTTATCTTTAATGAGATAACGTCAGAGTTTCATTGCTCTCGGGGTGCAATAAAAATGACCTTTTTCACTGACTCACTAACTCAATTATTTGCTATTTGAAAATGTATTTATAGTTTCTGGTATTTTACATGTGATCACTGGGTGCTGCATGCTGTTTGTTATTGAGCTACATACTTTTCTGTGTGACTCAAAGTGTGACTGGATTGAGTCTTGCCAAAGGCCAGGAAGAAAAAACGAATTGCCGGGATTTGACATCATTGCAAAGTCTTATAAATGACTTTTCCGATCGCTCATCTGCGTGTCTTGACCTGAAACCCAAACTTAATCAGCCTGCAGCCTCACAGGCCAACATGACAACATGTTATGTTCAGTTTGATTCCCCTCGGTTTCCTCTCGCACAATACCAGATAAAATCTTCATCATCTTGCCTTTCTGTCCACAACGAGGGGGTTTAAACTAAGTGTACACAGCGTCCAATTGAGTTACGGCTCCATGTCAATAAACTATTTCACCCTCCTCCCGTGAGCGCCGGAGCCAAAAGCTGACATCGTGATTGTCCTTGTCCGATTAGGCCGATCAATGAGACTGAACAGAGGAGAAAGGAGAAGAGGAGGAGGAGGAGTAGAAGGAGAAGTGAGGGATGTGTCTGTGTGTTGAGGGAGGGGGGCAGCTCCTCCCATAATTAAGTTAGCGTGCTGCGCTGGAGGTCCATGTTTACAGGGCAGGCGAGGGAGTTTCCTTCACTCGGTGGACAGCTCTGAGCGCGGAGACGGCAGCAGCGAGCTCTCTCTTCTCTCTCTGGTTATTTCTGCAAATCATCCCTCGCTGCGCTGCGACTGGCGACCTGCACACACAGGCTGATTCAGGACGAGCCGGAGGGGGGAAGCAGCAACTACAGCAGCTGCAGTGGCACCTGCCTAACCCTCCACCACCCTCCCTCCCTGCCCAGCCCAGGACCTCTTTTCTCCTGCCACTGCCTCCGACACCGCTGCCATCATGTGCGACTGTTTCCACCTGGCCTTCCCCAACTGGCACGCCGCCTCAGGGACGGGTGGGCATCACTCTCTCTGCTCTCTCTTCCCCCTCTCTATGACTTTGTCTATGCTGTTTTCCCCTGAGCAATTCACTGATTCAGCAGCAGGGTTCAGTAGTGCAGTGCAGTGGGAGAGATTACGTTTGTGTTTGTGATGGAGAGAGACAGTGAGTGAGTGTAAGGCGGCTGGTGCTGATGCTGGGTTGTGTTGCTGACCTGCAGTGAGCGCTGGGTGTGTCTGCAGAGTGCCGGGGAGTGTTTGAAGATGTCATCATTGAGGATGTCAGGCAGCTTCGCTCTTCTCCTGTTTCCCTCCCGCTGTGTCTTTGAAGCAGTGGCTGAAAGGCAAACACGCTCGGTTACAGCCGCAGTTCAGTGAAGAAAAAACAGTGGTAGAGGATAACTTCCTGGGGGTAAAGATGAAAAAGGCGACTGAAATATGGGAACAAAACTATTCCCAAAATTAGTAATGCGTTCACCACAGATCTGAGCTTTAAAGATGCAGTTTTTATGTGAAGAGGGAAGAGCAACTACCTGTAACGTTGCATCAGTTTTACCGTAATAACCCAGAAAATGTTAAAACTTTTGAAAGTTGAGGATGTTGAAAGCTCTAAAACTTACACAGTGCATATTTTACTGATTACACTGCTCACAGTTCTTCTTTAAGCGATTATAAGCGCAGCGTTTCAAGGAATCTGATAGAAAGGAATTTTCATGGGTCCATCAAATGCTTACATCCACTAACATGTAAACAAACCATATCTGATGACGTATGTGAGCACAGAACAAAGTAATATATCTTGTTTGAAACTGTTTACATTCGAGTGATGACGCAAATTGCTTGTAATCTTCACAAAGAAAGTTTGAACTGGAAATCTTTATGAAGTCATGATTTTACTACGCTTGGGCAGAAAACACTGGCTTTGAAACATTGTTTGAATTAGTTCCTGTACATTAAGGTTTTGACATTTGTGTGCGATTTATTCGGCTGTTTGCTTTAGCTGGATGTTTTCTGGTACCTAGGCCGTAATTTAATTTACAGTTACATCATTGGTTTCTTCAGGGCGGGTGTTCCTACCAGGGATGCATTAAAAGAAATTGCTGCATCACCAACAAGTAGAAGATATATGATTCAGGCTCAGGAGGGAATCATAAAAGTTTATCTCATCAGCTCATTTAGCTGCCCAGTTGTGCTTAATTTCTTCCAAGCACCTAGAGAATAATATTGTGTTTGTTATTAGTGGACATCATCAAGTAGTTTATACATTATATATGCTGTAAAATATATATCTGCTTTCTGTGCTTTCTGGTAAATTATTAATTTTCATATAATGCTGGTTGTGTTTCTTTGCTGCCACTTTCCATTTCCCACAATTGCCCTGATTTACCTCTGCTGCTACTTTTAATTCAATCTGCCTGAGGATGTGAAGAGGTTTGTGTTGCTCTGAGAGGCTTCAGGCGACACTCAAGGTCAGAGAGAGAGAGAGAGAGCGAGACGGAGCTCAGCAGACGGGGTGGCTCGACAGTGGAGCCTTTAGTAGACGATTCTGATCCATTATGACCCATCAGCATCAGACAGGCTAATCCTGCTCTTAAATCAATATTTCAGGTTGTAAGTGTTGCTGCTGAAAAGAGTCAATCTCAGTGTTTGTGTTTACCTGCTTGGAGCGTCAGTCAGCTGGACGTTGCTTGTGATTTACAGTTTTGACAATGTTTTGGTCTATTTTGCTCGTATTTTGTGTTTCGGTATTTATTCAAATTCCATCTTGATTTTCCTTCTTGTTGAACGTTGAATTACTTGTATTTAATTGTGACACACAATCAGCGAATTAGGTGAAAAACTGCCCGTTATCCCCGAATCTATTTATGGCTGTGTTCAAGATAAAACGTATTGTCTGTGCAAAACTTTGGCAGTAGTCGTTTCACTAACTTACATTTAATAAAAGACCGACATCCACCTATTATATCTGTAACTCAACTAAATGATCATGTTTAAATCTGAGTCACTGTGTGCTTCAGGCATGCAGAGCAAAACAAACACGGAGAAGTGTTGGCAAACAGAGTTCAACCCAGGCGTAGGTTACTGACCTAAAATAATATTGTGTCTCCGTATTTTTGGTGTAATTGCACGTCGTGGGAAAACAGGCAGATTAAGATCCGAATTCCAGAGATGTGATGAAACTCTCTGTAAGTTTGCAGCCGATTAGTAGATTGAAAGCATGCGCTTTTACAGTCTCATGTTCATATAATCCATGCAGAAAATCTAATTCTGTTTTCCTTTCCCTTCACTCAAATCTTATTATAATTTGGATCCAAACAAACTGCCCTGCAGTGAAAGGAGCTTGTGTCTGTCTGTTACACGAAAAATTAGCAAATCCAAGAGCACAAATAATGAGCTGTATTACTTTATATTAGTTTAGTGAAGAGGGGGGCTTCAGGGAGCCTTCCAGGTGCTCCTCAACAGGAAGCACAAACTGGAGCAGAAGGTGGTTACGTAAGAGATGAGCTGAGGACAGGCAACACAATACAGTTCTTCTGAGTCGAGAGAAAATCTACAAACTGATTCATATTTCGAGGATTGCAGTTTTTGTTTTTGTCAGATCTTTTGAAGTGAATCGATGAATATGAGGGGTTCACTGGCACAGCATTACGTCAGGACAGATGAGTTTCAGTCACAGTTTCTCGTCCCATCAGCACAAGCGCTGAGGGATGAGCCACGCCCAAATCCAGAGCTGCAGTTGCACCCAAATATGAATCATGCAGGATCTGCACCGCAAAAGATTTCAGCATCGACTCCCTGTGCTTATATATCTGCAGAATATTGCCGTCCAATCAGGACATTCGGCAGGAGGTTTATGAATATTTACGCTATCTGATCTATGATAAGTAAATAGGTCAATGTGATTTTTATTTTTGACAATTTTAGCCCGCAGTGAAAGTTGTTATCAGGCCCTCAGCAGCGCCCACATGACAAATATTTGAGAAAGGAGTTTCTACATGTGCGCTGCCAGTTGTTGGGGCAGGACTCCTGGACATCCGCCTGGATGAAGTGGTGAATAAGACCCGAAATACATCATCCAGTCATGTCAAGCCGGGCCTGAATCCTCCATAAAGCTCACTGCACACATTGACGCCATGATTGACTACGACATCAGCTGTGTACTCGAGACATGGCACATGACAGATTTCAGTCTAGAGGCACCCGAGAAGTCCGGTTAATTAAATTAATCCGTCTAATTCTGTTCTGTTTAACTTCCTGGACCTTCAGCAGCTCCACTTCACTCCACAGCTCAGACAGAATATACAATGAGTATACAATTACTAATAAATAACGCTGTAGTTTTTTTTAAATTATGTAATTTACTATTGAAAGGATAGGAAAAAATGTAGACTCACATCAAAACAGGTGGTCCTCTGAAAGTAGAAAACATCTCTGCATCTCTCTCTAAAACACATCTTCGTCTGTTAAACCCTTAATTGTTTCCATTAAGTTTCCATTAACAGTCTCTGTGAGGCTGTACTTGAAAACAGTGGTGTCTTGTGCTAAATGCTATCCTCAGCTTGCTAACATGCTCACAACAACAACAACATGGTTATATATAGCAGGTTTCTCATGTTAACCACCTGAGTCTTTAGTTTTGACAAAGTAAACTTCTGAACCTGTGATGAAATTTCATGGCAATTTATTTGATCTTGTTCATTTAATTGGCTACTTCCTCTTTTATCTCTTTCCGTCTGCATTTTCTGGATTTATTTCCTTTTGTAAAGTGCTTTGTAACATTGTTAGGAAAAGCATTATGTAGATTATTATCATTATTATTATTATTTTTCATCTTATAGTAGTGACATTTTACTAAAAGTCACAAATCACCTCATCTGGGGACCATGAATGTCACTACAAAATTTTAATTTCCATCCAACAGGTTTTAAGACATTTTAATCTGCACTAAAGTGGCGGACCGACCAAACGACTGACATTACCGTCCCATGACAGCTCAGCTGTTTTATCTTAAAAAATGTTGGCATCATTGATTTTTATAAGGGACTTAGTGATCAATTAGTTTATGGAAACTTTGGCAGTGCAGGGATTTTTAATGTGTTTGGGCAGGGGTTTGCTATTGGGGTACCTTTAAGTTTCTTCAGATGTGATTAAATGTCCCTTGACTCATTACTTTTGACTCTACTTAAGTGAAACTATTAAATATAACTTTGTAAATTAAATTATTACAGGTAGATAATTACATTTTGTCTCGATGGCAAAAGCCTTTTGATAGAAATGTAAACTGACAATGATATTAAAAAGTGAGGAGTTGTTTAAGGTGGTTTTAAGTCAGAGTAAGGTGTTCTTCCTCTTCATTAATTTATTAAGCAGATTTACATTTCGACTGAATGGAGAGATTCATGTAAATGTGAGGTTATTTTTAGGCATATGTGCTGCGAAGAGTTAAGTCTTTGAACTCAAGTGGACCTTTGAAACCACTTAATTCAGTTTGGGAGTGACACCCAAGGTATGACTGCAACCTAAAAGTGTCCCGCCTTCTTTGTCCTTCTGAGACTGAACAAATTCTTTTAGCCACTTTAGCAGTAACACTCACACCGGGAACGTTTCAAGGGCAGCTTGAGAGTAAAACAAGAAGCAGCAGCAGGTAGGTGAGCTGTTCGATTTCACAGAGTGGGCTTCAGAATTAAATTCTGAGAGGCTTTTGTTAGTCATATCTGATCTGAAGGAGTTGGAGGGTGATGACTGTGTGACAAGGATTCATGGTTAATGGTGTAGGCAGCTGCAGAGACTGTTGATTATAATATTTCACGACACATCTGGACTGTGGTGTGTTCAGTGTTCACAGTGTGAAGCTTCTGTCCTGTCAGATAAATGTTCTTTGATGTTGTTTCTGATCCTCACATCAGAGCAAGGTATGTCTGCGATGACAGCGCAGGTTGTGTTTCAGGTACTTTATCAGGATCAGTCATGAATAAATCAGAAGTAAAGTGTCATTCAATAGCTTCTTGAACTCTCTTGAATTATCAACCTTGAGGCAGCAACACGCTCTGATTCATTAGGAGGTTTCTACATCATCAGTATGTTGGTTTAACTGTCTTCTAATGCACTTAAACAGGCAGTCACAGCTCTTCACATGACATTTATTAAAGCAGAGGGTGGGGTGTCAATGAGGTGGCTGGTTAAGTTGGTTAAGAAACGACGGTGCTGCAGTATACACTGTATATGTTCAGCACTGTGAACGGCTGTTATATAACGTTATCTTTTTTTTTCAGGGTTTTGACCCAAGGTTTTGCATCAGTTATTAGAAAGAAGACAGTTTTTCAGACTTTTCAAATTAATGCACAAAAAGTTTAGCCTCTTTTTGTGTTGCTATTTTTATGCAGATTAGCTGATTTTAACAGCAAAAGAAGATCGAAACATCCATCAAAACCCCTCAAACTACTTTTGCTCTGACTTATTTGCAAAGTAAATCACTTCTGCAAAATCTTGTATCCCTCACTTACTGGCCTCCATTATTGACATGCTGAGCAGCAATTCTGAATCTTGCTGCACAAGTACTTTGGGTTTTTAGTTAATGTTTTTATATTGATTTTGTTAAAATGAGTCACCGACTAACTCCTAATTGAAATGCTTTTAAGACTTTCCTCGCTTGATTTGAACTGCAAACCTTTTAATCCAGTATTACAAGTTGTTATACACTTTTTGGGTGACATATTTATTTAATTTCTTGATTTTCAGGAGTTTAATGCTTTAATAAGTCTTACAAAGACTGTAATGTCTGGATGTAGTCTTTCAAAGGATCATTTTATCCTAATCTCAGTAGAAAAATATTAATCAGCTGTTCAACCAACATGATTTATCTGCAAAATCTCCATGTGAAGTGCAACTGCATCTATTCAATAATTTTTCACAACATCCGCTGATCCATGGCATGTTAATGATATGAATTTATTAGCAAATTAAATCTCAAACCACATAAAATACAGACATGTGGAGGACAGAGCACAACTATTCCTCCACAGTCGTTAAGCCTCAATTTATTCAAACTTATTCATTTGGGAATTTGCAATTTTTAATGCCAAACACTTTAACAACTAACAAATAGACTACATCCTGAAGTAGGAGTCCTGATAGAATGAAGAGGTACCTTAAAATGGAATCCAATCAAATTGAGGTTAGGTATCAGATCGGATAATAACAATAATCCGACTAACCATATTCATTTGGAGTCAAAGTTTCCCTCTTAGTTCAGCACTGATGGTTGGAGCTGAGAGGCTGCAGAGTCTAATCTGTGGATCGATACTGTGGATCACTTAACAGACGAAGGAGGCAGAAGGTCTCCGGGGGGAATTTTTGCCAGGAAGAACTCTAAATAGTCTCATCATTGGCTCCAGTGTCTGCCTGAGCCTCAGAACAACCGTCAGGAGCAGGACCTGGTGAAGGTCTTAGCAGATAAACAACAGTGTTTAACTTCTGTTTCTTTGCATTCCCTGATTCCCAAAAAGTTTGGAGGCTGTGTAAAATAAACAACAACAGAATCAGACTAACTGTGATTACTGACAACAGATCCTTTATACAATCATGTGTTTAACGAAGTGGTGAACCTCGCCCCATCTTTGCTTGTGAACGACTGAGCCTTTTGAGGATGCACCTTTCTTACCCAATCATGATACTATCACCTGTGACAAAAACACATTCACCTTACCAACTAGTCAAATTCGGCAGGTTGGTCAGTGACCTTAAGCTTCAAACTTTTACTACCCATCTAGAGAAGGGCAACGTCCAGCTAGACTTTGAAAATAAAGGCCCAGCGGTCAAGTTAGCAATAATACATAATATAAAATGACCGGTTAGACTTTCAAAACAAAGCCTGCTGACAAACAGTTCACATAGTATGACATACTGAGACTTTTGGACTGTTATTAACATTATCAAACGGTTGCGGTTTGATAAGGTTTAGGCTCCAAAACTACTTGATTAGTTTTAAAAAGATAAATCATTCTTTGGGTTAAAATAACTACATTTAGTCTCGCATGTAACTCATGTCATGTAACTTAAGTGACATGAGTTACATGTACTGTAACTTATGTAATTTATGTACACAAATCACTCCAACCCCATCCTGACTTGTACTTAAGTCGCACATTGTTCAGCTCTTTTGTGACAGTAGTTGCTAAAATTACCTAATGCAATTGTCCCGTTAGCTGTGCAGAACTTCTGAAGTAATCAGGTTGTGCTTAAGTCTGTTGAAACGAAGCTCTGTTTACCAAAATGTTATTATAAACAGATGTCATGTCAGATTGGTATTTATGGTACATTCTGGGTATTTTCTTGTGTGTGTGAACAGGAGCTGGTCGAAGGCTGAGAGGACCGGAGCCCGGTGCAGAGGACAACTCAGTAAGTGACTTCAGTTTGACTTAAAGTTAAATGAATGTTTTATTTTGTCCTTCTGTCATTAAAGGATTCTGTCTTGACTTCAATCAACAAAAACAGTATGTTATACACATATACACTAAGGATGTCCTGATCCACATTTTTTTGGCCCTGATGCTGATCCAAGTCCTTTCATATTAGTATCTCCGACACTTATATTTACCTAAATGTTGAATAAAAATGTGTCTGCCATTGAAATAGCAGCTGAAGGCTTCTAAATTTGGCACATTTTATTGTTCTTGTGCCCCTTCAGTTGACAAGTCATTAGGATTAATCCTCTCGGGAGCCATAATGTCTCTACACCAAATTTTATGGAATTAAATCAATTATTGTCGAGATTATTTGCTCTGAAACAAAGTGTTGGACAATCAGGCCGGCCAACATTGCCATCCCTGGAAACACACTACTAATGTGACAATTATTAAATGCCAAACAGCCAAACACCCAGTCAATGCTGCCTTTGGCATAGCAAGGTGTTATCACACTTGTGTGATCCAGCTTTCTCCACACCTGTTATGATTCATTCTGCAGGCGCTTCAACATTAAAAATGATTTTCAGGTGGCTGAAGAAGAGGAGAGAAAAATGTCTGACTGAAACTGACTCAGATGACACCATATCTCTTTTAAAATGATACCAAGCACTGTTTTGGGAATAGACCACGTGACTGTTTTTGTGCTGACTGACCTCATGTCCACACAGATATGTGACGAGCCATCTCAGTTCACAGAGGGAGAGAGACCACGCCCTCAGGGATCGTCCCCCATCGAGGAGTTTCCTGAAATTGAAAAATACAGCGAGAGTGACAAAGAGGTACAGAGCACCAACACGGACACAACAAACCAGGTTAAGACAATAAATCAGAAAACCTATTAACATGACCAAGAAATGTGGTTTCATAATCTTTCACCTCAACTGGGGAAACTGGACTTATTATGACATTTTAGAAATCAGTTTATTACAGAGAGCAGATTTTAACCCGGTTACTTAAATACTTGTAAACAAACTGGGTCATTCAACAGTCTATTTTGTTTATGCTGTAGACGAATGACAAATGAAGTTAGAAATATCTTGTGACCAGGAGAAACAAGCTCGTGTATTTGGAGCTGAGCACATCCTTGAATTAAAGACTGCTCCACATGAAGCTCTCATACACAAAATCTACTCAATTGTTAGAAAGTTTAAGACATAATCATTATTGGACTTTACAAAAGCTACTTTAAAAATCAGATTATAGTCTTGAATACTTTTGGTTACTTTCCTACAGGCCTCACCTGCGGGGGATGATTAAACCATACACATCTCTTGCTGTGAAGTTGTAAATACACTGTGTAAATGCTCACAATGGCTGCCACTCTCAAAAAAATGTTTTTCTGTCAGCACTTTTAAACTAAATATTTAATGCTCTTTTTCTTTATTCACAACCTTGAAGTAACCACGGCCTCTCAGGAAACAGTACCACTAATAGCTTGCTGTTGTACAAAATCTAGTAAGCACCAATGGGAATTTTTTAAATAAGTTGTTCCCTCAAAATGCTTTATTTACTCCCACAAATTATCACCGTCCATTATTTAGTTTTCCCTCTACGCTTTAACTATGGACAGCTTGCTTTTGATAGAAAATGATTTTGTTTTATGATGAATATGTATTGCTGCACTCAGAGTGATTTTAGGGAATGAAGCCTAATGGTAGGACTTATACTAAGTGTAGTGAATGTAAATATTACTAATTTAAGGGAACAATATAGCGTGGTGTAGTGATGTGGTTTAAGATGCTCATTGCTTTGCAGACTCCCATGTATGAATGTATGTACATACAGTGTATTACCCTTCATACAAGCCTGTTGATGAAATATCTCCTGTCGCCTTTTCTGTTTGCAGAAGCTCTGACTGCAACAATAATCTTTTTTGTTTCGTAAGAATTCAAAGATTTGTTTTTTTTATTTTCCTTTTAGTGTGAAGCAGAGCATGACCCACACCACAAAAGTGGCAGTGGAAAGAAAACTAAAAAGTCTGGGCTCGGGTCCATGTTTGAAAAGCGCTCAACTCCAAAGATGAGTAAACTGAAGGTGAGACATTCCCACCTTCTCCTCTCTGTACTCAATCTGTGAATCCCTCCAGGCTGTGCTGCAGCAGAGAGCAGCTCAGCTGACGGTAAAATGATTTCATCCTTTCAATGTTGATGTGTTGGCAGGAAGTTCCCAGCCCTGAGTCTGGGGTGATAGTGAAAACAGCCGAAGATGGATGTGCAGAGGGTCTCGTTTATGGTGGAGGGAAAGAAGGGATCTTCATTAAGCAAGTGGTACCAGAGTCACCTGCTTCAAAAAGTCTGAAATTGAAAGAAGGTAAACTAGCAGTTGGAGATAAGATACAGTTATAGTGACACTGCCTCTCCAATTAAAATGAAAACTAACAATCCTGGAAAATCACATTTTCTTGTTTGATTTTTAATTTTAGAATTTCAAACTCCCAGATCCATTGGAAATAAACACACAAACTCTTATTCAAAACCACAAATACAACTTTCAGAGGAAGTTGCACAGACTAATGACTAAGCATAGTGTATCTGTTTTTTTTGTTTTAATTATTAATTTATAAGTTCCCGATTATAAAAACAGATTCATAGACTGAAAGCCTTCTCATCCAAGTGCTCCTAAAATATTCTGCTCTTGTTTATGCAGGTGATCAGATTCTGAGTGCCACAGTGTATTTTGACAACATGTCATACGAGGATGCCATGCAGATTCTGGAGCACGCTCAGGCTTACAAAGTGAAGCTCTGCTTGAAACGCCAACCAGATATCGCAGAGACTGAACCAGCCATCGAATCTGACGTCATCCCTGTAACTATTTTCAAGTTGTCTACTCAGACTCTTTGTGATATGTAGTCTTGGTGCTAAAACTGACATTTCATATTTCTGTTGCTCAACAGGAGGACGACATCTACCCTCCAGATATGAGGGAACAAGGAAAAACCAAAAGGCGTGGGGATGCCCGCATTTCATGGCCTAAGTTTCCCTCCTTTGGAAAGGGAAAGAAGTCCCGCTTCACAAGGTCTCACAGTTCCTCAGAGGCTGATGAGCAGAGAAAGCTTGAGCTTAGTCCCACCACAAGCGACACAGAGTCACCTATAAAATCTCAGGATGCTCTCAAAGGCAAGAAGAAGCATAAATTAAAGCTTTCTAGTCTGAAAAAGAGAGGCCGCATAAGTTCATCAGAAGACCAGGATACAGACACAACGACTGGGCAGATCAGTGGCAAAATTCCCCAGACACATGAAACAACTGACATGCTTTCACCTGAGTGCCTCGAAAGCCCCTCAAGAGAAACACCAGAAGTCTACGTGACAGAAGGTCTGAAAGTAGTGGAAGACTTGAGACTTGAGCAAAATGATCAAAAACTCTCTGAACCTCAAACTGTTCAACACAAGGTGGAACTCATCACTTTAGATAGCACTTTGAAAACAGAAGATCTTACTGTGGCTCTGGCGGATAGAGAAATCTCTGATCCCAAGTCCCCTGATGGCAAGAAAAAGAAGAAAGAACGGTCTGAATTAAAAATGAAAATTCTGGGGAAGGATAAATCGAAGAAAGATGCAAAAGCAAAGTCCTCCCCGAAAAGGCTGAAAACGCTGGGAGCAAGTATTGAAATACCAGATCAACCTCTCATCCCGGGAGATCAACTTGCACTTAATGCCAATACCGAAATAATCACCAGTGAGAGTTCAAAAGTTATCTCAGGCAAAACTGTGACAACTCATATGGAAATGAGTGTACCAAAGGTGGAACTTGATATATCAGATGTTGCACGTATACGCAAATCTCCAAAGGCAGGTGAAGAAAAAATGAAGAAAGACAACGACATTAAACAAAAGCAAGAAATAAAGACAGGTCCAACATTCAAACTGCCTAAAATAGGTTTCGGTGACATTGCCACTGAGGAAACTATACAAAAAATAAATGTAAATGTTGAAGAATCTACAACAAAAATTGGAGATCCTTACGAGCAACTGTCAAAAAGCGGTCTGTCCAGAACACAACTTCCTAAACGTGAAGAAATTGAGATTCCAGGTATGGAGGACATGTCTAGGACCACAGCCAAAGGACCAAAAGTGCCTAAAGCTGGTTTTATGGGACATTATGAAGAACTTCAAGCTGAAACTGTACAAATGTCCATTGATGTCGACAGCGTGAAAGAGGCAGTTTCAAAATTGCCTGGATATAAGCTGCCTAAGGTTGACATGTCAGGAGTGCCTATTCCTGAAGACATTATTGTGATAGATGCAAATGCACAGAGAATATCAGTGAAAACACCTACTAAAGTTGTAGACACCAAAAAGAAACACGAGTCACACTTTGCGGAGTTTGACATTACTGCCTCTCGAGAAATCTCCAAGACGACAGTCAAACAACCGAAGATCGCACCTGCTGATTTAACCTCAGAGGAACTCATAATTGAGACCAAGGTACATTTAAAAACACCTGAAAAGAAACTGATTACAACTGAGGTCTTTAAACGAGAAGATATCATAATACCTGGAAAAGAAAGCATACAAGAGGTAACTATTCTTCAGGCACAAGATAAGAAATCAAAGAAGACAAAGATGACAACGGCTAGTTTTGGTATTGCAAAACCAGACATAAAAATCCCTGACATCGGATTTGATCTGCCAAAACAAAAAATCTCCAAGCAAGAAGGTGTTATGGCAAAAGGAGAAGGGAATATATTCATCCAAGAAGTAAAAACATCAGAAACTGAAACAAGGAAAGGCAAGGGACATATTGGAGGAGTCATATCTGATGTCAAAGTACCTGAAATTGATGGCATTGAATACATTGATTCAGTTGGTGATTCACCAGCCAAAAAGGAAGGTGACAGTCTGCTTACAGGTTTTGGTGTTAGTCTTGATGCTGCAAAGCCACATTCTGACATCTCTATTCCAGAGATCAGAGCTGAAGTAAAATATGCCAATGCAAAGGACCAAGCAATCAAACTGCCAAAATCTGGAGCAGTTACTGCAGACATCAGTGCAAACGTACCTGATGTAGATAAGGACATGAGCATTGATGCAGCAGAGATAAAAACATTTGAAAGAGAGGGAAAGGGTAGAAAGTTTAAGATGCCGAATCTTGACATCTCCATGCCAAAGGTGAAAGGACCTAAAACCGATTCAAGCCTAACAAAGAAAGATGTAGGAGTCACACTACCAGGAGCTAAAGCTGAGGTCAAACTTCCAGATTTCCCTGAGGCTGATGTAACACTTAGAAACGTACATGTTTCTATTCCAGAGCAAAAGATGGATGTTGAAAAACCTGAATTCGAAATCAAACCTCTGATGATTGAAGGTGAACTTGATGTACAAGGAGACAAGTTCAAAGTACCAAAATTTGGTATCAAAACACCAAAAATAAAAGGGCCTGAATTTGATTTAAGCGTATCAAAGAAAGATGTCAAAGTACCAGATGCTAAAGCTGAAGGGAAACTCCCACAAACCTCTGAAATTGACGTTACTCTTGGGGGCTCAGATGTTTCTATTCCACAACAAAAGATGAAGGTCAAAAAAGCTGAGGTGGAAATTAAACCTGTGCCAACTGATGGGGAACTTGATGGACAAGGTAGCAGGTTCAAAATGCCAAAGCTGGGAATCGCAATGCCAAAAGTAAAAGGGCCAGAAATTGATTTCAGCAAATCAAAGAAAGACATAGATGTGACACTACCAGAAGCCAAAGGAGAAGCTCAACTCCCTGATGTTGAATTAAAGGGACCCTCTGCAAAAGTGGAAATTAAAGCCCCTGAACTGAAAGGTGTAGCAAAGGATGTTGAAGGATCACCATCAAAATTCAAGATGCCTACATTTAAACTTCCAAAATTTGGAGTTGGTTCTCCAAACGTTTCTGTCGAAGTACGTGATATGGACAAAGATGTTAAATTTGATAGGGCTGACATTGATATTTCAGAAGAGGTACCTACAGGTAACATTGAAGCACCCAGCATTGACTTTGAAAGTCCATCAATAGATATGGAAGCCACTGGAATTGAACATGAGGGAAAAGGAAGCATGTTCAAAAAGCCGCACTTCGGGTTTTCTATGCCTAAAGTCAAAGGGCCTCAAATAAATTTGAGTCTATCACAGAAAGACGTAGATGTCACACTGCCAGATGCCAGTGCTGAGGTCAAACTCCCAGAAGCTCCCAAAGTTGATGTCACTCTTGGAAGAGCAGAAGTTCTTCTTCCAGAGGAAGATTTGGAAGTTAAAAGGCCAGAAATTAGAATGAAACCTCTGCAAAGTGAAGTTGAACTTGATGGGCAAGGACACAAGTTTAAAATGCCAAAGTTCGGAATGTCAATGCCAAAAGTAAAAGGACCTGAAATTCACTTTGGCCTATCAAAGAAAGATGGAGATCTGACACTACCAGAAGCCAAAGCTGAAGTCCAACTACCTGAAGTTGAACTGAAAGAACCTTCAGCTGAAGTAGAAGTTAAAGCTCCTGAGATCAAGGTTAAGACAAAGCATACAGAAGGATCACCATCAAAATTCAAGATGCCGTCATTCAAATTACCAAAATTCGGAGCTGGTACTCCAAGTGCCACCATAGAAGTGCCTGATACAGACAAAGATGTCAAAATCGATGGAGCTGACATAAACATCCCTGAAGAAGGCTCTGCAGTTAATATTGCAGCACCCAACGTTGACGTTGAGGGACCTTCAATAGATATAAGTACAGGAACTGAGCAGGATGGGAAAGGAGGCAAGTTTAAAATGCCAACTCTTGGTTTCTCTATGCCAAAGGTGAAGGGACCTAAAGTCGATTTAAGCCTGTCAAAGAAAGATGTAGATGTCACATTACCAGAGGCTAAAACTGATGTCACAGTTCCAGAGGTTGATCTTGGAAAAGTAGATGTTTCAGTTCCAGAGGCTAAGATCGATGTTCCAGATGCTAAAGCTGAATTTAATCTTCCAGGCGACCATAAAATTGCTGAAATGGAGCCACCAGAGTGGGAAGCAGAAATGGATGGTCATGGTGGGAAGTTTAAAATGCCCAAGTTTGGAATCAAAATGCCAAAAGTTAAAGGGCCTGAATTTGATTTTAGCTTATCGAAGAAAGACAGAGATGTCAACTTACCAGAGACAAAAGCTGATGTCAAACTTCCAGAGGTTGATCTTGGAAAAGTAGATGTTTCAATTCCAGAGGCTAAGATGGAGGTTAAAAAACCTGAACTGGAAATGCAGTCCTTGCAGATTAAAGGAGAACTTGAAGGAAAAGAAGAAAGGTTCAAAATGCCAAAGTTTGGAATCAAAATGCCCAAAGTAAAAGGGCCAGAATTTGACTTATCAAAGAAAGATGCAGATGGGACATTACCAGAGATAAAACTTGAGGCCAAACTTCCAGATGCCCCTAAATTGGATGTCGGTCTTAGAAAAGCAGAAGTTTTGGTTCCAGAGGTAAAGGCTGAAGTTGAAAAACCTGAGCTGGAAATTAGACCCTTGCAGACTGAAGTTGAAGGACAAGGAAGCAGGTTCAAAGTGCCAACGTTTGGGATTGCAGTGCCAAAGGTGAAAGGACCTGAGTTTCATCTAGGCTTCTCAAAGAAAGCTGTAGATGTCACACTACCAGAAGCCAAAGCAGATGTCAAATTAAAAGAACCTTCAGCTAAAGCAGAAATTAAAGCTCCTGAAATTGAAATTGTAGCTAAAGGTACAGAAGTATCATCTTCAAAATTTAAAATGCCAACTTTCAGTGTCTCTATGCCTAAAGTCAAAGGGCCTGATATACATTTAAGCTCATCAAAGAAAGGCACAGATATCACTTTACCAGGGACTAAAGCTGACTTCGAACTCCAGGAAGCCCCTAAAACTGATGTAAGTCTTGGAAAAGCAGAAGTTTTGACTCCAAAAGCAAAGGTGGAAGTTCAAAAACCTGAAGTGGAAATCAAACCTTTGCAGACTGATGTTGAACTTGATGGACAAGGAGGCAAATTCAAAATGCCAAAGTTTGGATTTACAATGCCAAAAGTAAAAGGTCCTGAAATTGATTTTAGCCTTTCAAAGAAAGACGTAGATGTGACACTGCCAGAGGCTAAAGCTGAGGTCAAACTCCCAGAAGCTCCTAAAATTGAAATAGATATGAAAGCACCAGAGTGTGAGGCAGAAATCGATGGGCAAGAAGGCAAGTTTAAAGTGCCAAAGTTTGGAATATCCTTGCCAAAAGTAAAAGGTCCTGACATTGATTTAAGCCTCTCAAAGAAAGATCAAGATGTGACACTACCAGAAGCTGAAGTTGATGTCAATCTACCTGATGTTGAACTACAACAACCTTCTGCTAAAGTGGAAATGAAGGCAGCTGAGATTGATGCTCCATTAGTCAGTATGAAAGGATCACCATCAAAATTTAAAATGCCAACATTCAAATTTCCCAAATTTGGAGTTGCAACTCCAAATGTCAGCGTTGAAGTACCTCACAAAGATGTCAAAATCGATGGAGCTGATGCGAGCATTTCTGTGCCACACACAGATGTTGATGTACCAAAAGTCAAAGCAGAGGTCCATCTGCCAGAGGTTGAAGTCAAAGAACCTTCAGGTAGTGTTGTGATAGAGCAACCATCGGGTGTTGAGGTAGATGCAAAAATGAAAAAGTCAAGGTTTTCACTGCCCAGATTTTCTTTTTCAAAACCAAGTGTAAAGGCCCCAGAACTTGATGTCAGCCTTCCGGATGTGAACGTTGCAATTCCAGAGGGAAAGGTGGAAGTGAAAGGAGGGGGAGTGGACATGAAACCACCAGAGTGTGAAGCAGAAGTTGATGGGCAAGGAAGCAAGCTTAAGAAGCCAAAGTTTGGAATCACAATGCCAAAGGTAACAGGACCTGAAATTGATTTAAGTTTATCAAAGAAAGATGTAGGTGTGACACTACCAGAAGCCAAAGCTGAAGTCAAACTTCCTGACATTGATCTGAAAGAACCTTCAGCTGAAATGAAAATTAAGGCTCCTGAGATCAAGCTTGAGAAAAAGGATACAAAAGGATCATCGTCGAAATTTAAGATGCCAACATTTGAACTACCAAAATTTGGAGCTGGTACACCAAGTGCCACCATAGAAGTGCCCAATGTGGACAAAGACATTGAAATCGATGGAGCTGACATTAAATTTCCTGAAGAAGTTCTGACAGTTCACATTGCAGCACCCGGTATTGACACTGAAGGCCCATCAATACATATGAAAACGGCAGGAACTGAACATGAGGGAAAAGGACGCAAGTTCAAAATGCCGAGTCTCGGTTTTTCTGCGCCTCAAGTCAAGCGACCTGACATTGATTTCAGCTTATCAGAGAAAGATGTTGATTTGACATTACCAGAAGCCAAAGCTGAAGTCAAACTCCCTGAAGTTGAACTGAAAGAACCTGCAGCTGAAGTAGAAATTAAAGCTCCTGAGATCAAGGTTATGACAAAGAGTACAGAAGAATCACCATCAAAATTCAAGATGCCGTCATTCAAATTACCAAAATTTGGAGTTGCAACTCCAAGTGCCACCATAGAAGTGCCTGATACAGACAAAGATGTCAAACTTTGTGAAGCTGACATGAGCATTTCTGTCCCACACACAGATGTTGATGTACCAGATGTTAAAGCAGAGGTCCATCTGCCAGAGGTTGACGTCAAAGAACCTTCAGGTGGTGTGATAGAGCAACCATCGGGTGTTGAGGTAGATGCAAAAATGAAAAAGCCAAGGTTTTCACTGCCCAGATTTTCTTTTTCAAAAGCAAGTGTTAAGGCCCCAGAACTTGATGTCAGCATTCCAGATGTGAACGTTGCAATTCCAGAGGGGAAAGTGGAAGTGAAAGGAGGGGAAGTGGATATGAAACCACCAGAGTGTGAAGCAGAAGTTGATGCGCAAGGAAGCAAGCTTAAGATGCCAAAGTTTGGAATTACAATGCCAAAGGTAACAGGGCCTGAAATTGATTTAAGTTTATCAAAGAAAGATATAGATGTGACACTACCAGAAGCCAAAGCTGAAGTGAAACTTCCTGACATTGATCTGAAACAACCTTCAGCTGAAATGAAAATTAAAGCTCCTGAGATAAAGCTTGAGAAAAAGGATACAAAAGGATCATCATTGAAATTTAAGATGCCAACATTTGAACTACCAAAGTTGGGAGCTGGTACACCAAGTGCCAATGTAGAAGTGCCCAATGTGGACAAAGATATCAAAATTGATGGAGCTGACATTAAAATTCCTGAAGAGGTTCTCACAGTTGACATTGCAGCACCCAGTACTGACATTGAAGGCCCATCAATACATATGAAAACAACAGGAACTGAACATGAAGGAAAAGGAGGCAAGTTTAAAATGCCAAGTCTCGGCTTTTCTGGGCCTACAGTCAAGCGACCTGACATTGATTTAAGCTTATCAAAGAAAGATGTAGATGTGACACTACCAGAAGCCAAAGCTGAAGCCCAACTACCTGAAGTTGAACTGAAAGAACCTTCAGCTGACGTAGAAGTTAAAGCTCCTGAGATCAAGGTTAAGACAAAGAGTACAGAAGGATCACCATCAAAATTCAAGATGCCGTCATTCAAATTACCAAAATTCGGAGCTGGTACTCCAAGTGCCACCATAGAAGTGCCTGATACAGACAAAGATGTCAAAATTGATGGACCTGAGATTAAAATTCCTGAAGAAGTTCTCACAGTTCACATTGCAGCACCCAGCATTGACACTGAAGGCCCATCAATTCATATGAAAACAACAGGACCTGAACATGAAGGAAAAGGAGGCAAGTTCAAAATGCCAAGTCTCGGTTTTTCTGGGCCTACAGTCAAACGGCCCGACATTGATTTAAGCTTATCAAAGAAAGATGTAGATGTGACACTACCAAAAGCCAAAGCTGAAGTCAAACTCCCAGAGGTTGAACTGAAAGAACCTTCAGCTGAGGTAGAAGTTAAAGCTCCTGAGATCAAGGTTAAGACAAAGAGTACAGAAGGATCACCATCAAAATTTAAGATGCCGTCATTCAAATTACCAAAATTCGGAGCTGGTACTCCAAGTGCCACCATAGAAGTGCCTGATACAGACAAAGATGTCAAAATCGATGGACCTGAGATTAAAATTCCTGAAGAGGTTCTCACGGTTCATATTGCAGCACCCAGTATTGACACTGAAGGCCCATCAATACATATGAAAACAACAGGAGCTGAACATGAAGGAAAGGGAAGCAAGTTCAAAATGCCAAGTCTCGGTTTTTCTGGGCCTACAGTCAAACGGCCCGACATTGATTTAAGCTTATCAAAGAAAGATGTAGATGTGACACTACCAGAAGCCAAAGCTGAAGTCAAACTCCCTGAAGTTGAACTGAAAGAACCTTCAGCTGAAGTAGCAATTAAGGCTCCTGAGATCAAGGTTAAGACAAAGAGTACAGAAGGATCTCCATCAAAATTTAAGATGCCGTCATTCAAATTACCAAAATTCGGAGCTGGTACTCCAAGTGCCACCATAGAAGTGCCTGATACAGACAAAGATGTCAAAATCGATGGACCTGAGATTAAAATTCCTGAAGAGGTTCTCTCGGTTGACATTGCAGCACCCAGCATTGAAACTGAAGGCCCATCAATACATATAAAAACTACAGGATCAGAACATGAAGGAAAAGGAGGCAAGTTTAAAATGCCAAGTCTCGGTTTTTCTGGGCCTACAGTCAAGCGACCTGACATTGATTTAAGCTTATCAAAGAAAGATGTAGATGTGACACTACCAGAAGCCAAAGCTACAGTACAAGTCCCTGATGTTGAACTGAAAGAACCTTCTGCCAAAGTGGAAATTAAAGCTCCTGGAATTGATGTTCAGATGAGTAATGTTGACGGATCACCATCAAAATTTAAAATGCCAACATTCAAATTACCTAAATTTGGAGCTACTGCTCCACAGGTCAGTGTGGAAGTACCTGATGTCGACAAAGATATTAAAATCGATGGAGCAAAGCTGGAAGTATCAAAAGAGGGAGCTAAGGTGGATGTCACAGCACCTAGCATTGACAAAGAAGGCGTATCTGTAGATGTGAAAGCTAAAGGAGGTGAAGTGGAAGGATCAGGAAGCAAATTTAAAATGCCAAAGTTTGGCATCTCAGTGCCCAAAGTTAAAGGACCAGAAATTGATTTGAGCTTGTCAAAGAAAGACACAGATGTCAAACTCCCAGAGGCCAAAGCTGAAGTTCAACTTCCAGATGTTAAAGTAAAACAGCCATCTGCTAAAGTGGAGATTAAAGCTCAAGCAGGTAGTGTTGAAGGATCCCCATCAAAACTTAAAATGCCAACATTCACATTACCTAAATTCGGAGCATCTACTCCAAAGGTCAGTGTGGAAGTACCTGATGTAGACAAAGATATTAAAATCGATGGAGCAAAGCTGGAGGTATCTAAAAAGGGAGCTACAGTTGATGTCACAGCACCCAGCATTGACACAGAAGGCTTATCTGTAGATATGAAAGCTAAAGGAAGTGAAGTGGAAGGATCAGCAAGCAGATTTAAAATGCCAAAGTTTGGCATCTCAATGCCCAAAATTCAAGGACCAGAAATTGATTTGAGCGTGTCAAAGAAAGATGTTGATGTCACAGTACCAGAAGCTAAAGCTGAGGTCAAACTACCCAAAGTCAAAGAACCTGAAGGTGCCATTTCACTACCAGATGCACCTACAGTTGAAGTTGAAGGTAAGGTGACACGACCAGGCTGGGCTTTTCCTACATTTTCATTTTCAAGAACAAGTGGTAAAGCTTCTGATGTTGATGTGAACCTTGAAACACCCAGAGTTGATGTTACAGTACCAGAGGCCAAAGCAGAAGTCTGTCTGCCAGATGTTGAAGTTCAAGGACCTTCGGGGGCTATTTCAATGGCAGAGCCTCCTGCTGCAGAACTTGATGCAAACTTGAAAAAAACAACATTTTCACTACCTAGACTCTCTTTTTCAAAGTCAAGTGTTAAAGAACCAAAAGTCAGCGCAGAACTTCCACATGTAGATGTTTCTCTTCCAGAAGGAAATGTGGTAGTCAAACAACCTGACGTGGAGCTTAAGCCAGGAGAGGGTGATTTACAATTAGACGGACAGGGAAGCAAGTTTAAAATGCCAAAGTTTGGCATCTCAATGCCTAAGGTTAAAGGGCCTGAAATCGATTTGAGCTTGTCAAAGAAAGATGTCGATGTCAAACTCCCAGAAGCAAAAGCTGAAGTTCAACTTCCGGATGTCAAAATGAAACAACCATCTGCTAAAGTGGAGATTAAAGCTGCGGAGATTGAAGCTCAAGCAGGTAGTGTAAAAGGATCACCATCGAAACTTAAAATGCCAACATTCACATTACCCAAATTTGGAGCATCTAGTCCAAAGGTCAGTGTGGAAGGACCTGCTGTGGACAAAGACATTAAAATTGATGGAGCAAAACTGGAGGTATCTAAAAAGGGAGCTACGGTGGATGTCACAGCACCCACCATTGACACAGAGGTATCTGTAGATGTGAAAGCTAAAGGAAGTGAAGTGGAAGGATCAGCAAGCAGATTTAAAATGCCAAAGTTTGGCATCTCAATGCCCAAAGTTCAAGGACCAGAAATTGATCTGAGCTTGTCAAAGAAAGATGTTGAAGTCACAATACCAGAAGCTAAAGCCGAGGTCAAACTACCCAAAGACAAAGAACCTGAAGGTGCTATTTCACTACCAGATGCACCTACAGTTGAAGTTGAAGGTAAGGTGACACGACCAGGCTGGGCTTTTCCTACATTTTCATTTTCAAGAACAAGTGGTAAAGCTTCTGATGTTGATGTGAACCTTGAAACACCCAGAGTTGATTTTACAGTACCAGAGGCCAAAGCAGAAGTCTGTCTGCCAGATGTTGAAGTTCAAGGACCTTCGGGGGCTATTTCAATGGCAGAGCCACCTGCTGCAGAACTTGATGCAAACCTGAAAAAAACAAAGTTTTCACTACCTAGACTCTCTTTTTCAAAGTCAAGTGGTAAAGCACCTGCAGTCAGTGCTGAACTTCCACGTGTTGATGTTTCTCTTCCAGAGGGAGAAGTGAAAATCAAACAAACAGAAATGGAAATCAAAGCTCCTGAGCTTGAAGCTGAACACGATGGACATGGAAGCAAGTTTAAATTGCCAAAGTTCGGCATTGATTTAAAAACGTCACAGAAAAATGTAGACATCACACTGCCAGAAGTTGAAGCAGAGGTCAAACTCCCTGAAACTGAAGTCAAGTCTTCAGCTAGTGTGAAAGGTTCTGAGACTGACGCTAAGTCAAAAGATGTTGGAGGATCATCATTAAAATTTAAAATGCCAACAATGAAAATGCAGAAATCTGGAAGTGCTACTTATGATGTCACTGTAGAGACACCTGATGTAGACAAAGCAGCTGAAACTGATGGATCTAAAGTTAAAACGGATGTGTCTGTCAACATCAAAGGTCCAAGTCTTGATATTAAAACGGATGTGTCCAACGCAGCAGTAACGGATACAGAAATACCAAAGACTGAACCGGACAGTGTGGTTCTTGGCTCTCCAAGTAAATTCAAACTACCATTATTTAAAATGCCAAAACTGAGTTTCTCCAGAACCAAATCAGAGGACGAACATGTCCCTGTTGAGACTGAAAGCAAAGAAGATCAGCTGAAAATGGAAGTTGAGCCGAAAGGAGAAATGAAATCACCAAAAATGTCTTTGACGTCATTCGGTGAGATCCTCAGGAGTATTGATGTTGAATTTGATGTTCCAAAAGCAGAGAACGAGGAAGAAAAACTTGAAACCTCAAAGGACGTTCATGAAACTGATGGATCTGGTGGAAAGCAGTTAGAGCCAAAGGAAAAGGACACAAATACAAAGCAAGAGACAGTCAAAAGTCCTGAGAGGACGGGTTGGTTCAAGTTCCCTCGGTTTGGACTGTCCTCCCCTTCAGAACCTGCAAAGATTTCTGAAAAAGATGAGCACAAAGATGAGAAGAGCCCAGCAGATGAGGAACCAAGCCCCACCTGTTCTGTCCTGTCGTCAGATGCCTTCGCTGATATTAGCTCTGCAATGACAAGTGAGCATGCTGGCCTGTCTTTATCGTCTCCAACCAAGGTGACTGTCAAATACTCTGATCCTACCGTCGCAGCAGGGCTTGGAGAGACGCACAGTAACGTCATCACTTCCACCACGAGGACGGAAGTGATCTCGGTCGAGCCCAACTTACCTGAGAAAATCACCATTCTGTCATCTGGAGTTTCATCCTCATCGGACGACACGTACCACCTGGCATCTGGAAAAATACATGTCATTACATCAAACATACAAGCAACCCCAGCAGCCCAGCAGGCCAAGCTACTAACTGATGTCCAAATCCAATCAGCTGGAGACTTTCCCCTGAAATCGGGGGCAAACGAAGCTGCATCGTGGACTGTGGAGGAATCACAGAGCGGCAAGACAACGGTGATGGGGAGGCATTTCGTCAGGGAGACATCAAGTGAAAGAAGCGAAAGCAAAGAAACAATTGTCATAACTAAACAAATCACACATGTGTTTGACTCTTCTGAGCCGATCTCAGGTGAGACGGCTTCATCCATTCAACGACTGAGAGACTCTGTGCACTCTGACAAAATGAGGTTCTTTGACGGAGCTAAAAAGTGAAATAATTTCATCTAAATTATGTCAGAAGATAGACGTTTAACTTACCAATCACAGGGAAGATTTTGTCAGCGCTCAGGTGTCAACTTCAATCTCTGGTTGCATTCTGTTGACCTGTGAAGAGATGGATTAATGTTTTTCACGCTGACGATCTGGTTAAGTTGTTAATAAACTGTGTAACTGAGTGCCCTTACTGCAAGTTAAGACGAGGCTTGACCAAATATCTTTGCTTATAATGTTGCAAAAATAAAGTAAGCCATGTCCTTTGCTTATGAACACTTATAATATCTTTGTCGTTTGATAGTTTTTAATGTACAACACTGATCCGACTTACTCGTGCTCTTATTTGTCGATTGATAATCACCAGTGCATTTGATTTAAAAACAGTTGAACAGCACTGTTGCATAAATCGATCAATGTGACTGACATTCCAAAATATGTTTACAATAATTTCACTGTAAAGTTGACTCGTGAACACCTATAATACAACAGTGCGGTATATTATAGAAAAATGAATATGTATCACCAAGATATTCTTGTTGCTGTAGCTAAAAATGTAAAGAAACAATAGCAAAGCTGAGCTGAAAACGCTTATGATAGAATACAGCACTGCTGCAACTATATTTTTATTAATATTTTTGCTTAGAAGCTAATTTGCTACAGTAAAAATAAAACCTATGGTATGTTTTCTTGCAATATCGCTGTACAAAGTGGGAATATTAAACCGGCTGTGTAAATAGCTTTTAATGATTTCTGGAGTTTTATCTGATTACTGCTCTTCTCTTTGAAATCTAACTGAATGTTTGCAAAGTTATATACAATAAATAAATATGATTATATGCAAACCCGTGGTTGACAATGATGAGTTATGTTTTGTAATCCAGGTCCGGTGGGTGTCAAGTTTGGCTTTTAGCCTCAAATACATTAAAGTTGCAGGGATTATTCGATCAGTTGTTAACTACTGAATTATTGGAAACTATTTTTTGATAATAGATAATCAGTTTGAGTAGTTTTTTTAAGAAAATAAAGTCAAAATTCTTTGATTTCAGCGTCTTAAATGTGAATATTTCCTTTTCTCCCCTACTCAATGACAAATAAACTGAATATTCTGACATTTGAGGACGTCATCTTGACATTTTTCAACATTTTATGACAACTCATTTTTTTAGTGCTGTCAACGATTAATCAATCAGTTGTCAACTATGAAATTAATCAGCAACTTTTTTAATAATCGATCAATCGGTTTGAGGCATTTTTTAAAGAAAAAAAGAGTCAAAATTTTGATTCAAGCCTCTTAAATGTGAATATTTTCTGGTTTCTTTCCTCCTCTATGCCAATAAACTGATGATCTTGAAGTCTATAGGTGGTGGACAAAATAAGTCATTTGAGAATTAGACTTTGGGAAACACTGATTGACATTTTTCACCATGATATAGATAAAACAAACAAACAATTGATTAATCAGGGAAATAATTGACAATGAAACTAGCTGTAGCTTAAACAGGTGTTTCTGCTGAAAAAGGTCAAATTTTGTGACTTTCCAGTCCACAAAGTTTCAAATTAACACACTTTTTAGTGCTGTCAAATCTGGTTAAAATGATAATAAATAAATAAATATAAAATCTGAATATTATACTGTCTTACCAGTTGAGCAAAAATGAGAGGACATGTCTTTGAAAACAATATGACATTATTTAAAATATTATTACCACACTACACTGTCAAATGAAGCATTAATACATTTGCTCACTGGAGGGAGACAAAGCTCACAAATATAATGTCACTATCTGTGTCTTCTTGTTATAAAATAAAAGGTTAGAAAAGCGATTTATTTGTGTAAGACTCAAGGAAACCTCTCCTTGCTAGCTTAATGACAAGAAAGTAACGTTAGCATAATTTCCTCGCCATTAGCTGTGATGCTTTGTTAATAGTTGGCATTATATAACCCTCCAATAACTTCACTTAAATGTCATCACATAAAATAGCCCCATAAAAAGAGAATACATCTACGTGTGTCTCTAAATTCACGTTTATAAAATATAAGAAGTTACCTGACGAGCTCAGCTAACTGCTAACAAGATTAGCTCATTTAAAATCTTTAACGGCTGCCTCTGATCAGGTGCTGCCTTCAAGGTGCGACCAGCTCCTCGTAATTTCCAGCTTCAACGTTAATCGATTTATGGGTCGTACTTGGTCGGGAAATTAAAGTTTTTTGATGGTTCGTAATAATAATAATAACAATAAAAAATTGTATATAAATATGTAATATATATAATATGACTGTGTACATCCCTATTCTAAAATTTGTTCAATAGACTAAAGGCCAAAAGTATGTGGACAGGAAACACAGAAAGTCTTAAAATAGGCAAACTACTATAGATGAACAGTTTATTGGGCCTTTGTATTAAAAGTGTTGTTAGATTTGTGGTTATTTGGGATATTGTTTTTGTAAAAACAGATGGCAGCGAGAGGCACAAAACAGAGCTAACTATTTGTTTTAATTATTATGTCATACTGAAGCATTAAAATAAGTTAGGTGTCTTCACTAAAACTGAAAGTACACAAAATGCCTGCATGTGCAAGGGTGTCCACACATCGCACCATCTTCGCTACTGATGTTTCCGACTGTCCTTGAAGGCAGCAGCGGCTCCACTGCGCAGCCTCCGAGCACTTTAATGCGAGCGGCAACTTCACTGGGAGCCTCGCGCGCCCCGCCGCCTGTCGCCCACAACAGCCCGCATCATCATCATCATCATCATCACCACCATCATCACCATCATCATCATCAGCAGCAGCAGCAGCAGCATCAGCATCAGTGTGATGAAGCAGCGGAGGACGGAGACCTTCCTGCTCTGAGCCACTGGATCACACACACACACAGGTACGGAGCTTTTTTTTATTTATTCTTTAATTTTTTATTTATTCTTTAATTATCTTTTATTAAAAAACACTCTGGAAACAATCACATGAACGTTTCTGCATCTAAAAAAAACATCTGAACTAGCAGCTGATTTTATCCATTTTTGTAAAAGTAACTAACTGATTAGTTTAAAGGATTCAAACTGTTTTGGATGTTTTTAGGAGAATTGATAAAAAAAATCTGCTTCACCTTGTTGGGTTTTCTGCACTGCTGGTGCTCAGTGTGTGGGATTGTGGGCAGAAAAGCACTGATCAAGCCTGTGTGGTGTGTTCAAGTGTAGGTGTAGCAGAAGCTGTGTGTTCTTTACACTGCTATTTAAATCTATTAATAGTTCCTGCTACCTGCAGTTAAACTGGCTACCTGTTGTGTGACGCTCCAGAATCATTCACAATCAATTAAACTGTGTGCTGTAAATGTGTAAAATGCATGTAAGTAAGTTTACGTGCCATTAAAACATCAATCCAGTGCATCTGGAGTCAAAAATAGAACAGGAAACTGCATAAATCTTATTAAACTGCTACTTAAAGCAAAGCAGAGGAGCATTTCATGGCTGCATGGTAAGAAAAGGGGAATATTTCTTTATTTCTTCGTGTCCTTGGGCTGTTAAAACTTACAGAGGGACCTGCGTTTGAGGAGGTGGTGTTGCTGCTGGCTCTGATTTAGTAGCAGAAATGGGAAAAAAATGTTTGAAGTGCAGCTGGGGCGATAAGAGGAGAGAGAGCGGAGCGGCCGTTCTGGCAAAAAAAAGAAATCCCATCAATATCCTGTATCTGTAAAATAAATAAAAAATGAATAGTGGGATATAAAAATGATTGTTGAGGAGCCCGGCGCTGCCTCTTTAACTGGACAGCCTGCACCGTGATGGATCTCATGATGGACAGAGGAGAGGAGGAATTTTAATCCGTGAGGTCACACCAGATGCACATCCTCCGTCCGAAAAAGCAAAGATGAGACGAGTGTCTGCAGGGAGAATTATTTTCTGGAGGTTTTTGGGGTGTGGAAATCAGATTTTTTTATAAAGACTAGTAGGTGGAAGCATCTGGCTTCAAACTCAAGTCGGAGATGCTGCAGAACATCAAGGTGCTCCTGTGGGTTTTGGCTCGTACAGTTGATTTTTTTTTTTTTTTTTTAGAGGAACAACTAACAAGTTATTCATTATCAGTTCACCTGCCAAGAAAATATTGGTTTATAAAATCAGGAAATGCTGAAAAATAGCTGTTGAAATGTCCTGAAACTCAACAAGATGTCCTCAAATGTTAGTCCAGAAGATATAAAGATTATAATCAGGAAGAGAAAAGAAGCAAATCCTCACAATTAAGTAAGAATTTGGCTAAAACCAACTTTTTATAGCGCGTACCACCTCAGGAAATACACGCTACACGTATGACTACTATGACTGACATCGAGTCGTATCTGCTCGCTGTTAGCTCGTAATCAATCATGGATTACGTTAGCGTGAACTTGATTGTGTAGCGGCCCGAATCAAAACTATCACAGGAAAGACGAACATTATTTTAAATTTACATTTCAAGTTTTTCCATTCGATAGTGCAGTTTTTATTTTCAAACATATGTTTTTGGGACGTATCACTAGAGGGACATTTGATTCGTTGTTATTTAGTAAAAAACTCAAATATTTGCTGGCTGCAGTTTGTAAAAAAAATCAAGATTGCTGCTTGCAAGAAGAAGACAGCCAGGAGGTTAACATCGAAGTAAATCAGGCATTAATTAAAGGTCCAGTGTGTAGGATTTATGTCTTTGAAGCCAGTTTTCGTAGTGGCCAACCCGCGTAATTACATCGTCATGTTACGCACTGCGGTCCTAAAAGACTTTTTTCCGTAAGCTTACAATGTGAAAGAGGTGGCTGTAAGACGGCACATCATATTTTTTTTTTAAGTCTTGAAGAGCCGCACGATTAAATTAATTTTCTCGCCATTCAAGTTAGTCGAGCGCTAACCGGGAGTTAGGAGTAGGAATGAACGGGGCTCCGCCTCCAACGCTGCGTCCATGAGGGTCCACCATGTTTCTACGGTAGCTGAGAACGGACAAACCAAGCACAGATTGGGTCGGGCCTTTCGAGTTTTTTGTATTTTTAGCAGCCACCGTAGAGGAGATTGAGACGAGGGGTGTTCAGTTGGTTGCGACCTGCATCCTCACCATTAGAGTCACTCTTCCTTCGCCACCATCCAATCTCCTCCCAGCTGTTCGATAGTAACTGTTTGTGGTTGTGTCCCGGCGAAGTAACACCTGAAAACTTCTCGCCAACTCGCGTAACTTTTCCACAAAGTGTTCGGCCAACTTGTTGTTGATTTTCAGAAAATACCGACAAAATGAAAGCTCGGACAGAAGGCTTCGTTCTTTTCTGTTTCTTAGTTTACATGAAAACTTCGAATGCAGTGCACCTTTAATATCTGTTTCTGAGTTTATAATCAATTTCTGTTGTTCTTGTTGAAAAATATTGATTCATTTCCTTCAATCAAGCAACAATAAGCATGAAATCTTCACTCCACTAGTATTTTATTTTAACACATTAAAAAGACAAAGATCCAAAATGACTGCAGGCTAAAAATGCAATCTTTCCTGCCAAGAATTTTTGCCCTCTGCTCAGTTCAGCTCAACAATTTGATTTATTAAATTATTTTTTTGCCATTCAAGATGCCTTAATTCGAACCACCAGTCGAAACACTTGCTGGCTCATCTTCAGCCAGTTAAAGATTGTAAAGTATCTTAACATTTCAGGTCTCTGTTGAGGCGGAAGTGAAGCGGCTTCCTGCAGAGATAAACACACGGATAACCTCGTTCAGACCTAATGGCTCAAATAAGAAATGATTATTCAACTGGAGAGAAAAAATAGAAGCCTGTCAGAAGCGTCACGCCTGGCATCAACATTTAAATCCTTGTGTCTGTTACGCTTCACGTCCTCGCAGAATGAAAGCACTTCTCTGAAACGAGACCAAACTGGCATCGTGTGCAGGCCTCTTCAGTTTCTACCTCCAGAAGAAAAAAAAAAAAACCCTGGACACAAGACCGGCTGGAAGTGACCGCACAGATTCATCTCTAGAGGAACAATGCGAGCCTCTGATGAAGAATAAAGGCGGTATTGTCTCAGCGCTGCGACGATGGACGGGCAGGAGGCGATTCCAGGTTTCACAAGAGGAGTCTCACAGCAGCGCGGCCCCGTCCTGACGGCGGTAATTGCTGCGTAACGGCACACATGAATACCCCCCCAAATCAGCTCTCGGCCTCGTGCGCTCAGCCAAAGTGCACTACTCAGACAATCAGAGGCATACAATCTCAATCGCCCGTCCCCATGGCAACAGCAACTGCCGGTGTGATTGTATGGAAAGTGGTGTTTCTGATAACTTGTCACATGTAAAGACTGCCTTTCACCAGCGAGCAGGAGACTGATACTGTTGGCTGGGTTTTAAAGAGACAATGCAGAGTAGCAGTCAAACATTATTCTGCTTTCTGTGATGAAGGACGTCATGATGTTCAGCATCTCTAGCATCCTATATTAAGACATGGGTCATCACATCAGATAGAGGTGCAACACGTAAGGTGATAGTTTCTAGAGAGAGCTCTGTTTAGTGTATTAAATCAACAAAATAAACTCACAAAATGTCCAGAAATGAAATAACCTCACTTCTTTTTTCCTTACTAAACAGAAAAATACAACCACACACCTTCTGAATTCAAGTTTTTCTCTTTGTCGATTAATTAATAATTAAGCTAAATTGCCTCATTAACGCATCGTAAAACACTCTCGACATAAACTAAATTAAACTCACAAACTTGGTGGAATAAATCCTCAGTTCACGGAGTGACGTGTGAAAATATTGCGGCCCGCTGCGTCTTGTCACTCCCACAGTCGTAGTCTTGATTAGCGCTGCTGTAAATCACCTCCATACTGTGTCCCTTGATGTCAAACTGACCTCCGTCGTCTTAGAGGCTAACTGATCCACGAGCTAATTAGCTGACAGTAGCTAGCTACATCCAGGGATTGCTAGTAACAGCTGTTGCTGTTACTCTGGTGCTATGCTGCCCCCTTGCTATCTTGCTAGCACTACAGTCCATCAGGGCAACTGTGACACATCATGTTTTAATTTCTCACAACAATTAAACAACTTTTTTTATTCTGAAGTTTAACATCAAAATGGAAAATAAAGACTTTCCCACACCATATTCCTGATAATCTTTCACAATTAAAAGCCTTGCTAAGAACCTGGAGCCCACATTACCCACAATGCAACTGAGTGACATCACTGGAGGTTATTTATCAGATCACATGCAGCTTCCTCTTCCACAAAAGGCTTTATAGTACTTGCCAAGCCCTGTAGACACACTTTAATGTGTAAAATTGGTGGAGTTACCCTTTAACTTTAAAGAAACTGGTACCTGGACGATGAGTGTTTGACAGCTGTGAGGAAAGCAGTTAAGAGAGGACTAAGTAATGAAACCCTGAGTTAATCTATAAACTGTGAGTGACGTCAGATCAGATAAGAGACCCTCAAACATTCAGCGTCACGTCGTTTACAGACAGTTTATTGATTAATGATCATCGGCACGTGCTTTTTCCCTCCAGGATGACCGAGGTGATGAACTCTCTGGAGCCAGGTACGGAGGACTTCAGCGGGGGTGGAGCGGCAGCAGATCAGGGCGCTGTATCCTTCCAGGTGTGCGTGAATGTGTCGGTTCAGTTTTATCGGAGTTGAAATCATACATCGGTGAGTCACAGGAGTGATGAGCAAGAGTAAAATGTGGGATGATGCGACTGAGGTCACCGGCTGGACTCAGTCCTGCTGTGAGTAAATGGTGTGTGTCTATCCAGCTGAGCTGAAAGGACAAGTGTGTGTTATCATCTACAACTGTGTGATTTATCTTTTAATCATAATGTATCATCGTTAAGTGTAAAGACTGATCACGCATGTTGTTTTATATTGCCAGTTAGATGTTTTGTTTGATAAATCCTCCCAGTTTCTTTCTTTGCTGCTGATGTTTTTTCATCTTTTCAGTCTGAAATCTCTGGAAAATTACTTTATTTAGTGAATTAGACCCAAGTGAGGCTGCAACTTACAATTATTTTGATCGATTAGTCGATAAAATGTAAAGAAATTGTGAAAAATGCTCATCACAGTTTCCCAGATTTGCTTATTTTGTCCAACCAACAGTCCAAAACCCAAAGACTCTTCATTTACTGTCATAAATGACAAAGAAAAGCAGCAAATTCAAGTATTTAAGAAGCTGTAACCAGCAAATTTCATATAGTACAAATACTGTGTTACTGTACTTCAGTAGTTTTTCCAGGTGTCTGTACTCAAGTATTTATTTTTCTGACATCTTTTGACTTTCCTCCCGACATCTGAACACAAATATCTGAACTTTCTCCTCCTCACATTTTCAAAACAGGCTCGTTACTTTAGTTCGAATGCATTTGAGGGGAATTATGGATTACTTTTAATTGCTGTCATCGCACGGCGCCTTCCCAACATCACAAGACGGATTTCAGACGCAGCGAGACAAAACAAAGACGTAAACAGACAGAGAGGGAGACTGGAACGGGGAGAAAAGGCGTGTTAGTGTCTCGTATCTGCAGAGATTTTCTTATTTTCTCTCTTTGTTGCTGCTCGGGACGCTTTACCAACCCAAAATGTGGCTATTTGACGTCCTGGGAATGAGACTCAACAATCAACTATCTTTGTGGTGCGTTCAGGAACAGCTGGGACAAATCCTACTGATTCGACCTTTAACTTTAATAGTCTTTGAATTATATTAATATGACGTGAGCTTCAGTTAGCTTTGACCACAAATGTCCTTCAGAGGGAGACTTTTTACTGTGATACTCTGAGTACATTTCAGAGCCTGTACTCTATTACTTCTACTGGAGGAAAGAATATGTTGACTTTTGATACCTCTGCCTCTGCAGTGTCTTTTTCGTTCTTCATACAAAGCTTTTATGTTCCTGTTTTCTCCCCCGTTACTGGACCAACGAGTCCAAGATAAAACAATTCAAATAGAAAATAGAAACGCTGGGATCATATTTGCACATTTGAAGTCAGACATCAAAGCAACAGATCAGTCCAGCTGCTCATCCATCTTCTCACACACATAGTTGTCCTAATCCGATTTACCGCATTGTTGTTCATTCACGTGTTGCGAGTGCTGATGCTCTTCTCATCCCCACAAACCCTTCAGTCGACCTTACATAAGCCTCAAAACAGATCTTCCCAGATACCCATGAAAGGTATCCAAAGTTGACCAAGAGGCTTCCCTCCATCGTGGTCGAGCCGACGGATGGAGCCGACGTGGAGAGCGGCGAGCTCCGCTGGCCGCCGGACGAGCCGGGATCTCCTGACGCCCAAACCAAGAGACAGAGCGCAGAGGGACAAACTGCAGGTGAGCGTGAGGACACTGACAATAGTCATCATGCAAACAATCTCTCTGGACAAGATGAGAAAAAGCATCCACGTCTTTATACCCATGAAAGGTCATTTCCTGTAGCAACTTCCTGTTAGTTCTTCATGCAAATGAAGCAGGTTTCGGTCGGTCTCGGCTGACCGGACGAACGAACAGACGGAGGAAACACTCAGAGACGTGATGATCTTCTCTGGTCTCATATTTTGCACAGAAATGTGATGATCTGCTCCACTGAGCTAAAGCTGATCATTTGGCTCCGAACAGACACACAACTTAGAATAAATGCAATTTTCCACTCAGGCTGAATCATCCGCGGGAACACAGCTTCACCTGAACCCTGCGTGGATGTGCAGCTGTCTGCCTCTGGCCGCCTCTTTCCATTGACTTTATTAGCATTCGTGCTGCCTCTGAGTGCCACTTGACGTTGTAACTGAACAGCAGCGTTCACCACATCTGATGTAGAAAATCGGGGGTTTGTGACCGACTGAGCTGTTAGAGAACATTATTCAAACTGAGTTCAAACATCTGTGCTTTACTTTGAAGTGGACGTATGTATTTTATCCTCTATTGAGCCTGATTGAATTATTGATCTGCTGTTTTGAGCATGAGAACATTTTCTCTCCTGCTGATTTTTTTTACACGTTAACGTTTAAAAGTTGTCATTCATGCACATTTTTAAACGAGCAATATGTCAGAAGGAGCAGCCTATCACCAGAGTAACCGCTAACTGCCTCTAACTGCAGCCACTGCTCGCTAGTTAGCTCTGGTAGGCGTGCAGCTAGTGGTCCAGACTTGGAGCTTTAGACTGGAATGAGATGGGGCTAACTGGTTAGCATGCTAACATCTCTGCAACACAATAAATATACGTTATAACTGTTTATTTCTTCACATGCAGTTGATGATTCAAAGTTCATATTGATAACATTTTATGGAGACGAGAACAGCTTGTCCTTAAAAACATTATTATGATTGGGAATTAGTAATTTTAAAATGTTTGTCGGGCCCAAAATGATTTTTTTTAAGAATTCAGACAACGAAATTAAAAGGGCTTCGCAATAAGGTGCACAAAAACACACAACAAACTACAAAATGCAGGCAACCCAGCACAAAAATACATATATATGTTTATATTGCATGTGCACATGAGTGGCAAAAACTGGCAACTACTTGAGGGATCAGATGATTCGAACAACAGCGGTGTTGTGACGTGAATGCAGTCGACTGTTTGCTATCAGTAACACCTTTAAGCTATTTATTTTGAATGTTTCTAACTAAAGTCTTACATATTGCCCCAATAAAATGAATCTAAATTGCTGCCTTAGATCTCACTCTTCCTCCGTGAAACCGTGAATTATACATGTGTATATGTGCACTATTTTCATTTTAAACCCGTGATAAAAAGCCCCTCATCCCACAGGCTAAAGTTAAATCTGGTAAATTGCTGTCTCATCCCTATTTATACCATTTCGGGCTCGCACTCAAACACTTCAGGGGGACTAATCTGCTAATTCTTCCTGGTTTTTTTTTTTCCAGATGAGGAGCAGTCGAATGTCGGCCAGGATGAAGAGGATGAAGAGGATGAAGAGGCTTCAGGTGCGGAGATGCAGGACTCCAACTGAGCAAAACTCTCCTCCCTGCGTAATCCACTGTTACTGTGAGTGAGTCCAGACTTGGATGAATGAGTGAAAAGAGTCCAGCACGATGCATTGATAGGAAGATTACAGCGAAAAGACAGATTCCCAAACCCCAGCTGACGGGCTTGGAGCCAGAAACCCGCTGTCACCTTCTTAAATAGACGCACAGAAGGTGTTTATTTTTCTTTTCGTGTGCTCGTTTTCGCTCATTAAGGACAGTTGACGATTGAAGGGACCAAGCCGCCATCTTGAACCTTGTTTTTTTCCAGCTTGTTTTTCCTTAAGAACAAATAAGACTTTAACTGTTGGCAGCTTTTAATGTCCAGAACTTAAAGTACAGAAGCTTAATCTCCACTTTAAGTATCTAATGTAACTGATTTTCTCATATATAGATTTTTCCCTCTCTGGCTCCAAGCCCTCGCCGTCCAGATTCCCACACATCTGACATCTGGACAGATGTTTCTAAATGCTGTCTTAAGTATTTAGCTCATGTGTGCCATACTACTACTACTTCTACTACTACTACTACTACTACTAATGGTAGCTACTGTATTTTGTGCACAGTTTTTACATTAACTCTAGATGTAAATGACATCACTGTATGTTAAGTGCTGACTGCTGTAGTTTTGGTGATCTTTGGTCTCACTTTGTAACAAATAGCTACGATGTTTTAACGAGCAGTATTTGATTGGGAAAGCCTTCATCGCTTGAATCGATGTTATTACGATACATTCTTTAAAAATAATATATTATAATGTGTCTTCATACAGTAGGTGTTAAAGGGAATGTAATCGTTGTTGTTTTACTTCAGATGTTGGAGCAATATGTTCACGGGAATTTAAAAAGGCGGTTCCATTTTGTTACAGACTTACAGAAGTGAGAATAAAACCCAGTATATTTTAGATGTGTGTGGCTTGTCACAGACATGATATTTTTTAAAATACTGGAAGCCTAAATTATTGCACAAGTAATAAATCTTTTGAAAATGTTCTTTAATTTATTTATTTCCTGTGGTTTGTTCTGGTTGAAGAGAAGATTAGGTTTACTCCGGTCGAGGATCTGACGCCGCGATAAGCTCTTGGAAAGAAGCTCAACTAAATGACTGAATCATTTAAACCAGTTTATTCCATTATTGCATTACTGAGGTGCATGTAAACACACGTCAAATCAGATTATTATCAATCAGATTATTGTGGTGGTTTTTATTTGAGTCAACTAGTGGAAAGAAAATGTCAAAAAATGCACATTTAGGTGTTTATTTTGCCAGATTTCTGTTCTGGACACAACTCGATGCATGGATTAAAAAAATCTAACTATTTCCAGGAAAACGTTTCCCCTCGTGTAATGAAATCTGCTCTGTGTGGTCGCAGCCCTGCAGGATTTTATTTCAGTGAAGGGCGTTCAGGTTTGTTTCCTCTCCTCTGAGCTGGAGGATGCACCGTGAATCCAAACTCCGGTCTTATTTTAGGCTCCGATTTATGTGTCTTGCCTCATAGTTATTCAAGGAAAGTAAACCAAACAGCTGCTGTCCCGACTGCTGCGTCTCACGTCACAGCCAGAGAGGACAGGAAACATTTCCATGGCATCGCTGTCAGTCTAAATATTTTTATTCACCGTTTTTATTGCATGCAGTTGTTTAAATGTGCAGCCCGTCATTAGGAAGCTATGATCTCTAATTTAATTCATTAATCTACTTTAAGGGGAGACAAGTTAAGTGGTAAGTAAGAGATAATAAATCATCTAATCTATAACATGTCAAAAAATGACCAAAACACTAAATAATCTTCAAATTACTTACTTTATCTGACCAACATGTATGAATGTTAAATGAGGAACTTCACTCATGAAGGAGCACAGGAAACATTTTGTATTTTAAGGCAATAAAAGACTTAAACTATGAACTAGTTCAGCTCAGTTTTTGGTCTAAATGGACGGTTTGCTGTCACTCTTAATGGAGGGAGGAGTTATTTTTCATAATATTTGGTAATTCTGCCATTTTTAGCAATGTGTCACATTTATTTATGTGTCACTATAACTATAATGATGACAGTGGCGAATGATTGTTGGGATCACTTTCAGAGCGATAGAAACACTGACAACAACTCGTTAAACGCTTATATAACATATATTAGGCTGCAAATTACACATCCTGATATTGACTCATACGAAAATAGGAATAAAAGTTGTCTTCAACAGACGGCAACTCTCGTAACAAAGTGTTGAAGAAAGTCATGACCCCAAAGCCTTCTGGTTATCAGTGTGGACGCTCACATCGTTGTGATCATGGCTCCTGTTATATCGTTATATCGCCTGATGCAAGATTGTTTTTAACACTATTCTGCATACAACTCAGTTTGCTTAATATGTTTGTAATATTTTCCTATTTATTTATGATTATCATGAAACAACTTTTGAGTTTTGTGACAGAACTTCAGAGATAATCGCTGTACTTTTAATCGCTCTTCAGACTTTAATGTTGCATTGATCAAAGGTTTCTTTTAATGCGTTCAGAGCCAGAACTCCTCCGTTAAACTCGCGCTAATAGACTCATATTTTGGCACCGTTATCAAGCTACGTGCCGAAACAATTAACTGATTGGTCGACGGCAATTTAAATGCCATTCAAGAAGAGAAACGGCAGATATTCAGTCGTGAGGAAATTGTTGTTTTCGGACTGTTGAACAAACGAAAACCAGCGATTTAAAGATGTCACCTTTAGTTTTTAGGAAATTGTGGTGGCATTTTTACCCGTTTAGTTTTTTTGTTGTTGTTTTTGACATTTTAGAGACTAAATTAATAATCAGTCATTTAATTCAAGAGCTTCTAGTTCAACATGCCTTTTTGAAAACTTTATAAGAGCTGTGTAATTGCATATAAATATGCAAAACATGAGTGTTTGTGGTTTAAAGTCTTCAGTCTGTTTGTGTTTCTTCGTCTTGCATAAACACACTCAGACCAACAGACAACAAGCGCCGCTCACCCACCTACACTCTGAGAGCTTGTTGAGGCTGATATACTGCTAAAGGTCAGTTTGGTGTCTTGATCCAGACAGCGAGATGGATGGCGAGATCTCCATCTTATTTCTTACATGCCTCGTTCGCTCTGCGGATCTGACCTTTGAGATGACATCCCTGTGAAGAGCACTTCATCGGAGCAAGCGGGGTCACTCCTGGGAAAATGAAGGGCTGCGGGGAGCGAGGCTGCGAGGGGGAAAATATACAGTGTCAATTATCTCTCAAATGTCACAAGCTGTTTTTCAGAGGCACGAGGACTCATCTCTCCTCTTAAGGATGGCTCGCACACACACACACACACACACACACACACACACACACACACACAGAAACACACACTGTGTCTGGCTCCTATTTTACAGATAATTCTCACACAGGTGGAAGCTTTTAACATTTGCCGCTGCAATCAGTAAAACATCCCCACAGATCTGTACAACGAGATCCACTGATGCTGCGCTTACATACCAACACGTATCTGTTCTGAATATTAAGATCACATATATTAAATTATGCAGCCCGACAGGTATATTGGTTGTATTGGCCGATCACAGATACATCGGTATATCGGCGTATATGCCGTCCGATATGCACCGAGGTGAGAAGGTTTTCTTTTTTTTTTTTACAGAACATGATGCAGAAAAAGATGCTCGGGATGATTAATAATTATTAAAGTCCCAGTAGGTTTACTGTTTCAGTATTTTGGAAGTAAAGTTTATTCTTTTTTCTTCATTTTTTAATTCTTTCCACTTTTCTCCTTTCTTTTCTCACCTTTTAACCTTTCCGTCCTTGTTTTTTTCCTCGTCCTTACAAGTCTTCATTCCTTCCTTCTCGGCATGAAAATCCCCAAAACTGGTGACACAAAGTAAAAAACTTCACTCGACCACTCAACTCGATTTTACTGCTTTGAATCTCCAAAACAAATTCAACATTTTGCACGGACATTAACCGGCTCACTCTCAATTTATTTCTCTCGTCTGGCTGCTCTCCTGTTTCATTTTGTCGAATTCATTCATGTTCGATTCGGAACAAAGACCGGTCGGGCGATGCCTGCGGCCACTTGTAAATCTGTGTATTTAA